>NC_138307.1:45324118-46069118 GCF_965601325.2 Salmo salar | reverse complement strand
TGCACCTCTTGAATTGAGTTAATTGTCAAAGGTAAGTGTCATAAAGTGCAGAATATGCTTTTTCAGATATTATATAGAAATCAATGTTTGACCTGCATGTGGAGGATTTGATAAAGCGATGCTCCTTTCCCTGCATCGGCCAATTACAAGATGTGCCCATCTCTTCATATACAATTTGACAAATAGGCCTAATATTGTCACTCATCAGATTGCCAATGTAATCTTGTCTATAGGCTATCTCTTATGTGTGAAATTAGTTGTGGTATAGTTTTAGGTGTAGTTTCGATGCGCCGGCTGATCAGGTTGTCTGGCATTGTTTGTTTCCCACTCAATATGCATTATTCAGAAGGCCTAGTGAAACATTTAGCATGTTTTTATTTCCCTTACAATAAATGTGATAATTATTAAAGAGTTATAGTAAATAAAACAGTCCCATAACAGCTGATTTTTACTAAGTAAAATGTAAAAGTTATGGTATCAACCCACAAGTCATGTGGTCAAATTATTTGCTGCTGATAAATAGGCATAATAAACTCATCCTTACACTTTCTAAATTAAATCAACCTCTTCACCCTCCTTATCACTCAGTTAGGCCTAAATTAAGTCAAATTGTGAAGGTGCACAATTATCGGCCATTCGTCATTCATTCAGTGAGGCGAGAGAGATGCATTAGCACCTGGCTGGGTACCAACTTCATACAGCACATTGTCTTGGCGGGTTAAGTAGGGAATAGGTTTGTGAAAAAAACAGGTACAAAGGCTCTAAATACTTTTGTGATTTCAAAATTCTGACAAGTGTAAAATACAAACATTCAGGAAAAGTCAGGGAAGGAGCAGGGCAGACTTTTGGGGGGCAGATTTTTTTTATTTACAAAATCAAACAAACAGAGAGGAGGAGGGACACAGACAGATGGGCCGGCAGGGGGACAGACAGACAGACGGGCCGGCAGGGGGACAGACAGGAAGCAGGTATACACACTTAGAAATAAGGGTACAGTATAGTTCCCTGGAGTACAAAAATATCAAAAAACACAAAGTTCCTTCAGAGATACGTAATGTCAAAGACTTTATGATGATAATATACACCTGGTTAAGGCCACAGGACTGAAATTGAATGAATTCAACAACGTGTCTCTGTCACTAACAGATACAGTCATGGGTGGTAACGTTACAATTCACTAGAAAAGTCAAGACACACTGTGAAATTATTTAAGAGGTATGGCTTAGTGGGGGCAAGGCTTTCACATTACCCCAGAGTGTGAGATGTACCGTGCTTCAGACAAGACACCTTTTTGAGAGTCACAAGTACGTATCAATGTATCAAAGTCACAAGTACGTAAAAATGATTCCTGAGGCATTTAATAGCTGCTGCTTGACCACAACTTCCTTTCTGCTGCTACTGCCTCACCATACCATACTGCGTTTCAATTCTATATGTGTGTTATACTGCTGCATGCTGTTTACAAACTGGATACTAAATGCTAATTATTATTTTTACATTTTAGTAATTTAGCAGACGCTGTTATCCAGTGCGACTTACAGGAGCACTTAGGGTTAAGTCAGGCAGACGGCACACAATATTTTTTTCACCTTGTCAGCCCAGATTCGAACTAGCAACCTTTTGGTTACTGGCCCAACGCTTTAATCGCTAGGCTACTTGCTGCCCTTTTTGTTCTGCTGCCCCCACCTGCACCCCAGCCTCCACCTGCTTTGTGTCTGGTCTATCTCCATGGGGAATGGAGATTATTACATTCCCTACCCATTGTTGTGTTTCATTGTGTAGTTTGTTATGATGCTTTTGCATTAGGGAGTATTCCAAAAGGAGCAGAGACAATAATAGTGCCATTTACATTTGATTAAATTAAATTGTTAAATGGCCAAATCTTCTCAGTGAATTTCATGACAATTTGGGGGGGTTTCAGATCCTTTAGAGTTTTAGAGAATTCAGAATAGCAGAGACCAAAGAGGTGGCAAGGGGAGATAGGAACAAACACATCAGTATGATTTACCTGGGCAGGTTCCTTAACTGATTTTCCTGCCATGGCCTCCCGTATCAGCTCTTGTATCCTATGATGTTTGCATATACAGGATCTATTAAACTGTCTACTCATATGTCTTACCTGCAAAACCGTCGTCTGTTGCAGATTTGGCTTTAGTGGGGCATTTGTCCTTCAATGCATTAAAGTCCTCTAAACTGCTCTCACTTTCTGCACCTGGCACATATTCTTCTTCTGTTATTTCTATGCTGCTGATTGAGTTGACAGAATCATATCCAAGCATTTGTTTATTTTTTTGATTTCAGCTCAACAATCAGAACATAAGCGGCACAGAAATATTGAAATACTACAAGTTCCTTTAAAGTTAAGGTACAATACAACAACCAAGCACAGACACACTAATTGCCAAAAACATTCACACAAATATTAAATACAACAACATACAAACAGTATATCTAAAGAATAGTGTGTGTGTAGATTGTGTGTGATAGAGTGGACATGTTTAACTATACTTGTGGGGACCAGAAGTCCCCGCAAGAATAGCAAACTAACAAAGATTCGACCAACTGGGGACATTTTGCAGGTCCAGACAAGGAATAAGGCTATTTCTAGGGGGCTTAGGGTTAGAATCAGCATTAGGGTTCAAATACAATGGCTTATACAAACAATACAACTAAAGAATAATGTGTGTGTAGATTGTGTGTGTTAGTGTGAGAGTGTGTCTGTGTGCATGTGTTATTGTGTGTCATTTCACAGTCCCTAATGTGCCATGAGATGTTGTTTTCTACATTTTTTAAAGACAATTTTGCTTAACCTCTCTTGGGTAGGGGGCAGTATTTTCACCTCCGGATGAAAATCGTGCCCAAAGTAAACTGCCTGTTACTCAGGCCCAGAAGCTAGGCTATGCATATAATTGGTAGATTTGGATAGAAAACACTCTAAAGTTCCTAAAACTGTTCAAATAATGTCTGTGAGTATAACAGAACTGATATGGCAGGCGAAACCCCGAGGACAAACCATCGAAGGGAAGACATCAAATTGAGTTCATAGGATTTTCCAATTGGTTTCTATTGGAATACCTTATTATTAGGAACCCGGTTGCCGTTCCTATGGCTTCCACTAGATGTCAACAGTCTTTAGAAATTGTTCGATGTTTTTCTTTTGCGAAATTAAGAAGTAGGGCTATTCATTGTGAGTATCACTCCAGGTGGACTCTACTGTTTTGATACGCGTGAACTGGAGTGTGCTTCACGTTGTTTTTATCCGGTATTGGAAACAGTTTATTCCGTCTTAAATTTTATTGATTATTTACGTTTTAGGGTACCTGAGGTTGGATTAGGAACGTTGTTTTAAATGTTTGGACCAAGTTTACAGGTAACTTGTTAGATACTTTGTAGGCATGTTGGGCGAGTTGAAACCAGTTTATTTCTGAATCAAACGCGCCAAATAAATTGACATTTTTGGGACATAAAGAAGGACATTATCAAACAAAAGAACCATTTGTGATGTTTCTGGGACATTTTGGAGTGCCAACAGAAGAAGATCTTCAAAGGTAAGGCATGAATTATATCGCTATTTCTGACTTTTGTGGCGCACCTGCCTGGTTGAAATATGATTTTCATGTGTTTGTATGCGGGGCGCTGTCCTCAGATAATCGCATAGTTTGCTTACGTAAAGCCTTTTTGAAATCTGACACAGCGGCTGGATTAACAAGAAGTTAAGCTTTATTTTGATGTATAACACATATGTTTTCAAGAATGTTAAATATTTGAATTTGGTATTTTTGAATTTTGCGCTCTGCAATTTCACCAGATGTTGGCCAGGTGGGACGGCCCATAAGAAGATTTAAAAAACAATGGACTCAGTTATGACTATCTTAAACTTTATCCAATCAACATGTATCCTTCTTGAGGCCTAATGCTCTGAAGAGAGTATGAGAGTTTAGGGAGGAGATAATGCATTTCTCTGCAATTGCCGCCACAACAAACCCAACACATACTAGTGTAAATGCTTTATGAGGAGCTGGTAGCTGAGGTTTGTTTTTTGAGTGGCATCAATCAATCACTTGGACTTAATTTGGGACTACAGGGGAGGGATGAAACAGTTATTGACATGATTGAAAAATTGACAGCTTTTCTTTTCTCCTCTGATTTGAGCCCCCAAAACCTTTTCTATTTCCCTGCTAACTATATAAAGCTAGGCTGGACAATAGAACAAGTCAAAATTCAGCCACGGCTGAAAAATGGCAAAAGAACGTTGACTAAGCTGGAACACTAGCACGAGCCCATAGCTAATGAATGGAATCAAACCTTCGCAGAGCCCGTTTTGACAGGAGAGGCGCTTATAATTCCATTTCGCCTAAATGGCACCAACAAATGTATCCCTTTGAAGTTTACCACTACAATCTGTTCTTAGGACGAAACTGAAAAATAACAACTCGTGTAGAAAGTAGACATCCGCACCTTGATGGTGCCAAGTGTGCTTATGTCTGCATAACGAGGAAGTAGGGAAACAATTGCAACTTTTGAATATTTCTGGTCTAGCGGTCGATGACAGAGAACGGTGCCCCACCTTTTGTAATTAGAAAGAGGAGATTCTCATGTTTAAAATGGTGTCATATTTGGAAAAAAATCTAAATATACACGTTGCGAGATATTTTGCAAAATAGACAGACATACCTATATGAAACAATGGGATGACCTCGGAGTTCCATGAGTAATTTTTTGTTGTTTACATTTTAACTACCAGCAATGTGGACAGGTCTCATTGCCAACAATAGCAAAGCAGGCATTGTGACGTAGAACAATGGGCTGGGAACAGGACTTTCGGAAGGCAAGTTGGTGCCACGGTGCTCAATAGAACTAATAGGAGCTGGCAGGGTGAAAAATTACCCAAAGTAAGGCCTGTTTTTTCGTGATTACTTCAAAACTAAAGCAAGCAACTGGGACATATGGCAATATTATGACACTGGGCTCATTTTTATCACTCATTTTTATCACTTGCATATACACACACACACACACACACACATATATACACACACACCTGTATACACACACACACACACACACGCACACCTGTATACACACACGCACACCTGTATACACACACACACACCTGTATACACACACACACACACACACCTGTATACACACACACACACACACACTTGTATGTATACACACACACACACTTGTATGTATACACACACTTGTATGTATATACACACACACTTGTATGTCTATATACACACACACACACTTGTATGTATATACACACACTTGTATGTAAATACACACACACACTTGTGTACACACACACACACACACTTGTATGTATACACCCCACACACACACACACACACACACACACACACACACACACACACAATTGTATGTATATATATATATATATATATATATATATAATCACACACACACACACACAATTGTATGTATATATATATATATATATATACACACACACACACACACACACAATTGTATGTATATATATATATATACACACACACACACAATTGTATGTATATATATATATACACACACACACACACACACACACACACACACACACACACACACACACACACAATTGTATGTATGTATATATATACACACACACACACACACTTGTATGTGTATACACACACACACGCGCACACTTGTATGTGTATACACACACACACACACACACACACACACACACACACACACACACTTGTATGTATGTATACGCACACTTGTATGTATATACACGCACACTTGTATGTATATACACGCACACTTGTATGTATATACACGCACACTTGTATGTATACTCACACACAAACTTGTATGTACACACACACTTGTATGTACACACACACTTGTATATACACACACACTTGTATATACACATACACACACACACACACACAAGTATGTATATACGCACACACATACTCGTATGTATATATACACACACACTTGTATGTATACACACACACTTGTATGTATACACACACACTTGTATGTATACACACACACTTGTATGTATACACACACACTTGTCTTCCCTGTGGTTCAGTTGGTAGAGCATGGTGTTTGCAACGCCAGCATGGTGTGTGCAACGCCAGGGTTGTGGGTTCGATTCCCACGGGGGGCCAGTACAAAAAAAAAAAAAAATGAAATGTATGCATTCACTACTGTAAGTCGCTCTGGATAAGAGCGTCTGCTAAATGACTAAAATGTAAATGTATACACACACACTTGTATGTATACACACACACTTGTATGTATACACACACACTTGTATACAAACACACACACACACACTTGTATGTACAGTGGGGAGAACAAGTATTTGATACACTGCCGATTTTGCAGGTTTTCCTACTTACAAAGCATGTTGAGGTCTGTATTTTTATCATAGGTACACTTCAACTGTGAGAGACGGAATCTAAAACAAAAATCCAGAAAATCACATTGTATGATTTTTAAGTAATTCATTTGCATTCTATTGTGAATACACACACATATTCATACACAAAGCGAGAGAATTAATGGTTATAGAACCTTCAGAATATAACCGTATTGTGTAGAATATTATTCTGAGTTAAACATATTGAGTCAGCTCTTTATTGCATTTCCACCCCTCTAAATAAGACACTGTCAAATACAACACTAGAACATGTCACAGATGTTGCTAGGCAGATTAAATCATAAGTGACATGTAAAAGGTAAACACGTGCAGGAAGACACCAGGAGAAAGGGGGAGGGAGAGGTGATGGAGGGTGTGACAGAGAAATAGTCAAGAGAAAAATAAAGAGTAGAACTGCAGCCAGTACCAGGTCATTATTCTGCATCCCTTAGTAATTTGTAGGGCAATGTCCCATCCCTCCATCCCTTCGTTCTCCAATCAATAGTCTCCTCTCAGAGAGGAGAGGAGAGCAGCGAGGCAACAGCCTTTATTCAACATTAATAATTTAACACTTTGGGCTGGTGGGAACTGCAGCTTATTAAAACACTATCACTTAAAATACTCAGAAGCAACATGCAGGGAAATAAAGCATCTGGCAGCAGCATTTAGGCTTTAGTACAACAGGTTCATTCTGGTCTAGAGACCTTCTAGCTAACAAAGGGATAGAAATGTGGAAGGGAGGAAGGGAGAGAAAGAAAGACTGAGAAGGAGAGAACTAACTATAGCTAGGCAAGTCAGTTAAGAACAAGTTCTTATTTACAATGACGGCTACTGTTGACATTGTTATTTTTAGAATTTGTGCATTGATGCATACATTTTTTTAAATAACACACTTCTATAATGAAAATATAAAGCTATTAAATGTGTAATTTAGTGTAACACTGTACACATCAATTACAATGTCCAGAACAATCCAACTTCACCTTTGTGCTTTTCTGTTTGTTTCCTTTTAAATGACTTGAACTGTATTTCCTATAGACATCCTCTAGAAATAATTTTGTCCTAGTTCCTCCAGATGTGGAGAAAACATGAACTGCATTAAAACAACAATACTGTTCACTAATACCAAAATACTTTTAGGAGGAGTTCTCCCTAGCTGCTGAGAGAGAGAGAGAGAGAGAATTATATGTCTGCTGCTGTACTATAGGCAGGTCATTACCATAAAAGAGAATGTGTTCTCCTCTCTCAATAACTTAGCTGATGACATAACTAAATAAAGGTAAAAAATGTAAGCAGGAGCATTCCATTTGATCTATCAGCAGAAAAGAACTCTGAACATTGTAAACAACATCACGTACAAAAGCTGCAGAGGGAAAACCCGGAGAAATGTTTTGCTGATTTATAATAATAATAATAAACTGAACTTGTATAGCGCTTTTCATTCCCAAAAATAATCTCAAAGCACATGAAAAGGAAGCTCATCAAGCTCATCCGCAGGGCTCTCCAGAAGGTGGTGTGGTCTGCACAACACATCACTGGGGGCAAACCACCTGCCCTCCAGGACACCTACAGCACCCGATGTCACAGGAAGGCCAAAAATATCAAGGACAACAACCACCCGAGCCACTGCCTGTTCACCCCGCTACCATCCAGAAGGCGAGGTCAGTACAAGTGCATCAAAGCTGGAACTGAGAGACAGAAGCTGTTTTTCAATCTCAAGGCCATCAGACTGTTAAACAGCCATCACTAACACAGAGAGGCTGCTGCCTACATACAGACTTGAAATCAATGGCCACTTTAATAAATGGATCACCAGTCACTTTAATAATGTCACTTTCATAATGTTTACATGTCTTGCATTACTCATCTCATATGTATATACTGTATTTTTACCATCTATTGCATCTTGCCTATGCCGCTCTTTCATTGCTCATCCATATATTTATATATTCTTATTCCTTTCCTTTATTTAGATGTGTGTATTAGGTAGTTGTTGTGGAATTGTTAGAGTACTTGTTAGATATTGCTGCACTGTCGAAACTAGAAGCACAAGCATTTCGCTACTCTCCAATAACATCTGCTAACCATGTGTATGTGACCAATCAAATTTGATTTGATCCAAAACAAACAAGACATTTAAATTGAGATGGTAGAGATGGAGATTGAATGTCACTAATGTCCAATTCACAACTTCTTGGTCAGCCAGATCTGAACACAATCCGACGACAATGCGTCTTTTCAATGCGATCTTCATATTCTGATAGCAGAAGTCGTATGAAAGTGTCAAGTGTAGACACAGCCAAAGAGCGCTTCATCAGTGCACCACATCTGCTTCTCCGACGGTAGGTACTGGTCTTCCATTGCCGAACATGTAGCACCTACCTGGGTGATGATACGGCTGCTGAAATGCATAAAAAAGAACAGTCCCTGAGCCATCTCTGGACAACATGTAGTACTTGTTGTGATTCTTCCCAACAGAAGAAACAAGGCCGGCGTTGCATTATTTCAATCCAAAACAGGCCTATTAGGCCTAAGCTAAAAATAGACTTTTCATCCCAATTCTGCAACTGAGGGTCAAGACCATGAGATCTAAGTGATTAACCCCCAGAGCAGTCAAACACCCATTTTTTTATGCAACCAAAAACACAATTACAAAATGATTGTACAGTAATATTAAATTATGACCAATATTCCTTAATTGGAGACAAGAATAAAATCTCTGATATTCTCTTTTATACAGAGCATACTACTGCTTGGTATTCTGCCACATTTAGGGACTTTTACCATGCCAGAAAGAGAGAAATCACTAATGGTCGACAGATCTTGGTATTTGAAGAACAGGAGCCTGATAATGGACACTTCACCATTAACACCTACAGCAATGACACCGTAATGATTCAAGGCCTATAAGCTGCACTTATCCTCTATATACATGAGTTTACATCACTGAAAGAGCTAGCAGACACCTTGAAAGAGAATGGCACTCTGCTACACTTCAATCAGAAGACTGACCCGATAGGAAATCAGTTAATTCCAAAAGTCCCCCCACCCTCATTGCTAACCGAGCCACCATAGCAGACATGGAGAATGACAACCTGTACAAGCTGTCCCAGGCCTTTGACATCACCTCCCTACTGGAGGTAAAGGTGGTGAGGTGACAGTTCTGAGGCAGGATAAGGAGGAGCTGAGAGAGAAACTGGTAATAGTCAAGAGCACCATTAGTAGAGAGATAGCTGACATCAGGGAGGAGCTACAAAGGGAGTCGCCTACCACAACCCTGACTACCACACCCTCACATCCCCTCATCGGCAGTACCATAGCCAGCGGAGCCATGCTGGGACTCTCAGGAGAAAGGAAGACAACAAAAAGCCACCTGTGGTCTCCAGCTCACCCCATCCAAATAACATAACTTCAGACACCACAGCCCACAACAGCAGCACTCAGACAGAGGACCCCAAGTCCTTCATTTTAAAATTCTCTAATGGGACATTTCTCAGAGAGAAACTGCTAATCCATGGGATGTCAGTCAGAAAGCTAGTATGTCCAACAACAGCAAGTGCCTTAAAACCTGTTGGGGCTCGGGGGCAGTATTGAGACATTTTGAAAAAAATATGTGCCCATTTTTAACTGCCTCCTACACCAACTCAGAAGCTAGGATATGCATATTATTAACACATTCGGATAGAAAACACTCTGAATTTTCTAAAACAGTTTGAATGGTGTCTGTAAGTATAACAAAACTCATATTGCAGGCAAAAACCTGTGAAAAATAGATTTAAAAAAATGTGAATTTTGTGACTGTACTATTTAGTGTCATTGTTTTATAGATACCATAGTGAGAAAGGATTCATTTCGCAACACCTACGGCTTCCACTAGATGTCAACGATCTTTATAAAGTTGTTTGAAGCGTCTATGATAAACAGAGAGCAAATTAGAATGCAAGGAAGTTGACATGTCGTCACTTCATTTTTTGCGCCTGCGCATAAATCTGAGAAGCGTGAGTTTGTCATTAATTGTTTATCAAGACATAGGATAGGTTGTGTGAAAATATTACTGATGTTTAATGTTAAAAATGGACCAAAAGATTAATGCTAAACAACGTTTGACATGTTTGAACGAACGTAAATAGATTATTTACTAGGTTTTTTTAGCTTTTCGGCGTGATTTTACAACCCCCCCACCACGTTTTGTGGGAGCATAATGAACGCTAACTACTTGGTGTTATTTGGACATAAATTATGAACTTTGTCAAAAGAAACCACATTTGTTCCGGACCTGGGATTCCTGGCAGTGCCTTCTGATGGAGATAATCAAAGGTAAGGGGATATTTACAATGTTATTATCGATATTAGATGATGCTAACTGTATAGCATAGCTTATTGTTCTTAGCATAGCACCCCGTTTATTGCAAAATGTGATTTCCCAGTAAAGTTATTTTGAGATCTGGCCATTCGGTAGCAATTATGAGATGATAATATATTATTCTTTGAATGACAATATTATAATTTACCAATGTTTTCGAATAGTAATTTTGTTATGTTCACCGGAAGCATTTCAGAGAAGAAAAAAATCTGAATTTCACGCTACTGTAAAATGCTGTTTATGGATATAAATATGAACTTGATGGTACAAAAATTGCATGTATTGTATAACATAATGTCCTAGGAGTGTCATCTGATGGAGATTGACAAAGGTTAGTGCATAATTCTAGCTGGTTTCTGCTTTTGGTGACGCCTTACCTTGAATTGAAAATGGATGTTTGTACTTTTGTGGCTATGTACTGTCCTAACATAATCTAACTTTATGCTTTTGCCGTAAAGCCTCTTTGAAAATCGAACAATGTGGTTAGATTAAGGAGATGTTTATCTTTTAAATTGTGTAAAATAGTTGATTGTTTGAGAAATTGAAATTATTAGATTTTTGATGTTTTGAATTTCCAGCCTTGTTAGCAATCCCGTCTCGGGGTTCATTGCTAACGTGTAGCCCCAACAGGTTAAATTCTGTCAAGCAACAAATTAAATGGGGCCAACCACATAATTCACACAGGTATTAATGATTTGATGACAGAGGACATGTAGCTCCTGCAATGCAGCAGGTACCAGAGCTGCAGAGAGATTTCCTAACACCAAAATCACCAAGTCGACCCTGTTGCCATGTGCCCTTCCACATTATTCAGAGCAACAACACTGAGCTGTCTAGTGGCTATCTCTTAGTCAATGTTTACCTAGTGAACCACCGTGACATTAAACCCCAGCTGATGCACAACCTTGTTCACTTGAACAAACAGTGTGTCAAGGTGTTTGCTAGGAAACTGAAAGAAACCACTCTGGGACAAAGCAAAAACCAAAATAAGAGGAAATCTGCCATACATCCTCCAATGTCACAATCACTAGCCCCGAGCCAGAGTGAGGTTGTAATCGCTGCCAAAGGTGCTTCAACAAAGTACTGAGTAAAGGGTCTGAATACTTATGTAAACATGAGTGTTTTTTTGTTATACATTTGCAAAAAAAATATAAACCTGTTTTTGCTTTGTCATTATGGGGTATTGTGTGTAGAAAAAAAACAATTTAATACATTTTTGAATAAGGCTGTAACATAACAAAATGTGGAAAAAGTCAAGGTGTCTGAATTCTCTCTCTGCCTCATCTGAAGACTTCTTCTATAGGGTGTTGCTATAGGCCACTGTTAGCAATGTATGTTACTCTTCAATAACACAAACCCCAAAGCAAATCAAGGGAAGCCCTAGCCTGTTGTTGACCTATTAGAATTCGTTGCAATAAAACTAGCTAATGGCCTGTAATGGAAATTATATGATTAAAGGTTTGACTAAATGATTTCACTCAGAAACCTTATAACCTGTTGAAATGTATTTGAAATAAGGCTATAATAATGGGTTAAAAACTATATTGTAATACTGTGTAAGTAAGACACTGGTACCACTTCAAAACGAGGGAGGCAGAGTTGATAAGACGACCTTGGGAAAGGAACAGGAGAAGAGGCCTCCTTAAGTTAGGGAGAGAAACAACGGCCTGGGAACAGTTAGGCTAGCAAAAGATAAGGAGACAGACAGGTGGTCTGGGTACAGCGGAAAAGTACAGCCGCCTAAAGCTGGGTGGAGTTCTCTACTGATGTAAGTGTGTGTGTGTGTGTTAATATAAAAGTCTTTGTACATTGTAAGGATTTTCAGAGCTCTCATAAATAAACGTTTTGACCATTGTGGGCTGGTTCTCCGTCTGCTTCATTCAACCAGAATCTTACACACTCTGGGGGGGGGGGGGCAGACTGAGTAGTTTAATTGAAGTTCGGTTTAAGAACATTGATAACTTAATTCACGTAACATGGCCAAATAACAAGTATCCTATATTCCTCCCATGTCTCTGAACCATTTATCAATAATTCCCGATTACAGAAAAAAACACTATTTCCATTGATCGTTAGTTCTTTCTCGTACTCTGTCTCTGCATTGTGTATTTATCTTCCAAATGTTATTACAAATGTTATTACGCCAACAAGTGCTAACTATCTATATCTGGAGAATATGTGTATGATGTTCTCTGACGCTAACAGAGAAAGAATATACTACATGACCAAAAGTATGTGGACACCTGCTCATTGAACATCTCATTCCAAAATAATGGGCATTAATATGGAGTTGGTCCGCCCCTTTGCTGCTATAACAGCCTCCACTCTTCTGGGAAGGCTTTCCACTAGATGTTGGAACACTACTGTTCTGATTTTGCGACTTTCTTTCATTCAGCCTTAAGAGCATTACTGAGGTTGGGCACTAATGTTGGATGATTAGGCCTGGCTTGCAGTCGGCGTTCCAATTCATCCCAAACGTGTTCGATGGGGTTGAGGTCAGGGCTCTGTGTAGGCCAATCCAGTTCTTCCACACTCGACAAACAATTTCTGTATGGACCTCACTTTGTCCACAGGGGCATTGTCATGCTGAAACAGGAAAGGGCCTTTTCCAAACTGCTGCCACAAAGTTTGAAGGAGAGAATCGTCTTGAATATTAGTTTATACTGTAGTGTTAAGATTTCCTTTCACTGGAACTAAAGGGACTTGCTTGAACCATGAAAAACAGCCCCAGACCATTATTCCTCCTCCACCAAACTTTACAGTTGGCACCATGCATTGGGGCCTGTAGCGTTCCCCTGGCATCCGCCAAACCCAGATTTGTCCGTCGGACTGCCAGTGGGAGAAGGTTGAATAATCCCTCTGGAGAACGCTTTTCCATTGCTCCAGAATCCAATGGCGGCAAGCTTTACACCACTCCAGCTGAAGCTTGGCATTGCGTATGGTGATTTTAGGCTTGGGCTGAATGCTCAGCCATGGAAACCCATTTCACGATGATCAGTTATTTTGCCGACATTGCTTCCAGAGGCAGTTTGGAACTCAGTAGTGAGTGTTGCAACCGAGGACATACGATTTTTACCCACGACGCACTACAGTACTCGCCGGTCCCATTCTGTTAGCTTGTGTGGCCTACCACTTCGCGGCTGAGACATTTCCACTTCACAATAAGAGCACTTACAATTGACTTGGGAAGCTCTAGCAGGGCAAAAATTTGGCAAACTGACTTGTTGGAAAGGTGGCATCCATGATGGTGCCATGTTGAATGTCACTGAGATCCTCAGTAAGACCATTTTACTGCCAATGTTTTTTCTATGAAGATTGCATGACTATGTGCTCAATTTAGCTGAAATAGCCGAATCCACTAATTTGAAAGGGTGTCCACATACTTTTGTATATATAGTGTATATTGGTGGCCTGAACATTGACTGAATATAATCTAGTTGCCCTCTCAAGTGGAAGGTTTTTAGTGTGACTAATTCCTGGAACATGACTCGGGTTATCACTCAACCAACTAGAGTGTATTCCAATAGTGTTGGATCTGTGACATCCACTTGTATTGATCATATCTTCACTAATGCTGCAGAGCTTTGCTCTAAAGCAATATCAGTTCCCATTGGCTGTATTGACCATAACATTATGGCAATAACAAGGACATCCAAAGTACCAAAGGCAGATCGTACAGAGATCGTATGAAATGTTTTTTCATTCATCTTTTGTTGAAGACGTAATTTTTTTTTTTATGTTGGTCTGTGTAGAAGGAAGATAATCCAGATGCTGCACTTGGAGTATTTGTATAATAACTATTGCCAATTGTTGACAAACATGAAGCTGTTAAGAAACTAAACTAAACTGTTAGAGCCCCCTAGATCGATGATGAATTGAAAAATTGTATGGTTCAAAAAAATGATTGGCTGACATACTGTTAATTGAGAAATTGTGACTAAACGTAACAAATTAAAATAAATTGCATTAGCAAAACAAGATAAATTACAAACCATACAAAAAGACTTGAGCACTTCAAATTATATCTGAAAATAGCTGTGCAGCGACGCTCCCCATACAACCTGACAGAGCTTGAGAGGATCTGCAAAGAAGAACGGGAGAATCTCCCCAAATACAGGTGTGCCAAGCTTGTAGCGTCATGCCCAAGAAGAATCTAGGCTGTAATCGCTGCCAATGGTGCTTCAACAAAGTACTGAGTAAAGGGTCTGAATACTTATGTAAATGTGATATTTCTTTTTTTTCCCCCAAGAAATTTGCTGAAATTTCTAAAAACATGTTTTTGCTTTTTAATTATGGGTTATTATGTCTAGATTGTTGAGGAAAAACACTATTTAATCAATTTTAGAATAAGGCTGTACCTTAACAAAATGTGGAAAAAGTCAACGGGTCTAAATACTTTCCGAATGCACTGTATATTGACATGATCCCTTATAAAAGGTGATTGTAGAGAAGGTTGGTGCCTCTGTATTGGACTTCAATCAAACCCACCGTAGCAATGTTTATGCAGTGTCTTTGTTTACAAACTTCACCCTGCACTTCAGAGTATGATTGAATAGATAGAATTGAGCTCTTAGAAAAGTTTTGAATAAACTCATGCTGTAGTTTACCACCAGGGAACAGAGTATAATTGGGTTCCGTGACAAGCCTGCCATATGTCAACGTTTTATTTAATTTGTTCACTCCTTTGAAGCAAGGAACATTAGTGGAGAAGCCAGATTACTTTGGAAAAAGCAAGCGGTGATGATGAAAATTATGATGGCTCAGTGACTGCAGGTGCATCACTGTCTATAATCGCCTCTGCTCTGCATCCATGGGTATAAACAGGCAATCAATGCCACACACAGATAAATGCAGGTATAGATACACGCTAACCGGTAGTGCACACAAACACACACACGGCACATGTTATATGCGCACACATAAGCACATGAATACACAAAGACATACGCAGCTCTCCGCAAAGACACCTCACACTGTGACACAGATCTAGAGAGAGACATCCTACACTATTCATGCTCTCAGAGAGGTAATTCTGATTCTGTTTGTTAGAAAGAAAAAAGAGGGGGGATAGAAAAGAAAAGTGTAAATCTAATAATTCTTACAGAACAGGGCCTCGGGCGAAGCCCTATAGGATCAAATCCAATTGTGGCTAGATGCACATTAAGCCCCGTCACTCAGTAGCAGCACTACACTGGCTGCCCTTGGAACAGAGAGACAAATGTTGATGAGACTACTGGTGATGGTGGTAGAGTGGGAGTATCTCTCTTAGAAGCAAGAGATGAGGAGTGTAAACTCACACGCGCACACGTGCATGTATGGACAAACACGCGAACGCACACAAAAACAAATGTGCGCACGCGCATACACACACAAGGGATGAAGCATGCCTAAACGTGAGTACACACACAACACATTTTGACTCCCCGGCACTAGGCACCGGAACTCAGCCGATCAAACACTGGAAACAAGATTACGCCACACTGAGAGCACTACCGCATGCCAAATCCAACACATATGTGGACAAACACTACAAACACACAGATATATGATTCACACTCGTATACAAACACGACACATACCCACCCAAAAGCAACAACGAGTCACTGTTTGATTAGGTTTTTACCTTTCAGACAGAAAAGCTCGTACAGTAACGTACAGTCAAAAAGCATTAACGAGTCTATTTACTTAAGGTGCTGGACTTTAACTAATTATCTTAACTACACAAGTAATTATCCTTCACTTCAAAGTCTCTGTCTGCATCCCAAACGGCGCTCTATCCCTTACATAGTGCACTATATAAAGAAAAGGGTGCCATTTTGGACGCAGTCTCTCTCCCTCTCTCCATGAAGCCCGGTCCCACAGCTTCCTGTGCAGACTGAATCATGACATTCACAGATAATAGGCTGATCACCATGCTGCTGCTGTGTTTGATGAAAGGACATGTGAGAGCCCCTACAGGTTGGGTACTAAAAATCACACTCACACATAAGCATTAACACTATCACACGGGAATGCACACACTCACAGACACACACTTCCGCACACTTGTAATTTGAGAGATAAGGGGGATGCTACACATACGCATTAACACCTTGGACCACTGCATGACTTAAAGGTGCCATAGACCTATATCTGTCTATCTGGGCAAAGCTCTGCAGAAAGAGAGTGAAATCGAATCAGACTCTTCCCATCAAGTAATAACCAACAGCGCCAGAAATTATTTTATTACAAGTGCAATACTTCAGATGTACAATATAGACTTTGAGCACTAAACACTTTGACATGCAAATATGGCCTTCCCGTACTTCGACATTTTTAGACCCTTGCACTATCCTGCCGACTTTTTTGCAAATATTTTGTAAATATCAGATTATTTTTTCTGTTGTTGTGTTTTATATTTTAATATGTGATCTTGTCTGTATATACTTTGACTGCTACAAAATGAATTGACTCGAGGACATTAACGTTTATTCTGAACAACCATGCTGTTTGTCAGGGCAACATCCAAGCCGTTACACCAGAGGTCCAAACCGCTCAACAAGGTATCTTCTGTTCAGATGCAGACTATGGATCGCTACAACATGACGAAAAGAGAGCCATTGGCTCATTTTATTAAAACACCATGATCTGTTATGATTCAAGACAGTTAACTCCTTTCATTCCATGACATGATCTAATCACAGTTGACTCAAATGCAGTTGTTCGACTGAAGCATGTGGATCCAGAGTGGGCATGATATCAGGCCAACAGCAGTGTTTGAACTTATTTACTCACCTGCCAATAATTCTCTGCTGTTCTCTGACATTCAGTGACAGAGGCGGCATTCCAAATGGCACCCTATTCCCTATATAGTGCACTACTAACCTATGGGTACTGGTCAAAAGTAGTGCACTATTAAGGGAATAGGGTTCCATTTGGAACACACTCGGAGACAGACCATAGTAATCAGGTCATCAAGTAAAGTGTTCATTATTAACTAGCTACTAGCAGCGGCCAATTCCAACATGCATGGCCGCATAGAAATGTAATGTATGATGAATGAAATTATAATACTTGCATTTATATTCTTTTGAAGTTGTTTGTTTGGCTTACCTTGGAAACACTCAATTCCTATTTCCCCTCTGTGGTATGTATAAGCGCTGTGCATAAATATTTATATTAATCTACCTAGGGCCCCTATCCGGCCGAGCTAGTGTTTTCACCATAGCAACTGGAGAACGGGCCTATTTGGGGGAGGAGGAATATATTGGGGGGATAATGTTTAATATTTGCCAGAGTTTGCATATTTCTCAGTTGAAAGTTGGACTGTTTGTGTGTAAATGTTTATGAACGAGATGCGGTTTTTAAATATACATTAATTTAAAATGTGCTACCTCATAACCTTTTCTTCTTGTCACAAATGTTCCTGAGGAGAGATTCCTCTCATCAATGAGTGCCTTGGAACTGCATAATTTTGACATAAACCAAAAAATGTGTGTGTGTGTGCTTCATATGCGTGTGCACTCACGCTCCAGAGCACATCAATGTAAAATGCATAAAACCACTGACATTTCCTATTCCTTCCTAACCCAGGTTGGTGACACATCTGTATGTTGGTGAGATTATGCATTCATTCCCTCCCCTCCCTCTCTAGTTGTCACTATGGTCTCACCTGCTGGCTGCCTCCATGCCATCCTATCAACGTGTCAGGCAGGGTGATGTCACGCACGTCGAGCCCCAGGCCTTGCCAAGCTCGGCTGCCAGCGGCATTGTGTGTGTGTGCGTGAGTGCTTCTCTCTCGGTGTGTGTGTGTGTGTATGCGGCGCCACATGCCACTAGGCTAATTAGAGGGCTCTTAACTCTGTCAAAGTCATTTGATGACACTGATGTGGGAGATTGATATTCACGCTTGACTCTCCCGTCCTCTCTCTCCACCTGAGTGCTTGCTGTTGTGTTGTTTACTTCCCTACACAATTAGAATCTGATTGTTGATGGTTGGGAACTGAGTGAAGGGGTCTCACTGTGCAACCTGATGATTAGGAGGTTGGAGGAATATGCATCTGGCCTCTATGTCACCGGCAACTTATTTTTCATATTGCAAAAAAAATACAGGTTAATACTGTGCTCTTTCATTCTGTGGTAAAAAAACGATTTTCTCTGAACATGTGGTCCTCAGTTGGTAGAGCAAGGCGCTTGTAACGCCAGGGTAGTGGGTTTGATTCCGGGACCACCCATAAGTAAAATGTATGCACACATGACTATATGTCGCGTTCGGATTAAAGCATCTGCTAAATGGCATATATTGTATTATGTGAAATCCATGCAAGCCATTGCAGTGTCTTCATGAAAATATACATATCATAACTCTATATAATGGTTTCTATATAATACGTTATGATCACACCTGGCTTCATCTGTGTAGTATGATGTGAGAGTAGAGTAAGCCTCAGACCGCATTCTAAATGGCACCCTATACCCTATGGTCGTCCTGTTGTATCCTGTACACGTGACAAATACATTTTGACTTGATGTAGGGAATAGGGTGCCATTTGGGATGAAACCCCAGTTGTAGTTGTGTTGTAATTAATTCATTTATTTGTGATACACCACAATACAGATAAAAACAAATAAAAATATGGATCATTAATAAACAATTATTTGGAATGGGTGGGTTTACCATATGTTGACATGATGTCTGGTATGGGTACAAGCCACATGTTAAACAAGCTGATTCTCCAGCACACCTAACAGCTGATTAATGAAGGAAGCACCAGTGACTCGGTCAATAAAAAAAGTGGTCAGATGAAGCAGATGCTACGCTACAGGACTGTTTTGTTAACACAGACTGGAATATGTTCCCGGAATTCTTCTGATGGCATTGATGAGTACACCACATCAGCCACTCATTTCATCAATATGTGCATCGATCACGTTGTCCCCACAGTGACTGTACGTACATACCCCAACCAGAAGCCATGGATTACAGGCAACATCTGCACTGAGCTAGGATAGAGCTGCTGCTTTCAAGGAGCAGGACTCTAACCCGGAAGCTTATAAGAAATCCCGCTATGCCTACCGATGAAACATCAAAAAGACAAAGCATCAATACAGGACGAAGATCGAATCGTACTACACCAGCTTTGACGCTCGTCGGATGTGGCAGGGCTTGCAAACTACTACAGACTACAAAAGGAAAGCACAGCCGAGAGCTGCCCAGTGACACAAGCCTACCAGACGAGCTAAATTACTTATATGCTCGCTTCGAGGCAAGTAACACTGAAACATGCAGGAGAGCATCAGCTGTTCTGGACGACTGTGTGATCACTCTCTCCGCAGTCGGCAAGTGTCTTCACTGGCATTTTCAACCTCTCCCTGTCTGAGTCTGTAATACCAAAAAAATTCAAGCAGACCACCATAGTCCCTGTGACCAAGAACACGAAGGTAACCTGCCTAAATGACTAGACACATAGCACTCACGTCTGTTGCCATGAAGTGCTTTGAACGTCTGGTCATGGCTCACATCAACACCATTAAACAGAAACCCTAGACCCACTCCAATTTTCATACCGTCCAACAGATCCACAGATGATGCATGCTCAGTCCCCTCCTGTACTCCCTGTTCACTCATGACTGCACGGAAAGGCACGACTCCAACACCATCATTAAGTTTGCTGATGACAACAGTGGTAGGCCTGATCACGACAACGACAAGACAGCCTATAGGAGGAGGTCAGAGACCTGACTGTGTGGTGCAAGGACAACAACCTCTCCCTCAATGTGATCAAGACAAAGGAGATGATTGTGGACTACAGGAAAAGGAGGACCGAGCACGCCCCCATTCTCATCAACGGGGCTGTAGTAGGGCAGGTTCAACGCTTCAAGTTCTTTTGTGTCCACATCACCAAGAAACTAGCATGGTCCAAGCACACAAAGACAGTCGTGAAGAGGGCACGACAAAACCTATTCACCCTCAGGAGACTGAAAATATTTGTCATGGGTCCTCAGATCCTCAAAAGGTTCTACAGCTGCACCATCGAGAGCATCCTGATGGGTTGCATCACTGCCTGGTATGGCAACTGCTCGGCCTCCGACCGCAAAGCACCACAGATTGTCAAAGACTCCAGCCACCCTAGACATAGACTGTCTCTCTGCTACCACACGGCAAGAGGTAACAGAGCGCCAAGCCTAGGTCCAAGAGGCTTCTAAACAGCTTCTACCCTCAAGCCATAAGACTCCTGAACATATAATCAAATGGCTACCAGACTATTTGCATTGCCCCCCCCCCCCCCCCTCTTTTAAGTGGCTGCTACTCTGTTATTGTTTAGGCATAATCACTTTACCTACATATTACCTAAATTACCTCGACTAACCGGTACCCCCTGTACATAGCCTCGCTATTGTTATTTTATTGCTGCTCTTTAACTATTTGTTACTTTTTTGTAACTTTTTTTGGTATTTTTCTTAAAACTGCATTGTTGGTTCAGGGCTTGTAAGTAAGCATTTCACTGTAAGGTCGACATCTGTTGTATACTGCGCATGTGAAACATAAAATTTGATTTCAGGGATGTCTATGCCAGGGATCATGCCTTCTCATTTTCTGTAGAGCCACAGCGCCTCTATGTGAACAGTCTTAGAATGACACCCCATTTGAAAACAATTATTGACCCTTGGAAATCCCCAATATCCCATGCCTCCACAAACACAATGCTTTTAGATTTGCGGGAAGTAGTGAACGAGTGCACACTTCAGGTGATATTATTGGGACAAACAGTCTGTTTGAATGAGCATCCTGCCTTCCTTCAAGTTATCACTGATCTCCAAATAATTGGATTTGTGAAAGCTAGTATAGCCACCTACTATATGTACTCACCTGACAAAGACTTCTTTGAAGTCAAAACAATATTGATTTGGGTGCATTAATAAAGCACTGGGGGAGCTGCAATATTCCGCATAAGGGCCGCTCATTCCTTTTACTCCCCCTTCTGTATTAGATAGTTTAATAGTCAGGTAAGCAAGCATCGTCTGGTCATCTGCGGCTGACGGGATGTAAAGTGGGTCTTCCAGAGCTGCCTGTCCTCCATTGCAGACGCAATCTCATCCTTCTTCAGTCCGATGTCACTCCTGAACTGTTCCATATGTGATCTCTGACCGTCAAAACTGCTGAAAGTGGCATGGCATGTGTGTACAGTATTGTTGAAATATAGATTGTATCATAAGAGATGACTTTTCTCATAGTGATTTTACATCCTTGTCTTTTTATTATCTGTGTCTTGATAAAAAGGACAGTCCCAGCAATAGACCTGATGATAAAAAAGAAAAACTAAGAATTAAATTATCCAAAACTACCCAATGCTACCCAGAAAAAGAAATTACTATAAAAGAATGTTGTGAAGTCTACAGCTTAACCATCAAATTAACCAGAAAAAAAATAAGAAAAAACGCAACCCAAGGATTCACCACAAAATGAGCCAATAACCACTAGAAACTCTTACATGATTCTCCAAATATAAAGTAACACATACTTTACAATAAATAACAGGCACATCTTCCTAATTCTACAATAAAGGTCCTAGAAGTAAGTAACAGTCAAAATCCTGTTGTAAAAAATAAACTTTTAACCATTTTTTTTTTTTCAATTAACTTTCACACCACAGGCACAAACAAATCCAAGTATAAAATAATCTGGGCAGCAAGTTATTTGGTTTCTTGAGAACGCACTTTCGGTTTCCATAACAACAAAATACTTCCCAACATGTGAGCATCTGAATTATACAGATTTCTATATACATACACATTGCCTTCGGAAAGCATTCAGACCCCTTGACTTTTTTCACATTACGTTACAGCCTTATTCTAAAATGGATTTAAAAAATAATAATACTCAGCAATCTACACACAATACCCCATAATGACAAAGTGAACAGGTTTTTAGAAACGTTAAATGTATTACAAATAAATTAAAAAAATACCTTATTTACATAAGTATTCACACCTTTTGCTATGAGACTCGAAATTGAGCTCAGGTGCATCCTGTTTCCATTGACCATCCTTGAGATGTTTCTACAAATTGATTGCTAGTCCAACTGTGGTAAATTAAACTGTGGTAAATTAAAATGATTGGACATGATTTGGAATGGCACACACCTGTCTGTATAAGGTCCCACAGTCGACAGTGCATGTCAGAGCAAAAACCAAGCCATGAGGTGGAAGGGACTGTGTGTAGAGCTCCGAGACAGGATTGTGTTGAGGCCCAGATCTGGGTCCCAAAAAATGTCTGCAGCATTGAAGGTCCACAAGAACACGGTGGCCTTCATCATTCTTAAATGGAATAAGTTTGGAATCACCAAGACTCTTCCTAGAGCTGGCCACCCAGCCAAACTGAGCAAAAAAGGGGGAGAAGGCCCTTGGTCAGGGAGGTTACCAAGAACCCGATGGTCACTGACAGAGCTCTAGAGTTCCTCTGTGGAGATCAGAGATCTTCCAGAAGGACAACCATCTCTGCAGCACTCCACCAATCAGGCCTTTATGGTAGAGTGACCAGACGGAAGCCACTCCTCAGTAAAAAGGCACATGACAGCCTGCTAGGAGTTTGCCAAAAGGCACCTAAAGACTCTCAGACCATGTGAAACAAGATTCTCTGGTCTGATGAAACCAAGATTGAACTCTTTGGCTTGAATGCCAAGCATCACATCTGGAGGAAACCTTGCACCATCCCTACAGTGAAGCATGGTGGTAGCAGCATCATGCTGTGGGGATGTTTTTCAGTGGCAGGGCCTGGGAGACTAGTCAGGATCGAGGCAAAGATGAACAGAGTAGAACAGAGAGATCCTTGATGAAAACCTGCTCCAGAGCACTCAGGACCTCAGACTGGAGTGAAGGTTCACATTCCAACAGGACAACAACCCTAAGCACACAGCCAAGACAACGCAGGAGTGGCTTTGGGAGAAGTCTCTGAATGTCATTGAGTGGCCCAGCCAGAGCCCGGGCTTGAACCCGATCGAACAACTCCGGAAAGACTTGAAAATAGCTGTGCAGCAACGCTCCCCATACAACCTGACAGAGCTGGAGAGGACCTGCAGAGAAGAACGGGAGAAACTCCCCAAATACAGGTGTGCCAAGCTTGTAGCGTCATAACCAAGAAGACTCAAGGCTGTAATCACTGCCAAAGGTGCTTCAGCAAAGTACTGAGTAAAGGGTCTGAATACTTATGTAAATGTGATCAGTTTTTTTATTTTTTATAAATTAGCAAACATTTCTAAAAACCTGTTTTTGCCTTGTCATTATGGGGTATTGTGTGTAGATGAGGTGGAAAAAACAATTTAATACATTTTAGAATAAGGCTGTAACCTCACAAAATGTGTAAAAAGTCAAGGGGTCTGAATACTTTCCGAAGGCACTCAATCATATAAATATGTACGAACAAAATATACTAAAACTATCGTAAAAAAAAAATATTACAAAAGGACTAATGCCAAAGGGAAGCTTATATTTAGAAACTTCAATAACTTAAAGAAAATACAAAACTGTAAAAGGAAAAAAAAAAAGAAAAAAAACATTTTACACTGGTAAGGATTTTTACACAGCACTTGGAAATACCACACCATAGTGCTTACATAATTCACCAAAAAGTATAAATACTAGTAAGAAAAGCCATTGTACAGTACCAATTTCTTTCAATCTACACAATAAGTTAGTGTGTCAGACAAATATTGCAGTTATTTACAGTTAACTTTAAAAGATGGTAGGTAGTTTTGGGTGGAAATAAATGGCATAAGGTGAGATGAGTGAGGTGAGGAAGAAGCAGCCCATCTTGGCAGTGGCATGGTCATAGGGCATAGAGGAGGATCATGGCAGCAGTCTTGCAGCACAGTTATGGGGTCATGTTCCTTATGGAACACAACATGAAACATATCAAAACTGTTTTGAAAGAAAACGGAAATGAGCATTCTTTTTGGGCAAGTCCATTAAACCCACCCTGTTTCAATTAGTTTTCAATTAGAACACGACCTTGGAGAAAGGTAGATAGGAGGGGAACTCGGGCACATTCATTAAAGCAGCAGCCGTCAGACCAGCGGGCGGGGGCTGACGAGGAAGGAGGCACCGTATCAAGCCAGGGGGTAGCCAGGCACCTGGTAAACACAGTCAGCATAGAACTCTGGAAAGACTGACATAGGAGAAGGAAAGAGTATGCCAGACTCAGGTACAGGACAAGGCCATGAGCAGTAATTCAGGGGGTTGGGTGTGTGTAATGGAGAGTAAGTGTGTGTTAGTCCACATCGCTCATGTCGCTGACAGGTTCATCCTGAACGATGCTAAGATGGTTCATGGCACGTTTGAAGGCCGTCTGAACAGCCTTACGGATGCTGGACGTTCTGCCCTCCATCATCTTGATCTTGTCGATGGTCTTGTCAATCCCCAGAGGGACCATCTTAGACTTAGGAAGCCATTGCCTGAGAAGAGTGAAGAATGAAATCAAAATCAGTTACATTTTTGCAGATTTGTATCAGAAGAAATGTAAAACTTCTAATACAAATTTGAGTTCTCTGTTGATTGTGTATTCACAGCATGTATTGAAATAACACTTTTAATATTGCAAATGTGGATTGTAAAATGGTGTATCCATGCATGTTACTATAAAAAAAATAAAAAAAAACTCATAGCATTTAATATTGGAGAAGAAATCTCACCAGCTGCGTTTGTTGTCAAAGAAAAGGACGAGGAAGAGTTTTTCTTCGTTCTTGTACTGCATCCGTTCTCCAACTCTGAGGACGTCGAGGGGGGGCATGGGGATAGACACCCCATTGTGCTGGCATCCCACCCGGGGCATGTGGGGGTCGACGATCTAACGTGGTGGAAGAGGTGTACCAGGGTTACTAGGGAGTGGTGTCTGGAGTGTTATGACACAGTATACTTGCATACGCTCAGACATGCATTGCACACACATGCGCAAACACACACGCTCAAAAACATAGCTGGTGCTTGTGATGACTAGGTGCAGCCACAGTCTTCTCAAACTAAGGTAAAAATCAGACCTGTTTATTTGACAATGGCGCCATCTAGAGGACTTGAAAGATATGGACCTAGGTTTTACTCTACCATGAAAGGCAAAACAACATTGTAGGGTGTGTGGGTATGTTACCTTTCAAACATCTAGAGTGTGTGAACATCCCTCACTCACGATTTGCGCAGGGACTAAAATTAACACCCACCAAATGCGGGTAGATTTTGGCATTAGCGGGTCTGAATTTCTAATTCACAGGCCACATTGGTCAAAAAGTTAAGTATTGGCACATGCGCAAGTAGTGATTTATAGCATTGGACATCTACATTGCTTTGTTCACAAACTAGGTTGTTTTTTCAATGTTTGAGTTTGCTTCCACTGCAAGCGAAGAAGACAGTCAGCCTCAACTAGTCAGATTCTCACAGGCACACAAGAATCGATTCCTCGACTCCTTGCCCATCGACTCCCGTTGCAGACTCATTTAGGAGAGGAATCGACACCACGACTCCTAAGACTCAGTATATTTTCAAGGGATGAAAGTAGTTGCCGTAGACTACTTCCGAGAACAAACTCTGGCATCTATCACAGCAAAGAAAGAGCGCGCTAACGAGGGAGGGAAAGAGAGGGGATGGGCACAGTCAGGCATAGGTAGACATGTCGGCCACCAGGCATAGTCAGAACCATGCATCGGTAATCAAAAGATGTACAGGCCATCAGTGGCGACCCGTAATTCAGGACACGTTTTGTGCCAGTTTTGCATGTTATTCTGGAATTTATATCAGTTTGCAAACAATGAAAAAAAAAAGTAATATATATATATATAGTAATATATAAATAAAAACACACGTCGACTCTTTTTTGCTTTCTTGAGTAATGCAGCTCCAAACTGAAGGCGTTTCAGCCTAGCTCAGTGCTTTCTGTGGTATCGGGGCAGTCAGCGGAAAATACTGAGCGTAGGGGTTGGTAATGTTCTCGTTGTGCCGTGATTGGCTCAGTGTTCTGTCACTCATGGGGACACTACGTCACCGCAACATCTATGGGGAGAGCTCGAAAATTCAAGCCCCTGGGGTGCTGCCATAGAGCTACATTAGAAGTGCCCATCCAAGAAGGTTCAAGGTCATAGGCCACAGATAAAATTACATCAAATATCTACAGTAGCTTTGATTGGACTGATATCAAAATCTTACCTAGCAGTCATCATCATGAATCACGTCGACAAACTACTGGCAAATCCTTTTCAATCCTTGTCATATAAAGAAAAATTATAGATAAAACGTACCAGTGCTCATCGGCCATAAACATTACACAACAATTTGGAAATCGCAAATTCAAATCAGTGGCTAACTGCAAGCATTTCAAAGCAATAACTAGCCTGCTATTCAGTGGAACAGATGTGTGGTCCAAGTCTGGGTTTAACCTGTTGGGTCTAGGGGGCAGCATTTGCACGTCTGGATAAAAAAAATGTACCCGATTTAATCTGGTTACTAATCCTACCCAGTAACTAGAATATGCATATACTTATTATATATGGATAGAAAACACTCTAAAGTTTCCAAAACTGTTTGAATGGTGTCTGTGAGTATAACAGAACTCATTTGGCAGGCAAAACCCTGAGACATTTTCTGACAGGAAGTGGATACCTGATGTGTTGTATTGACTTTAAACCTATCCCATTGAAAAACACAGGGGTTTAGGAATATTTTGGCACTTCCTATTGCTTCCACTAGATGTCACCAGCCTTTACAAAGTGTTTTGAGTCTTCTGGAGGGAGATCTGACCGAACAAGAGCCATGGAACGGTGATGTCCCATTAGACACCTGGCGCGCTACTTCATGTTGGGTACCCTCGTTCCAATACGTTATAAAAGGCTATGCATTCGTCCACCTTGAATATTATTCATGTTCTGGTTAAAAAAGGCCCTAATGATTTATGCTATACAACGTTTGACATGTTTGAACGAACGGAAATATATTTTTTCCCCTCGTTCATGACGAGAAGTCCGGCTGGCTTACATCATGTGCTAACGAGACGGAGATTTTTGGACATAAATGATGAGCTTTTTTGAACAAAACTACATTCGTTATGGACCTGTGATACCTGGAAGTGACATCTGATGAAGAGAATCAAAGGTAATGGATTATTTACATAGTATTTTCGATTTTAGATCTCCCCAACATGACGTCTAGTCTGTATCGCAACGCGTATTTTTCTGGGCACAGTGCTCAGATTATTGCAAAGTGTGATTTCCCAGTAAGGTTATTTTTAAATCTGGCAAGTTGATTGCGTTCAAAAGATGTAAATCTATAATTCTTTAAATGACAATATAATATTTTACCAATGTTTTCTAATTTTAATTATTTAATTTGTGACGCTGACTTGACTGCCGGTTATTGGAGGGAAACGATTTCCTCAACATCAATGCCATAGTAAAACGCTGTTTTTGTATATAAATATGAACTTGATAGAACTAAAAATGCATGCATTGTCTAACATAATGTCCTAGGAGTGTCATCTGATGGAGATTGTAAAAGGTTAGTGTATCATTTTAGCTGGTTTTATGGTTTTGGTGACCCTGTCTTTGACTTGACAAAACATTACACACAACTCTTGTAAATGTACTGTCCTAACATACTCTAAATTTATGCTTTCGCCGTAAAACCTTTTTGAAATCGTAAAACGTGGTTAGATTAAGGAGATGTTTATCTTTCAAATGGTGTAACATAGTTGTATTTTTGAAAAATTTGAATTTTGACATTTATTTGGATTCAAATTTGCCGCTCTTGAAATGCACCTGCTGTTGATGGAGTGCACCACAGGTGGCACGCTAGCGTCCCACCTAGCCCCAAGAGGTTAAGGGTCTCTTTCCAAGCTTAAAAAGGATAAACATTCAACATTGGCCATGCTGTCAATCCAGCATGACTTCTACCATAAATCCAGAGAATGCCAGACTTTGATGACAAGATTTGCCCACAAGGACCACCGCACCACCTTCCTGTTCAAGTGAGCACAGCACAAGGTGAGTCCAAAAATGTATTGTATGCTGCTGCATAAATAATGTAATATGCCAGTGAGATATGTATATTGTAGCTAAGAAAGTAATACTAAGTGTATGTTGTGTAGTAAGCTGTTAGTAGCCCATGTTCCTCACCCTCATAATTTAGCCTACTGTTACTTGGTGGTGCACATGTAGCCTATAGCCTGTTTTAGCGAAATGTCATCAAATATTGTAAGAGCTTTCATGCCCCCTTTATTTATCCTACGGTTCTGACTTGGTGCACAGGGAGAATTCTGTCGTTGTACATTTCAAAAGTGCTGAACAAATAGTTATATTGGCTACGTCTGTCCTACCTCGCTCATTAAATTGCCTCTTATCTGCACGTCATCCCCTTATGCCCTTTGTACATCTCAAACCACATTTGTTCAAGCAAGTAAACTATATCAGCTCAGTTATTAAAAAAAACAAAAATTCAGGCAGTAAATGAGGTTGAATGAACAGTTTCACTGCAGACAAGGATCGTCTGATACACCTGGCTAACAAGTGGTAAGGTGTTGGGAGTCAGCTATTGGGACAGCTTAATGTAGGCCCTAACAGTATGTGGGCACCGTTTGTCACCCTTATAGTCCAATTAATGTATAGTTTAGTGTTGTAGCTTTGCTGGCATGCATCTAAAACATTTTTGGAAGTTTGCCCCACCAACATTTACATGCTAAAAATTGCCACTGATCGCAATGCTGTCTTTTGCAATTTCTTGGCTTGCAATGTCTCGCGCAAATTCACCAGTAGGAGTAGACTGAGCTAAACAGACCGAGGACCAAACACACACACTTGCATTTTTCATAGTGAAGAGAAAGACCAGGCGAGCCAGCGAGAGGATCGAGGCAGGCAGACAACCGTGCGCACAGGCTACATTTTGGTAATCTGTATCTCGCAATGTCTTGTCTTGCAATGTCATAAATTCACCAAAAAGTACATTAACCTGTTGGGGATAGGGGGCAGTATTTACACGGCCGGATAAAAAACGTACCCGATTTAATCTGGTTACTACTCCTGCCCAGAAACTAGAATATGCATATAATTATTGGCTTTGGATAGAAAACACCCTAAAGTTTCTAAAACTGTTTGAATGGTGTCTGTGAGTATAACAGAACTCATATGGCAGGCAAAAACCTGAGAAGATTCTGAACAGGAAGTGGCCTGTCTGACAAGTTGTTGTTCATCTTGGCTATTTTTTTATTGAAGACTGAGGATCTTTGCTGTAACGTGACACTTCCTACGGCTCCCATAGGCTCTCAGAGCCCGGGAAAAAGCTGAATGATAGAGGCAGCCCCAGGCTGAAACACATTATCGCGTTTGGATAGTGGCTGGTCAGAGTACTCTGAGACTCAGGCTCGTGCACGAGATGTTTATTACTCTCTTTGTACGTATACACGCTTTCCCGGTCGGAATATTATCGCTTTTTTATGAGAAAAATGGCATAAAAATTGATTTTAAAACAGCGGTTGACATGCTTCGAAGTACGGTAATGGAATATTTAGAATTTTTTTGTCACGAAATGCGCCATGCTCGTCACCCTTATTTACCCTTTCGGATAGTGTCTTGAACGCACGAACAAAACGCCGCTATTTGGATATAACGATGGATTATTTGGGACCAAACCAACATTTGTTATTGAAGTAGAAGTCCTGGGAGTGCATTCTGACGAAGAACAGCAAAGGTAATAACATTTTTCTTATAGTAAATCTGACTTTGGTTAGTGCTAAACTTGCTGGGTGTCTAAATAGCTAGCCCTGTGATGCCGGGCTATCTACTTAGAATATTGCAAAATGTGCTTTCACCGAAAAGCTATTTTAAAAATCGGACATATCGAGTGCATAGAGGAGTTCCGTATCTATAATTCTTAAAATAATTATGTTTTTTGTGAACGTTTATCGTGAGTAATTTAGTAAATTCACCGGCAGTGTTCGGTCGGAATACTAGTCACATGCTAATGTAAAAAGCTGGTTTTTGATATAAATATGAACTTGATTGAACAAAACATGAATGTATTGTATAACATAATGTCCTAGGCGTGTCATCTGATGAAGATCATCAAAGGTTAGTGCTGCATTTAGCTGTGGTTTGGGTTTATGTGAGATTATATGCTAGCTTGAAAAATGGGTGTCTGATTATTTCTGGCTGGGTACTCTGCTGACATAATCTAATGTTTTGCTTTCGTTGTAAAGCCTTTTTGAAATCGGACAGTGTGGTTAGATTAACGAGAGTCTTGTCTTTAAAATGGTGTAAAATAGTCATATGTTTGAAAAATTGAAGTTTTTGCATTTGAGGTATTTGAATATCGCGCCACGGGATTACACTGGCTGTTGAGTAGGTGGGACGCAAGCGTCCCACCTAGCCCATAGAGGTTAAAGCACATATTAGGCTATCGATGGCTAAGCTATTCTTCATAGTACTGGTGAATTGAAGTTAAACATCGCCAAATGCATCAGTTTAATTAGGCCTAAATGTGCAATAAAAGTTATTGTGCCTATAGCTTATTTAATTAAATCCTGGCTGGCTCTTGATGTCCAAAGTCAGGGCTCTCCAACCCTGTTCCTGGAGAGTTTCGCGCCAACCCCAGTTGTAACTAAGCTGATTCAGCTTATCAACCAGATAATTATTGAATCAGATGCGATAGATTAGGGTTGGAGTGAACACCTATAGGACAGTACCTCGCCAGGACTGTCCTTGGCAATAGATCGCAAAGCAGGGCATCCCCACTAAACTTGTTGGAAATGGCAAGTTCACTTTCTCATCCATAAAATGCATCTCCATTGCAAATACGGTTCAGCAGCTTAAATCATGAGGATGGGGGGCATTGTTATTAGGAAGGACACTTACCATTGATCGCTAAAATATTGATTATGATCGCACTTAATACATTTAAATATTATGAGGACACCTACAGTGCCTTCAGAAAGTATTCATACACATTGACTTATTCCACATTGTGTTACAGCCTGAATTCAAAATGGATTCTCACCCATCAACACTCCATAATGATAGTGAAAACACATTTTTAGAAATGTATTGCAAATGAAATACATCAATCTCATTAACATAAGTATTCACACCCCTTAGTCAATACTTTGTAGAAGCACCTTTGACAGCGATTACAGCGCAGTCTTTGTTGGTAAGTCTCGAAAGAATTTACCACACCTGGATTGTACAACATTTCACCATTATTATTTAATATATAAAAATTATTTAAGCTCTGTCAAATTGATTGTTGATCATTGCTAGACAACCATTTTTCAGGTCTTTCCATAGATTTTCAAGTAGATTTAAGTCAAAACTGTAACTCGGCCAATCCGGAACATTCATTGTCTTCTTGATAAGCAGCTCCTGTTTAGATTTGGCCTTGTGTTTTAGGTTATTGTCCTGCTGAAAGGTGACTTCATCTCCCAGTGTCTGGTGGAAAGCAGACTGAACCAGTTTTTTCTCTAGGATTTTACCTGTGCTTAGCTACATTTCATTTATTTTTATCCTGAAAAACTCCAGTCCTTAATGATTACAAGCATAACATGATGCAGTCACCACTATGCTTGAAAATATGGAGTGGTACTCAGTAATGTGCTGTATTGAATTTGGCCCAAACATAACACTTTGTATTCAAGTGTTGTGTTTAATAAAGTAAATTTCTTTGCCACATTTTTTGCAGTATTACTTTACTGCCTTGTTGCAAACAGGACGCATGTTTAGTAATATTTTTATTCTGTACAGGCTTCCTTCTTTTCACTGTGAATTAAATCAATATTGTGGAGTACCTACAATGTTGATTCATCGTCCGTTTTGTCCTATCACAGCCACTGTTTTAAAAACTCACCATTGGCCTCATGTTGAAATCGCTGAGGGTTTCCTTTCTCTTCGGCAAATGAGTTAGGAAGGATGCTTGTATCTTAGTGCTTGGTGAAATTATTCAGTACACTTTGGATAGTGTGTCAATACACCCAGTCACTACAAAGGGATATTCAATGTCAGCTTTTTTGGGTTTTTTTGTACCCACCTACCAGTAAGTGCCCTTCTTAGCAAGGCATTGGAAAACCTCCCTGGTCTTTGTGGTTGAATGTGTGTTTAGAATTCACTGCACAACCTTACAGATAATTGTAGGTTTGGGGTACAGAGATTAACATGATTTTTTTAATGAATACCTAACACTCCATACAACTTGTGACTTGTTCATCTTTTTTTTTTTTTTACTCCTGAACCTATTTAGGCTTGCCATAACAAAAGGGGTTGAATACTTATTGACTAAAGACATTTCAGCTTTTCATCCATAGAAAAATATAATAATAATACATAATTCCACTTGGACATTATGGGGTATTGTGTGTAGGCCAGTGACCAACAAATCTCAATTTAACCCATTTTAAATTCAGGCTGTAACAACAAAATGTGGAAAAGGTCAAATGGTGTGAATACTTTCTGAAGGCACTGTATACATTTGGCAGCCAAGCATGAGTTCAGTGTAGCCCATTGTAGTCTAGACGTCACGATGAAATAGCTTCATGCCTAGAATAAAAACCTCCCGGCTTCCGTCATGAGTCAATTAAATCTGAAAAAAAAAAAAAGAACTACAGGGGGCAGTTTGGAATAATCTGTGTAAATCACCTTCTGGAATAATGCACATGCTTGGCTAAAAATTACATAACCAACGACTCTGGTAATACCCGTCCGAATAGCGCTATAACATGGCAAAGAATGGCCTTATCAGCGTAGGATGAGCAGCATCATCACATGGGATCCGTCAAGGCTGCGCACAGCAGATCACTGAAATATTCTAGTTCATACACATCACCTTCCATATTCAAACAAAATAGGACTTTTAATGAACAAATGGGCAGCATCATGTTCATGTCAGTCCTCTAGAACCCAAATGTAGTCTTCCTAGTAGGACGCTGCAATAATGAGGTGGTGTGTACGTCTGTTTCAGTTCCTTTTGGGAGTCTAACAGTTCGTGCATATATTATGACGACATTTTTGTTCATTTTGGACTTCGGCAAGGGTTTTTTCGGCTGTTCGGGCACACAAACATTTTTCATGAGGCAAGCCGAATTCGGTAGCCGAAGTGTAGTTTTTCAAGCGACGGTCTTTTAAGGAAGTATGCGAGCACATTCGTTCGGTTCGCCTAGCATGCTGATGACTTACGGCACGTGACGACTTGAGTGGCTCCATTACCACGGTAAGCTTAAAGGGGCAGCTGAACATTTGTCTCATCTGTGATATTTTGTTTAAAAGACTCAGGTCACAAAATATTAAAGTGAGCAATATACCACATTACTTCTTATTAGTAATACATTCCTTGATTTAGAAACATTACTAAGCATGCTCATCCATTTAGATGTGTTCTATGCTATAATTAAAGCAAAAATATATATTTTGACTGCTAAAAAAGTCTGAGTGGCTGGTAGACAAAAACGTTAGTTGTAGGCCCTGGTAGCAAGCACAAAAAGTGAGAATGAGATAAGTCAAGTGTCATACATATGCTCACTGTCACTCACCAAGGCAGGATAGGAAGGGTATCCGCTACATTTTGCCCAAACAAGCTTTAAAGGTTCCAGAACAACTGTTGCAGCACTAGCAGGCATCCAAATATTGCTGTTGCCAACTTCTATGGATGCAGGAATAACAACAATCAAGTTAGGAGGGGTTCACTGTAAATAGAGCAAAACACTTCCAGAGCCATGCTAATAGTGACAGCATAAACACATCACAGCTCACTGAAAAACATGATATTACAAAAATAATACAATTTGTGGACTGTAAATCATGAATATAATTGCTTTAAGTTATGTTTATATAGCCTGCATCGTAGCATACTAATGAGGAAAACTCTGGGCTCTGGTTACATCCTATAGCTAGAGCCAAGAGTTTTGGGGCACATTTTGAGGTACTGTGCTTTTACCGGTATTTCCAGCATTGTCCACTAGTGTTGCTGGAGGTAGGAAATCCTAGGCAATGTTCTGTAATTGACATAAGCTGTCTCCAATCAATCAATCAATTTCTGTGTGTGTGTGTGTGTGTGTGTGTGTGTGTGTGTGTGTGTGTGTGTGTGTGTGTGTGTGTGTGTGTGTGTGGCAGGAGGGATTGCTTAAGCCAGGGGAGGAGTAGCTCTGCGAATCTTAAAATTACACAAATCCTATTATTTTGCAGAGAATACTATTTGTAGAGCAGTGATTCTACACCTCACTTTGCTCAAGATGATCCTCTCCAACAGACTTGGAAGTTGTAGCTAAAAAAAAAATAAAAAAAAATAAAAAAAATTTGTCAATTAGGGGCAGTAAAAGGGGAGAGTCAATTAAACAAACCATGGAAGTATATTGTTGAAAATTTGGAGTGTAGCCCAGACCGGGACTCGAACCTGGATCCAGCGACTGTCAATGGCTTCGCATGGCTTAGGCGATCCCCCCCCACCAAACACACACGCACAACAAGACATTGATTGATGGAGACAGTTTTCTAGGATGATCTACCTGCAGCAACCCTAGTGGATCATGCTGGAAATACCAGTAAAGGAACAGTACCTCAAAAGCTATCCCAAAACTCCTGGCCCTATAGCAATACCTCTACTCCACTGACTCCCAGCCAGACCTCATCTGACAATACACACTACCCTCCGCAGTCTCCACTTTACTGTATGATGAACATCAAGACAGAAAACTTACCGGCGGCAATCCTAGCAGCTCTGGCAAAGTTCCCGGTTTCTATGCAGGCAATGAGGTCGTTCTTATCATCCACAGTGTTTCTTCGGACCAGGGCCGGTTTGCCTTTACCACATGTTGGAAGACTGAGAGTGCTGCTGAAATCAGGAAAAGACATCCACACTGTATGTGAGTGAGACTGTCATATACATGAAACACTAGAGAGAAATTACCAGACTACATAGTTGAACTACCAAGTACCACCAACCATGTTCAGCAGTGAAAAGTGCAGCAGCTAGAGATGCCTAGCCTGTTGCTTTGAGATGTTTTTTTTTTTGTTAACCTTTACCTACGCAGGTCAGAACAAATTCTTATTTACAATGACGGCCTACGTTTGATTGAGCCTGCCTGCGTTTCCACAGTTGGGACTATTCTAGTGGTTCCATTGAGCCAAGCGGGCTCAATCAAGTTCAGTTTAAATTCTATTTGAACGCAGGTCTGTTGTGAGGTATATGCATGTACCTACCTGGTGCTGCCCAGCAGACTACCACTAGATGAGATGCTGGACTCAGAGGCACACCGTCTCCTAGTTTCTAGAGGCCTGCTGGCACCTAGCTCTTTCTTTTCATCAATTACCTCCTCCATCGCAAAACCATTAGACAGGCCTGAGGCGAGTAACACAGAGCAGTACAGTAGTCAGTGTACTATACATAAACCAACTATAGCATAGACCTACAACATTATGAGTAGGGGTGCTGATCTTAGATCAGTTTAACATTTTAGATAACTATAATTAATAAGATTACATAGACAAGGGGAACCTAATCTCTTAATTCACAAGTCTGAAGATCATTTTCTACTTCATGCTCTATTTAAGAGTCCCATTAAGATAAATACTTCATTTTCTGACAAGTGAGAAGAACCCTATTTACCTGTGTTAATGTGTTTGACAGGGGACTCTTCCTCCCCTTCTCCACCCCCCTCGCTATACACCCCACGGGGACTGTGGCTCCTCTTCCTAGTCCTTGGGTGGAGGAGGGTCTCCAGCCTGGGGATCATCACCGACAGGAAGGTCTTGGTGCCCAGCTGAGGGCACCCTGTCTGGGCCTCGCCGCCTCCTCTCCCACCCTGGTTCTTCCCAGAGCTAGTGGTCTTGGACTTCCTGAAGAGCACGGCAGTGCGGCGGTTGACAGTCGTTCCCGAGGGTTGGGCCAGGGTGGAGGTGGCCACCACACTCATGTCCCCCTTTGAAAGAAGCAGGGGATTCTGGGATTCGGAGTGGCCATTGAGAAGGGTCTTGGTAGTGGTGGAGGAAGCATTGTTGGGTTTCTCCCGGTCAAATTTGACTTGTCCATGGGTCTTGCTGTCCGGGGTGTGGTTGGGGTGGATGGGTTTGAGGGTAGGGGGTTCTGAGTTACTCTCGAAGTGCAGGAGAGGAGTTAGGGAGTCAGAGGGTTCCAATTTGGGAGGTAATGATTTGTCCCCTGTTGAAGAAGAGAGTTAGAAAATACATAGAAAGCATAACATTATATAGATCACAACGTAATATAAAAAGAGGGAATTGTACATTAATTAAAACACCAGAACCATTCCTAAAGCACATCATCCTCAGGGTGAAGACGTATCCCTTATTACAAGAATTCAATACAAATGATCTTGCCTTCTATAATGCATAGCTAAATAACAAATGAGACAGCAAAATATACTGCTCAAAAAAATAAAGGGAACACTTAAACACAATGTAACTCCAAGTCAATCACACTTCTGTGAAATCAAACTTTCCACTTAGGAAGCAACACTGACAATAAATTTCACATGCTGTTGTGCAAATGGAATAGACAACAGGTGGAAATTATAGGCAATTAGCAAGACACCCCCAATACAGGAGTAATTCTGCAGGTGGAGACCACAGACCACTTCTCAGTTCCTATGCTTCCTGGCTGATGTTTTGGTCACTTTTGAATGCTGGCGGTGCTTTCACTCTAGTGGTAGCATGAGACGGAGTCTACAACCCACACAAGTGGCTCAGGTAGTGCAGCTCATCCAGGATGGCACATCAATGTGAGCTGTGGCAAGAAGGTTTGCTGTGTCTGTCAGCGTAGTGTCCAGAGCATGGAGGCGCTACCAGGAGACAGGCCAGCACATCAGGAGACATGGAGGAGGCCGTAGGAGGGCAACAACCCAGCAGCAGGCCCGCTACCTCCGCCTTTGTGCAAGGAGGAGCACTGCCAAAGCCCTGCAAAATGACCTCCAGCAGGCCACAAATGTGCATGTGTCTGCTCAAACGGTCAGAAACAGACTCCATGAGGGTGGTATGAGGGCCCTATGAGGGCCCGACGTCCACAGGTGGGGGTTGTGCTTACAGCCCAACACCGTGCAGGACGTTTGGCATTTGCCAGAGAACACCAAGATGGGCAAATTCGCCACTGGCGCCCTGTGCTTTTCACAGATGAAAGCAGGTTCACACTGAGCACGTGACAGATGTGACAGAGTCTGGAGACGCCGTGGAGAACGTTCTGCTGCCTGCAACATCCTCCAGCATGACCGGTTTGGCGGTGGGTCAGTCATGGTGTGGGGTGGCATTTCTTTGGGGGGGCCGCACAGCCCTCCATGTGCTCGCCAGAGGTAGCCTGACTGCCATTAGGTACCGAGATGAGAGCCTCAGACCCCTTCTGAGACCATATGCTGGTGCGGTTGGCCCTGGGTTCCTCCTAATGCAAGACAATGCTAGACCTCATGTGGCTGGAGTGTGTCAGCAGTTCCTGCAAGAGGAAGGCATTGATGCTATGGACTGGCCCGCCCGTTCCCCAGACCTGAATCCAATTGAGCACATCATGTCTCGCTCCATCCACCAACGCCATGTTGCGCCACAGACTGTCCAGGAGTTGGCGGATGCTTTAGTCCAGGTCTGGGAGGAGATCCCTCAGGAGACCATCCGCCACCTCATCAGGAGCATGCCCAGGCGTTGTAGGTCATACAGGCACGTGGAGGCCACACACTACTGAGCCTCATTTTGACTTGTTTTAAGGACATTACATCAAAGTTGGATCAGCCTGTAGTGTGGTTTTCCACTTTAATTTTGAGTGTGACTCCAAATCCAGACCTCCGTGGGTTGATAAATTGGATTTCCATTGATTATTTGTGTGATTTTGTTGTCAGCACATTCAACTATGTAAAGAAAAAAGTATTTAATAAGATTATTTCATTCAGATCTAGGATGTGTTATTTTAGTGTTCCCTTTATTTTTTTGAGCAGTGTATATTTAAAATCACATCACGCAAAGTATTCTGCTTTCTAGAAGGCAATCTAATAGTTACTGAGTTAGTGTAAGTTTACTGTGAATCAATTCAGGCTCCTAGCATATCAACTCCACTGTACCATGACCATGTTAAAGAGAAAGCCATGCTACCAAGCAGATACAGTGGCAAGAAAAAGTATGTGAAACCTTTGTAATTACCTGGATTTCTGCATAAATTGGTCATCAAATTTGATCTGATCTTCATCCAAGTCACAACAATAGACAAACCGTGTGCTTAAACTAATAACACACAAATTATTGTATTTTTCCTATATTAAATACATAATTTAAACATTCACAGTGTAGGTTGTGAAAAGTATGTGAACCCCTAGGCTAATGACTTCTCAAAAAGCTAATTGGCATGAGGAGTCCGCTAACCTGGAGTCCAATCAATGAGACGAGATTGGAGATGTTGGTTAGAGCTGCCTTGCCCTATAAAAAAACTCACAAAATTTTGGTTTGCTATTCACAAGAAGCATTACCTGATGTGAACCATGCCTTGAACAAAAGAGATCTCAGAAGACCTAAGATTAAGAATTGTTGACTTGCATAAAGCTGGAAAGGGTTACAAAAGTATCTCTTAACCTGTTGGGTCTAGGGGGCAGCATTTGCACGTCTGGATAAAAAAAATGTACCCGATTTAATCTGGTTACTAATCCTACCCAGTAACTAGAATATGCATATACTTATTATATATGGATAGAAAACACTCTAAAGTTTCTAAAACTGTTTGAATGGTGTCTGTGAGTATAACAGAACTCATTTGGCAGGCAAAACCCTGAGACATTTTCTGACAGGAAGTGGATACCTGATGTGTTGTATTGACTTTAAACCTATCCCATTGAAAAACACAGGGGCTTAGGAATATTTTGGCACTTCCTATTGCTTCCACTAGATGTCACCAGCCTTTACAAAGTGTTTTGAGTCTTCTGGAGGGAGATCTGACCGAACAAGAGCCATGGAACGATGATGTCCCATTAGACACCTGGCGCGCGAGTTCATGTTGGGTACCCTCGTTCCAATACGTTATAAAAGAGTATGCATTCGTCCACCTTGAATATTATTCATGTTCTGGTTAAAAAAGGCCCTAATGATTTATGCTATACAACGTTTGACATGTTTGAACGAACGGAAATATATTTTTTCCCCTCGTTCATGACGAGAAGTCCGGCTGGCTTACATCATGTGCTAACGAGACGGAGATTTTTGGACATAAATGATGAGCTTTTTTGAACAAAACTACATTCGTTATGGACCTGTGATACCTGGAAGTGACATCTGATGAAGAGAATCAAAGGTAATGGATTATTTACATAGTATTTTCGATTTTAGATCTCCCCAACATGACGTCTAGTCTGTATCGCAACGCGTATTTTTCTGGGCGCAGTGCTCAGATTATTGCAAAGTGTGATTTCCCAGTAAGGTTATTTTTAAATCTGGCAAGTTGATTGCGTTCAACAGATGTAAATCTATAATTCTTTAAATGACAATATAATATTTTACCAATGTTTTCTAACTTTAATTATTTAATTTGTGACGCTGACTTGACTGCCGGTTATTGGAGGGAAACGATTTCCTCAACATCAATGCCATAGTAAAACGCTGTTTTTGGATATAAATATGAACTTGATAGAACTAAAAATGCATGCATTGTCTAACATAATGTCCTAGGAGTGTCATCTGATGGAGATTGTAAAAGGTTAGTGCATCATTTTAGCTGGTTTTATGGTTTTGGTGACCCTGTCTTTGACTTGACAAAACATTACACACAACTCTTGTAAATGTACTGTCCTAACATACTCTAAATTTATGCTTTCGCCGTAAAACCTTTTTGAAATCGTAAAACGTGGTTAGATTAAGGAGATGTTTATCTTTCAAATGGTGTAACATAGTTGTATTTTTGAAAAATTTGAATTTTGACATTTATTTGGATTCAAATTTGCCGCTCTTGAAATGCACCTGCTGTTGATGGAGTGCACCACGGGTGGCACGCTAGCGTCCCACCTAGCCCCAAGAGGTTAAAGCCTTGATGTTCATCAGTCCACGGTAAGACAAATAGTCTATAAATGGAGAAAGTTCACCACTGTTGCTACTCTTCCTAGGAGTGGCCGTCCTGCAAAGATGACAGCGCAGAATGCTCAATGAGGTTAAGAAGAATCCTATAGTGTCAGTTAAAGACTTACAGAAATCTCTGGAACATGCTAACATCTCTGTTGACGAGTCTACGATACATAAAACAGTAAACAATATTGGTGTTCATGGGAGGACACCACGGAAGAAGCCAGTGCTGTCCAAAAAAAACATTGCTGCACATCTGAAGTTAGCAAAGGTGCACCTGGCTGTTCCACAGTGCTACTGGCCAAATATTCTTAGTTGTTTGGAAAGCACACACACACACACACACACACACAACACTATGTGTGGAGAAAAAAAAGGCACAGCACACCAACATCAAAACTTCATCCCAACTGTTAAATATGTTGGAGGGAGCATTGTGGTTTGTGGCTGCTTTGCTGCCTCATAGCAAGCTGTCCGGGCCCTCTTCGCCGGAAAAATAAATTGCCAAGTTGATCAAGACATTTTGCAGGAGAATGTTAGACCATCTGCCAATTGAAGCTCAACAGAAGTTGGGTGATGCAACAGGACAACAACCCAAAACAGAAGTAAATCAACAACAGAATGGCTTCAGGAGAAAATACAAGTCCTGAAATCAACCCGATTGAGATGCTGTGGCATGACCTCGGCATGACACCAGACATCCCAAGAATATTGCTGAAGTGAAACCGTTTTGTAAAGAGGAATGGTCCAAAATTCCTCCTGACCGTTGTGCAGGTCTGATCCGCAACTACAGAAAACGTTTGGTTGACATTATTGCTGACAAAGGACAATCAACCAATTATTAAATCCAAAGGGTCACATACTTTTTCCACCCTGCACTGTGAATGTTTACGCAGTGTGTTCAATAAAGACATGAAAATGTAATTGTTTGTGTTTTATTAGTTTAAGCAGACTGTGTTTGTCCATTGTTGTGACCCAGATGAAGATCAGATCAAATTTTATGATCAATTTATGCAGAAATCCAGTTATTTCTAAAAGGGTTCACATACTTTTTCTTGCCACTGTATAACTACAATAGTATCCCACTTCAGCAGGCACACTCATCAACCAGGCAAAGGGATGTCCTGAGGCAAGGGATATAAATCGAACCCAGCATGACTACGTGGTAGCAGGTTAGCATGACTAAGCACACTACATGGTATGATGGATTAACTAACTAGGGGTTAGAGGTTATAGTTAATTCCTGATCTAGCTTTTGTTTATATCTAGTTTCCGCCAATAAAACAAAGGACTGAGAAGCACATGACATCCTGAGACCAGGTCACTGGGGAGATCTGAGTGCTTGGCCAAAGTCAGGTTCTCCCTCTCCCATCCTGAAACTGAAATCCTCATACATGCATTAATTTCCTCCAGTCTTTACTGCAACTCACTACTCTCCGGCATCAACTCAAGCTCCCTCCATAAGCTCCAAATGGTTCAAAACTCAGCAGCCTGACTTCTCACCCACACAAAGCCCTGGCAGCGTCACCCATGTCCTCCGTGAACTCCACTGTCTCTCAACGAATGAATTACAAGATCCTCCTTCTGACCTACGAACCCCTTCACCACCCTGCCCCCTAGAGGTCGACCGATTAATCGGAATGGCCGATTAATTAGGGCCGATTTCAAGTTTTCATAACAGTCGGTATTTTTGGACACCGATTTTTTTTATATATTTAACTAGGCAAGTCAGTTAAGAACACATTCTTATTTTCAATGACGGCCTAGGAATGGTGGGTTAACTGCCTTGTTCAGGGGCAGAACGACAGATTTTTACCTTGTCAGCTCGGGGATTCGTTTTTGCAACCTCCCGGTTACTAGTCCAACGCTCTAACCACCTGCCTTACATTGCACTCCACGAAGAGCCTGCGTGGCAGGCTGACTACCTGTTACGCGAGGGCAGCAAGAAGCCAAGGGAAGTTGCTAGCTAGCATTAAACTTATCTTATAAAAAAAAATCTTAACATAATCACTAGTTAACTACACATGGTTGATGATATTACTAGTTTATCTAGCGTGTCCTGCGTTGGATATAATCGATGCGGTGCCTGTTAATTTCTCATTGAATCACAGCCCATTTCCACAAACGGTGATGATTTAACAAGCGCATTTGCGAGAAAAAAAAGCACTGTTGTTGCACCAATGTACCTAACCATAATCATCAATGCCTTCCATTAAAATCAATACACAAGTATATATTTTTAAACCTGTATATTTAGTTAATATTGCCTGCTAACATGAATTTCTTATAACAATTGTGTCACTTCTCTTGCTTTCCATGCAAGCAGTCAGGGTATATGCAGCAGTTGGGGCCACCTGGCTCATTGCGAACTGTGTGAAGTCCATTTATTCCTAACAAAGGCCGTAATTAATTTGCCAGAATTGTACTTAATTATGACATAACATTGAAGGTTGTACAATGTAACAGCAATATTTAGACTTAGGGATGCCATCCGTTAAATAAAATACGGAACGGTTCCGTATTTCACTGAAAGAATAAACGTTTTTTTTTTTTAAATGATTGGTAATTAAAATGGTCGAATCCGGAAACAAAGGCTCGTATTTCTGTGTGTTATTATGTTATAATTAAGTCTATGATTTGATAGAGCAGTCTGACTGAGCGATGGTAGGCACCAGCAGGCTCGTAAGCATTCATTCAAACAGCAGTTCCGTGCGTTTGCCAGCAGCTCTTCACAATGCCTCAAGCATTGTGCCGTTTATGACTTCAAGCCTATCAACCCCCGAGATTAGGCTGGTGTAACCGATGTGAAATGGTTAGCTAGTTAGCGGGGTGCGCGCTAATAGCGTTTTAAACTTCACTCGCTCTGAGACTTGTAGTAGTTGTTCCCCTTGCTCTGCATGGGTAATGCTGCTTCGAGGGTGGCTGTTGTCGATGTGTTCCTGGTTCGAGCCCAGGTAGGAGCGAGGAGAGGGACGGAAGCTATACTGTTACACTGGCAATACTAAAGTGCCTATAAGAACATCAAATAGTCAAAGGTATATGAAATACATATCGTATAGAGAGAAATAGTCCTATAATAACTACAACCTAAAACTTCTTACCTGGGAATATTGAAGACTCATGTTAAAAGGAACCACCAGCTTTCATATGTTCTCATGTTCTGAGCAAGGAACTTAAATGTTAGCTTTTTTACATGGCACATATTGCACTTTTACTTTCTTCTCCAACACTTTGTTTTTGCATTATTTAAACCAAATTGAACATGTTTCATTATTTATTTGAGGCTAAATTGATTTTATTGATTTATTTTAACTTAATATAATACGTGTTCATTCAGTATTGTTGTAATTGTCATTATTACAACAACAAAAAATAAAAACGGCTGATTAATCAGTATCGGCTTTTTTTGGCCCTCCAATAATCGGTATTGGCGTGGAAAAATCATAATCGGTCGACCTCTCCTGCCCCCCCTTACCTCTCAGACCTTCTCCACTACCAAACTACACACGTAATCCAATCCACCACAGCAGGCCACCTTGCCATTCCAGTTCAAAACTCCAGCTTCCAAGATAACGCCTTCTCTCCTAAAGGCACCCCCCCCCCCCCCCCCCTCCTTTATGGGCAAATATTATATAATAAACCATTTTGTCAAAGTAAACTTGAAGTCACGCCTCCCCATATGCTACGTCGTACTACCACCATGACATGGAAAAGCATAGGTAGATGTTGGATGTTGATGAGCTTGATGCAAAATTCCAACAAATAGAGGGTTTTATTTGAATGCTGGTGACATGATGATCGATGCATGCGCCAAAACCAGATTGCGCAAGTTTGCTATATAAATCGCAACAGTTTGTGACAAAACCATCAGTAGATTTTTTAAATGCGATGGAAACACATTAAACTTTAGATTTTTATTCAGTAGATGAAACGTGCAGATTTTCTTTATACATATATTAGAATATTTGCATGACAATCTGTCACAAATTGGATGGAAACCTAGCTACTGTCTGACTTGGTCATCCTGAAGAGAGCGCTACCCTGCCGGAAGCCATTGATATCACAACAGAGGCTCCAAGTAATCTAGAACAGTGCTGCCAGGGTCCTGACCAGGACCAAGAAGTCAGACCAAATCCCACCGATCCTGGCCCAAGTTCACTGGCTACCGGACAACTCCAGGATCAACTTCAAAATCCTCATTATTATATTTAAAGCCTTGACTGGATTAACCCCCACCTACATCAGCGACCTCATCTCTGTCAGCGAGACACCTCGGATTCTCCGCTTAAGCCACTCCCTACTACTTAAAAACCCCAAGAAACATCTCAGAACTATGGGGGCCTTCTGCTCCCTTGCCCCTCTATGGAATGCTCTCCCTGACCTTCTGAGAGCCTCTTCATCACTTAGAACTTTAAAAACGGGCCTTAAAATGTGTTGTACATTTTAATTGTATATATTGTAAAATAAAAAAATCCTCCGTAGAGCTTTGACATAACTATGTAATGAAAAGCGCTATACAAATGAAATGTATTATTACAATAATAACAACATATTGGGTATCCCAATGCAGATAAAGTAACAGCTTGGAAAGACCTACCCTCATTATCAGGACTCATTCCATTGTTCTTCACGCCCTCTGCCTCCCCAGCTTTACTCCTTTCTGGATGGGAGGGAGAAGAGTGTGAATGGGAGTGGTGGGACGCCCTCCTCAGGCCGAAGCTCAACTCGCTGCGCACGTCGTTGATGGTTTTCTTGAGCAGCTTGAGGCGTTTGGAGCGTGACGGGCTGGACTTCATGGAGAATGTCAGGTCCAGTTTCTCCAGCAGCTCTTTCAGCTGCTCCTCCAGAGGCATGTGCTGCCGGTTGGCTGGGAGCAATAACTGGTCCACTGGGAAAGGACACCAAGATAACACTGTCATTGGGAGACATTTGCTTGATGTTAACTTAAACAATGTGTAGCCTAGGTAAGTAGAATTATATTGAGGATCCAGATTAAGCAAACTGCTAGACAAAAATTCTCAAAAGAGCATCTCAATTGAAAGTGCTTCTTAGACCAGGAATATGCTTTATTAATTTGGATCTTTGCAAACACTGCCGTCTGTTCCAGTATTCTATATTGACTGATTTATCCATTATATATATCTACAAACTTCATCTTGCTAGGCCTACCGTCCTCCCAGGAAAACGGTGGAGGCGCTTCAATCTTGGGCGGTTCGGGCAGGTGCATCCCGCTGTCCTTCTCGAAGCCGATTCGTTCCACATCCCTCCGCGTCTTCCTGATCAAAGCCCCACCCTGGTCTCGGAGACGGGCGGCCGCCCGGTGGAAGAAGGTATCCTTACAGTTGTACTTCATGCAGTTGAAGATGATGAGATTGAAGTCAGACTCAAAATCATCCAGGTTGCTGTAGGCCTGGTTGTCAATGTGTTTCCTCATAGTGGAGAAATCCATGGGGTTCTTGATGTGGTCAAGGTAGTCAGGCACCTACAGGTTTAATGATAGACAGAGATACAAAAACATCTGAAAGTCAGCACCTACAGGGCATTGAGATGTAAATGTTAAATCCAGTCTGATATTTTTGGGGGAAAACTTTTTGAAGATTTTAAAATCAGCCCAAATGAGATGGGCCAGATGCTATGCTAGGAGGAGAATTAAGAATTGAGATATAAATCTACTATAGTAAACAAAATAAAATCATTAAAGTTTAAAAAAATTATAATTACTACATTCTCAACTCTAGTCTGGCTGACACCAGACTCCTGACTTCAAAGAATGTTTGATTTTTTATTTTACCTTTATTTAACTAGGCAAGTCAGTTAAGAAGAAATTCTTATTTTCAATGACGGCCTAGGAACAGTGGGTTCAGGGGTGGGAACGACAGATTTGTACCTTGTCAGCTCGGGGATTAGAACTTGCAACCTTTCGGTTACTAGTCCAACACTCTAACCACTAGGCTACCCTGCCGCTCTAGGCTACCCTGCCGATGTTAGGGTTAATGAAGTTGATAATGATGGGGGCTGTGCTTTTACTGCTTGATTCACTGTGTCTGCACCCACATGTGCAGCCCCAGAGCACTGCCCCCTTACATTGTAACTATTGGATTTATAAATCCAAACAACAAGAGGTTTAAACTCACCGGGGGGGGGACGTTTGAGAGAACCAATAAAAGTTTGATCAATTTCTGGCCGAATATTACATTATCAAACGGACTCCACCAGTGGCTCTCCCTCGCTGTGTATCACGCGAGTCTCGTCAGCAAGAATACCTCAACTCTCCAACATCTCAGGCTGTATGTAGATGTTATAGTAAGAGCTGCTCTCCTAACCATGGTAAGTAAGCCTTACCTCTTTGATGTCGACAGGATGGGCAAAGATCAAGGACTGGTCTCTCTCCTGTAGCTGTTCCAGCACAGACCTGAGCAGGATACTGAAGGGAGTCAGCTGGACCTCCAACAGGCTCTGCTGCAGCTTCATCTGAGGACACACAGGGGACCGTTAGCATCATGATGTACTGTAAATGCCTGCTGAACCACGGAGGGGGAGAAAGAGGGGGGAGGACCTGCAGCTCCAATTTATACTATACTACTAATTGTCTTATAGTTGGCTTGTTAGCTATATTTATGTATTGTTGGCTTGCAGGGACAGCTACAGTTATTTAACCTACCTCTTCTCTCTTGAGTTTCTCCCTCTTGCGTATGAGCTCCAGCAATAGCCTGGCTCTCTCCAGGTCATGTCTTAGACGATGCCACTCCTTGAGCTGCTCCTTCAGAGCCCGGCTCTCCTCCTCACTCTCCTTCTGTGGTGGGAATCACACAAATCAGGACTTCTAAAACATTGCAGACATGTACAGTTAAAAAACTATATCACCAACATTAGGGTTAGAAAACAGTGGAATTGTAATCATGCAAGGAGAGCAGTGGAGCTCTCATTTATACAAACAATCATATGCCTCTGGGCAGTTTTGGCCTGTTCTCTTTGACACTGCTATGGTAATAAGGAGAGGGGTATCTTATAATGATAGGAGTGTGAGAGGGAATTGAGTGTACCAGCCAGGGGATGAGAATTGTGTCAGAAACAGGGGGACAAGAGTGCTTGACCGTCTAACTGACCGGTTGTGCAGCATGGGTCTTCTGGTGGGACTGTTGGCTAGACTGTAGTCGTCTGATGAGGGGTACTCCGTTCCTCGCCTGTCTCTTTAGAGTCCAGTAGTTTAGAGCCAGCTCCACAAACACCTTCTTTTTCTGCATAGACACCCGGTTGAGGATGGTGTTTAACCTGGGAACAGATGGAGAAGATATTAATGATTTTAAAAAATGTTGCTTATTGAAGTAATGTCCAGGTCTGAAATTGAATAACGTTTTTTCACTTTAAGTCCTGACCTGGGGTGTAGGGTTTGAGCATAGCGAGGGGCAGTTCCTCTTGTTGTTCCATAGCTAAGCACTATGGTCTTTTAGTGGATGCGAGCTTCAACTGGAAGCCAGTGAAGTGTGCAGAGGAGCGAGGTGACATGAGTGAACTTGGGAAGGTTGAAAACTAGGCAAGCTGCTGCATTCTGGATAAGTTGCAGGGGTTTAATGGCACAAGCGGGGAGCTCAGCCAACAGCGAGTTTGCCCCGTCTGATTCTCAATTTTTGCATATTTTTTACACTGAATTATCAGATCTTCAACCAAAACCTAATATTAATATCAACAGCAAGCATTTGGTTGCAGTCATTGCAGCTAAAGGTGGCACAACCAGTTGAGTGGAAGAGGGCAATACATTTTTCAAACAGGGACATTGGGTATTGCATAATTTTGTTAATTAAATAAATGAAATAATTATCAACATTGTTATTTCATATTAGGTTTTGGTTGAAAATCTAATAGCATTCAGTGTAAAAAATATGACCGAGAATTTGAATGGGGCAAAAACATGTCACGGCACTGTATTGTGTATTGTCACATTTACTGATACGTCTGATCATCTGCAAATTATGAAAATCATGCTTAGATGAATGGTGAGTGAATCTACCTTTGGGGAGGAAAGCTAGGCACAGCCACGGGTGGGACCTCTTCCTCTGGCTCCACCTTCTTGCTCTTCCTCTTCCTGCCTTTCGTCAGTGCATTGGCGCACCTCATCTTCTCCCCTTTCAGAGGGGAACACAATCCATTTTTGGGTTTGGCGTCCTCGTAGATGGTGAGGGGTCTTTTGACCAAGCTATTGGGGGTGTGAGCTCCACAGTAAGCAGTCTTCTTCACCGAAAACGTTGGTTCGCCGGTCTCTGTAAACTCCTTGATTGGTTCCATCTTCATAAAGAGTCCTGCTTTCTGAGCACAGCTGACGTGGAAGGCGGTGTAGCAGTTAGCCTTGTGACACTGGATACAGGCCCCCACCCCCTTCTCCTTACAGAGGTAGCAGGTGAGCTTCCAGCGGGCGGACGGTATGTTGCTGACTCCGTCGATGGGCTCGATGAAGACTGTGTTGGAAAACCCTACCTCCGGCACCCACAGGGCGCACACCACATGACCCCAGCGGTCATCGTCAGTCTTTTTCACTGCTCCACCTTTGTTAGGACACAGTATGCAGCCTGCAGGCTGGGTGGGCGACTGGAGGCAGTGCCGGCATAGCCACTGTCCCTCTGGGATGTAAGGGACACCGTAACACTCTTGGTGCACTGCCAAGTTGCACATGTCACAGAAGAGGATGACGTTGCTGTCCTGGCCATCTCCGTCCATGCAGATGCAGCAGACAGCATCCTCGTCTATGGTCAGCTTGTCCTGGCCCTTGCTCACCTTCTCCATCTGTGTCTCTTTCTCAAAGCGGTCCACCAGGAACTCAAACACGTTGTGGGACACCTGGTGGGTGGAGGGAGAACAGTAAGCATTTGCACATGTATTGTAGTATTAATTCTACATTGTTGACTATTGTTGTGTTGTATTCTTTTCTTAGCCTGTGATCCATTTGTTTTTCTTTCTTTTGGGGGAGGGGGGGAGCTAGCCTGAGTGTCAGTGTTTCTGCTCTCTTGTCTAGTTGGCAAAAGAGTAGAAACAGACTGAAATCAAATCCAAGTTTATTAGTTGCATACACAGTTTAGCAGATGTTACAGTGGCTGCAGCGAAACACTTGTTACTAGCTCCTAACAATGCAGTACAATGTCAAAGTTCACAAATAATCAAAAAATGTATGAATAAATAAAATTAAAAAAACAAGAAACACCAGAATTAGTCCAATTAACCCTAATACCACTAACAGTAATCCAAATGCAATCTATGCGTATATACACCAGATAGCGTTCTTAATATATGTACAGCGGTAGCTATACACTGAATGTACAAAACATCAGGAACATCTTTTCTAATATTGAGTTGCACCCCCTTTTTCCCTCAGAACAGCCTCAATTCATAGGGGAATGGACTCCATAGGGTGAAGAAAGCATTCCACAGGGATGCTGGCCTATGTTGACTCCAATACTTCCCAATGTTGTGTTAAGTTGGCTGGATGTCCTTTGGGTGGTGGCCTATTGGTGATACACACAGGAAACTGTTGATCGTGAAAAATCCAGCAGCGTTGCAGTTCTTGTCACACAAACCAGTGCGCCTGTCACCTACTACCATAACCAGTTCAAAAGCACTTAAATATTTTGTCTTGCCCATTCACCCTCAATGGCACACATACACAATCCATGTCTCAAGGCTTAAAAAAATCCTTCCTTAACCTGTCTCCTCCCCTTCATCTACACTGATTGAAGTGGATTTAACAGGTGACATCAATAAGGGATCATAGCTTTCACCTGGTCAGCCTCATGGAAAGAGCAGGTGTTCCTAATGTTTTGTGCACCGAGTATCAGAGCGAGCAAGAATCCAGTATAAAAATAAATATGCAGTGTATAAAGAGTAACTAAAATGCAATGTACAGCACTAGAAATATTATAATATGCTGTTGAGAATACAGTATTTAAATACACAGTACAAAACCCCATGGAAAAAATGATTGACTGGCACCCAGGCTACAGGGGAGCAGCCTCACCATGAAGTTTCGTATTTATGTAAAGGCGTAATTTAAAAAGAGAAGGCCTACCTGACTGACGCCCTCACTCCTCCTCTTATCATTAACTACTTCCAGCCAGGCGTAGTCCTCCTCATCCATATCATACTCCACCTCCTCATCCAACTCCTCTGACGTCTTCTCCACATACTTATAGTACACTGGGGGCCTCCTGGGGACCGCTGGTAGGTTATACTCCACAGTCCGGATCTTGGCCTCTGGAAGTGTCTGTACTGGTGCTGCTGTAGCTCCATGTGTTGTGTGGTTCTGTGCGACCGCAGCTGCACTTCTCTTCTCCTGGTTGTTTTTTAACCGGACGGAGCGCATTAGCGTCTGCTGAGGCTTCTCCATGTTCTCCTTGTTGCTGGTGCACTCCATAATCTCCTGAGCCGTAGGGTCATCATCCGAGATCACGTCCAGCTTGTCGTAGATGCTGATCCGGTGCATCCGGCCATCAATCTCCATGTCCACCATGCGCTGGGCCTGGGCATAGGTCAGAGTCTGTTTGTTGGGGGATGGCTGGATGGGGGAGGGCGGCCGCTGGGGCTCGGGGACCCTGTGGTACCGAGCCTTCTTCCTCATCCTCGACACCTGAACAGCTGCAAGAAGAAGAGAAGCAGGTACATAGGAGTCTATATCACAACACAATAAAGTAAACAAGCATGGGGATGACAACAGAAGCAGACATAGATTACCATCACAATACATTAAGTCATTAAGTTAAACATTTTTTTTATAATAATAATTACAAATAGTTTCTTTTTGACTGGTTTTACCTCCTAAGGGTGTGGTAACGGAGACAAACACCAGGACAATGTAAACAAGCATCAATTGGTTAAGGTATTTGAATAGATAGCTGGAAGCTGGCCTATCTGTTGATCGACAATGTGTGATATAAGTTTGAGGATTTAAATTTCCATAGCATTGTTGAATTTTAATTAGTTTACATTAGAAACTATAATGTATATTCGTGAGTGGAAATGGGGACTGGGTGAGTAGAGCATCTGCTGAGACATATGAATAATAAAGTGTCTCACTAAAAAGCATGAGGGACAAGGGGATAGTAGTTATTTGAGGGAAAAGGCATGGCTTGTGTTCAAAAGAAACTCAGGTTTCCCATGACAGCAAAAGTATGAGATAACTGCTAATGTTATCACCACTGCTGCAGTGCAGGCAGTTGATGACAAGATAAGAGTTCAATTAAAAGTTTGAACAACAAACAAGAAATGTATGGGTTTGTATGGAGAATGTGGTCCGTTTTGGAGTGGATGATGGATGTATAAATACTGTCTGGTTATTCTTAAGAATCATTCAAGATTTGAGACTGCAAGAGTCCGCAGTAAATCACACAGGGCCTAAACATTACAACACAAGATAGACACAGGAAATGTTTTGGGTTGCAGAGACAATCTAAAATGTCTAATCAAAAACGTTTGCTGTGCCAGAGAGGACAAATTGTTCACACAGCCTGCGTAAAGCAAGGGGAGTGTTAATTTTTGCCTTTTAAAATTGTGCTAACTTTGTTGCGCCTAGGAGTGGCAGGCAACTGAGCCAAGCCCCCCACCCACTAAACTATAAAACTGCACCATGATAAATTGCACCATTTAATTTACCGCGTTCCGAGGATGTCATGGTTCTTTCTAGAAAACGAGCAACTGGTTGAAGAAACAGAACAGCGATAACAACGAATAGCGCAAAAAAAGATGAAGCCAGTGTGGGCTAGTAGCTAACAATAACATTACTGTAGCTACTAATGCTAGTTACGGTTAGCTAACAACCTAACGTTAGCAAATGGCGTCAAACAAAACAGGGCAACGGAGCCCTTTAAACGTGTATTGCGCTTCCTACAACACATGCAGAATTAATCAGTTACTGACCAACTATGCTCTTCATAATCCATGATAAAATGCATCGGAAAAAATAACCCAAAAAAACACATACCTTAGAACTAGAAACAGCTTTGCTGGTTGAAGATAGTAGCTTGTCAACAGCCTTTGAAAGCAATGGCGATGTGGCCTGCTCAGTGGCTGTAATTCCGTACACAATGTTCTTATCCAGCGGAAGATGCTTAGGCTTTTTCAGTAATAAAGGAGAAGAATGCAGTTGGGAGCCCTCTGCGTCTTGTTAAATACTAGATTGGGTTCTATCATGCGCATAAAAGCATTTGCTCAAGGATCTGAATTGGCTTCTTCCCTATAGCCTGGAACCGTTTTGAGGCTGCAACTGCAAGCTCGAGCTCTCCCCCCACAACAATGCAGTGCACGAGCGTTGTCCCACCCGCTACGCACGACGCAACTACGTACACTATAGGTCATGTTGTAGTGTAGGTACACAGATTATTCACACAGATAGAACAATGAGCTCGATATTTCATCGGATGTGTAAATCTGACGCATCCGGTTGGAGTTTAACACTCACTACCAAATATGGTGATGAGAGGAAGCCCAGTGGCCGGCAGTGGAAGAAGATGGAGCGAGATGGATTTTGGCCGACATTCTGCAAATTTGCTCATCGATGAAACATTTGATCTCCATACAGTTGTATGTTTCCAAGAATCTGTAACAAACAGAGTAGACTTTAGCCTTTGCCAAATGTACAAAGAATTGCATTGTTTATGCGTGCAAGTGCGAATTGAGTAATTGCACACGTGCACTTCACAGACTAGGCGTTCCCTAATGGAAATATTCAAATAAATGCTAGAACAAGCCAATAGGATTTCACTAACTTGTGCTTGGCTCTGCCGAACTCCTTGCTTGTTCTGCCCACTATGAGTAATTTGCTCCCATTGGCAACGACAGGCTCTGGTGTGTTTTTGGTTAGTTATAAAAAATCTTTGTTATCCAAACCAGAAAAGAAGGTCCTCACCAGCTACCACGTTCTCAAAGTCAAACATTGGTCCCGTGTGGCTCAGTTGGTAGAGCATGGTGTTTGCAACACCAGGGTTGTGGGTTCGATTCCCATGGGGGACCACTACGGAAAAAATAATAAATACATTTAAAAAAATGTATGAAATGTATGCATTCACTACTGTAAGTCGCTCTGGACAAGAGCGTCTGCTAAATGACTAAAATGTCAGAAGGCCCGCCTAATCGACCAATCAAATGGAGTGTGATCGGTCATCTGATTGGTCGATAAGGCGGGCCTTCTGACTTTGTGGCTCTGGTAATTAGTGACGAGCAGAAAGCTCAGCGAAACACTTGGCCCCCTCATTTTTTCTGATCGGGGCCACTCTGGTCTATTTATTGCCCCCGCACCGCGGAGGGGGTGTCCCTAATCGAGATTGTATTTAAAAAATATTGAGATATGCCTGACTGGGTCTCTCTACTTTACACTCGAAGTCGCAACTCAAAAATCTATTCAATATTTGCAGTGTGTGCTGCCTAAAGTGCTTGCCCTTCTGATTTAAAAAATAAAGCTAATGATCCTCTGTGGCTAAATCATGCTTTATGGTGTAATAGCCTATTTTTATGATTTAATTTATTTCTCTATAGACAGGAGTAAGCTAATAAGACTAGGCCTGTATAATTTTGGCAATTTAATATAATTTACTTCAGGGAAGGCTTGTGCATTTTAATGTGGCAGAAACAACCAGTCATGATGTTTTCATCTAATTGTCAAACAATCACTTAACTAAGGTGTTTACGAACATTTGGTCACTGTGTACAGCCCCACCTGTTTTGAGCCCCACATTTAAAAAAATAATTACAAATAAAAAAAATCTATATACACAATACGTTCAAAAGTTTGGGGTCACTTAGAAATCTCCCTGTTTTTGAAAGAAAAGCACATTTTTTTGACCATTAAAATAACATCAAATTGATCAGAGATACAGTGTAGACATTGTTAATGTTGTAAATGACTATTGTAGCTGGAAACGCCTGATTATTAATGGAATATCTACATATGTGTACAGAGGCCCATTATCAGCAACCATCACTCCTGTGTTCCAACGGCACATTGTGTTAGTTAATCCAAGTTTATCCTTTTAAAAGGCTAATTGATCATGAGAAAACCCTTTTGTAATTATGTTAGTGTAACAGTACTCTTCTTGCGTTGTGTTCAATCAATCATCAACACGAACTCCAACTTGTAGCACCAGTCATGGAGATTTATTCTGCTAGAAACAGCACAAAATTGCATGTCATGCAATGCACGTCTCACCATCCAACTCTGCACTCACGCACGCTGGTTTGGTGCTTGTTCACTGGGCAACATAGTTACCAAAATAATACAGCAATTACATATAATATTTTGAACATGTACCTGATAGAAACAGCACAAAATTGCACGTCATGCAATGCACGGCTCACCCCCAACTCTGCACTCACGCACTGTACAAAATATACAACCCCCCCCCCCCCCCCCCCCCCCCCCCCCCACCAGACACAGTAAGTTGCTAGCTAGTTAGTATTAGCTGAAATTCTCAAAATGAAATGCACAACAAATTCTCTAAACTAAATGCACAACAAATATCCACCAAAAAACGCTGCATCTTATGTGTGGTGTTTTAATAACATTTACAAACAAATTTATATAAATTTTACATTCAAATCATCACTTGGGAGTATAAAAATCACTTTCGACTTACAGTGCTTTTCAACCAACAACTTACCGCTGTTTTGGTGCTTGTTCACTGGAACGATTCTAACTAAAAAATCCTCCCTCGTAAGCAAGCTACGCAAACCAACCAATAAGATGCCACGTTGAGTAGGCAAGACAAAACTAAAAACCAAAAACCCATTGGCTTAACAATAAAGTGGCAAGGGGAATCATCAATATAACCCTGTTACATTAGCACAGCTGAAAACCGTTGTGCTCATTAAAGAAGCAATAAAACTGGCCTTCGGGAGACTAGTTGAGTATATGGAGCATCAGCATTTTTGGGTTCGATTACAGGCTCAAAATGGCCAGAAGCAAAGCACTTTCTTCTGAAACTGGACAGAGGAAGATTGGAAAAAAGTTAAATGGACAGACAAATCTAGGTTTGAGGTGTTCGAATCACAAAAAAAGAACATTCGTTAGATGCAGAAAAAATGAAAAGATGCCGGAGGAGTGCTTGACGCCATCTGTCAAGCATGGTGGAGACAATGTGATGGTCTGGGGGTGCTTGGTGGAGGTAAAGTGGGAGAGTTGTACAGGGTAAAAGGGATCTTGAAGAAGGAAGGCTATCACTCCATTTTGCAATGCCATGCCATACCCTGTAAACAGGGCTTAATTGGAGCCAATTTCCTCCTACAACAGGACAATGACCCAAAGCACAGCTCCAAACTATGCAAGAACTATTTAGGGAAGAAGCAGTCAGCCGAAATTCTGTCTATAAATCCTGTTGGGGCTATGGGGCAGTATTGACAATTTCGGAAAAAATATGTGCCCATATTAAACGGCCTCCTACTCAAACTCAGAACGTAGGATATGCATATTATTAGTAGATTTGGATAGAAAATACTCTGAAGTTTCTAAAACCGTTTGAATGGTGTCTGTGAGTATAACAGAACTCATATGGCAGTCAAAACCCTGAGAGAAATCCTAACAGGAAGTGGAAATCTGATGTGTGGAATCACTTTCAAGCCTTTGCCTATGAAACACACTGTAAATTAGGATTCATGTAGCACTTCCTACGGCTTCCACTAGATGTCAACAGTCTTTACAAAGTGGTTTGAGTCTTCTCCTGTAAAAACTGACCGAACAAGAGGCCTGGAAAGTTTGTCATATGGGAAGTCCATTTCTAGCCCGTGGGTACTCTCTCGTTCCGAAACGTTTTGTAAGACAATGCAATCGTCCGCCTTGAATATTATTGAAGTTCTGATTGAAAAAGGCTCTAAAGATTTATGTTATACAACGTTTGACATGTTTGAACGAACGTAAATAATATTTTTTTGCACTTTCGTGACGACAAGTCCCGTGCGCTTCGTACATTTTGAGTAGCCTTCGGAACGCACTAACAAGAAGGAGCTATATGGACATAAATTATGAACTTTTTCGAACAAAACTACATTTGTTGTGGACCTGGGATTCCTGGAAGTGCCTTCTGATGAAGATCATTTTTATTTATATTATTTATTTCACCTTTATTTAACCAGGTAGGCAAGTTGAGAACAAGTTCTCATTTACAATTGCGACCTGGCCAAGATAAAGCAAAGCAGTTCGACAACATACAAAAATACAGAGTTACACATGGAGTAAAACAACATACAATCAATGATACAGTAGAAAAAAATAAGACTATATACAATGTGAGCAAATGATGTGAGATAAGGGAGGTAAAGGCAAAACAGGCCATGGTGGCAAAGTAAATAAAGTATAGCAAGTAAAACACTGGAATGGTAGATTTGTTATTTGAAGAAAGTTCAAAGTTAAAATATAAATAATATGCAAAGGAGCAAAATAAATAAAATAAAAAAATACAGTAGGGGAAGAGGTAGTAGTTTGGGCTAAATTATAGATGGGCTATGTACAGGTGCAGTGATCTGGGAGCTGCTCTGATAGCTGGTGCTTAAAGCTAGTGAGGGAGATAAGTGTTTCCAGTTTCAGAGATTTTTGTAGTTCGTTCCAGTCATTGGCAGCAGAGAACTGGAAGGAGAGACGACCAAAGGAGGAGTTGGCTTTAGGGGTGACCAGAGAGATATACCTGCTGGAGCGCGTGCTACAGGTGGGTGCTGCTATGGTGACCAGTAAGCGGAGATAAGGGGGGACTTTACCTAGCAGGGTCTTGTAGATGACCTGGAGCCAATGTGTTTGGAGACGATTATGAAGCGAAGGCCAGCCAACGAGAGCGTACAGGTCGCAGTGGTGGGTAGTATATGGGGCTTTGGTGACAAAACGGATGGCACTGTGATAGACTGCATCCAGCTTGTTGAGTAGGGTATTGGAGGCTATTATGTAAATGACATCGCCAAAGTCGAGGATTGGTAGGATGGTCAGTTTTACGAGGGTATGTTTGGTAGCATGAGTGAAGGATGCTTTGTTGCGAAAAAGGAAGCCAATTCTAGATTTAACTTTGGATTGGAGATGATTGATGTGAGTCTGGAAGGAGAGTTTACAGTCTAACCAGACACCTAGGTATTTGTAGTTGTCCACAAATTCTAAGTCAGAACCGTCCAGAGAAGTGATGCTGGACAGGCGGGTAGGTGCAGGCAGCGATCAGTTGAAGAGCATGCAATTAGTTTTACTTGTATTTAGGAGCAGTTGGAGACCACATAAGGAGAGTTGTATGGCATTGAAGCTCGTCTGGAGGGTTGTTAACACAGTGTCCAAAGAAGGGCCAGAAGTATACAGAATGGTGTCGTCTGCGTAGAGGTGGATCAGAGATTCACCAGCAGCAAGAGCGACATCATTGATGTATACAGAGAAAAGAGTTGGCCCAAGAATTGAACCCTGTGGTACCCCCATAGAGACTGCCAGAGGTCCGGACAACAGGCCCTCCGATTTGACACACTGAACTCTATCAGAGAAGTAGTTGGTGAACCAGGCGACGCAATCGTTTGAGAAACCAAGGCTACTGAGTCTGCCGATGAGGATGTGGTGATTAACAGAGTCAAAAACTTTGGCCAGGTCAATGAATACGGCAGCACAGTATTGTTTCTTATCAATGGCGGTTACGATGTCGTTTAGGACCTTGAGCGTGGCTGAGGTGCACCCATGACCAGCTCTGAAACCAGATTGCACAGCGGAGAGGGTGCGTTGGATTCGAAATGGTCGGTAATCTGTTTGTTGACTTGGCTTTCGAAGAAAGGCAGGGTAGGATGGATATAGGTCTGTAGCAATTTGGGTCAAGAGTGTCACCTCCTTTGAAGAGGGGGATGACAGCAGCTGCTTTCCAATCTATGGGAATCTCAGACGACACGAAAGAGAGGTTGAACAGGCTAGTAATAGGGGTTGCAACAATTTCGGCAGATAATTTTAGAAAGAAAGGTTCCAGATTGTCAAGCCCAGCTGATTTGTAGGGGTCCAGATTTTGCAGCTCTTTCAGAACATCAGCTGAATGGATTTGGGAGAAGGAGAAATGGGGGAGGCTTGGGAGAGTAGCTGTGGGGGGTGCAGTGCTGTTGAATGCAGTAGGGGTAGTTAGGTGGAAAGCATGGCCAGCCGTAGAAAAATGCTTATTGAAATTCTCAATTATAGTGGGCTTATCAGTGGTGACAGAGTTTCCTATCCTCAGTGCAGTGGGCAGTTGGGAGGAGGTGTTCTTATTCTCCATGGACTTTACAATGTCCCAGAACTTTTTAGAGTTTGAGTTGCAGGAAGCAAATTTCTGTTTGAAAAAGCTATCCTTGGCGTTTCTAACTGCCTGTGTGTATTGGTTTCTAACTTCCCTGAAAAGTTGCATATTGCGGGGGCAGTTTGATGCTAATGCAGAACGCCACAGGATATTTTTGTGTTGGTTAAGGGCAGTCAGGTCTGGGGAGAACCAAGGGCTATATCTGTTCCTGGTTCTAAATTTCTTAAAAGGGGCATGCTTATTTAAGATGGTGAGGAAGGCATTTAAAAAAATTAACCAGGCATCCTCTACTGACGGGATGAGGTCAATATCCTTCCAGGATACCAGGGCCAGGTTGATTAGAAAGGCTTGCTCGTTGAAATGTTTCAGGGAGCGTTTGAGAGTGATGAGTGGAGGTTGTTTGACCGCTGACCCATTACGGGTGCAGGCAATGAGGCAGTGATCGCTGAGATCTTGGTTGAAAACAGCAGAGGTGTATTTAGAGGGCACGTTGGTTAGGATGATATCTATGAGGGTGCTAGTGTTTGCGGCTTTGGGGTTGTTCCTGGTGGGTTCATTAATAATTTGTGTGAGATTGAGGGCATCAAGCTTGGATTGTAGGATGGCTGGGATGTTAACCTGTTGGGGATAGGGGGCAGTATTTGCACGGCCGGATAAAAAACATACCCGATTTAATCTGGTTACTACTCCTGCCCAGTAACTAGAATATGCATATAATTATTGGCTTTGGATAGAAAACACCCTAAAGTTTCTAAAACTGTTTGAATGGTGTCTGTCAGTATAACAGAACTCATATGGCAGGCAAAAACCTGAGAAGATTCCTTACAGGAAGTGGCCTGTCTGACAAGTTCTTGTTCTTCTTGGCTCTGTTTATTGAAAACTGAGGATCGTTGCTGTACATTTACATTTACATTTAAGTCATTTAGCAGACGCTCTTATCCAGAGCGACTTACAAATTGGTGCATTCACCTTATAATATCCAGTGGAACAACCACTTTACAATAGTGCATCTAAATCTTTTAAGGGGGGGGGTTAGAAGGATTACTTTATCCTATCCCAGGTATTCCTTGAAGAGGTGGGGTTTCAGGTGTCTCCGGAAGGTGGTGATTGACTCCGCTGTCCTGGCGTCGTGAGGGAGCTTGTTCCACCATTGGGGTGCCAGAGCAGCGAACAGTTTTGACTGGGCTGAGCGGGAACTGTGCTTCCTCAGATGTAGGGAGGCGAGCAGGCCTGAGGTGGATGAACGGAGTGCCCTTGTTTGGGTGTAGGGCCTGATCAGAGCCTGAAGGTACGGAGGTGCCGTTCCCCTCACAGCTCCGTAGGCAAGCACCATGGTCTTGTAGCGGATGCGAGCTTCGACTGGAAGCCAGTGGAGAGAGCGGAGGAGTGGGGTGATGTGAGAGAACTTGGGAAGGTTGAACACCAGACGGGCTGGGCGTTCTGGATGAGTTGTAGGGGTTTAATGGCACAGGCAGGGAGCCCAGCCAGCAGCGAGTTGCAATAATCCAGACGGGAGATGACAAGTGCCTGGATTAGGACCTGCGCCGCTTCCTGTGTGAGGCAGGGTCGTACTCTGCGAATGTTGTAGAGCATGAACCTACAGGATCGGGTCACCGCCTTGATGTTGGTGGAGAACGACAGGGTGTTGTCCAGGGTCACGCCAAGGCTCTTAGCACTCTGGGAGGAGGACACAAGGGAGTTGTCAACCGTGATGGCGAGATCATGGAACGGCAGTCCTTCCCCGGGAGGAAGAGCAGCTCCGTCTTGCCGAGGTTCAGCTTGAGGTGGTGATCCGTTCAACCTTCCCAAGTTCTCTCACGTCACCCCGCTCCTCCACTCTCTCCACTGGCTTCCAGTCGAAGCTCGCATCCGCTACAAGACCATGGTGCTTGCCTACGGAGCTGTGAGGGGAACGGCACCTCCGTACCTTCAGGCTCTGATCAGGCCCTACACCCAAACAAGGGCACTCCGTTCATCCACCTCTGGCCTGCTCGCCTCCCTACCTCTGAGGAAGCACAGTTCCCGCTCAGCCCAGTCAAAACTGTTCGCTGCTCTGGCACCCCAATGGTGGAACAAGCTCCCTCACGACGCCAGGACAGCGGAGTCAATCACCACCTTCCGGAGACACCTGAAACCCCACCTCTTCAAGGAATACCTGGGATAGGATAAAGTAATCCTTCTAACCCCCCCCCTTAAAAGATTTAGATGCACTATTGTAAAGTGGTTGTTCCACTGGATATTATAGGTGAATGCACCAATTTGTAAGTCGCTCTGGATAAGAGCGTCTGCTAAATGACTAAAATGTAAAATGTAAAAATGTCATCCACACTGATATGTCTGCCAGACATGCAGAGATGCGATTCGCCACCTGGTTGTCAGAAGGGGGAAAGGAGAAGATTAATTGTGTGTCATCTGCATAGCAATGATATGAGAAACCATGTGAGGATATGACAGAGCCAAGTGACTTGGTGTATAGCGAGAATAGGAGTGGGCCAAGAACAGAGCCCTGGGGGACACCAGTGGTGAGAGCACGTGGTGCGGAGACAGATTCTCGCCACGCCACCTGGTAGGAGCGACCTGTCAGGTAGGACGCAATCCAAGCGTGGGCGGCGCCGGAGATGCCCAGCTCGGAGAGGGTGGAGAGGAGGATCTGATGGTTCACGGTATCAAAGGCAGCAGATAGGTCTAGAAGTATGAGAGCAGAGGAGAGAGAGTTAGCTTTAGCAGTGCGGAGAGCCTCCGTGACACAGAGAAGAGCAGTCTCAGTTGAATGCCCAGTCTTGAAACCTGACTGATTAGGATCAAGAAGGTCATTCTGAGAGAGATAGCAAGAGAGCTGGCCAAGGACGGCGCGTTCAAGAGTTTTGGAGAGAAAGGAAAGAAGGGATACTGGTCTGTAGTTGTTGACATCGGAGGGATCGAGTGTAGGTTTTTTCAGAAGGGGTGCAACTCTCGCTCTCTTGAAGACGGAAGGGACGTAGCCAGCGGTCAAGGATGAGTTGATGAGCGAGGTGAGGTAGGGGAGAAGGTCTCCGGAAATGGTCTGGAGAAGAGAGGAGGGGATAGGGTCAAGTGGGCAGGTTGTTGGGCGGCCGGCCGTCACAAGACGCGAGATTTCATCTGGAGAGAGAGGGGAGAAAGAGGTCAAAGCACAGGGTAGGGCAGTGTGAGCAGGACCAGCAGTGTCGTTTGACTTAGCAAACGAGGATCGGATGTCGTCAACCTTCTTTTCAAAATGGTTGACGAAGTCATCCGCAGAGAGGGAGGAGGGGGGGGGGGGGGGGAGGATTCAGAAGGGAGGAGAAGGTAGCAAAGAGCTTCCTGGGGTTAGAGGCAGATGCTTGGAGTTTAGAGTGGTAGAAAGTGGCTTTAGCAGCAGAGACAGAAGAGGAAAATGTAGAGAGGAGGGAGTGAAAGGATGCCAGGTCCGCAGGGAGGCGAGTTTTCCTCCATTTCCGCTCGGCTGCCCGGAGCCCTGTTCTGTGAGCTCGCAGTGAGTCGTCGAGCCACGGAGCAGGAGGGGAGGACCGAGCCGGCCTGGAGGATAGGGGACAGAGGAAATCAAAGGATGCAGAGAGGGAGGAGAGGAGGGTTGAGGAGGCAGAATCAGGAGATAGGTTGGAGAAGGTTTGAGCAGAGGGAAGAGATGATAGGATGGAAGAGGAGAGAGTAGCGGGAGAGAGAGAGCGAACGTTGGGACGGCGCAATACCATCCGAGTAGGGGCAGAGTGAGAAGTGTTGGATGAGAGCGAGAGGGAAAAGGATACAAGGTAGTGGTCGGAGACTTGGAGTGTAGTTGCGATGAGATTAGTGGAAGAACAGCATCTAGTAAAGATGAGGTCAAGCGTATTGCCTGCCTTGTGAGTAGGGGGGGAAGGTGAGAGGGTGAGGTCGAAAGAGGAGAGGAGTGGAAAGAAGGAGGCAGAGAGGAAAGAGTCAAAGGTAGACGTGGGGAGGTTAAAGTCACCCAGAACTGTGAGAGGTGAGCCATCCTCAGGAAAGGAACTTATCAAGGCGTCAAGCTCATTGATGAACTCTCCAAGGGAACCTGGAGGGCGATAAATGATAAGGATGTTAAGCTTGAAAGGGCTGGTAACTGTGACAGCATGGAATTCAAATGAGGAGATAGACAGATGGGTCAGGGGAGAAAGAGAGAATGTCCACTTGGGAGAGCTGAGGATTCCAGTGCCACCACCCCGCTGGCTCGATGCTCTAGGGGTATGCGAGAACACGTAGTCAGACGAGGAGAGAGCAGTAGGAGTAGCAGTGTTATCTGTGGTAATCCATGTTTCCGTCAGCACCAGGAAGTCTAGGGACTGGAGGGTAGCATAGGCTGAGATGAACTCAGCCTTGTTGGCCGCAGACCGGCAGTTCCAGAGGCTGCCGGAGACCTGGAACTCCACGTGGGTCGTGCGCGCTGGGACCACCAGGTTAGAGTGGCAGCGGCCACGCGGTGTGGAGTGTTTGTATGGCCTGTGCAGAGGAGAGAGAACAGGGATAGACAGACACATAGTAGACAAGCTACAGAAGAGGCTACGCTAATGCAAATGAGATTGGAATGACAAGTGGACTACACGTCTCGAATGTTCAGGAAGTTAAGCTTACGTTGCAAAAATCTTATTGACTAAAATGATACAGTACTGCTGGCTGGTGGAGTAGGCTAGCTAGCAGTGGCTGCGTTGTTGACGTTGAACGTGTAGCTGGCTAGGTAACCTCGGTGGTTTCAGTACTACACCTTGTCATGATACAAAGCAACTTTGTAGCTAGCTAGCTAACATAACACTAATCAAGACGTTCCTTGTAGTGTATTTAGTTTCAACAATGCTGCTCGTCGGTAATAGTAGGCTGGGTTAGGAAAAAATGGCATCGCGGGGGACGGAAATAGCTGGCTAGCTAACCTCGATGGCTGGCTAGCTAACAATTATCAAGCTATGACAAAGACAACTAAGTAGCTAGCTAGGTAACACTGCACTAGTCAAATCGTTCCGTTGTAAAGTATTAGTATCTACAGCGCTGCTAGTCGGTAACGGTTGGCTAGCTGGCAGTGGGTTAATGATGACTAGGTGTGTTGAGTAAGTCTGGCGCCGCGTCGCGGCTGGCTAGCTCACCTCGATAATACTCAAACTCAAACTACACAATTATCTTAGATACAGAGACAGCAAAGACAACTATGTAGCTGGCTAACTAACACTAATGTAATAGTTTCTGCGGTGCTGCTAGTCGGTAGAAGTTGGCTAGCTAGCAGTGATGACTAGCTAGCTAGCAGCTAGCAGTGTTGACTACGTTAGGAGGACGAAGATAGCTAGCCACGATAATTACTCAGTTACTCTAAACTACACAATTATCTTTGATACAAAGACGGCTATGTAGCTAGCTAAGAAGAATTGCTCAGATCAAACAAATCAAGCCGTTGTAATGTAGTGAAGTGTAATATTACCTGTGGAGCGAAGCGTGGTGCGACTGCTCGCTCCAAACCGGAAGTTTGGAGCGAGCAGTCGAGTCGCGAGCAGTCGCGAGCAGTTGCGAGCAGTCGCGAGCAGTCGCGTAACGTGACACTTCCTACGGCTCCCATAGGCTCTCAGAACCCGGGAAAAAGCTGAATGATGTAATTCCAGACTCTGGCTGAAAAACATTAGCGCGTTTGGATAGTGGCCGGTCAGAGTACCATCAAACTGAGGCTCGTGCACGAGTCGACCCCATATTTTATTTTATTTCGTCTTTGACCGTAAACACGCTTTCCCGGTAGGAATATTATCACTTTTTTACGAGAAAAATGGCATAAAAATTGATTTTAAACAGCGGTTGACATGCTTCGAAGTACAGTAATGGAATATTTAGATTTTTTTTGTCACGAAATGCGTCGTGCGCGTCACCCTTCTTTACCATTCGGATAGTGTCTTGAACGCACGAACAAAACAGAGGATATTTGAACATAACTATGGATTATTTTGAACCAAACCAACATTTGTTATTGAAGTAGAAGTCCTGGGAGTGCATTCTGACGAAGAACAGCAAAGGTAATAACATTTTTCTTATAGTAAATCTGACTTTGGTCAGGGCTAAACTTGGTGGGTGTCTAAATAGCTAGCCCTGTGATGCTGGGCTATCTACTCAGAATATTGCAAAATGTGCTTTCACCGAAAAGCTATTTTAAAATCGGACACAGCGAGTGCATAGAGGAGTTCTGTATCTATAATTCTTAAAATAATTGTTATGTTTTTTGTGAACGTTTATCGTGAGTAATTTAGTAAATTGTCACGTCCTGACCAGCAGATGGAGCTGTTGTTGTAGTTTTGGGGTCAGGACGTGGCAGTCTTGTGTTCTGTGTTGGTCTTGTGACTCCTGATCAGGAACAGCTGGGGATCGTTGTTCCTGATTGGGAGTCATATATGTAGGAGTATGTTTGTCACTTGGTTTTGTGGGTAGTTGTTTTTGCACTGCGTGTTGTGTGCCTGCAAAACTGTTCCTGTCGTATATATTGTTTGAATTGTTAAGTGGATGCTCTACTCCTTTATTTTAATTAAAGATGAGTATTCACATACCTGCTGCGCCTTGGTCCATTTCTACAGAAGACAGCCGTTACAGAACTACCCACCACCAAAGGACCAAGCAGCGGAGAAGAGGACAGAGGCAAGTGAGGGAGGAATGTTGGAGGCAGCCCCAAGAATCTTTTAGGGGGGGGCACAAGGGCTATTTGGCGGGGCGAGATTACAGCCCCAGGCCAGCTCCCCGTACCCTTGTAGGGCAGACTGGACAGGTCCCGTGCTTTGGGGTTGGGGCTGTGGTGAGGCCTGGGATTTTCAGGCCGGTAGGCAAGGTACCAGCGCCCCGCATGTGCCAGGGCGAAGTAGGCATCGAGCCGGAAGGGGTGATGCCAACCCTGCGCTCAAGACCGCCAGTGCGCCCTTTCGGTCCGGTGTTTCCCGCCAGACGCATTAGCATGGAGGTGCGTGTCTCCAGGCTGGCACGTCCTATACCAGCCCCACGCATCAGGAGTCTAGTGTGTCAACCCAGCCTCGCCAGTCAACAGTCGTCAGAGCTGCCCGCCAGTCAACAGTCGTCAGAGCTGCCCGCCAGTCAACAGTCGTCAGAGCTGCCCGCCAGTCAACAGTCGTCAGAGCTGCCCGCCAGTCAACAGTCGCCAGAGAGGTCAGACTGCCCTGAACTGCAGGAGTGGCCAGACTGCCCTGAACTGCCGGAGTGGCCAGACTGCCCTGAACTGCCGGAGTGGCCAGACTGCCCTGAACTGCCGGAGTGGCCGGACTGCCCTGAACTGCCAGAGTGGCCGGACTGCCCTGAACTGCCAGAGTGGCCGGACTGCCCTGTACTGCCAGAGTGGCCGGACTGCCCTGTACTGCCAGAGTGGCCGGACTGCCCTGTTCTGCCAGAGTGGCCGGACTGCCCTGTTCTGCCAGAGTGGCCGGACTGCCCTGTTCTGCCAGAGTGGCCGGACTGCCCTGTTCTGCCAGAGTGGCCGGACTGCCCTGTTCTGCCAGAGTGGCCGGACTGCCCTGTTCTGCCAGAGTGGCCGGACTGCCCTGTTCTGCCAGAGTGGCCGGACTGCCCTGTTCTGCCAGAGTGGCCGGACTGCCCTGTTCTGCCAGAGTGGCCGGACTGCCCTGTTCTGCCAGAGTGGCCGGACTGCCCGGTTCTGCCAGAGTGGCCGGACTGCCCGGTTCTGCCAGAGTGGCCGGACTGCCCGGTTCTGCCAGAGTGGCCGGACTGCCCGGTTCTGCCAGAGTGGCCGGACTGCCCGGTTCTGCCAGAGTGGCCGGACTGCCCGGTTCTGCCAGAGGTGCCCGCCTGCCCTGATCTGCCAGGGTGCCCGGCCTGTCAGGATCAGCCCGAGTGGTCCTCCTGCCCTCCGGTCCAGCCCGAGTGGTCCTCCTGCCCTCCGGTCCAGCCCGAGTGGTCCTCCTGCCCTCCGGTCCAGCCCGAGTGGTCCTCCTGCCCTCCGGCCCAGCCCGAGTGGCCCGCATGCCTTCCGGCCCAGCCCGAGTGGCCCGCATGCCTTCCGGCCCAGCCCGAGTGGCCCGCATGCCTTCCGGCCCAGCCCGAGGGGCCCGCATGCCTTCCGGCCCAGCCCGAGGGGCCCGCATGCCTTCCGGCCCAGCCCGAGGGGCCCGCATGCCTTCCGGCCCAGCCCGAGGGGCCCGCATGCCTTCCGGCCCAGCCCGAGGGGCCCGCATGCCTTCCGGCCCAGCCCGAGGGGCCCGCATGCCTTCCGGCCCAGCCCGAGGGGCCCTCCTGCTCCCCGGCCCAGCCCGAGGGGCCCTCCTGCTCCCCGGCCCAGCCCGAGGGGCCCTCCTGCCCCCCGGCCCAGCCCGAGGGGCCCTCCTGCCCCCCGGCCCAGCCCGAGGGGCCCTCCTGTCCTCCGGCCCGGCTCGAGGGGTCCGTCTGCCTGGCGCAGCTATCGGCTCCACCGAAGTGGGCGACGCCGAGGGTGGAGCAGGGTCCACGTCCTGCACCGGAGCCACCTCCAGGATAGGTGGGTTGGGGAGGGAGGGTGTAGCACAGTGCCGTCGTTGACGGCAGCCACCCTCCCTTCCCTCCCTTATTGTTTAGGGGTTATTGTTTATGGGTTTTGTTGGGGATTTTGTTTGTTGGTGTTTTTTCGTTGTTAGGTGCATTCCGGGGTCTGCACCTTGAGGGGGGGGTACTGTCACGTCCTGACCAGCAGATGGAGCTGTTGTTGTAGTTTTGGGGTCAGGACGTGGCAGTCTTGTGTTCTGTGTTGGTCTTGTGACTCCTGATCAGGAACAGCTGGGGATCGTTGTTCCTGATTGGGAGTCATATATGTAGGAGTATGTTTGTCACTTGGTTTTGTGGGTAGTTGATTTTGCACTGCTGTATGTAAGTACTTAGCCTGTAAAACTGTCGGTCTGTCGTTCTCTTTTGTTTATTGTTTTTCCCGTGTTCACGTTTATTTAATAAATTATCATGATGAACACGCAACCTGCTGCACCTTGGTCCATTTCCACAGAAGACAGCCGTTACATAAATTCACCGCATGCTGTAGAATTGCTTTCCAAGGTGCAAAGGCCCAAGTCGTCTGTCTTTTTCGTAAGGATAGTAACCTGTTAACTATTTTGTAGAAACAGTTTGTGATATATAGAAAACCTCAACATAAAATGTGCTATATACATAAACATCTGCCACAATAATCATATTACTTGCTAGTTCTGAACGTCACATGCTAATGTAAAAAGCTGGTTTTTGATATAAATATGAACTTGATTGAACAAAACATGCATGTATTGTATAACATAATGTCCTAGGGTTGTCATCTGATGAAGATCATCAAAGGTTAGTGCTGCATTTAGCTGTGGTTTGGGTTTACGTGACATTATATGCAAGCTTGAAAAATGGGTGTCTGATTATTTCTGGCTGGGTACTCTGCTGACATAATCTAATGTTTTGCTTTCGTTGTAAAGCCTTTTTTGAAATCGGACAGTGTGGTTAGATTAACAAGAGTCTTGTCTTTAAAATGGTGTAAAATAGTCATATGTTTCAGAAATTGAAGTAATAGCATTTCTAAGGTATTTGAATAACGCGCCACGGGATTCAACTGGCTGTTGAGTAGGTGGGACGATTTCGTCCCGCCGACCCTAGAGAGGTTAAGCATGTCCCAGTTTAGGTCACCTAGTAGCATGAGCTCTGAAGATAGATGGGGGGCAATCAGTTCACATATGGTGTCCAGAGCACATCTAGGGGCCGAGGTGGGTCTATAGCAGGCGGCAACGGTGAGAGACTTGTTTTTGGAGAGGTGGATTTTTAAAAGTAGAAGTTCAAATTGTTTGGGTACAGACCTGGATAGCAGGACAGAACTCTGCAGGCTATCTCTGCAGTAGATTGCAACACCGCCCCCTTTGGTCGTTCTATCTTGTCTGAAAACGTTGTAGTAATCAAAGGTAAGGGAATATTTACAATAGTATATTTGATTTTAGATGGTTCCAAGATGGCGCTAACCTGTATCGCCTAGCCTATTTTTCTGAGCATAGTACCTCGTTTATTGCAAAGTGTGATTTCCCAGTGAAGTTATTTTGAAATCTGCCAATACGGTTGGATTCACGAGATGTTAATCTATAATTCTTTGAATGACAATATTATATTTTACCAATGTTTTTGAATAGTAATTTTGTAAATTGTAGCGCAGATTCACCGGCAATTTTGGAGGCTAAATATTTTCTGAACATCACCGCCATTGTAAAATGCTGTTTTTGGATATAAATATGAACTTGATAGAACAAAAAATGCATGTATTGTCTAACATAATGTCCTAGGAGTGTCATCTGATGAAGAATGTCAAAGGTTAGTGCATAATTTTAGCTGGTTTTCCGCTTTTGGTGACGCCTGTCTTTGCATTGAAAATAGCTGTGTGTAATGTTTTGTCAATGTACTGTACTAACATAATCTAACTTTATGCTTTTGCCGTAAAGCCTCTTTGAAATCGGACAACGTGGTTGGATTAAGGAGATGTTTATCTTTCAAATGGTGTAAAATAGTTGATTGTTTGAGAAATTGAATTTATTAGATTTTTGCTATCTTGTCAAGCAATCCCGTTACCGGGATGAGAACGGGAAGGGGTCCCATGGAGGATAATGGAGTGGCCAGCACAGTCGCCGGATCTCAAACCTATTGAGCTGTTGTGGGAGCAGCTTTACTGTATGGTACGTAAGAAGTGCCTATCAAGTCAATCCAATTTGTGGGAGGTACTTCAGGAAGCATGGGGTGAAATCTCTTCAGATTACCTCAACAAATTGACAACTAGAATGCCAAAGGTCTGCAAGGCTGTAATTGTTGCAAATGGAGGATTCTTATTCTATTGTTAAAACGCAAATCAATTTATAACATTTTTGACATGCGTTTTTCTGGATTTTTTTGTTGTTATTCTGTCTCACTGTTCAAATAAAGCTACCATTAAAATTATAGACTGATCATTTCTTTGTCAGTGGGCAAATGTACAAAATCAGCAGGGGATCAGATACTTTTTTACCTCACTGTATTTCATGTATGTTTTCATGGAAAACAAAGATATTTCTATGTGACCCCAAACTTCTGAACGGTAGTGTATATTTTTGGGGGGCTTAACTGTTTTGCATGTTATTTTGGCATTAATACGAGTCACATATCAGTTTGCAAACAATGTAAAAAAAAAAAAACTCTTGGTTGGGCAAACTCCCCAATTTTTGGCGGGATGCATGCCAGCAAAGCCACTACATAACACAACACTAAACAATACATTAATTGCACTATAACGGCGACAAGCGGTGCCAACAAACTGTTAGGGCCTACATAAAGATGTTCCAACAGCAGAGCTTTCTTTCCAGCACAATGGAGTGAATCCTTACCACTGCTACACCTGGCTATCAGCAGAGCCTTGTTTGGCAGCGAAACAATTCATTAATGCCTTTTTAAAAAACATAGCTGAAATGGCTGACTTGCTTAAACAAATGTGGTTCCTACTGACAATTGAGATGTACAAACTATGGTATAAGGGAATGATGAGCGGATAAGAGGCATTCCGTAATTTTGATTAAGACATTAATGAGCAAGCTAAGACAGACATAGTCAATATAAGTATGTGTTCACACTTTTTCATCAAATCGAGAGACCGGCGCAGAGGGGAAACCCGCTGATAGGCTTGCCGAAACAAAATGAACTGGCAACAGACAAATAGAGAACACAGGTATAAATACACAGGAGATAATGGGGAAGATAGGTGACACCTGGAGGAGGGTGGAGACAATCACAAAGACAGGTGAAACAGATCAGGGTGTGACAATGATGACATTTCTCAAAAACAAGTTATAGGCTACATGTGCACCACCGAGTCAGAACAGTAATATTTGCTGGAAATTTAGAGGTGAAAATAAACCAAATTATTACGGTGAGGTACATGGGCTAGTAACAGCTTACTACATAAGACATCATACACCTAGTATTACTTTCTTAGGTACAGTATACATATCTCCCTGGCATATTACATCATGGACTCATCTTGTTGTGATGTGCTCACTTGAACAGGAAGGTGGCGTGGCGGTCTTTCGTGGGCAATTTTGTCATCAAAGAAAGAAAAAGATTTACAATTCCAAGTTGGATGACCACTCAAAACGTATTTTCTCAGCCTGATATTGTTTATTCCCAACTTCCCAGTTGCAATGCTTGCGGTTAAGCCACTGTCACCAATTCCTTCCAAACCACTCATTGTTGAATTTGTGATTTCCAACTTGTGTAATGTTTATGTCCAATGGCCAATGAGCACTGATATGTTTTATCTATAATTTATCTTAATTATTTCTCTTCATATGACAAGGATTTAAAGGATTTGCCAGTAGATTGTCGACTTGATTCATGATGATGACCGCTAGCTAAGATTTTGATTATAAGATGTTGACGTGATCAGTCCAATCAAAGTTACTGTACATATAACGTGATTTGAAGTAATTTCATCTGTGGCCAATGACCTTGAGCATTCTTGGAAGGGCACTACTAATGTAACTGTCACGTCCTGACCAGTATAAGGGGTTATTTGTCATTGTAGTTTGGTCAGGGCGTGGCAGGGGTGTGTTTGTTTTGTGTTGTTGGGGTTTTTGGGTATTGTTCTATGTTTTGTATTTCTATGGTTTTTCTATGTTGTATATTTCTTTGTGTTGGCCGGGTATGGCTCTCAATCAGGAACAGCTGTACATTGTTGTTGCTGATTGGGAGTCATACTTAGGTAGCCCTTTTTCACCTGTCGTTTGTGGGAAGTTGTTTTTGCATAGCTGTGTTTAGCCTGCAATACTGTGCGGTTGTTCGTTTTGTTAAGTGTTCAATAAAAGTTAAGATGAGCACTCAACCCGCTGCACCTTGGTCTACTCTATACGACGACCGTTACAGTAACTATATGGCAGGATGCAGAGGGATAGAATTTTCAATGTCTACCCTTACTAAGGACTGTTGACGTAGTTTTCCCATGAGTGACAGAACCCTGAGCCAATCACGGCACAACGCTCCTATTTTCTGCTGGCTTGCCCCACTACCACAGAAAGCACTGAGCTAGGCTGAAACGCCTACATTTTGGAGCTGCCTTACTAAAGAAAACAAAAAAGACACCATGTTTGTATGCGGCTTTATTAACTCAATGTTGTATATATATTTTTACATTGTTTGCAAAGTGATATGTGACTTGTATTAATGCCAAAATAACATGCAAAACAGGCAAGCCCCCCCACAAAAAAAAATAATATATATATTATTATTCTTTAAAAAAATATATGTTTTGCTAAAAATGTGGGTCTCAAAAGAGCCCCACCTGCCCTGAATAACAGTTCGCCACTGGTTCTGTCACTCATGGGGAGACTACCTCACCAGTCCTGCCTCACAAATCTATTCATGAAGCTCCTGACAAATAGTATTGTGCAGACGTTGCCTCCAGAGACAGTTTGAAACTCAGCAGTGAGGACTGTTAGCAATGGGTGCAGCTAAAATAGCTGAATCCACTAATTTGAAGGGATGTCCACATACTTTTGTATATAGTCTATTTTAGTCCTTTCTTCCTGTGGATTCTAGTGGCTGCCGTTTTACGGTCTGTTGTGGAAAAATGCAAGATTATGTTATAATGCTTGTATTGTATTATAATGGTTGTTTTATTCGACAAAATAGAGTATTCTGTTAACTATTGTGTGTGTGTTTTACTGAGGATGGGCCTCTATGAGATAGCACTGACAGAGGAGATTTACGATGTCTTTGGGTGATAAAACGTAAAGAGCATTCCAGAATAACATGAGGTAATGTTTTTGTGCTATGAAGTACCAGGAACGAGATTAGAACCTTGTTTTAGGGACCAAACTGAACGCTAATTTATAGCGAATGCTATCTGGCTATGGGATACTCCTCTCTCAAGTAAAAGTCTTTCTCTGTGAACTGTTCCTAAGATCTGTGGTTTGTCATGTAGGTTGAGAGGGGTGTATCTTGGCTATAAAAGATATTTGTACTTTTGTGTTGTCACTTTCAATGGCGCATCATTGAAAGTCAAGTGCTTTTGCAAAGCTCTTATTATTAAAGATGTAGTTTAAGTATAACTCTGAATGGTGTGTGAAGTTTAACTCTCCTCATTTGGTAATGCAGAAATTAGCCACCACATTTGGCGACGGGGATGGGATGTGAATCTTCACTTGGTTACCGCTCCCGACGATCTGGGCAAATCGTGCACAAGGGATCCCTCAAACTTGGGATCTCAGGGAAACCACACTTCGGGAACAAAGCAGATCAAAGGTCCCACCTTTGATCTGAGAGGCAGCGAGCCAAGTGGATACCACATCTCGAACGTAGATTTTTTTAAGAAAGAGGTGAGCAAACCACACTTGAAGTCGAGTTTTTAGAAAAGCCTCTGTTACGTGTATTCCTTTGTGAGGGGGGCACCTTGGAGGCGTAAGCAGGGCCGAGTCAGAGGAGAGTAATCTGAGAGTTTGCAGACTCAAAGATACTCTGCCACTGGTCGGTTGCGGGCGACCTATAGCCGTCCTGACACTGAATTGATCACAGTGGGGATTGGTGTGGGGGTGAGGGGCCAGGGTGACTGTGTGTTCTGTGTGTGGACATCTGACCAGTTCTGTGTGGGTGATCCTTAAAGTTTTGTGTGACTACCTAAGAATTTCTAACGTTATATATGGATTCTGTGAATATATGAAAATATGGTAAATTGTATGTGTGTATAATCAATTACTAGAGATTTGATAAAGTAATGCTGAGAATATAATTAGATACAGTTTAAACAACCCATTCGTAGACATACGTAGGTTTTGAGTTGGTATCTTTAATGGATAATTTGATAAAGATGAGGTTTTAAGCATTATTAAACTGTCTACAATGTCTGGGAAATTGTGCTCTAGAAACTGATTGGAGTGTGTCCACTTTTGCTTAATTTACCCTATAAAATGCTTATTGGATTTTTTTCGTTCTGGGTACTACATTTGAAATAAAACTGCCCTTAAGGTCTGAAACGGTTTCATTTTTTCTTCCCAGTATGAGAGGAGTTGCTGGATTTATTGAATAAACCGTTTTTCATAAAGTTAGAGCGAATTAAGATGGAATCTCAACGTAATTTATAGTGTCATACAAAGCCTAGGGTATCCATCAAACTAATTATCATTGCGTGATTAATGTGATGTAGTAAAGTAATTGAAATACGTTGCATGAGAAAACATAGTCTACTTTTATTTCCTAGTCAATGAATGTCGATTTTACTCTTTGACTGCTAATCTATTCATTTGGCATGTGAGAATCATTGCCGGAGTAACGCTTGGACCTTTAAATTAAGGCTATTTTCTGGGAATTGTCTCGTTAGTGTGTGCATTATTTTACCACTACAGACAATTGTAAAGTGGGTTTATTTGCTGGGAGTCTTAGTCATTTAAATAGCATTGGTGGTATAGTGGTGAGCATAGCTGCCTTCCAAGCAGTTGACCCGGGTTAGTTTCCTGGCCAATGCACTGACTAAAATCTGGGTTTCTGATTGTAATTCAACTATTGGTATTTTTTGCCTGGAAAGATACTGTAACGGGTGTCATATGAAGGGGACCAAGGCGCAGCGTGTTGAGTGCTCATTGTAAATTTGAATGAAAATCGAACACTGAATACAAATAAACAAAAATGACAGGCGACAGTTCTGTCAGGTAAATCTAACAAAACAGAAAACAACTACCCACACAAACTAAGGGAAAAAGGCTGCCTAACTATGGCTTCCAATCAGAGACAATGATAGACAGCTGCCTCTGATTGGAAACCATACCCGGCAAAACATAGAAAACAAACACATAGAATGCCCACCCCCTATTACACCCTGACCTAACTAAACAGAGAAAAACAGCTCTCTTAGGTCAGAGCGTGACAGTACCTCCTCCCCTAAAGGTGCGGACTCCCGGCCGCAAACCTGAACCTATAGGGGAGGGTCCGGTGGGCATCTATAATTGGTGGTGGCTCTGGTTCAGGGCATAGCACCCCCACCGCCCACTGATCCCCCCGCTTCTGTGTGTCCGGAGGAACCGGACCGTGGATCATCGCCGGAGGCTTTGGAACGCCAACCGCCGCTGAAGACTCTGGGCTGCGGGCCGCCACAGAAGACTCCGGGCTGCGGACCGCCGCCGGAGGCTCCGGGCTGCGGACCGCCGCCGGAGGCTCCGGGCTGCGGACCGCCGCCGGAGGCTCCGGGCTGCGGAGCGTTGCTGCAGGCTCCATGCCATGGATCATCAATACAGGTTCCGTGCCATGGATCATCACTGGAGGCTTCGTGCCATGGATTATCCCTACAGGCTTCTTGCCATGGATTATCCCTACAGGCTCCAGGCCATGGATTACCTCTGGAGGCTTCGTGCCATGGAACATCCCTACAGGCTCCGGGCCATGGATCATCACTAGAGGCTTCGTGCCATGGATCATCTCTACAGGCTTCGGACCATAGATTATCACTGGAGGCTTTACTCGTGGAGCTGGAACAGGTCTCACCGGACTGGAGAGACGCACTGAGGACCGGGTGCTCAGAGCAGGCACCGGCCGTACTGGGCTATGGAGGCGCACTGGAGGGAGAGTGCGAGGAGCAGGCACAGGACGTACTGGGCTATGGAGACACACTGGAGGGAGAGTGCGAGGAGCAGGCACAAGACGTACTGGGCTATGGAGGCGCACTGGAGGGAGAGTGCGAGGAGCAGGCACAGGACGTACTGGGCTATGGAGGCGCACTGGAGAGAGAGTGCGAGAGGCAGGCACATGCTCACCACAATAAGCACGGGGAGTTGGCTCAGGTCTCACCCCTAGCCCCACCAAACTACCCATGTGCCCCCCCAATTTTATTTGGGGGGGCTGCCTCTCGTTCTTCCGTTGTTGTTGCACTCTTGCTGCCTCCACCCGTTCCCCTGGAAGGCATTCTTCTCCTGCCCCTAAATCCTCCAAAGCCCTAGATATACTCCTCCTTATCTCCTCAAATGCCCATAGGTCCATATCACGCTGCTTGGTCCCTTGGTGGTGGGTAGTTGTGTAACGGGCGTCGTATAAAGGGGACCAAGGCGCAGCGTGTTGAGTGTTCATTGTACATTTTTATGAAAATCGAACACTGAATACAAATAAACAAAAATGACAGCCGACAGTTCTGTCAGGTAAATCTAACAAAACAGAAAACAACTACCCACACAAACCAAGGGAAAAAGGCTGCCTAAGTATGGCTTCCAATCAGAGACAACGATAGACAGCTGCCTCTGAATGGAAACCATACCCGGCCAAAACATAGAAAACAAACACATAGAATGCCCACCCCCATCACACCCTGACCTAACTAAACAGAGAAAAAACAGCTCTCTTAGGTCAGAGCGTGACAGATACGGTCGCTAGTGTTTGTTTAAGATATAAACTGAACGTTTTAATAGCTTGTTTGGTTCAAATTGAAAGACGAATTCATTCAACTTAAATAGCGAGGCGATTTCGATTTCTGTTGCCTAAATGGTCTGCTGAAATAACATATTGAGAATAAGAGTCGTATTTAAATAACTGAATCAAAGAAGAGACCGTTACCTAAATCTAATGAATTCTAATAATAGCGGAGAGGTAATTGCGATAGAGTTGTGCCCACCGAAATGTGTTTTTTATTCTTATGGATTGACTGATGTATTTTATAAATTTGGCTCTTTACATGTTATTTTTAAAGTCTTGGACATTTCATAAGTGTGAAGCCGAAAGAGAAGAGAAAGTTGTAAAGTTTGGTTTTAATCTTACGATAGAGGTAAGGCAGAACGTTGTTTGAGTAGGGGTTATATTTTTGCCTACTGGTAAGGATAGAAGAGTTGGTTGTGTGCGCTGGGCTATATTTGGCTGTAAGGGATTCAGGTGTGAATAAGGAAACATTTTGTGATAATGTATTCTGATGATTGTTGCTTGGTTTATTGTTTAAGTAACAGCAGTGAATTTGAGCAGGAAGTTAATGTATTCTAACATTATAATCTGTTTCCATTACGTGGAACAATGTCAGGTCATTAAAGTGGATTGCAGGTTGAGTTTATTTTTATTTTTACAGGGACAGTGCAAATTAATCACAGTTGTGTGTGTGTGTCTAATGGCAGGGTATTCCAGACATGGGAAGCTCTCACACTGAAAGCAGATTGACTAAAGGTGCTTTTCCTTAAGGGAACTATACAGTCATCTCTCATGGCGGACCTTGTGGATCTGCTGCCATAAGGTTTGGGTTTTCTGTTTAACAAAAGTACTGAGTGGATAGGGAGCCTGGACATTTAGAATCTTGAATACAAGACAGGCGTCAGTGTATTGCACAATATTTTTTTCCAACTCAGGAGTTTATGCTTTCTATAGCTATTGGGCTTCCTATCAAGCACTTTGAGAGCCTGTTTGCAGACAGACTGAATGGGTTTTAATGTTGTACAGCAAGCTTGGGCCAAACTAGTAAAGTAGTATGTTAAGTGGGGGAGTATCATAGATTTGAAGTATAGTTTTGTTACCTCTGTAGTCAAACAATTTCATATGTTTTGGAAATTAGCTAGGTTGAATTTGGTTATTTGAGTTATATGTTTCATTTGCTTTTTAAAAGAGAGGTTGGAATCAAGTATGATGCCGTGGTTCTTAAAATCGGATACCACCTGGAGCTTTTCCCCTGATACATAGACATCTGTCTCAGGGGCATCATTTGTTTTCTTTGTGAGGAACATGCAGACTGTGTTTTTTTTATTGAGATGCAAACATGAGTCCCTGAGCAACTTTGTCATCTGAACCATTACAGTAGTGAGTTCTTGTGTAGCTTGTTGTTTTTTATTTGCATGCATTTGTCACTGTATCATCTACATAAATTGGAACTTCAGACCCTGTACAGACAGAAGGAAGATCATTAATGTACAAGCTGAACAGTATTGACCTTTGGGGAATGAAAACATTGTAGATATGAGTGGAAAAAAGTTAGTTTTGACTCTTTACGCTGATGAGACAGCACCAACTTTTTAAAGGTTTTAGATTTGTCAAACAACAGGTTTGTTTTTACTAAATTTATGCAACAGGTTGAAATGATTAGATTGCTGGAAAGGGGTTATGGGTTTGTTTATTGTTTACTGTTTATTGTTTATTTTAGGTGTTGATTTTACTTAATTAAACATTGTATTATCTGATGTGTTTGAGTAGGATTCTTTCTTCTGGGACGGATGGAAATTACCTAAAGTATGTATGTTTAAGGAGACATAGGATACCAGGATAATTGTGTCTAAGGGTAGCGCATGCTAAATTAAGTACGTATAAACATTGAGGAAGTTTAAAACTAATGATTTGAGGGAGTACAGCGGAATTATCATTATTATTCGATTTTGTTTGTAGTTAACTTTTGGGTTTCTGAATCGGTGTAGTATAATGAATGCTAACGAAGTGTTTTGTGTTTTTCTTTGGGAAAATGGGGATTTCATTGTCTCTTTTTGGAATGTTTCCTGGGGCTATAATCTTGGGTGAGTGAGATTGAGGCCGTAAACTACCAAAATTGAAAAGGCCTGGCAATTTTTTGTTTGTTTTTACCTTAATATTTGCAAATACCCACACACAACACATTTGTTATAACTATTTGTTTTTAAAATATTATGTTTGATTTTGTTTTTCTCTTTCCTTTGGGTTTGGTGAGTTTTCCATTTGACTTAGTGCTAAGATATCTTAAAGGGGCACGCACACACGTGGAATTTTTAGAAGTTTTAATTAAAAGTGAATTATTTTGATAAAGAAATGTTCTGGGAACCTGGGATACAACATGTAGGAAATGTTTGACGGTTTTTCTTTAATTTGTCTAATATATAATATAGTAAGAAACACGTCTTTGAAGGGGTGGTATGACTTTTGACTTTTGACCTGTCAGGACTTTCCTTTGTGGTCTGATCAGCCTCATTGGAAAGCCATTTGGATAATGAATTTAAGGTCATTTGTAATACTGATTTCAAGGTAATTCGTGAAATTGATAATTATGATGGAGTTTATAGTTCTTAGACATAGTTGTCATTTGGACCAATGTAAAGGAGAGGGCATTGCCTTTAACTAACGGTAGGCTGCTTTAAGTCTATTTTCCTATGACCATATGGGTACAATAATTTTTCTTTGTGGAGGTTTTCAGAGTAGTGATTTTAATTTGTGTATGTTATTTGAAATTTTGTTTTATCTTTTGACCAGTAGTAGTGTTGTTTTATACATTACTCTCATGGAGAGTTATGTGTTAAAAATGGTGGAGGATTCAGTTCTTTGAGGTTTTTGATTGAAGTTTACACACCTTGAGTGATATGTGAAGGAGTGTATTGTTGTGTTTTTTGTTCTGTTCTATTCCCGATAGGTTATAGGTCTAACTTCCTGATCTTTTGGCTCTGCGATGAAGTTGAAATTGTGATGGGGAGTATAAGCCAATTTGAAAGAATAGTTTCAATAGAATGTATTTTATTCTCTTTGAAATATGTTTAGACATTTGTATTAAGAATAATTGGTCAAAGTAATAATTTATCATGTAGATAATGAGCTGAACTAAACTGTTGTTCTATTCTTTCGAGGTTATCATGAAAAGTGACATCAGACGGTATCTTAATGCATGGAAGTGATAATTGGACCAAACAGTGTGTGTACCTCAAACCCCCTCTAACTGGCTGAAGAAGAAGACAAAGGCGTTGAATACGGCCCTGTCCAAACCACTTCTACTGAGAGAAAGGAGCCGAGCCAGAAACCGGTGTATAGTATCCGATCTAAGCTATCAAATGCTTTTCTCTCATGTTTTTCTCAGGAGTGTGAGAGGAGTCCACGTGGAGTGAGCATGGGGAAAAGGTGCTGTTCTAAACTTCTCTTATGTTGCTGTTATACTGGTTGACGACATAATGGGTGGTAAAGGTGATGGCATCTAAGGTGAAACATTGAAATTGGGACATTATCATGGGCAATTCACTTTGAACGTTAAAGCTATCTGAAGAAGAACGAAAAGAACGCCAGAAGAATCAGTCAGTGCCTGGAGGAGGGGGTTGGTCAACTGTGCCTGTTGAACTACACACACGCTGCACTTTGGTCCTCTCCTTTTGACAGACGTGACAGAATCACCCACCTACAAAGGACCAAGCAGCGTGAACAGGAATGGACATGGGAGGAGGTTCTGGATGGGAAAGGAGCCTGGAGTCAGGCTGGGGAGTATCGCCGCCCGAGGGAGGAGATTGAGGCAGCAAGAGCAGAGCGGCGTTATTATGAGGCACTATATCAACCACAGGGCAAGTTGAGAGACAGCGGGGAGATTGGCAGAGTCAGGTTGGAGACCTGAGCCAACTCCCCGTGCCTACCATGGGGAGCGAGTGAAGAAGCAAGCACCGTGTTATGCGGTGATGCGCACTGTGTCACAGCTCGGTGCGATCTGTGCCCGCGCCCTGCATTTGCCGTGCTAGGTTGAGCATTCAGCCAGGAAGGGTGGTGCCAGCTCAGCGCTCCTGGTCTCCAGTTCGCCTTCTTGGTCCAGGATATCCTGCTCCGGCGCTGCGCACTGTGTCACCAATGCGTATTCACAGCCCAGTGCGTCCTGTGTCCGCGCCCCGCATTTGCCGGGCGAAAGTAAGCATCCAGCCAGGACGGGTTGTGCCAGCTCTACACTCGAGACCGGCAAGCCACGGCAAGCCAGATAAAATTAAAAGGGCCTATTTATATAACGCATATGAATTCGGAGGGCAGAAATTATTAAAAATTAAAGCATTAGACCTCTCACTAAAGGCATCAGTCATACCAAAGTTATATTTAAATCCAAACTGGTTTTCTAGTAAATTGGTACAAATGCCTCATCCTATGTTCAAGAAGGGTCTTTTTCCCTTTATTCAGATTACACCTGCCCACTATATCTTTATTTTTCAAACAAGCCTTAGAAAGTTTGTTGCAATTTCAGTTTAATCCACCTGAAAGACAGAACAAATTATACAACAAATATTGTGGTTAAATTCAAATAAAGTAATTGATAAAAAAACTGTATTTTTCGAAGAAATTTTTAAAAAGGTATAATTTTAGTGAATGATATTACAAATAGGACTGGTGGAGTGATGTCACACATGCAGCTAACACAGACATATGGAAATGTCTGCTCTACCCAAAATTACAACCAATTAATAGCAGCATTAACACAAAAATGAAAGAGGCAAGTAGAAGGGGAAAAAGTAAGGAACTTGTATGTCGGCCCTGTAATTAAAGAACATAAATGGTTAAAGAAAAGTGTGACAAATAAAAAAATATACCAATTTCTTTTAAGGACCAAAAAACTGATAGCTGTGCCATATAAATTGCAAAATAGTTGGGAAGAGATTTTCGATGTGCCCATTCCATGGCACATGGTTTATGAATTGATACGCAAAACAACGTCGGATTCAAAACTTAGAATTTTTCAATTACTATAAAAAATTCTTGCAACTAATAGAATGTTATATATATGGGGGATACAATCTTCCCAGCTCTGCAGATTCTGCTGTGAGGTGGCAGAGTCATTAGATCATTTATTTTGGTATTGTCCATATGTAGCTCATTTTTGGTCACAGGTCCAGGAATGGCTGAAGAATTGCAACATTTGCCTAGAACTAACGCTGCAGATAGTAATACTGGGTGATTTGAAAAGCCATAGTCAATCAATCAATAATAAAACTATTATTTTAGCAAAAATGTTTATTTTTAATTTACAATCTGTAGAAGCTATGAGAATAGAAAGGTTCAATAGTTTTGTGAAGCATCACAGCACAGTTGAAAAATATATGGCAAATAGAAATCCGAAATGGATGATGTTGATGGATAGATGGGAAGGGTTGAATGGAGCTGAAGGGTGGGACTAATAACAAGATAAACATTGTAAAACATATGGGGTCTGTAAAATGTATATAGGTTCAGAACTTTTTGCACAGTTACAAATAGAAATCAAACTGGATGGACATCAGAAATAGAGGAAGGACTAAAAACAAACAAAAAATAACTATTGTAAAATAGACTGTGTCTGTAAAATGTGTATAAGTTGAATAAATTGAAGGTAAAAGCCGAAGTGTTTATTAGTTTACTCCAATTGGGCGATCGGTGGTAGGGTTTGCGGGGAATAATAATAAAGGTATATTCTCTAAAAAAGTATGTATGTCTATATAGGTGTGTATATGTGTATATGTATGCATGCGTGTATGGATATATATTTTTACCCAAAAAATAAATGGGGGATTGTAAATGATGCAGACAATTACATTGATGGAAGCAATATTCTTTCCGCAATATTAAGCTGATTCATCCCCAAAGAAAAAAAAAATTAAAAAAATAAAAAGGAAGGGTGGTGGGAGCTCAGCGCTCCTGGTCTCGAGTTCGCCTTCTCGGTCCAGGATATCCTGCGCCGGCACTGCGCACTGTCACCAGTGCGTATTCACAGCCCAGTGCATCCTGTGCCCGCGCCCCGCGTTTGCCGGGCGAAAGTAAGTATCTAGCCAGGACGGGTTGTGCCAGCTCTACGCTTGAGACCTCCATTGCGCCTCCACGGTCCAGTATATCCTGTGCCTGCCCCACGTACCTGGCCTCCAGTGAGTCTATCCAGCCTGGTACCCCCTGTTCCTGCTCCCCGCACTCACCCTGAGGTGCGTGTTACTAGTCTGGCGTCACCTGTGCCAGCCCCACGTATCAGGCCTCCAGTGCGAATTCCCAGTCCAGAGCGTCCGGCGACAGTTCCCAGTCCAGAGCGTCCGGCGACAGTTCCCAGTCCAGAGCTTCCGGCGACAGTTCCCAGTCCAGAGCTTCCGGCGACAGTTCCCAGTCCAGAGCTTCCGGCGACAGTTCCCGGAACCTCCTGAGACGGCCTGCAGCCCGGAACCTCCTGAGACGGCCTGCAGCCCGGAACCTCCTGAGACGGCCTGCAGCCCGGAGTCTTCAGCGGCGGCCTGCAGCCCAGAGTCTTCAGCGGCGGCCTGCAGCCCAGAACCTCCAGCGGCGGCCTGCAGCCCAGAACCTTCAGCGATGATCTACAGTCCGGTTCCGACGATGACGATCCACGGTCCGGTGGTACTGAAGCAGAGGGATCAGCGGGTGGAGCGGGGGTTACGCCCCGAGCCGGAGCCGCCTCCTCTGCTGGAGGATCCGCTGGAGGATAAGGTTATGTGGACTGCACTAGAGCCGCCATAGACAGGAGTTACCCACCCTACCCTCCCTTTTGTTTTTTTGTTTTTTGGGGGGGTTGTTGCTGTTATGTTTAGGTGCGGTCGGAGTCCGCACCTTCGGGGGGGGGTACTGTCACGTCCTGACCATAGTAAGATGTTATTTTCTGTGGTAGAGTAGGTCAGGGCGTGACAGGGGGTGTTTTATGTTTTTCTATGTTTTCTATTTCTATGTTCTTAGGTTCTAGTTTTTTTACTTCTATGTTGGTTTGTTTGGTATGATCTCCAATTGGAGGCAGCTGGACCTCATTGTCTCTAATTGGAGATCATACTTAAGTAGGGGTTTTTCTTCCTGGGTTTTGTGGGTGATTATTTTTTAATAGTGTTTGTTTCTCCTCTGCGTCACGGTTTGTTGTTTTGTCGATTCAGTTTATTTATGTATTGCAAAGTTTCACAGATTAAATGAAATGTGGAACTACACACACGCTGCACTTTGGTCCTCTCCTTTTGACAGACGTGACAGTGCCCCCAATTTTTTTTTACACTTTTGGGGTATCAGGTTGATTTTAGAGGTCTACACCACGTAAAATTATAGTAATTTAGATTAAGAATGCATTGAGATACTGATCTGTATTATAATCGTGATAAAAAATTAATAGTAGAATTATGGGATAATTATACTGGATGTTAATATAAATGTATATTCTGCCAATGTTGATGTGTGTTTAAATTGAGTTTTTACTTTGAGTGATAGGATCAATTTGAATCACTGAGCAATGTCATTTTACAATTTTGGTTGGAGTCATTAGGTTGGAGTCATTAAAACACTTTTTTTCAACCACTCCAAAAATGTCTTGTTAACAAACTATAGTTTTGGCAAGTTGTGCATGACACAAGTAATTTTTCCAACAATTGTTTACAGACAGATTATTACACTTATAATTCACTGTATCACAATTCGAGTGGGTCAGAAGTTTACATACACGAATTTGACTGTGCCTTTAAACAGGAAAATTCCAGAAAATTATGTCATGGCTTTAGAAGCTTCTGTTGGGCTAATTGATATTATTTGAGTCAATTGGGGGTGTACCTGTGGATGTATTTCAAGGCCTACCTTCAAACTCAGTGCCTCTTTGCTTGACATCATGGGAAAATCAAAAAAATCAGCCAATAAAATTGTAGACCTCCACAAGTCTGGTTCATCCTTGGGAGCAATTTCCAAATGCCTGAAGGTACCACATTCATTTGTACAAACAATAGTACCCAAGTATAAACACCATGGGACCAAGCAGCTGTCAAACCGCTCAGGAAGGAGATGCGTTCTGTCTCCTACAGATGAATATACTTTGGTGCGAAAAGTGCAAATCAATCCCAGAACAACAGCAAAGGACCTTGTGAAGATGCTGGAGGAAACAGGCACAAAAGTATCTATAACCACAGTAAAACAAGTCTTATATCGACATAACATGAAAGGCCACTCAGCAAGGAAGAAGCCACTGCACTTCACAAAATAGATGGCATCATGGCGAAAGGAAAATTATGCCGATATATTGTTGCAACATCTCAAGACATCAGTCAGGAAGTTAAAGCTTGGTCGCAAATGGGTCTTCCAAATGGACAATGACCCCAAGCACACTTCCAAAGTTGTAGCAAAATGGCTTAAGGACAAAGTCAAGGTTTTGGAGTGGCCATCACAAAGCCCTGACCTCAATCCTATAGAAAATTTGTGGGCAGACCTGAAAAAGTGTATGCGAGCAAGGAGGCCTACAAACCTGACTCAGTTACACCATCTCTGTCAGGGGGAATTGGCCAAAATTCACCCAATTTATTGTGGGAAGCTTGTGGAAGGCTACCCGAAACGTTTGACTCAAATTAAATAATTTGAAGGCAATGCTACCAAATACTAATTGAGTGTATGTAAACTTCTGACCCACTGGGAATATGATGAAAGAAAGAAAAGCTGAAATAAATAATTCTCTCTACTATTATTCTGACATTTCACGTTCTGAAAATAAAGTGGTGATCCTAATTGACTTAAGACAGGCAATTTTTACTAGTGTTAAATGTCAGGAATTGTGAAACATTTTGTTTAAATGTATTTGGCTAAGGTGTATGTAAACTTCCGACTTCAACTGTACATACCCCAACCTGAAGCCATGGATTGCATGCAACATGAGCTAAAGGGTAGAGCTGCCGCTTTCAAGGAATAGGACTAAGATTGAATCATGCTACACCGGCTCCGGCGCTCGTCGGATGTGGCAGGGCTCGTAAACGATTACAGACTACAAAGGGAAGCACAGTGACACGAGCCTACCAGACGAGCTAAATTACTTCTATGCTCGCTTCGAGACAAGCACCACTGAAGCATGCATGAGAGCATCAGCTGTTCCAGACGACTGTGTGATCACTCTCTCCGTAGCCAGTGTGAATAAGACCTTTAAACAGGTCAATATTCAGAAGGCTGCAGGGCCAGATGGATTACCAGGACGTGTACTGCGAGCATGCACTGACCAACTGGCAACTGTTTTCACTGACATTTTCAACCTATCCCTGACTGAGTCTATAATACCAACATGTTTCAAGCAAACCTCCATAGTCCCTGTGCCCAAGAACACTAAGGTAACCTGCCTAAATGACTACCGCCCCGTAGCACTCACGTCTGTAGCCATAAAGTGCTTTGAAAGGCTGGTCATGGCTCACATCAACACCATTATCCCAGAAACCCTAGATCCCCTCCAATTGTCATACCGCCCCAACAGATCCATAGATGATGCAATCTCTATTGCACTCAACACTGCCTTTCCCACCTGGACAAAAGGAACACCTACGTGAGTATGCTATTCATTGACTACAGCTCAGCATTCAACACCATAGTGCCCTCAAAGCTCATCACTAAGCTAAGGACCCACGGACTAAACACCTCCCTCTGCAAATGGATCCTGGACTTCCGGAAGTGCCACCCCCAGGTGGTAAGGGTAGGTAACAACACAGAGCACGCCCCCATTCTCATCGACAGGGCTGTAGTGGAGCAGGTTGAGAGCTTCAAGTTCATTGGTTTCCATATCAACAACAAACTATCATGGTCCAAACACACCAAGACAGTCGTGAAGATGACACAGTCTATTCCCCCCCAGGAGTCCTCAGATCCTCAAAATGTTCTGCAGCTGCACCATCGAGAGCAGAGGGTATTGCATACGGCCCAGTACATCACTTTGGCCAAACTTCCTACCATCCAGGACCTCTATACTCGGCGGTGTCAGAGGAAGGTCCTAAAAATTGTCAAAGACTCCAGCCACCCTTGTCATAGACTGTTCTCTCTGCTACCGCACGGCAAGCGGTATCGGTATTTAATAGCTTCTACCCCCAAGCCATAAGACTCATTAACAGCTAATCAAATGGCTACCCAGACTATTTGCACTTACAGTTGACCAGGGTAGGTTTCCACTTCACAATAATAGTACTTACTGTTGACCGGGGCAGCTTTAGCAGGGTAGTAATTTGACGCACTGACTTGTTGGAAAGGTGGCATCCTATGACTTATGCCACTTTGAATGTCACTGAGCTCTACTGAAAGGCTATTCTACTAACAATCTTTGTCTATCGAGATTGCATGGCTGTGTGGTTGACTTTATACACCTCTCAGCAACGGGTGTGGCTGAAATATCCGGATCTACTTATTTGATGGGGTGTCCACATACTTTTGTAAACAGTGCATTGGGAAAGTGTTCAGACCCCTTGACTTTTTCCACATTTTGTTACGTTATAGCTTTATTCTAAAATGTATTAAATTGTTTTTTCCCCCTCATCAATCTACACACAATACTCCACAATGACAAAGCAAAAATTGGTTTTTGAAATGTCCTTTTTACAAAAGTATTTAGACCCTTTACCCAGTACTTTGTTGAATAACATTTGGTGGTGATTGCAGCCTTTGAGTCTCCTTGGGTATGATGCTACAAGCTTGGCACACATGTATTTGGGGAGTTTCTCCCATTCTTCTCTGCAGATCCTCGCAATCTCTGTCAGGTTGGATGGGAAGCGCCGCTGCACAGCTTTTTCAGGTCTCTCCAGAGATGTTCGATCGGGTTCAAGTTTCAGGCTCTGGCTGGGACACTCAAGGACATTCAGAGACTTGTCCCGAAGCCACTCCTGCATTGTCTTGGCTGTGTGCTTCGGGTAATTGTCCTTTTGAAAGGTGAACCTTCACCCCAGTCTGAGGTCCTGAGCACTCTGCAGCAGGTTTTCATCAAGGATCTGTCTTTACTTTGCTCCGTTCATCTTTCCCTTGATTCTGACTAGTCTCCTAGTCCCTGCCACTGAAAAACATCCTCACAGCAGGATGCTGCCCCCACATGATTCAACCATATGTCATGGATCCCTACGGAACTTTCATTACGCACACTTGGCCCCTATTACCACTGATTAGTAATTGTATAAGTGTGCCCTTGGTTTACCAGTGTACTGTCGATTATTGTTACAATGTCCGTTGGTGTGTGTGAGTACCTGTGCTGTGTGTTTTTGCTTTCGTGCCATTGTAGATTGCGCAGATGATTACGGGTCTTGTCCCGTGTGTTAATCATTGTGCACTTTTGTTTTTGGTTTCCCTGTGTTTTGTATAGTGTTTGTTTGGTCTTCATTACCTGTCTCCCGACCCATTTATACCAACGTGACACTGTAAGGGATGGTGCCAAGTTTAAACAAGACGTGATGCTTGGCATTCAGGCCAAAGTGTTGAATCTTGGTTTCATCAGACCAGAGAATCTTGTTTCTCATGGACTGAGAGTCCTTTAGGTGCCTTTTGGCAAACTCAAAGCAGGCTGTCATATGCCTTTTGCTGAGGAGTGACTTCTGTCTGGCTACTCTATCATAAAGGCCTGATTGGTGGAGTGCTGCAGAGATGGTTGTCCTTCTGGAAGGTTATCCCATCTCCATAGAGGAACTCTAGAGCTGTCAGAGTGACCATCGGGTTCTTAGTCCCCTCCCTGACCAAGGCCCTTCTCCACCAATTGCTCAGTTTGGCTGGGCAGACAGCTCTAGGAAGAGTCTTGGTGGTTCCAAACTTCTTCCATTTAAGAATTATGGAGGCCACTGTTTTCTTGGGGACCTTCAATGCTGCAGAAATGTTTTTGTACCCTTCCCCAGATCTGTGCCTCGACACAATCCTGTCTCGGAGCTCTACGGACAATTCCTTCGACCTCATGGCCTGGTTTTTGCTCTGACATGCACTGTCAACTGTGGGACCTTATATTGACAGGTGTGTGCCTTCCCAAATCATGTCCAATCAATTTAATTTACCACATACGGACTCCAATCAAGTTGTAGAAACATCTCAAGGATGATCAATGGAAACAGGATGCACCTGAGCTCAATTTCGAGTCTCATAGCATAGGGTCTAAATAATTATGTAAACAAGGTATTTCTGTTTTTCATTTTTAATACATTTGCAAAAATGTCTAAAAATCTGTTTTCGCTTTGTCATTATAGGGTATTGTGTGTAGATTGATGAGGGGGAAAAAACAATTTAATACATTTTAGAATAAGGCTGTAACAAAACAAAACATGGAAAAAGGGAAGGGGTCTGAATACTTTCTGAATGTACTGTATAGTGTGTTGATGCAGGTAGCCTATAGCCCCTGATCGGCTGACATTTTATTTTAGATAAGTCTACAGTAGCCTAGGCAAAATATAGGCAAGATATAAAGTGAACGATTTCGCAGCTTTCTTAGTTCAATTTAACAGACTCATTTATTCAACATGAATAGTTAGGTAAGAAATGGTTGTGTTTTCCAATATCCTGCTGGAATAGGCTACTGAGGATGGGGTCGTAATTTCAATCACTGAATTAAATGTGAATAACATAGCCTTCCCTGTGGCTCAGGTAGTAGAGCATGGTGTTTGCAATGCCAGCATGGTGTGTGCAACGCCAGGGTTGTGGGTTCGATTCCCATGGGGGGCCAGTACAAAAAAATGCATGAAATGAAATGTATGCATTCACTACTGTAAGTCGCTCTGGATAAGAGCATCTGCTAAATGACTCAAATGTAAATGTATGTATATGAACTGAATATGCTTGTCAAGAACAGTCAGTGTTTATTTTGTTTTATCTGTAGACTAATCTTACTGACTGTTACCATCAATCTAATGAGTTCAAACAACTGATCGGCAATTGCCATAGAGCTTTGATAACTTCCAATTTTACTAACATGACTATTAATAATTGCATAATAACACAAGGCTACAACAACAATACACTGATGTTATGGGCTATTTATTAAATCTGTTTGCCAGCTCCAGGTAGGCTACACAAGTAACACAAATTGCAATGACTCCAGTGATATATATCGCCTGTTCTTAGGCCGTCATTGAAAATAGAATTTGTTCTTAACTGACTTGCTGTCACGTCCTGACCAGTAAAGTGGTCATTTGTCATTGTAGTATGGTCAGGGCGTGGCAGGGGGTGTTGTTTTTGTGTGTTTTGGGGTTGGTTTATTTAGAGGTGATTTGGTCTAGTTTTCATTTTCTATGTTCGTTTTCGATGTGTGGCCGAGTATGGTTTCCAATCAGAGGCAGGTGTCTTTCGTTGTCTCTGATTGGAAGCCATACTTAGGCAGCCTGTTTTTTCCTTTGGGTTTGTGGGTGGTTGTTTTCTGTATAGCCGTGTGCCTTATGGAACTGTTTGGTCGTTTATTTATTTTGTTTGAGTGTTCACTCTAAATAAAGAAAGAAGATGAGCACTATACCCGCTGCGCCTTGGTCTGTCCCTTATGACACTTGCCTAGTTAAATAAAGGTAAAACATTTTTTATCTGTATATATATATATATATATATATATATATATATATATATATATATATATATATATATATATATATATATATATATAGTCATTTCAACATCAACATATTTATTGTATCCAATGGTAGCCTAAAGTAGCCTACAATGGCATATAAATAAATAGGCTACTTGATGGCCAAAAGATGCAAATGTATCATTCTCCACATTTAATGTCAGTTTCATTGAGTACTTTTTCCCATAACAAAAGCACACGAGGGAGTGCCATAAATTCCAATTCAAATTTCCACTTGCTTATAATGACTGGTAAAAAGTTATCACGATGTGCGCATGTGCTGCTCTGTCGCCTCTCGCTCACGTGACTCAACCAATAGTGGATGCACGCTACAGTGCTTTGTCAACACACACACCTATGGGGGTGATAAAGGCCTAAATTCAGCGTTAGGCAACAATACCATCGTGTGGCTGTCACCTACCATTGAACGTCTGACTGACATTACATGATCCCAACGCCTAACTAACGTCTGTGTGATGCCTGCGTGTCAATAAACCTAGGGAACAGTACCACCGTGTGGCTGTCGCCTACCATTGAACGTGTAACTAACATGTCATCATAACAACACCTTACTAACGTCTGCGTGAGGCAAGACATTAGCATTAAGGCAAATTTGGTTTAATTGAAAATAATAACTTTTTTTGATAACGAGTTGATAAAGTATTGTCGAAAACACGTTGGCAATATTATTTCCTGTGTCGATAGAGGAGTAGGCTAGTGTACAATAATAACATCATTTTATGTGCCACTATTATTTATTTAATGGATTAAATAATTTGTAAATTAAAATACACACGTGGTGCTATAGGATATATACATACTTTACATTGTAATACACTACCGCTACATGCCATTGTACTATAAGATACATACATATTTCCTAATGTGGAGATTGAAGAACCTTCCAGAACGACAACCATCTCAGCAGTACTCCACCAATCAGACCTTTATGGAAGAGTGGCCAGACGTTAGCCACTCCTCAGTAAATATAAGGGCATAAGGCCCATATGCAGACACAGGAGGCAGATGGTTGAGCTCCAATATTTATTATAACACAAGGGGTAGGCAAGAGGCAGGTCGGGTACAGGTGAGAGTTCATAAACCAGGTCAGAGTCCAAATAGTACAAGGCGCAAGACAGGCTTGAGGTCAGGACAGGCAGGGGTTCAGTAACCAGGTCCTAGTCCAAACAGTACAAGGCGTTAGGCAGGCTCGAGGTCAGGGCAGGAAGAATGGTCAGGCAGGCAGGTTTGGTGTCAGGACAGGCAAGGGTCAAAACCAGGAGAACTAGGACAAACAGAGACTGGGAAAAATAGGAGCTAGGACTTCGCAAGTCAACAAGACGAACTGGCACAGAGAGACAGAAAACACACGGATATATACACTTGGGATGATGAGCGACACCTGGAGAGGGTGGAGACAAGCACAAGGACAGAAGAAACAGATCAGGACGTGACAGTAAAAGGCACATGACAGCACACTTGGAGCCTGCCAAAAGGCACCTAAAGACTCTCAGACCATGAGAAACAAGATTCTCTGATTCTCTAATTTCTAAATCTATCTTTCTTTTAGTCAAGAAGTAATGATCCAGAGCAACCTATCAGCGTTACTACAGCTATTCTACCAACCACCCCCACTGCTGTCCTTCCACAAGCAACCACATCCTCTTCTCCTGTTCAACTAATTTGTCGCCAAACTGAAAAGGACTGTACATACATACCCCTGTGCCCATCTCATTGCAACATGATCCTTCCAAGGCCTCAGTTGGACGCCTAAAATGTGAGAAATGTAAACAAGATGCTACAGTAGTGTGTGTGTGTGTGTGTGTGTGTGTGTGTGTGTGTGTGTGTGTGTGTGTGTGTGTGTGTGTGTGTGTGTGTGTGTGTGTGTGTGTGTGTGTGTGTGTGTGTGTGTGTGTGTGTGTGTGTGTGTGTGTGTGTGTGTGTGTGTGTGTGAGTGTGTAGTTCCAAGAAAAGATATGAGTGTGATGTGCCCCTCTGTGTCAATGTCGAAATGCCAAAAATGGAAGATGGCAAAGGAGATAGTGATGAGAGTAAGAGCATACAGTATGAAAATAAAGATATCTTGGTATCTAAAATGATTGTGTCTTCTTTTTGTCAGTTTGAGGCCACTACAGTCACCCCTGGTGGAGGTTCTTGGGACACTGCTATTAAATCAAATCAAATCAAATTGTATTGGTCACATACACATGGTTAGCAGATGTTAATGCGAGTGTAGCGAAATGCTTCTAGTTCCGACCGTGCAGTAATATCTAACAAGTAATCTAACAATTTCACAACAACTACCTTATACACACAAGTATAAAGGTATGAATAAGAATATGTACATATAAATATATGTATGAGCGATGGCCGAACGGCATAGGCAAGATGCAGTAGATGGTATAGAGTACAGTATGTACATATAAGATGAGTAATGTAGGGTATGTAAACATTATATAAAGTGGCATTGTTAAAAGTGACTAAAGTGACTAGTGATACATTTATTACATCTAATTTTTAATTATTAAAGTGGCTAGAGATTTCAGTCACTATGTTGACAGCAGCCACTCAATGTTAGTGATGGCTGTTTAACAGTCTGATGGCCTTGAGATAGAAGCTGTTTTTCAGTCCCTCGTTCCCAGCTTTGATGTAACTGTACTGACCTCGCCTTCTGGATGATAGCTGGGTGAACAGGCAGTGGCTCGGGTGGTTGTTGTCCATGATGATCTTTTTGGCCTTCCTGTGACATCGGGTGGTGTAGGTGTCCTGGAGGGCAGGTAGGTTGCACCCGGTGATGCATTGTGCAGACCTCACTACCCTCTGGAGAGCCTTGCGGTTGTGGGCAGAGCAGTTGCTGTACCAGGGGGTGATACAGCCCGACAGGATGCTCTCAATTGTGCATCTGTAAATACGTTGCAGCCTCCTGAGGTTGAAGAGGCGCTGTTGCACCTTCTTCACCACGCTGTCTGTGTGGGTGGACCATTTCAGTTTGTCCGTGATGAGTATGCAGAGGAACTTAAAACTTTCCACCTTCTCTACTACTGTCCCGTCAATGTGGATAGGGGGGTGCTCTCTCTGCTGTTTCCTGAAGTCCACAATCATCTCCTTTGTTTTGTTGACATTGAGTGTGAGGTTATTTCCCTGACAATACACTCTGAGGGCACTCACCTCCTCCCTGTAGGCCGTCTCGTCGTTGTTGGTAATCAAGCCTACCACTGTAGTGTCGTCTGCAAACTTGATGATTGAGTTGGAGGCGTGCATGGCCACGCAGTCATGGGTGAACAGGGAGTACAGGAGAGGGCTGAGAATGCATCTTTGTGGGGCCCCAGTGTTGAGGATCAGCGGGGTGGAGATGTTGTTTCCTCCCCTCACCACCTGGGGGCGGCCCGTCAGGACGTCCAGGACCCAGTTGCACAGGGCGGGGTCGAGAGCCAGAGTCTCGAGCTTAATGACAAGTTTGGAGGGTACTATGGTGTTAAATGTTGAGCTGTAATCGATGAACAGCATTCTTACATAGGTATTCCTCTTGTCCAGATGGGCTAGGGCAGTGTGATTGCGATTGCATCGTCTGTGGACATATTGGGGCGGTAAGCAAATTGGAGCTGGTCTACGGTGTCAGGTAGGGTGGAGGTGATATGGTCCTTGACTAGTCTCTCAAAGCACTTCATGATGACGGAAGTGAGTGCTACGGGATGATAGTCATTTAGCTCAGTTACCTTAGCTTTCTTGGGAACAGGAACAATGGTGGTCCTCTTGAAGCATGTGGGAACAGCAGACTGGGATAGGGATTGATTGAATATGTCCGTAAACCCGTGCATGCTCTGAGGACGTGGCTATGGATGCTGTCTGGGCTGGCAGCCTTGCGAGGGTTAACACGTGTAAATGTTTTACTCACGTTGGCTGCGGTGAAGGAGAGCCCGCAGCCAAGACATCGGTGTCAATCACAGATTACAAAAAGAAAACCAGCCCCGTTGCAGACACGTTGGCTGCGGTGTCTGCGACGGGGCTGGTTTTCTTTTTGTAATCTGTGATTGAGTGTAGACCCTGCCACATACGTCTCGTGTCTGAGCCGTTGAATTGTGACTCTACTTTGTATTTATACTGACGCTTAGCTTGTTTGATTGCCTTGCGGAGGGAATAGCTACACTGTTTGTATTCGGTCATGTTTCCGGTCGCCTTGCCATGATTAAAGCAGGGGTTCGCGCTTTCAGTTTTGCGCGATTGCTGCCATCAATCCACTGTTTCTGGTTGGGGAAGGTTTTAATAGTCACCATGGTTATAACATCACCGATGCACTTGCTAATAAACTCGCTCACCGAATCAGCGTATACATCAATGTTGTTGTCTGAGGCTATCCGGAACATATCCCAGTCCACGTGATCGAAGCAATCTTAAAGCATGGAATCAGATTAGAGTAGCAATGATCCAGAATTTTGCCAGCCCAGGTCGTGCATTCAATATGCTGATAAAATTTAGGGAGCCTTGTTTTCAGATTAGCTTTGTTAAAATCCCCAGCTACAATAAATGCAGCCTAAGGATATGTGGTTTCCAGTTTACATATTATAGTCTGAGCAGAGGTTCTATCTTGGCACAGAATTGGTTCTACCTGGAATCAAAAAGGGTTCTGCTATGAGGACAGCGGAATAATCCTTTTAGGGTGTAGATAGCACCTTTTTTTCTGAGTGTAGGCCTATATTGCAGTGGTGTTTCCGTGGTTTTCAAATTTTTCTAAAATGGTTAATTGGTGGTGGGGAGTTAAAAACTGGTTGGAATTTTCCACATTTTAATGGAGGTTTCTGTACATCCAACATTTCTGTACTTTTTTTCAACGTTTTAGATCCTATTTGTTTTATTTTCTATGAACGAAGGCTCAGTTTAGTTCAGGTAATATATGTCAATATGTGATGTCATGATAAAATGTGTTAAAGTGTTAATATCTGTATGAAAATAGCGTTTAACAGTTCCCTACCTCGATGTTAACCAAATGCATCTTGGCTAAGCGCTAGCTAGCTCTAGGCAATCTTTCTGTCAATCTTAGCTTACATGTTACTGCTTAATAATGTAATGGTTGTAGCATTGTTTCGCATAGGCCTCCAGTAATTTATAGCTTTTTCGAAATTCACACTGCTAGTACAGTGAGTTATATATAATGTGAATGTGGTGAACTATGGTGACTCCAGATTTGGATGAATGGACCAACCTGACCCTCAAGACTGCCATGGGCAAGTCCCTTGAAGGGCAGGAATGGTGGGAGGACAACCTGAAGGTAATTCTCTTTGCACACAACAGCAGTGTCCAGGCCTCCAGTGTACTCACCCTGTCGCCTGGTGTACGGACGGGAGCCGCAGTTGTTTACTGAGGTAAACAACGCAATTGTATATACAATTTTTGCATATACTGTAGTATTAGAATTTGAGATTAACTTTGTCTATTGCTATTTATTATAACTGAAATCACTGAGATCACTGAAACCCCACCTGATGTGGTGGAAGTTGTCAAAACAGACAAGCCAGTGTATGAATCAAATGTATTTGCATATGAATGGAGTGGAAATTAGCTGACTTTGTGATCTGTAAGGTAGGTAACATTACTGTGTGTGGGGGGACATCCAAACAAATTATTAAAAACATTTATTCCCGATGCCTGTTTATTCATAAAAAACAGAAGATAGTAAATGTCATTAATCGCAATGGTTAGCTTATGCAAATTAATAGGAAAACATTAAAAGCTTAATAATAGGACTACATTTAGCCTAATTGGGAACAAATATAACATGGGGAAAAGTCAAAGAATCCTAGTCAGGCTATTTGTCAAATCCAGATTTAACATAGGTCTTCATTTGAATCAAATCTGTGGGCTAAATCAATGACTAACTGCTAAAATGCTCAGGCTTCATCATGATCTGTGATCAAAATAGGCTGGGATGTTTTCGGTTCCGTTAAGGCTAAGCTTTTGTTTAAGAACGCAACTGCACTGAAATCAATAGCCTGATTCAATGTGATTCTCCTGAATAAAAAAGTGTATCTGTGTAGCTGTTTGGCCTATGGATAGACCCATACCGATTCCATCTTTTTGGTCTTTTGCTGTATGCATAGCCTACCACTAATATTCTAAATTAGGGAGCATTTAATAAAACAACCACATTTGTCCTGTGATGTTAAGGCTGAGCAAGACCTTCGATGGGCTAGTAGACTATGTGGAAATAATCGTGGAGTTAATCATTGTTATAGCCTAGATCGCTTTATATAATCTGGACCGTTGTTTTTTTCTAAGGCTAAGCAAACAAGGGGTAGCATATGCTTTTCACCTGTCAAAATTACAAGGGTTAGGCCTATATCCTCACATACCCACTCAATTCAAGGCCTGCTTTTAACCATAAGACATATCCACAGAAATGTGTAGCCTAAGGATTGCATGGTGACAGTGGTTGTGTCACACCCTGATCTGTTTCACCTCTCTCTAGTGGTGTGGGGGCTGTGCTTTGGCAAAGTGGGTGGGGTTATATCCTGCCTGTTTGGCCCTGTCCGGGGGTATAATCGGATGGGGCCACAGTGTCTCCTGACCCCTCCTGTCTCAGCCTCCAGTATTTATGCTGCAGTAATTTATGTGTCAGGGGGCTAGCGTCAGTCTGTTATATCTGGAGTATTTCTCCTATCTTATCCGGTGTCCTGTGTGAATTTAAATATGCTCTCTCTAGTTCTCTCTTTCTTTCTTTCTTTCTTTCTTTCTTTCTTTCTTTCTTTCTTTCTTTCTTTCTTTCTTTCTTTCTTTCTTTCGGAGGACCTGAGCCCTAGGACCTAGGACTACCTGACATGATGACTCCTTGCAGTCCCCAGTCCACCTGGCCGTGCTGCTGCTCCAGTTTCAACTGTTCTGCCTGCGGCCATGGAACCCTGACCTGTTCACCGGACGTGCTACCTGTCCCAGACCTGCTGTTTTCAACTCTCTAGAGACAGCAGGAGCGGTAGAGATACTCTCAATGATTGGCTATGAAAAGCCAACTGACATTTACTCTTGAGGTGCTGACTTGTTGCACCCTCGACAACTACTGTGATTATTATTATTTGACCATGCTGGTCATTTATGAACATTTGAACATCTTGGCCATGTTCTGTTATAATCTCCACCCGGCACAGCCAGAAGAGGACTGGCCACCCCTCATAGCCTGGTTCCTTTCTAGGTTTCTTCCTAGGTTTTGGCTTTTCTAGGGAGTTTTTCCTAGCCACCGAGCTTCTACACCTGCATTACTTGCTGTTTATGGTTTTAGGCTGGGTTTCTGTTCAGCACTTTGAGATATCAGCTGATGTAAGAAGTGCTATATAAATACATTTGATTTGATTTGTCTTTGTGCTTGTCCTCCCCCCCCTCCAGGTGTCGCCCATCTTCCCCATTATCCCCTGTGTATTTATACCTGTGTTATATGTTTGTCGGTTGCCAGTTAGTTTTGTTAGTGAAACCTACCAGTGGTTGTTCCCCTTCGCCTGTCTGTTCCTTGCTCCTGTTTCCTAGTCCTTCCCGGTTTTGACCCTTCTGCCTGCCCTGACCCTGCCTGCCGTTCTATACCTTGCCTCACCTCACTGGATTATTGACCCCTGCCTACCCTGACCATGAGACTGCCTGCCATTCTGGACCCATTGCACCTTCTCTGGATTAATGACCACTGCCTGCCTTTGACCTGTCGTTTGCCTGCCCCCGTATTAGAAATAAACTTTTGTTTCTTTGACACTGTCTGCATCTGGGTCATACCTGAAATGTGATAGATTGTGTCTGTTAAACCGGTACATTTGTGGTAAACTGGGAACTCTGGGGGAAAAAAACGAGGTCAAATCTTAACATCAGTGATTTTCAGGTCAGAGAAAGATGCCAGAGTTTCTGATTTGGAATTCTGAGTTGGATGACCATTCAACAAAAAAAATCCCAGTCTGAGCTAGTTTTTTTCCCCGAGTTCCCAGTTGTCTTGAATGCACTGACGTCAGAAGTCAGAGATTGCAGAGTTCCGAGGGGTTTTGAATGTGCCACTAGAGACCTAGGCTACCTCTAATTTCTGAATATGGCAACCTCCAACAAAGAAGCCCTTGTGTCCGTATTGATTTGAGAAATAGGCATATCTACACAGTAATGGTGGCTGGCTGCAAATCAACTAGTCTAATACATTTTGTATTGAGGTGATAGGCCTATTTTAGCTAAATAGACAAATGAAATTTGATTACTCTGGCAAGGATTTTTTTTTTAACAAAATCATGTACATGTAGATGTCATGTCGACGTTTGTCAGGCGTTCATGGTGAGATCTTTAATAATAAACTAAACAGAAACTTTAACTAACACGTGACAGGTAAATGTCGCGTGTACACGACGTGAAAGCATGATGTACACGTAGATGTCATGTAGACGTTTTTAAGGCGTTCATGGTGACATCTTTCATAATAAATTTACAAGCAAACTGACACGTGACATGTCAGTGCCACGTTACACGATGTGAACACTACACCTACATGATGTGTATGTGTCACGTGAAGTTAACGTTTCAGCAGTTTGAAGCCTTAGAAAAAACTTTGTCTCCATGTCTCCATTGACAGCCCGTGTTAATTCATGGTGGTATTTGATGGCTCTCGGAAGATGTTAGGTGACTTGGTGAGAGGTGACTTGGTGAGAGGTATCAGTAGCTTCACAAGACTTAACTAGGGTAGGTGGGACGAAATTGTCCCACCTACTCAACAGCCAGTGGAATCCTGTGGCGCGTTATTCAAATATCTTAGAAATGCTATTACTTCAATTTCTCAAACATATGACTATTTTACACCATTTTAAAGACAAGACTCTCGTTAATCTAACCACACTGTCCGATTTCAAAAAGGCTTTACAACGAAAGCAAAACATTAGATTATGTCGGCAGAGTACCCACCCAGAAATAATCAGACACCCATTTTTCAAGCTAGCATATAATGACACATAAACCCAAACCACAGCTAAATGCAGCACTAACCTTTGATGATCTTCATCAGATGACAATCCCAGGACATTATGTTATACAATACATGCATGTTTTGTTCAATCAAGTTCATATTTATATCAAAAACCAGCTTTTTACATTAGCATGTGACGTTCAGAACTAGCATACCCAACCGCAATCCTCCGGTGAATTTACTAAATTACTCACGATAAACGTTCACAAAAAACATAACAATTATTTTAAGAATTATAGATACAGAACTCCTTTATTATGCAATCGCTATGTCCGATTTTAAAATAGCTTTTCGGTGAAAGCACATTTTGCAATATTCTGAGTAGATAGCCCAGCCATCACGGGCTAGCTATTTAGACACCCACCAAGTTTAGCCCTCACCAAAGTCAGATTAACTATAAGAAAAATGTTATTACCTTTGCTGTTCTTCGTCAGAATGCACTCCCAGGACTTCTACTTCAATAACAAATGTTGGTTTGGTTCAAAATAATCCATAGTTATGTTCAAATATCCTCTGTTTTGTTCGTGCGTTCAAGACACTATCCGAAGGGTAAAGAAGGGTGACGCGCCCGACGCGTTTCGTGACAAAAAAATTCGAAATATTCCATTACCGTACTTCGAAGCATGTCAACCGCTGTTTAAAATCAATTTTTATGCAATTTTTCTCGTAAAAAAAGCGATAATATTCCGACCGGGAAACCCTGTTTACGTTCAAAGACAGAGAAAATAAAAACATGGTGTCGCCTCGTGCACGCGCCTCAGTCTCATTGTCCTCTGATCGACCACTTACCAAAGGCGCTAATGTTTTTCAGCCAGGGGCTCCAAAGACATCATTCAGCTTTTCCCCGCCTTCTGAGAGCCTATGGGAGCCGTAGGAAGTGTCACGTTACAGCAGAGATCCTTAGTTTTCAATAAAGAGAGTGAAGAAGCCCAAGAAATTGTCAGACAGGCCACTTCCTGTAAGGAATCTTCTCAGGTTTTTGCCTGCCATATGAGTTATGTTATACTCACAGACACCATTCAAACAGTTTTAGAAACTTTAGGGTGTTTCTATCCAAAGCCAATAATTATATGCATATTCTAGTTTCTGGGCAGTAGTAATAACCAGATTAAATCGGGTACGTTTTTTATCCGGCCGTGTAAATACTGCCCCCTATCCCTAACAGGTTAATTCTGGCATGAATCACCCCTCAAACACACCCTTCCGGCCCTCCCAACCACTCACTCAGCAACAGCCTGCCTCACTGCCTGATAGTCATCAGCAGCAGGTCACAGTGAAATACTATTTTTTTAAGAGAAATGCCAAAAGTAGCTCAAAAACCTGCAACCCGCGACCAATACATTTTCACCCTCAATATCGTTTTCAAAGTAGCCCAATTTTCGGTAAAATCGCGAACATGGCACCCTGTTAGGCCTAGAATTATAGCCTGAATTGATGCACCCACTGTGGTCCACACGTAATCTCTGCCTTGTTAACGAGCGTCACGGCCACTCATCTCTGAGAAAATGTAATTGTTCTCCTCGAAACCACAATGCAATTTGGAACATATACCACCTGGTTTCCAGTCTATTCTCAAATTCTTCATGCGGCTGACATGCACTAATGTTAAATAATTGTGTAATTGCCTATAGTTTTTTTGGCATGTTGTATTAATTGTGATAGGCTCACGTTTTACCGGTATAGTGAACCCCCACTATTTATATGGGCGGGACAACTTACTGGACCGTACCGCTTTACTTTGAGCCCTGACAATGCTGGAAATACCGGTAAAAGCACAGTACCTCAAAATGTGCCTCAAAACTCCTGGCCCTAGCTATAGGATGTAACCAGAGCCCAGAGTTTTCCGGAGGGGTTTACTATGATGCACGCTATTTAAACATTAATTCAAGCAATTCTGTCCATGATTTACAGTCCAAATTGTATTATTTTTGTAATATCAAATTCAGTGAGTTGTGATGTATTTAACCTGTGTGTTGATGTGTTGATACTGTCACTATTAGAATGGCTCTGGAAGTGTTTTTCTCTATTTACAGTGAACCCCTCCTAACTTGATTGTTGTTATTCCAGCTTCTATAGAAGTTGGCAACAGCAATATTTGGATGCCTCCTAGTGATGCAACAGTTGTTCTGGAACCTCTAAAGCTAGTTTGGGCAAAATGTAGCGGATAACGGTGATGGAAATGTGGATGTTTGTGCTTTTCTAATAACCAATTCGACTGGGTTAATGCAAGTGACTGATTGATCGTGCCTGGGAGGAATCGTCACTATCAGTATCTGCAATTTGGCAGTACGCCCAGAACCTTGTTTTGAGAACGAAAGATATCTCAGGTTCAAGGTCTCAGCTTGGAGAGAAGAAGCCTCGTGAGGTATTGGTCGGTCACATGCATGAACCAAATGTTAATGATTAATTCATTTTGAATAATGAATAAGCTAAATCATGCAAATATAACTTGTCTGTGTAAGCAGCATATAAGAGAACTAACGGAACTGCCCCAGTGGAGCTCACTTCAGACTGGTACATTATGCATCTAAGTTAGACGGTGACCTCTCCAGCTTGCTGTTAATAAAGAATGATTAATTTAAGATTGACTTTGAGTGTCCCATGTGTAGAATTTTCATGACATACCCTTGCTATCCTGCCTTGGTGAGTGACAGTGAGCGTATGTATGACACCTGACTATCTCATTCTCACTTCTCAGTCCTTGCTACCAGGGCCTACATCTAACTTTTTGTCTACCAGCCACGGTTGCAGGTAGATACAAAAATCTACCAGTCACTCAGGTTTTTTACCAGCCAACATAAATATTTTTTGTTGCATTAATTACACACAACAACAACAAAAATAAATGGATGAGCATGCTTAGTAATACTTATAAAACAAGGATTGTATGACTAATAAGAAGTAATGTGGTATATTGCTCAATTTAATATTTTGTGACCTGTGTCTTTTAGCCAAAATATCACAGATGAGACAAAAATGTTCAGTTGCTCCTTTAAGCTTACCATGGTAACGGAGCCACTCAAGTCCTCAAGTCTACGTTATCAGTACTGAGGGGACACTAAATAGACCAGGGTTGCATTCAGATGCTCAAGTTCCTGACTAGGAATTCGGAGGAGGAAGATCGTTCCACCTCCGAACTAGCTTGTTTTTTTCTGAGTTCCCAGTTGTCATGAACGCACTGAAGTCTGAGATTTACGAATTCCCAGCAGTTTTGAACGTGGCATTAAGCCACACCTCGCCACACCCACCAAACGGGAGTAAACATACCTCAAAATCTGTTCAAGAACATACAAGAACATTTTGGGGAAACATGTCGTTCAGTACAACCGTTCCACAACGTAACAAACGTTCAAGCAAACTGAACGCACCTCAGGGCTGCGTTCAATATGTTTTTATGTCCTGGAACTTTCAATTGAATGGAAACTTTGAAGCGACCTGACATCATCCACATATCTTTTGTGGCTCAGTTGGTAGAGCATGGTGTTTGCAACGCCAGCATGGTGTGTGCAACGCCAGGGTTGTGGGTTCGATTCCCACGGGTGGCCAGTACATAAGAGCGTCTGCTAAATGACTAAAATGTAAATGTATGATCTCTTATACACTATTTTAGGCCCAGCTTGTAGCCACAATATATGTAGCCACTATATTGTGATCACTAAATCCAGTCGGTAAGGATACAGCTTTCAAACAAAGTTCTACAGTATTATTAAATATGTGATCAATACATGTGGATGATCTTGTTAATATAGTGTTTGTAAACACCCTGGTAGGTTGATTAATAACCTGAACCAGATTACAGGTACTGGTTACAGTGAGAAACTTCCTTTTGAGCAGACAGCTTGATGAAAACCAGTCAATATTCAGGTCCCCAAGCAAGTAGACCTCTGTTTACATCACATACACTATCAAGCATTTCACACACATTATTTAGATACTGACTGTTAGCACTTGGTGGCCTATAGCAACACCCCAAAATATCTGTTGATCTGGTGTGATTAATAAGGAGCATCCAGACTCTGAATTTACTTGATGAACTTCCAATTATTGATAAACATGCACCTTTTATTAGGAAACGGACTGTTAGAACTGTTAAGGCTTCATGGATTAATGAAGAATTGAAAAACTGAATGGTTGAAATAGATGGTGCAAAAGGAGTGGCTAATAAGTCTGGCTGCACATCTGACTGGCTGACTTACTGCAAATTGAGAAATTATGTGACTAAACTCAACAAAATGATCAATGATATAAAGAATGATGGAAAATAACTTGAGTACTTTAAATGAAATTATGGGCAGAAAGACAAATTCAACTCCATCTTTCATCGTATCAGATGGCTTATTCATCACAAAACCATTTGATGTTGCCAACTATTTTTATGAATAATTCACTGGCAAAGTGGGCAAATTTAGGAAGGAAATGCCAACAATGAACAGTGAGCCATCATGTTCATGCATAAAAATAACTAATAATGAAAGAAAAGCATTGTAAGTTTGAATTGTGTAAAGTTAGTGTGGAAGAGGTGGAAAAAATATTGTAATCCATCAATAGTGACAAACGTCCTGGCATAGACAATTTACTGTAGATGGAAAGCTACTGAGGATGGTAGCTGACTCTATTGCCACTCCTATCTGTCATATCTTTAATCTGAGTCTAGAGGAAGGTGTTTGTCTTCAGGCCTGGAAGGAAGCCAAAGTAATTCCACTAACCAAGAGTGGTAAAGCAGCCTTAACTGGTTTTAACAGCAGACCTTTCAGCTTGCTGCCAGCTCTAAGCAAACTGTTGGAAACCATTGTGTTTGACAAAATACAATGCTATTTCTCTGTAAACAAATTGACAACAGACTTTCAGCATGCTAATAGAGAAGGACACTCAACATGTACTGCACTGACACAAATGGCTGATGATTGGTTGAAAGAAATTAATAATGAGAAGATTATGGGAGCTGTACTGTTCGATTTTAGTGCAGCATTCGATATTATTGATCTTATCCTGTCGTTGAGAAAACGTATGTGTTATGGCTTTTCAACCCTTGCCATATCGTGGATTCAGAGCTATCTATCTAATAGAACTCAGAGGGTTTTGTTTAATGCAAGCTTCTCTAATGTCAAACATATTTTACTTATTTATTTCACCTTTATTTAACCAGGTAGGCAAGTTGAGGACAAGTTCAGGGGTCCAGATTTTGCAGCTCTTTCAGAACATCAGCTGACTGGATTTGGGAGAAGGAGAAATGGGGAAGGCTTGGGCGAGTAGCTGTGGGGGGGTGCAGTGCTGTTGACCGCGGTAGGGGTAGCCAGATGGAAACCATGGCCAGCCGTAGAAAAATGCTTATTGAAATTCTCAATGATAGTGGATTTATCGGTGGTGACAGAGTTTCCTATCCTCAGTGCAGTGGGCAGCTGGGAGGAGGTGCTCTTATTCTCCAAGGACTTCACGGTGTCCCAGAACTTTTTTGAGTTTGAGTTGCAGGAAGCAAATTTCTGCTTGAAAAAGCTAGCCTTGGCTTTTCTAACTGCCTGTGTATATTGGTTTCTAACTTCCCTGAAAAGTTGCATATCACGGGGGCTGTTCGATGCTAATGCAGAATGCCACAGGATATTTTTGTGTTGGTTAAGGGCAGTCAGGTCTGGAGAGAACCAAGGGCTATATCTCTTCCTGGTTCTACATTTCTTGAATGTGGCATGCTTATTTAAGATGGAGAGGAAGGCATTTAAAAAAAATAACCAGGCATCCTCTACTGACGGGATGAGGTCAATATCCTTCCAGGATACCCGGGCCAGGTCGATTAGAAAGGCTTGCTCGCTGAAGTGTTTCAGGGAGCGTTTGACAGTGATGAGTGGAGGTTGTTTGACCGCTGACCCATAACGGATGCAGGCAATGAGGCAGTGATCGCTGCGATCTTGGTTGAAAACATCAGAGGTGTATTTAGAGGGCAAATTGGTTAGGATGATATCTATGAGGGTGCCCGTGTTTACGGCTTTGGGGTGGTACCTGGTAGGTTTATTGATAATTTTTGTGAGATTGAGAGCATCAAGCTTAGATTGTAGGATGGCTGGGGTGTTAAGCATGTCCCAGTTTAGGTCACCTAGCAGCACGAGCTCTGAAGATAGATGGGGGGCAATCAGTTCACATATGATGTCCAGAGCACAGCTGGGGGCAGAGGGTGGTCTATAGCAGGTGGCCACGGTGAGAGATCTGTTTTTAGAGAGGTGGATTTTTAAAAGTAGAAGTTCAAATTGTTTGGGTACAGACCTGGATAGTAGGACAGAACTCTGCAGGCTATCTCTGCAGTAGATTGCAACACCGCCCCCTTTGGCCGTTCTATCTTGTCTGAAAATGTTGTAGTTAGGGATGAAGATTTCAGAGTTTTTGGTGGTCTTCCTAAGCCAGGATTCAGACACGGCTAGGACATCCGGGTTGGCAGAGTGTGCTAAAGCAGTGAATAAAACAAACTTAGGGAGGAGGCTTCTAATGTTAACCTCTTTTAACATGCATGAAACCAAGGCTATTACGGTTACAGAAGTCATCAAAAGAGAGCGCCTGGGGAATAGGAGTGGAGCTAGGCACTGCAGGGCCTGGATTCACCTCTACATCACCAGAGGAACAGAGGAGGAGTAGGCTAAGGTTACGGCTAAAAGCTAAGAGAATTGGTCGTCTATGACATCCGGAATAGAGAGTAAAAGGAGCAGGTTTCTGGGGGCGATAAAATAGCTTCAAGGTATAATGTACAGACAAAGGTATGATAGGATGTGAATACAGTGGAGGTAAACCTAGGCATTGAGTGATGATGAGAGAGATATTGTCTCTAGAAACATCATTGAAACCAGTTGATGTCATAGCATGTGTGGGTGGTGGAACTGAAAGGTTGGATAAGGTATAATGAGCAGGGCTAGAGGCTCTACAGTGAAATAAGCCAATAAACACTAACCAGAACAGCAATGGACAAGGCATATTGACATTAAGGAGAGGCATGCTTAGCCGAGTGATCATAAGGGTCCAGTGAGATTCAGACAGCTAGCCGGGCCATAGGTAGCAAGCTGGCAGAAGATGGAGGGAGCTCTGTTTTTAGCCACCTTGTGCGTTTCCGTCTGTAGATTAGTGGGGTTCCGTGTGGTAGGAATCCAATTGGCAAAATAGTTATAGTTATAGTGGCCCGAGAGAATTGTCCAATAGACCTATTCAGATAGCAGCCGATAAGACAGCTAACGATTAGCGGGCCGCAGATGGGTGTTCAGGTTACGTCGCGACGGACGGGCCAGTTGGATGACTCCTTCGGGCAGATAACGTCGGTAGTCCAGTTGAGAAGGCCCGGTGGGGCTCCGCATTGGCAGTAAAACGGGTCCGGATAGGTGATTGTAGCCCAGGAGTGGCTGATGGAACTCTTCAGCTGGCAAGCTCCGGAACAATTGATGTTTGCTCTGGGACCAACGTTAGCCAATAGTCACTCGGATAGCAGCTAGCTAGCTGCAAGATCCAGGTGTAAATGTCCAGAGCTTGCGATAGAAATCCGGGGATATGGAGAGAAAAATAGGTTCGGTATGCTCTGGTCTGCTTCGCGTTGTACAAAACTGGCGATAGCTATTCGAGCTAAGGGATAGCTGATAACCGCCAACCGTGGTTAGCTGAATACTAACGCTAGGTTCTGGCTAGCTTCTGTTGTGGATTTTAGATTTGAGGTGAATAATACTTTTTAAAATTATTATTGGTGAGGCGAGTTGAGTTTTTAGAAATAAAAAAATATATATATAAAAAAGAAAGTATAAAATATAGGGTGTGGTGTACCGCAGGGCAACTCCATCGACCCTCTACTCTTTTATATTTTTACCAATGACCTGCCACTGGCATTATTAAAGAAAGCCTGTCTGCCCATGTTTGCTGATGATTCAGCCATATACGTGTCAGCAACCACAGCTAATGAAGTCACTGAAACCCTTAACAATGAGTTTCAGTCAGTTTTGGAATGGGTGGCCAGTAATAAACTGGTCCTGGTCATCTCTAAAACTAAGAGCATTGTATTTGGAACAATAATTCCCTAAGGTCTAGACATCAGCTGAATCTGGTAATGAATGGTGTGGTTGTTAAACATGTTGAGTAGACTAAATGACTTGGTGTTACCTTATATGTTAAACTGTCATTGTCAAAACATATACAGCGCCCTTTATTTTTTATTTTGTCTCTATACTCCAAAAGATTGGATTTGAAATCAAACAATGACTATGAGGTATCTGGCGTTTGAGGGTGCCAGGCTGCCCTTCATTACGCACACCTGTCACCATCATGTTTTACATTTATTTATTTCACCTTTACTTAACCAAGTAGGCAAGTTGAGAAAAAGTTCTCATTTACAATTGCGACCTGGCCAAGATAAAGCAAAGCAGTTTGACACATACAACAACACAGAGTTACACATGGAGTAAAACAAACCTACAGTCAATAATATAGTAGAAAAATAAGTCTATATACAAAGTGAGCAAATAAGGTGAGATAAGGGAGGTAAAGGCAAAAAAGGCCATGGTGGCGAAGTAAATACAATATAGCAAGTAAAACACTGGAATGGTAGATTTGCAGTGGAAGAAAGTGCAAAGTAGAAATAGAAATAATGGGGTGCAAAAGAGCTAAATAAATAAATACAGTAGGGGAAGAGGTAGTTGTTTGGGCTAAATTATAGATGGGCTATGTACAGGTGCAGTACTCTGTGAGCTGCTCTGACAGCTGGTGCTTAAAGCTAGTGAGGGAGATAAGTGTTTCTAGCTTTAGATTTTTTTTTAGTTCGTTCCAGTCATTGGCAGCAGAGAACTGGAAGTAGAGGCGGCCAAAGGAGGAATTGGCTTTGGGGGTGAGCAGAGAGATATACCTGCTGGAGCGCGTGCTACAGGTGGGTAGTGCTGTGGTGACCAGTGAGCTGAGATAAGGGGGAACTTTACCTAGCAGGGTCTTGTCGATGACCTGGAGCCAGTGGGATTGGCGACGAGTATGAAGCGAGGGCCAGCCAACGAGAGCGTACAGGTCGCAGTGGTGGGTAGTATATGGGGCTTTGGTGACAAAACGGATGGCACTGTGATAGACTGCATCTAATTTATTGAGTAGAGTATTGGAGGCTATTTTGTAAATGACATCGCCGAAGTCGAGGATCGGTAGGATGGTCAGTTTTACGAGGATTTGTTTGGCAGCATGAGTGAAAGAAGCTTTGTTGCGAAATAGGAAGCCAATTCTAGATTTAACTTTGGATTTGAGATGTTTGATGTGAGTCTGGAAGGAGAGTTTACAGTCTGACCAGACACCTAGGTATTTGTAGTTGTCCACATATTCTAAGTCAGAACCGTCCAGAGTAGTGATGCTGGACGGGCGGGCAGGTGCGGGCAGCAATCGGTTGAAGAGCATGTATTTAGTTTTACTTGTATTTAAGAGCAGTTGGAGGCCACGGAAGGAGAGTTGTATGGCATTGAAGCTCGTCTGGAGGGTAGTTAACACAGTGTCCAATGAAGGGCCAGAAGTATACAGAATGGTGTCGTCTGCGTAGAGATGGATCAGAGACTCACCAGCAGCAAGAGCGACATCATTGATGTATACAGAGAAAATAGTTGGCCCAAGAATTGAACCCTGTGGCACCCCCATAGAGACTGCCAGAGGCCCGGACAACAGGCCCTCCGATTTGACACACTGAACTCTATCAGAGAAGTAGTTGGTGAAACCAGGCGAGGCAATCATTTGAGAAACCAAGGCTACTGAGTTTGCCGATGAGGATGTGGTGATTGACAGAGTCGAAAGCCTTGGCCAGGTCAATGAATACGGTTGCATAGTATTGTTTCTTATCGATGGTGGTTACGATATCGTTTAGGACCTTGAGCGTGGCTGAGGTGCACCCATGACCAGCTGTGATACCAGATTGCATAGCGGAGAAGGTGTGGTGGGATTCAAAATGGTCGGTAATCTGTTTGTTGAATTGGCTTTCGAAGACTTTAGAAAGGCAGGGTAGGATAGATATAGGTCTGTAGCAGTTTGGGTCAAGAGTGTCCCCCCCTTTGAAGAGGGGGATGACTGCAGCTGCTTTCCAATCTTTGGGAATCTCAGACGACACGAAAGAGAGGTTGAACAGGCTAGTAATAGGGGTTGCAACAATTTCGGCAGATAATTTAGAAAGAAAGGATCCAGATTGTCTAGCCCAGCTGATTTGTAGGGGTCCAGATTTTGCAGCTCTTTCAGAACATTAGCTGACTGGATTTGGGAGAAGGAGAAAGGGGGAAGGCATGGGTGAGTTGCTGTGGGGGGTGCAGTACTGTTGACCGGGGTAGGGGTAGCCAGGTGGAAAGCCTGGCCAGCCATAGAAAAATGCTTATTGAAATTCTCAATGATAGTGGATTTATCGGTGGTGACAGAGTTTCCTATCCTCAGTGCAGTGGGCAGCTGGGAGGAGGTGCTCTTATTCTCCACGGACTTCATGGTGTCCTAGAACTTTTTTGAGTTTTTGTTGCAGGAAGTAAATTTCTGCTTGAAAAGTCTAGCCTATGCTTTTCTAACTGCCTGTGTATATTGGTTTCTAACTTCCCTGAAAAGTTGCATATCACGGGGGCTGTTCGATGCTAATTCAAAACGCCACAGGTTGTTTTTGTGTTGGTTAAGGGCAGTCAGGTCTGGAGAGAACCAAGGGCATCCTCTACTGAAGGGATGAGGTCAATATCCTTCCAGGATACCCAGGCCAGGTCGATTAGAAAGGCCTGCTCGCTGAAGTGTTTCAGGGAGCATTTGACAGTGATGAGTGGAGGTCGTTTGACCGCTGACCCATTACGGATGCAGGCAATGAGGCAGTGATCGCTGCGATCTTGGTTGAAAACAGCAGAGGTGTATTTAGAGGGCAAGTTGGTTAGGATGATATCTATGAGGGTGCCCGTGTTTACGGCTTTGGGGTGGTACCTGGTAGGTTAATTGATAATTTGTGTGAGATTGAGGGCATCAAGCTTAGTTTGTAGGGTGGCTGGGCATTACACGCATCTGCGCAATATTGGACTCACCTGGAATCCATTACTTTGTTGATTACCCCCTCTATATATGTCTGCTCCTCAGTTTGTTCCCTGTGTCAGCATTGATGTCGTTATTTTCCCCCTGTCCAGACGCTGGTCCTGTTCTGTTTCATGTCCATGTTTAATTATATATTCACTCCCTGTACCTGCTTCTTGTCTCCAGCGGCGATCCTTACAGAATGTTGATACCGGGGAAGTATCGGGGAATTTTTGTTTTGGTTGGTGACGTCGGGTCCAGGTGCCATCGCCGATGGATCCGGGGGTGCCTCAGCTAGCTCGTCGGGCTTCCACGCCTTAGCTGACCCGAGAGGTCTTCTTGCCTCGGTTGGCTCGGCAGGCGCCCACCCCACGTCATGCTTCAGCCGGATCGTCAGGCTCCCACGCCTTTGCCGGCTCGCCAGCCTCCCACGCCTCTGCCGGCTCGTCGGCTTCTATGCCTCAGCCAGCTTATCCAGCTCACACATCAGGCTCGCCCAGGTACTGTCTCTCCTGCTCCCGCTCCTCCTCTCTGGCGTTCAAGAGCACCAGGCGGCCCTTCATTACACAGAGGGCTAATATAAATACTATTCATGCCAGTCTCTCTTGGTTAAGAGTTGCTGAGAGACTGACTGCATCACTTCATATTTTTATAAGAAACATGAATGTATTGAAAATTCCATATTGTTTGCAAAGTCAACTTACACACAGCTCTGATGCACACACTTACCCCACCAGACATGCCACCAGGGGTCTTTTCACAGTCCCCAAATCCAGAAAAAATTCAAGATAGCATACAGTATTACATAGAGCCATTATTGCATGGAACTCCCTTCCATCTCATATTGCTCAAATGAACAGCAAACCTGGTTTAAAAAAGATGAAGAAACACCTCACGGCACAACGCCTCTTCCCTATTTTACCTAGATATTTTGTGTGTACGTATTAATATGTAGGCTGCCGTTTTTAAATGTATGTAGTTCTGTCCTTGAGCTGTTTTTGTCTATTAATGTTCTGTAATATGTCATGTTTAATGTTTTGTGTGAACCCCAGGAAAAGTAGCTGCTGCCTTCGCAACAGCTAATGGGGATCATAATAAAAACAAAAATACCTCTGAGCCAGCTGTTGCCTCTCTTGCGTGAGCATGACAGATATTATGGAGGAACCATGAGCTCACGTGGGAAAGCATGCTCATGCGAGAGAGGGAAAGCCCACTTACACAGACAGGAACCTTTCAAAAATGTTCAATGGTAAACAAACGGCCACACTCTAAAAATGAGGGGTTCAACAAGGGTTCTTCTAAGATCCTCAAAGTTCTTCAAAGAACCTTCTTCAAAGAACTTTCTTGGCACTGAAAATTGTCCCCAAAAGGTTCTTCCAAGAACCCATTGGAGGTGCGGTTCATTGAGGAACCTCATTAGTTCTTGCAGGAACCTAACTGCCCAACTGAAACATTTGGATTTGAATTTGAAAGGACAGCAGGTGCAGGCACTTAACTGAAAAATGTAAAGGTCTCCTCAATTTAAGTTATGGTTTGTCCCTGGTATCTAAATTCCTATTGTTTTACGATGATACCCTCTATCTTTTCATATTTGTGCAAATCTTTCTAAAACAGAAAATGGACACAATTCAATGGATATCAATCAACAAAGGTAAGAATATGTAGGCTATAAGAATATGTTGAAGGCTAGCTGTACTGAGTGCAGATGACTGAACTGCTCACTTTTGTGTCTGTGTCTGCAGGTATACAGATGAGGAGGCATACAAAGGTATGTCTATTGGTATTGGAATGTTATGCAGATCACGTTTAGTAAACTATCCACCATCTTTTACCCCATCTGCCCCCTGTCCTGTGAAGCCTCAAAGCATGCATGAGGATTTACATACATGTAGACTAGTAATTTGTTCAAAGTTCGGTCTGTGTTAAAATTCACATTTGAGTTTCATGCTGGCTGAGACAGTGTCTAAATTTACTCACTCCACACATAGTAACATTTAGATTTCACATTGTTCTCAGACTATTATACAGCAAGCCTTTCATAACAATCTGTTTTGCCTGTGCTTATAGAAGTCACATGTGTTCATATGCATAAGTGTCGAGTTTTGTGTGTAAATCATTTGCCCAACGTGATGGTTTCAGTGCCCCTGTGAGAGACCCTTCAGGTCAAGAAACCCCGTTGGTAAGGTTAAAATGTAAGAGCAGTGATAACAGGAGGAAAACAAACAACACCGTTGGTAAAATTGATTAGTGTCTGTGTATTGGCGATGGCATATGCAGACAATGTTAATAATGCACCATGATGTCTATGATGTCTATCAAGAAGTAATATGTTTTGATCTATTAAGAAGTGTTGCTTTATCGACGAATATTTCGCCTTTTATTGTCCCTGCCGCCATATTGGAAAACCCTTCAACCCAGTGACATCATAAAGCGTGTTCCTTCCGTCCGATGCTGTGTGGACCTGATTCAACTGAATGTGAACTGCTTGGAGACAAAGCAATGAAGTAACCCCCCCCCCCCCCCCCCCCCGGATCAATCAAATGTGTCGTATTTAACTGTTTAGTAACTGAAACATAAACCACGATTTCAAGGTATGTATACTATCTTGATCTAATATGCTTTCTAGGGGTCTCCTTTTTTCTCTCCAAATAACGTCGTGAGTAATGTTCTGGGCTGATTCCGTTGGTCCTTCTGTTCCATTACCAGGGCACAATCTGGTTCTGTCTCACCAGGCAGGTTATGCCCTGTGTGGTTTAGCTAGCTGGCACGACCAGGGTCCGTTCTGTATCGGACACTGTCCCCAATTAATAAATAGGCTGCTTCATATATGTAGTTGAAATTTGGGAAATTATGGTTTCAGATTTCTGTTTTAGAAACCCATGTTTGTTTTTGTGTAGCTAGGTTTAATGTGATACCTAGTTAGCCTCTGACACTGACATTGTTATTAACTTGGCTGGCTAGCTAGGTTAGGATTAGCATTACCTAAATGGGCTCTAAATTATGTGTTGAGTTTGAAATAGCTAATAGCAAATCAACGTGTCACCTTAATCCTGGATGTTGCTCGTTAGCTAACTACCCGGAAAAGTAGTGGCCAGCTAGCTAACGTTGGATCAGGAAATAAGGCTACTGTAGCTACCTAGCTTTCACGCTAACTAGCAGTTGGATAACGTTCAAGCTAGAAAATGAGTATGATACTGCGGTAGCTATTTTGTCTAGATTCCATACATAAATATGGTCCGATCACCTGTGAGATCGGATTATGTTTGTGGTTGCTACAATCTTGGCGAAACATTTGTGGTTTGCTGGTGGCTGCATGCATGAATAACGATTAATTCCCCATTTGTCTCTTGTTCTGGGTTAGTTAATCTTAATAAACACTCAATGTGCCTGTAATAAGCAGTTTTATTTGTAGGCTAATTAAAGGCATTGTTGCTAATAAAATAAGGTTTACTTACTGTGGCAACCATGTAGGTTTACTTACTGGCAACCATGAAACCGATTATTAATTTGATAACCAATAACAATGTATTGTGATCTAGGCTATTTTTCAATCATACATTGGGAAATTATACTCATGATATAATGACATTAAATTATCATCATACCTACTTTGAATATTAATAAAATGTCACAAATTAATGTCAGACTATACATTTTGTCATAGATGGGGCTTAAAGGACCCCAAAGTTAAATTCATTGTTGGAAGCAATGCACACCAACATTGAAACCCATTTAAATTAAAATGTTTTGGGTGGGGTACCACCTACATAATGGTAGGCTAGTATCACTCTACACTCCTCAAACTCAACTCTGGACCTCAAAGCCCATTCCACTGCATTTTTGATTTTCCTCTCTAATCAGGGACTGATTTAGGCTTGGGACACCAGGTGGGTGCAGTTAATTATCAGGTAGAACAGAACCAGCAGGCTTCGGACCTCGTAGGGTAAGAGTTGAATACCCCGGCTCTACACTGTCGTACTGCTAAGCATGGCTAATATATAATATAACCTAACACATCTGTTTTAAGGGTAATATGAGGTCCGTTGGGTTTGCTGCCTGACATGTAAACAGTTTCTAGTCTGTCAACTTGTTTTTATCTGCTATTTGCTGAAATATCAATGTTTATTGAATTTCTCTCATTCCAGATCCTACTAGAAAAGGTGGAAACTTCGACACATTCGTAAATGGAGAAAATGGACTACAAGCTTGCTCCTTCTGATCTGGACAAACAGACTGAAACGTTGATGTGAGAAATGCTCTCACACCCATGACTCATTAACTTTTGTCAAGCTGCATCAGATAATTAGATTTTCTCGCAGAACTTTGGTGAGCTAACATGGATGGAGAGGAAGACCTCTCTCTTAAGAGTGAAGAAGATGTAGTAGACTCAGAAACTAATGGCACAGAAAACAAGAAAAGAGAGGCAAAAGGAACATGTCTAAAAATTGAGGGGCAAGATGGCTACGTGTTTAAATCATACAGCATTACCCCCCATGACACTGCAGATGCAAAAACCTCCTGTCCATCTAAAACACTGGCTAAAGACTCTTCCCCCGTGGCTTCAATTCACCAGGAGGAACCAGACAATTTATGTATTTCTCAGGTTGTTGGACAATTTAAAATGAATGGGTCTGTCAATGAAACAGGTGAGGCATGTGACAAAGAGAACAATCTTAGGCCTACTTCTCCAGCCATTTCAAACAAAAGCCTAAATCTAAACACTGAGGTCAAGATAGAAAATGACACATCTGAACATATTGAGGAAGAGGATCCAAACAGTATGGAGGAGGGGACCCAAGAGGATGAAAGGTTATCATATGATAGTTCTGTAGGCCCCTTTGTTACAAGAGACAATACAGATGATTACAGTAGTATGCTTAGTGGGTACACAAGCACTCTTTATGATGTTGCGATGGATGCTGTCACTCAAAGCCTATTGTCATCCATGAGAAGTCCTGCTAATTCTAATCCCAGGAAGAAATCCCCTGCCTGGAACCATTTCTGCATATCTCCACGTGATAGTACCAAAGCAATCTGTATGTACTGTATGAAAGAGTTCAGTCGAGGTAAGAACGAGAAGGACCTCAGTACAAGTTGTTTAATGAGGCACGTACGAAGGGCTCACCCCACTGTGCTTTTACAAGATGGCGACCTCTCCTCAAACACTCTGACTGCTTCTGCTGCCTCATTGGTAATATCCCCCTCAAATTCTTCAAATAACGGAAGCCTGGCAGCTAGCATTACTACTCCCGCCGCACGAAAGAACTCCTCACCGTCCACCTCTTCAGCAGAGGGCTCTGACATATCATCCAAAGAAGTGTTACCAAAACTCGAACCAAAACTAGGAAAGGGTGCCAAAAACGACACTGGCACAGTCTCGTCCTCACATTCCAACAACAACCATGAAGAAGCGGTGGATGGAGGTGGGTCTGAGCGCCTAGCTGCAACTCCTAAAAACTCAAGTTCTCGTAGAAGATCAGCTGTGTGGAAGCATTTCTACCTGTCACCTGCTGACAGTTCCAAAGCAGTATGCATACACTGCATGAATGAATTTAGCAGGGGTAAAAATGGAAAGGACTTGGGCACTAGCTGTCTGATTCGCCATATGTGGAGAGCTCACAGAGAAATTGTCATTGAAGAAAATGGACAGGGCTCCAACATCCCACCACCATATACAAACCCACCAACGCTATTGTCTCGCTCTCAGCTGCATCAGGACTCAGTAGTGGATGTTAAAAAAGAAACACTCTTCGCTCCATCCTCCCCAGAAACAATATCTGACGAAGTGCCCCATAATGAAGATGAAAGCATGGATGTGAAGGAGGAGTCTGACACAAACCAATCGGAACAGGATTCCTCCCTCAATCTCTGCTTTGGACTTCGAGATGAGGATGTTCCTTTACCTTCCTCACCATGCGATCTGTCCCTAGAGGGCTCAGGCCTGAAAGAGGATCCGGCGAGTTCAATCTTCCAACAAAACAAAAAAATCATGAAACGGGTGAAATCCGAAGTGTGGCACCATTTCATCGTCTCTCCAGGGGATCAGCTTAAAGCCCTCTGTCGATACTGCCCCTGTGTCATCAGCCGGGGGAAACGGGGCGACTTCGGAACCAGCTGTTTGATGAGGCATCTAATGAGAAGGCACCCTGATGTCCTCAAAAACCAAAAAAGTACAAACGATAAGGACTCCTCACCTCATCCCTACGCTATTCTCTCTGCCGCTGAGGCTGTTCCAGCCAAACTGACTAACAGCCCTGCCAAAGAGAAAAAGCCACATAACTCTGTGTTCAGTAAAAAGACATCAAAGTTGTGGAATCATTTTTCTATTTCCCCTTCCGATCCCACTAAGGTGGTTTGTTTGCACTGTAGCCGCACAATAAGTCGGGGGAAAAAGACGACAAACCTCGGAACTAGTTGTTTATTCAGGCACATGCAGAGATTTCATGGACATGTTCTTGAAAGTAACAGTACTATCTCAGGTGATGTGCCGTCTGCTGAAATTCACGTTAAACATGAACTCATGGACACATCTGTGTATGACGAAAACTGTGAAAGATTTGATGACTACCATCCGGTTGCCAAAAGAATCACCAAACTTGTTGCCGAAATGCTTGCACTGGATCTTCAGCCATCAGCCCTAGTAGAGAACACTGGTTTGAACCGATTACTGGAGTACCTTCAACCTCAATATTCTCTACCCTCATCTTCCTATTTCACCAGCATTGCCATACCAGACATGTATGAGAGGGTGAAGGAGGTTGTTGTCACACACCTGAAAGAGGCTGAGAGTGGTATCGTCCATTTCACAACAAGCATCTGGGTCACTAGCCAGACTCGGGAATTTCTGACTCTTACTGCTCACTGGGTTTCATACGAATCATGTGTTAGACCTCAGGGCGAGGACTTTCACTGCTCTGCTCTCCTCAGTGTGTCACAGATAGACTGTGACCATGACATGCTCAATATACAGAAGCAGCTCGAATACTTCTGGGACACCTGGATCAGCTCCTTAGGGCTGAAGAAAGGATTCACTGTAACCGACAACAATGCCATTGCAAATGTCCTGGAGGACAACGACCATGTCATCGTGCAGTGCTTTGGACACACCATAGACCTAATTGTGAGTGAAGCCATAAAGAGTCAGAGGATGGTTCAGAACCTTCTAAGCATCGCTCGGAAGATCTGTGAGCGTGTGTATCGCTCAGACAAAGCAAAGGAGAAGTTGGCCGAACTGCAGAAGGTTTACCAGTTACCTGAAAATTGCCTCATCCAGGACGTTCCCTCAAAATGGAGGACATCCTTCTTCATGCTTGAACGTCTGGTGGAACAAAAGAAAGCGGTCGACGAGATGTCGATAGAGTGCAACTTCAGGGAAATGATCAGTTGCGACCAATGGGAAGTGATGCAGTCGGTGTGCAATGCGTTGAAGCCCTTCGAAGTGGCCTGCAGGGAGATGAGCAATCGCACTGCCACTCTGGGTCAAGTCATACCACTGATACACATCCTCAACCGGAAGATAGACATGCTCTTCGACGAGACGATGGGCATCGACAACATGCTCAAGTCTCTGAAGGAAGCGATGGTGAGTAAGATGTCATCAACCCTACGCAACCCCAGGTACACGTGGGCAACTATGTTGGACCCGCGGTACAAGGCTTCCTTGTTCACAGAGGAAGAGGCGGAGCAATGCAAACAAGACCTCATCAGTGAACTTCAGGTGTCCCTTTCTACCTCAATTGAGACACAGCCTTCACTATCCAACGGATGTGGTGGGGAGGTCCCAGCGTCATCAAATAGCTCTCCCTCAAACAACAAGGACAACCTCTGGGCACTCATGGATGACATCAGACACAAGATAAAACAGGAGGACAAGCCAAAATCATCAGAGCTGGCAGTGCTGGAATACTTGGAGGAGGACATACTTGATCAAAGCTGTGATCCACTGGACTATTGGAACCTGAAGAAGTTACTGTGGCCTGACCTTGCCAAAGTCGCTGTCCGCTACGTGGGCTGCCCTCCCAGCATTGTCCCAGCAGAGATTCTGTTCAGCACAGCCAGTGTGAACTGTGCTCTGAATCAGCCCATGCCATTACTAGAAAACATGGAGGGGCTTCTCTTTCTAAAGGTCAACCTACCGTTAATTTATTATCAGCACTGATTAAAACCATTGCTTATGAGGAGCTCCTTATCAAGGTCCAATTCATAGAACTGTGAAATGACCCTTTTAGATTCAGGGGTAACTAAAGGAGAATAGATATGAGGTTCATTTTGAAAACATGAATGCATTTGGAATTGTTAATTGCATTTGTGTACTACTGTTGAAACACTTTAGAACTTGCATCAGTCAGCAATGTGTCAGGGAGGGAGGGCTGTATGTAGCAGTAGGGGTTGTGAATATTTGTTCTTGTCTTTTTTCAATGTCAAAGTTGTCTTCTCTCTCCTTGTGCCTTATCTAAAACTAATTCAGGTCAAAATGCTGTAAATACTTGTGCAAATCAAGTCTCAATTTAAATGGCTTAATTTTAGAAACAATGCTGGGTTTTTTTCCTAAATGAACACATGGCCCAAAAATAAATGCTGTGACTGAAAGATGTTAAGTTTTGTTATTTAATTATTTCATTGTGAATTTGTGGCTCATGGTACTGTTGATTTTAGAGATTGCTTTAACTTGCTGAAATATTTAATATTATGCAAGATATTGCTGTTTCAGAAGCAATTTGTTTGAAAATGTCTTTAGCACAATTTTAAGCTTATTTAAGGGATTAAATTATGGGTTGTCAAGTAATGTACATATGTATAAATAATGATTTCTGAACTTAATTTGATAAATGTGGAAGCTTTCAGACTGGAGCCATGCAATTTGTTGTCATTTGTAAATAAAGATTTCTTATGTAATCCTTTGTTCCTGGTTTCTTTTGTATACAAAATTGGACCTGTTCGGTAGTGGACGTTGTAGCAAAAAAATGTTCTTACTAGAAAAGTTCAGGCACCACCTGCCAGTTTCACTTAGTATTCTCCCTACAAAACATCACTGTCATGGAACAGTCACCAGGAAATGTTTAAATGTAACCTCTTGAAACATGTAATAGTGCCTCAAGTACTTCCTTGTAAGTCAACACACAGGACAATGTATTTTTCACGTTTCCTCAGTTTTATTCCAAAGCTCACGACAAGCAGTTTTGTTCATATAGGAAACTATAAACACATTAAAATGGATCAATAGCATAATGAGTTCTTTGAACTTATTTCAGAAAAAGAAATGCGGTTATCTGACCACTTTGTTTGAAGGAAGTGTTCGACAGTAAACCAGTTACCTGGTTTGGTGGAGTATAATTGGAGAATAAGTATTGTCATGGATCATTTTCAGTTGAAGTAATGAAAGGCCTATATACACTTTGCATGTGAATGGAGATCTAAGTTAGCATAGCCAGACACGTTCTAGTCTTTTACCTATTACAAATAAAGCAGGTGATCTCAGTTTACCCTACCAATACCTGGCTCCAACCAACTTATAGCCCAAAAGAGTGATTGACTGTTCTGTTTTCAATACACTGCAATTTAGTTTTGGTTATTTACAATTTGGTCATGAGAAAATACTAAATCCTGAAAAACGACATCACTGTCAGTTCAACTGGGATGCTCAGGGTTGGGTACTCTTTCTAGCAACACCAGTTTGTCTCCCAGGTTTATACTGAAGAAAGGAAACCGAAAGGCATTCAACAACATGTTGCTGTAACCTTGGATGAAGGCCAAAGGCATGTGGGAGTCTTTGAGTAGTGCTATCTGAGTGGCATTGGCCTCCATCAGAACATGGGAGTAGGTCTTCATATCAGGGTGTCCAGGGCCAACGTCTTCTCTCTTGTCATACCTGACAATAGAACACAAAGCTGAATCCTTAGAATGCCTTTAGAAGTTTGGAAACAGTTATATTCCAGAGTAGAATACCTAGTCAAACTAACCTCCAGTTTCTGTTCAGTTCTAAGAAACGTGACACTCCAGTTTGGGCAGCAAATACATCAATATGAACAGAGACATCTGAGGAGAAGCAATTGATTACATACAGCCTTTAATCAGTGTTTCTGCAACCATGATACTTCCCTTACTGTCTGATATACATTTTTTTTTATAACCTCTTACCAAGGGATATAGTGAAAAGATAAATAGGTGGGTAAACACTGATAGCAGCGAGTAAATTAACGCTCGCTACTATACATAATACATGTTTCCGCAAAAGGTGGTGAAATGCTTGCTAAAAAAAAGGTGTGTAAACATTGTTTACCCTCCACTACATCACTGCTCTTACCTGATGTAGATGGTACTAGTTTATGTAGTACCTGCATCCCCCTGCCTCCAGGGTAGTTGTGATGGGACACGTACAGTGATATGCTGGAATATGCAGCATTTGTCACTAACTGGCCAACCACGATTAAGGAGCCAAGTTTATACATCCAAGATTTGTGGTAGTTGTTCAGACTGTAGGACCGAGAATTGAAAAGGTTCAACATTATTAAATAATGTGGTTTCTCTGTCCACACTTAAAGCCCACCATATGTCCCCCGAAAGACAATTGAACTGTGACTCCAACATCCTGAAGGCCAAAAATGTCAACAAGCACTAATCATGTTTTTTTCCCCCAACATTATACTAAACCTCCCTGAACAGACAACACTCATGCCAATAACAGCCTCTCTCCTTACATGAAGGAGCAGCCCCGTGCAGCCACTATATTCAGCACAGGGAAGGTGTAGAGGATAAAGCGTAGCTCCTTATGGGGCAAGAAAGAGTAGAGCAGGATAAATCCTACAGTAGGCAGCAGCAGGGTGCGCGTCCGTCTGTCCAGCAGGCCTAGGGGGACGAACAGCACTGCGCAGCCCAGGGCACGGGGTAGAGCAGAGTAGAAGTACCACAGAAAGGGGGAGGTTTACTGGAGAAGAAAGTCAAGGAAAGATAGCAAGTTGTTGTTTTCAGATCAAAAGTGGGCTCTCCGTGATGAGTGGAAAATGACCCCATTACTTTTATAATATTATCACAAACGTTGATACTAACTCAGAATCGATCAAGGAGAAGCAGGTGTCAAGCTGCGTTGCATGATTTAATTAGTTGACTGTGTGGGCATCGTTGTTATGGGTTAATAAGCATTTAGTGAAGTGAAGGATATTCCCCAGTTGGAGCTCTTGTTCAGGATGGTGTTGTACCAGAGTACCTGGCCCTCGGGCCAAAGCAGCTTATTCCAGAAGAATGAGTCAATGCAGACAGTCAAAGCTGAAAGAGAGAAGATAAAATTAGACGTTTATCTAAAGAGCACATATATTTATAACACTTCTAATCCTGAAACTACAGGGTATGTATGCATTTGTTCCAGGCAAGCTACAGCACACCTGACTACTATAGCCTAGTCAGCTGTGTTAGTGCTGGAGCAAAAGCCTGCACACCAAGTAGTTATCAAGGACCATAATTAGTGTTGCTGATAACAGATTTACCTAGTGACAGAGCACCTGCAGGAATGGCATAGTAGAACAGTTGAAGGATCCCCAGCCTCCTGCTCAGTAGTGACATGAGCAGCATAAGACCCAGGTAGAGACACAGTTCTGATCTAAACACGATGATGACGAGAGCAGAGAGACAGATGAAGGACCCATACCTCTGCCCCATCCATGCAGTGAACGCCAACAGGACTAGGAAGAAAACAGAACAGACCATTTAACTGCATATGATTATCAGAGAAACTGCTGGAAGAAAGGACTTAAAATAGACTATATACACAAAATTATTTGGACACCCCTTTAAATTTGTGGATTCAGCCATACCCGTTGCTGACAGGTGTATAAATCAAGCACACAGCCATGCAATTTCCATAGACAAATATTGGCAGTAGAATCATCTTACTGAAGAGCTCACTGACTTTCAACGTGGTACCGTCATGTAGTGTATTTTAAAGGTGCTACACCTAGAATTGTTCACCAACAGTATGTGTAAGCTAGGTTAATTGCAACAGCACTAGGCTCCAGTCAAAACAAATATCACCGCATTCCATTTTGATGTTACATGAGACTCGTAATTGAGCCTTACATTTTTACATTTACATTTTAGTCATTTAGCAGACGCTCTTATCCAGAGCGACTTACAGTAGTGAATGCATACATTTCATACATTTTTTTTCCCCCCCGTGCTGGCCCCCCGTGGGAATGGAACCCACAACCCTGGCGTTGCAAACACCATGCTCTACCAACTGAGCTACAGGGAAGGCCTTACTTTCAGTTTTGGTCCACCAGCTTTAAACAGCTGTACAAATTATATTTTTTGTTATGGAAAATATATTTCACATTGATTTAGATGGTACAATGATTCCCTACAATATGCCGTGCTTGTTTTCTCACTGAAATTGAGAGAACAGTATAGAATTGTAGCAACCAGGAAATGGCAGAGCGATTTTTACATTGGCCACTACATTCCAATACATAACATAGCCACAAAGTCAAAACAGCTTTCCCATTTTGACAACAGGTGCCACTCCGCGGGAGAAATCAATAGGCAAATATCACAGCCAATCACAACACTGCGGGTAAGTAATACTGTGAAACACTATCATTCCACTATTACTGCAGATTTATTATGGACATTATCTGACATTACAATGCAAAAAAATCCTTTCTGTAGCACCTAACACATTGGTGGACATTTTTATTATAGATTTTATCCTACATGAGGCTTGTCTCCAACAGTATTTTCATCAAGATTTTCATCCAAGAAATGTTTATACTATAGTCATGTCATATATATATATATATATATATATATCGGTGTCTCTTACCTATTGGCAGTGCAAATACATTGGGGAGGGGTCTCGTGCTGTAGAACATGAGATGGAACTGTGAGGCGCAGGTGAGACAGAACAGTCCCGCAACTGTCGACCCGAACTGCCTCCGAACCTCCCTCTGCATGCGCCATAGAGCTAATGTCACACACACTCCCAGGCAACCCCGCGCTGGACAGCAAAAAGGTACACATCAATACATTTGAGTAAGTGGACTGATTTGTGACAGACCTGTCAAGCTGTACTTGATTTAGTTTGTCTGGCACTATGGAAACAATTGAGTAGTCCCAAAAGTGAAAAATCTATTGGACCCAGGTCTTCTCTATTGCACTGCTATTGTTTATGGATATCATATAATAGCAGCAAGACTTACCCATTAGTTGTGTGTAGAATTTGGAAGCCTCCAGTAGTGACAGGAGGTAGAACAATGGGGAGCATGCCGTTGATATGAACACAGCACCAAGGAATGTCCGTGGCACCACACCAGAGAATTCATGGTGGTCATACTGGTGAGACAGTTGGAAGATACTGTCAGCATCAGCAATGGAGTTCTGGCATTTAATTATTATTTTTTTAACCAGCCAAGTCAGTTAAGAACAAGTTCTTATTTACAATGATGGCCTACCCCGGCCAAACCCGGACGACGCTGTGCCAATTGCGCGCTGCCCTATGAGACTCACAATTACAGCCTGTGATGCAGCCTGGATTCGAACCAGGTACTGCAGTGACGCCTTTTGTACTGAGATGCAGTGTCTTACACCACCGCGCCACTCGGGAGCCTAAACTATTTGTCATTGTTTAGGTGGGCACAAAATGACTCACGTGCAGGTAATGTTGTAGAAAGCGTTATCAAGAGATGAAAAATATAGTTTAACTGTCAACAAGCATTTGCACCATGCATATGTAAAGAAGATTAGCTACCTTTTAGCTAGCTACCGTTAACGCTAGTTGGCTGTTGTATGCGTAGCTCTGTCTTACCTTTTCAAAATCAAGTCTGTGATAAAGAATATCATGCACTGCTTGTAAGTTGAAACTCTCTTCAACTTTTGTAAAAGGACAAATAAACAAATGTAATAGAGTCACCGAAATGAGTAAAAACAACAGTGATTTCCCAGACGCAGCTCTCTTCTCTGCCATGACGTGAAAGTATATAGGAAGTTGACGCCTGCGCAAAAATATGGAAATGTTAATTTATTTTTCCACGTGGGTAGAATGAAGACGGGTGTACCGCGCGTGGCAGAATATCATTGGTACTTACAGTGATTGATGGGCAAAATGGCAAATCACGACAAGCCACAATCGTACCAAGAGCCTGTCCCGAAAAAAGTAGCTATTTTTTTCTACCTGCAAGTACATATTATTTTCGAATGTTTTGCATAGATAACGCTAGCTGACTTCCAATAATTTTTTTATATGTGGCTAGACTCTGTGCTGCATGTTTTTAGGGATAGGAAGTTTTCTGGCAAGTAGCTAAGGTATAACGTTAGCTATGATGTGATACTTCGAGTCATTCAACTGCTATCCAACTACTGTAGCTATCCAGAATGCTATCGCTCAGTCAATTATTGTGGCTATTTTGTAGCCTAGCTTGTATTTTATCACAATGCACCTATGCAAAAGACTTAAAAAGCTCATGTAATACCTGCAAACAGATAGCTGATAACTTCATTAAGGTAAGTTTGAAATGTTCTTCTGTGCATCATTTGCCTTGGCTAGCAGGGCAGTACTATCAATTGGTCTGATTCAAACCACAATCAATTGATGTACTTTTATTTACCAGTGGGCAACCAATGATGGTGTATTGTGCTTGAAATGCATTAATGTAACTAAGTCCTCCTCTTCTGACCTTGATGTAGGCTATGTAATATGACTGAGCATCATAACACCGGTATACTAGTGAGTCAATTAACGTTAGACCAGTTTATAATGTGGGAGTCAGACCAAATAACTAGCTAACATATGTGTTCTCTTTACACCCAGATTATCAGACAGTGCTGTAGTACATTTTCACCATTGATCAAATGACTGCCATAATCTGTGTCTGGTTAGCTAGTCTTCATCCTCACACTACTGTACCAACAGGGATTGGACCGAACAAAAAAGCAGAACTTTGGTGGAGGAAACACTGCTTGGGAGGAGAGGGCACTTTCCAAATATGAGACGAGGTAAGATTCCTATACACCACTCATCACACAAACGATTCCCCCTAATGCTGGACTGTTGCTGTGTTTATCACATATCTGTTTGCTCTGATCAGTGATTGCTAAACCTATTTGTCATGCTGACCAAGACCACGTATTCTCTGTTGACCCAGTGGCACAATAGATGCTGATTTCTCTGTCTCCTCTTCCCTTTCCCTCCACCCCCTCTCCTCAGTGAGATCCGCCTAGTTGAGATTCTGGAGAATCTGTGTGACAGCAGCAGCTTTGACTGTAACCACATGGTAGAGGAGCATGAGGACCACTTTGAGACCTGGTGGTTCAAGAGGTGAGTACTTGACCTGAGTGCTCAGCTAGAACAAGAGGGCAGCACATGTCCCATTAGCGCAAAAACCCTAACTTACTTAGGCCTTTTACTTCTCCTGGAGCATAGGCCATTGATATCAGATTTCATGACCCCATATCACTATATTTGTCCTTGTGGAATATCTGAACTTCCAGGCTACAAGTCTATTGTGTATTGTGATTTGACATCTCGCTCTTCCAATCCAGGCAAAATAAGCATCCTGATCTGTATAAGTGGTTCTGCATTGATACCATCAATGTGTGCTGTTTGAAGGGAACATTTGGCCCTGATTGCAATGGTAAAGATATACTCCTCCAAAACCACATTTATTTGACTAATACCAACCAGCCATGGGTGAATGAGAATCATCTGTTTCCTTCTGACAGCCTGTGTGGGGGGTTCTGAGAGGCCTTGCCATGGCAACGGTGTGTGTGACGGTGATGGAACACGAGGGGGTAATGGCAGGTGCAACTGTGACCATGGTTACAATGGGGAGTTTTGTCTGGATTGCATCGACGGATACTTCAATGAAATTAGGAACGACACGTTTTCACTATGCACAGGTACTTGGTTTATTATGTTTGCATGTTATTTTTTAACAATGATTTACACATCCATTCCTTTCAGATCTAAGCATTGTGCCTAGGGGACGGGCTAGGGGTGTATTTGGAGCAGGGCATGCATCTCAGACCACCTTTCCCACTCAATCCCCTACACTACAGAGTGCCACTCCTCCTGCAAGACCTGCACTGGTCTAACCAATGAGGACTGTGAGAAGTGCAAGACTGGCTGGGGGGAAGATGACGAGGGGGCCTGTCTTGGTGAGAGAGACATTTTTATACTTTTCTGTGGCATAATAAGTACTTTCCCTGTCATGAATTTGACATCAAGATCAAATTCACTTTTCCTGTTGCTTCTCATTGTGTGACACTAGATGTGAACGAGTGCTTGAACGACCCTCCTCTCTGCAAAGAGGATCAGTACTGTCTGAACACAGATGGCTCGTTCTCCTGTAATGGTACTGTAAAGCTGGTTTACTACTTAGTGAGAGGGCCATATTTACTATGTTGTTGGATGCATACATCTATTGTATTAGGGTCTGAAAATATAAACACGTATACTGACTAAGCTATTTGTAATAAACTTTAAACAAGTATTAACATTTGACCTCTGTGTTCTCCTCTCTGGCAGGCTGTGACAAGGTGTGTTCAGGCTGTACTGGGGCAGGGCCTGATAAGTGCCAGAGCTGTGCTCCTGGATACCAGGACACAGAGGGCACCTGCACAGGTAGGGAGTCATGGGTAACTGCATATGTGGAGTGTGTCTGAAAGTGGGCTTTGAAAAACAAGTGGGAGGATCAACACGAGTTGTATCGAAAAGTAACCGCTTGCTTGCTGCTTCCTTGTAGCATTTTAGCTAAGCCTAACCCCTTTCCTAACCTAAACCTCATTCTCCTAACGTACCACGTTACTTTTCCTAACATACCTAACCGGCTTTGCTAAAATGCTACAAGGAAGCAGCCACGCAAAAGTCTTGAGTGGCAACCAATCTGCCCACTTTTTTTTCCAACAACGCCCACTTTCAGTCACATTCCACATATGCAGTTACCCACACTTGGAGCTAGGACATCTCACCTTACACTGTGGCCCTGGTAGAATACTAAGGAAGTATCTTCCTTTCCTCTCTCCCTCCCTTCATCACTTCTTTGTCATTTGATTCATTATTTTATCCTTCTTTCCCTCCCTGATGTTGCCACCGTCAGTTGTCCAGCCTGTGTACCCTGTTGGCCAGTAACAGAGAGGCAATAGTCTTGGACATAGAGTAACTCGTCCACAATGGAGGTACCTTAAAGGCAGGACGATACATTGCATTACCACTCGCAATGCTATCCCTACATTTCTCTACATGCTAAATCTAGATCCATGTTTTAGCAGTCAGATACTTTGCTTAAATATACTTTTTATGCTCTAAAGATGCACTACGCAGAAATCGCTCCGCCATTGCCTGGTTGCTGAAATTCTATTTGTTTGCCTAATTTCAGTTTGTGACATGACAAGCAAGTATAGTGTCGAATCATTGTACCATCTAAACTGCTGTGAAATTTATTTTCCATAACCAAAAATATTGTATTTTCAGCTGTTTGAAGCTGGTGTACAAAACCGTAAGTAAAATACTTAAAAACAGGAAGCATAGAAATGACAAATATGGAACAGATCTACCGCTTCATTAGACTTGCTTCCAATGAGAATGACAGATCTGTAACTCACATTTCTATGTGAATTTGGTCGGGTAACCCCAAAAAGTAACATATTGCATCTTTTAATGAAATGGGAATGACATGGATGTTGTTGAATGCTTATTGACATGCTCGTAACTCCTTGGCAGTCTGTGACGTTTAAGATGAGGGAGGACGATTATTTGTTTTATGAGCATGGCCTTATTTCTATTACAGCATATTGGATGACTGTCATTCATATTTTATTCACCTAACATCGATAGGTTTAGGCTACTACATAATACTCAAATTTAGCAAACGAGAGTTTCTTTTGGACAAATTCAGGTATATTTATCCCCATTCCGTTCGCTTTCGTTTTAAATGTTTTTCATCAGAATTGCCGGAATGAATACTTTCATAGCACTTAGCACATAGCACTTTCATAGCAGCCACAAACGAACAGCATGATAATTTGGTGCTTTGTATAATTTCTTCTCGCATCTAAGTACTCTCCTCACTTTTTCCCTTCCCTTGTGGATTTCAGTGCAAAACACATCAGCTGTCTGTGCCCAGGCGGAAGAAAACTTTCCAAGCAACACCTTCATATCATAACCGCTACACACAGCCTACATTGTTGTCACCATATTAGCGAACGTCATTGCCAACACATTAGTAAATCTGCTACAATCATGCAGTTCAGCAGTTGAACCAGCAGGTCCTGGTGGCATTAAATTAATACAACTAAAAGCTTACCTTGACTTGGAAGAGTTCCAGTGTTGGATAGCCATAGCTAGCTAATTAACATAGCATCCCTCTCTGTTTCAGTGTAGGCTAAACTAGCTAGCTGCTTTCGCCAGCAAAGTGAAAATGAAAGAAATACAACTATATATAGCTAGCTCTCTTGTTTCTCCTTAATTTTTCAAGAAATTAATTTGTTCAAAACTGTTCAGCTATTGTCTTTCTATCTTCGCGTCAACTACTCACCACTTTTTATGCACTGCAGTGCTAGTTAGCTGTAGTGTATGCTTTCAGTACTAGATTCATTCTCTGATCCTTTGATTGGATGGACATGTCAGTTCATGCTGCAAAAGCTCCGATAGGTTGGAGGACCTCCTCCAGAAGTTGCCATAATTACTGTGCAAGTCTTTGGAATGGGTTGAGAACCATGAGCATTCTAAGTTTTGTATTGAAGCCCGTGTACTCAGAGGAGAACGGAAACTAGCTGACCTCCGGCTACACCATCGTGCTACCCTACAGAGTGCTGTTGGGGCTACTGTAGACCTTAATTTCAAAGAGTGCGTTTTCATCAATTATTTGGTGACGTGAATATATTTTATAGTTTTTATGTAAAAAGGATAACTTGTTTTAAGGTTTCACTTTTTAATGAAATTCACTGAGGATGGTGCCGTTTGTTACTATACAAATACTTTGCCAACTGCTGATGTAAAAGCTTTATAAAACGTCTCTGTCTGAACCTTCTCTCCAAAACAAACTTTTCAGGAAATTGAAAAAAATGACCATATTTTCCCATTACCGAACATACAATTATAAAACTTCAGAAGCTATTTTGAATACATTCTTGGTTATAGAGTCATGAAGTTAGTACACTGAGGGAAGTTAATGCTTTCAATAAATGTAACATTTTTTAATAATTGGCAGAAATTGAGTCATCAGACAGTGCTGAAATCCAATTTGATGGTTGATCTGTTCTCTGTTTAGATGTGAACGAGTGTGAGCAGCCTGACGCTGTGTGTACTGCGGAGAACCAGGAGTGTGTGAACAACAAAGGAAGCTACATCTGTATCTGTGCCAGCAGTTACGAGGAACAGGAGGGAGTCTGTGTCAAAATACCCGAGCCAGGTAATCAATAATACGTTTTGACTAGTTGATTTATGATTTTAAAATGCATTTTATACATGACAACACACTTTAATTGAGTGTAGTCAGTTATTTTGTGTTATTGAATTATTGTTTTATGTAACTGCATTCTGCATAATAAGTCATGTTGACCACAACCATGAATTAAATTAAATCCAAATTAAATTAAATCCAAATCAAATCACTCTGACTTGGCAGGTTAAATACACTGTAGTTACTACTACAGTAACAGTATACTCTCTATGAAATACTGCAGGTGCAGTTGTATCAGATGACTCTTGGTTCTCTTGGTTGACACTGTATTTGACATCAGTGCATGATCAAGCAAGTATGTGTTTGAAGATTTTCTCAAATTCTATGTCCACAATGAGGTCATTCCTTTTGCAGCATACACTATACATAAAGACCAAATAAACACCATAAGGAAAGGATATTGTTTTACATGAGTTGAGGGGTGTGGGACTTCCAGCGCTGGTCAGTTATTTTCAAGTGCTTGGGGTTTTGTCTTTGTTACCTTCAGAGGAGAATGAGGAGGCGGCTGAAACGGTGAAACATCCAGAAGAGCACGTGGACCTTTGACTTTAGGAAATGAACCAATCGGAGCAAACCAGGAAGAGCATTTGGAGTAAATGTATTAGGTGGGTGTGACCTGTGATACTACACCCCTACAGCTCACAGCATCAAAATATCTTGAGGCCACTACTTTTAAATAACTACATGGCAGTTATTGAACACTTGACATGCATACTGCACTCTTTAGACTTTTATACCTGTGGATTATGGATGGACAGCCAACAGAATGGCTGAGAAAATAAAGATTCAATCCCCAAGTACTCTGGTTCTTGATTTTGCTGTGGTTAACCCAACAAGTGTTGTCTGGTTTGTATATTCATGCAGGATTTTAACGTAATTCAAATAAAGTTTTTGAGAACAGAAATTATGGATCTTTCTGGATTAGCAGTGCCTAAAACATCCTATTGGGGGCAGTCAATGCAATTAAAATACTGTTGTTGTAGTTTTCAAAATTGAACACAAAGTGGCACCCTAACCACATAGAATAAATCTCAAATCAGCTGTTAGTTGAATGAATCGGCAGAATGAAACGTACTGTTTTTGTTTTGTTTGAGATGAAATGGATCAAATGTGGTATTATTTTAGGGTTAGGCAATTGAAAAGATTGACGACCATGTCTTGTGGATGAACTAGTGAAATGTGTATGTTTTATTATGAACCTGATCCTAAATCATCAAATCAACTGTTATCTGCTCCTGATCAAAGGCCGCATATCCCACTAACCTGCTTCTCACCCGCCTAAGGAATGACGTAAGTTGTTATGACTGTCTTTGCAGCCTTAGAGCTGGATGAGGAGCCAGTTGAAACCTGTCCTGGCTGGTGCTTTCCACAAAAAAAGCCCCCCCCCCATACACACACTGCTTATTGCCCACATTTCCTCTCTGGTACTTTTCCAGTGTTTCATCTGTTCAAAACCACAATGTGTGCCAAAAGTGAGATGAGATTTGAGTATACAAGAAACCTCAATGATATTCCCCATCTGTGTGCATAATGGTTTTGTTTTTTGCACCCAGATGCAAGATGTTATGTCAGCATTGTAAAATTAGATGGGCCAAGATCTCCCTACATATGCTATATAAATGTAATTCAGGATTGTATACATAAGTAGTGTATAGATGATGCCCTTATATTGCTCGGAAATACAAGGAATGCTCCACTTGCAACACTCCACCGACTCAACAGTGCATTGCAGTCAGTGAGGAAAGTATGCATTCGTGTCACAACAGGTTGCTGTGGAGAATTAGTGATGCCATGAGTAGTCCTTCAACTTTGCTCTTCCAGCATTTCTCTCTGTCTCTCGCTCTCAAGCTCAGAAACAACAATACTGTGAAGATTGACATGGAAGTCTTTGCAGCGGACTTTCCCAGAACAAGGCACTTCAAAAGGAACTAGTACACTCCATTCAGATGTTCTTATTAGCCTGCAATCTAACCCTTTTGTGGAGTAAATCCCTGCCTGAACTGTCAAATGGCCTCAGAAGTCCACGTGTGTGTGTGTGTGTGTGTGTGTGTGTTGGTTGAAGGGTTGCTAGGCTCTCTTCCACCTCTCTGTTGTGGTTGTGTGCTGCCAGTAAAGGCCAGCTGTGGTCCACATGGTCTGGTTGTACTCAGGGTGACCACAAGGACAGGGAGTACAGACTGACTTCCCAAGGTATAATGAAATTGGGAGAATGAGATGGAGATGCTGAAAATATTTATATTTTCATTCAGAAATGCATTCATGAGTTCAAGTAAGACAGGTGTCATCCATTGATACCTTTACATGCATCTGGTGTCATCACCCCTTATTAAATTGTCGGAGACTGTAGGCCAACCAGCTGGTTGGGCATGATGATGACTCTTTGGTTGTGGAGTTTTGGATGGGGCTGACCTTAATGAATGTCATGCTATAATCTGAACTAACTTCTCTGAGGGCAGTGTGTCCATTGATGTAGTGTCAATGATGGGACACGGAAGTGCAATGCAGGATACTCGTTCCCCCCTTTTCTCTCTTTTTGGCATCAAAGCCTGTGCCCTGTCCTTCCCTCTCCTCTCACCCCTCCTCCAGCTGTGGTTTGGGGTTCAGATCGCTGCAGAGAAGTGAAGCAGTTGCACCATGTGCTTTCGCTCAGGCTACTGCCTGTGATGTGGCTCGCTTCTTTCCTCTGTACTCTTCTGATGTGGTCAGGTCTGCTTTTTCTACACACAGCTGGAAACCGCCATCCATCACGAAAGCCTGGACAAATTTAAAGCCCTGCAGACACAGTTGGATAATGGATAAAGTCACAAGCCTTGGATGTGTCTAAGTCAGTGTCCCAAATTGCACCCTATGCCCTATATAGTGCACTACTGCCCTATTGGCCCTGGTCAAAAGTAATGCACTACATAGGAAATAGGGTGCCTTTGGGACGGACCCTGAGTCTTAGTAGAGGAGAAACCAGCTGGGGCCTGTTTTGTGGCCTGAGGCAGAGTAGAGGAGCTGCTTGCTGGGAAATTGTATTGTGTGATGTGAATTAATGTCCTTACCTTTGTAACATGGCTGACCCCTAGTGTTAAGATACAAGGAGCTCTGTGTTATGATTTTAATGCTGCTGATATACACCCACGAGCAGCTGAGCACAGCCTGCAGTGGACTACCAACCCTTCTGCCTTTCCATCATGACCCCATTATGAGTCACTCACCCTCCCTTATAGCTAAATTAAGGTGATAACTATGATGAATATCCATAATATCCATAATCTTTTCACTTATTCACAGCTGCTTACTTTGGTCATTAGTAGTGCACTATATGATGTATTACTCTGATGAAAAGCATTGCGCTATGCAGGGAATAGAAAGTGATTTGAGACTTGTGCTCTGCTCCTAAGAGTGAGTCTGAATGTAACCAGTGCTGTCTGCTGCAGCCTGATGCAGATGTGAGCCCAGACCTGAGTCAGAGGCAGACAGCAGCATTTTTCTCAGGAGACTGGAGGGAGTGGCGTTGGCACACACACTTCTGCTGCGCAACGCTACTGAGAGACTCTGCGGACAGACTGGTCAGATGGCTTGATGTTGCCCCTCTCTCTGATCTCTGTGTGTGTGTGTGTGTGTGTGTGTGTGTGTGTGTGTGTGTGTGTGTGTGTGTGTGTGTGTGTGGGGGGGGGGACACACACCCTTACATGTTTGTGTGTGTGTCACCTCTGATCTCTAACACACACACACACATCAGGAATTAAAGGACTTTGACTTTGATCTCTCAGGAAGGCTTTGTCTGGTTTCCACCTCTAGACGAGAGCTGCATGCCAGCCTCAGTTCAGTGCGGTCAGTCAACATCGACTGCATTGGTTGGTCGAAGTGTTGGCGTGGTGTCTGGGCCATGTTTATGATGATGGGAGATGTAAACAAACATGGAGGAGCAGGAACAAGGAAGCTGTGTGAGATGAGATGATGTGTCCAGTCCATGAGGCACTAGGATAGAATAGGAAGATGTTTGATGAGCTTCTTTGTGGCCTTCAGTATCTTTCAGACATTTGTACAAAATGTTTTAAGTACTTTCTCGAGACTGGCCATCAGTCTGTTTTAGGCATTTGGGTAAAATTTCACCTCTACTTTATTGAATGGTGTGTCGGATGCACAGTCCTTCAATATAAAAGCAATCATAATGTTTAGTCAGCATAGCATCGAGCCATCAAATCATAACATTGAATCATCAGCATTATCATGTTATGATCTAAATTATGCCATGACAACATTCTTTAATCATACCGTGTTAGGCCTTTTTATTTTATAAATGTTTTATTACATCACTTTGTAATATTGAGACTGTAAAAGAAGGGAAATTAGTCTTGACTTTTGTGTAAAGCCTGTTTGTAATAACCCCAACCACCACATCACAGAAAGCCACTGCCACAACAGTTTCAAAGCAGGTACCAGTTCTTATGCTGCTTATTAAAACAGGCTTTATAGTGATCCAGATCTTGTTTGTGTGTCCCAAATGGCATCCTATTCCCTATATAGTGCATTACTTGGGGCTCTGGTCAAAAGTGGGTGCACTACTTAGGGAATAGGCTGCCATTTGGGACTTAGCCTTTTGCTTCTGCGTTATCCCTTCTCTTTCATTTCCTGACCAATATCAATATCATCTGGTTCGGTTTTATCTCCACGGTGACCCTGAGTAAGATTGAGAATAAGAGGGTTTAGCGGAGTAATTCACACACAATCATCATTCTGACCACCTTGATGTACTACTGGATGTTACGTAACTTCAGCACATACCGTTTGACTGTTTACATTTTTTTTAAAGAAGATGAAATGGAAATCCCAAAATTAGATTTGAATGAGATTTCAAAGGACTGTGTTTACTCACTGTCATGTAATCCTGTGAAAATAGTATGTAGGTTTGTATTGTGTTGCTGTTAGTTACATAGTACAGTGGATAGCCACTCCACCATGTCATGTGTACCTTACCTCTCCCTTCAGAAGAGTACTTCAAGAGTTTAAGGTACGTTTCATACTGCTATGTGAATGTAGAGTACATCTATTACTTGTCAGACAGTTATGTCACCATGCATGTTTGTGTATTGTCATTGAAAATGAATCAGCAGCTGTAATGAAAGTGATGTACGAAATAATCACATTTTATGAGCATGTACTGTACACGTGTTTATGCGCATGTGTGTATTAGAGTGGGTTGGGGGGCAGAGAGAGAGAAAGACAGTGATGACTCTGCAGTCCCATTCCTGCCGGGTAGAGAGGGAGGCAGGGAGCAGTGCTGGGTCAGCTAGCTGCCTTCTAACAGGTCAGCGATTTGGGGCATATATCAGCAGCTCTTTTGGGCACACTTGTTTACACATGTCATCCTATTGCTAATCTGAGTATCATCCTTATACTCTCTTTCTCTCCAAGGCTATTTGATCCTAACCTTGTTCCCAGGCTAATTACTCTCGACAGCGAGATACGGTATCCGGCTGGTGGACGGGATTAATTTGACACTGGCATTGATCCTGTTCAAGTGCCTATTCTCCACTAGGTGGCGAAGTTGTTTACACAAACATACTGTAACCCAGTGAGTTAAACGTCAGTGTCACTAATATAATCTGGGCACGTTAACAATTTAAAACCAGCCGTAGACCGCAGTGGTCTTAAAGAGGCAATCTGCAGTCATTACATAATTTGTATTTATTTATAAATGAATGATATGTACCAGTGGAGGCTACTGAGGGGAGGACCACTCATAATAATGGCTGGAATTAAGTTAATGGAATGGTATCAAATGCGTGTTTGATACCATTCCATTCACACCCTTCCAGCCATTATTATGAGTGGTCCTCCCCTCAGTAGCCTCCACAGTTTTTTTTTTGCCTCAGGACCAAACACTTTGGTTTGTGGCCCAGCTTATAGCCATTGATCTAGCTGCTCTTACGTAAGCGACAAGGGAGCTAAACTGACCAGTGTCTAGGATCAAATAGGAGATGTGTGTCACCAACACCCTTTCATTTTCTCACTGCTGAGCTCCCATTCAGACACCTGTATCAGTCCATATTTTTGCCCCCAGGGCTAACATTCTTTCCTCCTCCCCACATCTCTCCTCCTGTCCTTCTCTCCCCTCCACCGCTCTCCTCTTACCCTCTCCTCTCCTCCCTGTTCCCTCCTAATTTCCCTCTCTCCCCTCCCTCCAGTCCGGTCAACAAGTGCTTTTCCTTTCCACATGCCTACTTCATTCCCTCTTCTCCTTTGTGTGGTTACATGTTATTGCCTAAACTCTAAACCCTTCTCAATGGTCCGTTTGACAACTTGGAAAAAGGTTCAGCGATTGGTCGACGGTGAATGAAATAGCTAAGATGTTGAGCATATTGGGGAGGCAGCATGAGTGTTTTCACAACACCCTCATAGCCTTTTCCTGCACTCTGACCTCAGCATGCATCATGGTGGTCATAATGCTTTTACTACCTCTAATCATCTGTAGAGAAATGCCTGAATGAAATGTCTGTGTGGCCAATAAGCAGTCAGCTTGATCATATATATGTATATCATTGTTTATGGCATTTGTGCTTGTTTGCTTGGCCAAGACTTGATTTGTTTCTGGCTCTGCATTGATTCAACAATGAGTGTGTCATTGCAGCCGGTGCTGGTGGAACACTATGGCTCTCTGTCTGTGTGTTACTGAATGTGAAACTGAATGGTGCTTTCTTTTACTTCCCACTCTCTCCATCCGGCTTTTGCCCACCCGCACACACTTGCATCCAAGCCAAAAGGAACCAACACACACACAAGTATACACACACACACACACACACACACACACACACACACACACACACACACACACACACACACACACACACACACACACACACGAAGCCAACACACTGGAGCCCAGATGGATGCATTCGGAATCAGAATGGACATTATGTAACAAAGCAGCACTAACATTTCAGGCCAATTTTCAAACTTAGAGTAAAACTTGGTGGCAAAGCATGGATGAGAACACTTTCTTATGCAAAATGCATGGCGACAGAAATGTATCTTTCAAAATTAATTTTGTGAGAGTGGAAGTTAGTCAAAGACCCGGCTTTCTGCCCCTTTCCCACCTACCCCTGCCTTCCCTTTCTGCCTACCCTCTCTGCCTCCCCTGTAGCTCACACTGCTCGCAGAATGTGACCATATACATAGTTAGTGGGTGGAGATGGTAGAGAGGGAGAAAGAAAGAGGGAGAGAAAATAGAGTGTTCTTGTGCATGTGTGTGTGCCTATATGTGTCATTCTTCCCTGCACCTGTGTGTGTGCTGCGTTCATGCCGGCCACTTGTTATCAAATCAAACTTTATTTGCCACATGTGCCAAATACAACAAGTGTAGACTTTACCGTGAAATGCTTACTTACAGGCCCTTAACCAACAGTGCAGTTCAAGAAGAACAAAATATTTACCAAGTAGGCTAAAATAAAAAGTAATAATAAAAAGTAACACAATAAGAAGAACAATAACAAGGCTATATACAGGGGGCACCGGTACCGAGTCAGTGTGCAGGAGTACAGACTGCTTTAGGTAGTCTGTACATGTAAGTGGGGGTGAAGTGATTATGCATAGGCAATAACAATGAAATGCAACCCAGGTCCACTGAAAGAGTTCCTAACTAGAACCAGATATAGTGGCTCCCACCACACACAGCTATGCCCCCAGCTCTCCCTGGTCTGCGTCCCAAATTGCACCCTGTTCCCTGTTGTGCAGTGCTTTTGACAAAAGCCCTGTGCAAAAGTATTGCATTATATAGGGAATACGGGACCATTTGGGATATTACCCTGCTATCCCCAGTGCCTAACAACAGGCTCTCTGTAGTGCCCGGCGTCACCTTGCTCTGTTGCACCAGGCCCCAGTTTCCACACTCAGAGCCCCAGACCTGTTCCCTGGGCTGTTCCCTTGGCCTGCCTGGCCTGAACACACAGAGCCAAGTGATAGAGCCTGTGTGAGAGCTGAGGTTAAACCTCCAAAACCTAAAATACTACATTTTCTCTTTCACTCGGTCACGGATACTCTCACACACATACAGTACACAAATATAAATAAAGATATATATGCCTAGTGGAGACATGGAGTAGACCTGATGACCTTGACCAGAGAGAACTGAGCAGCTCTCCCACAAAAACACACACCTGCTTGCAGCCAGGGGGCAGTGGCGACCCGCTCTGCCCCACCTTTTTTGAGCCCCACCTGTTTAGCGAAAAAAAAAAAAGAAAAAAAAAATAGTGGGGGGGGTTGTTGCCTGTTTTGCATGTTATTTTGGCATTAATATGTGTTTTATTTAACGAGGCAAGTCAGTTAAGAACAAATTCTTATTTTCAATAACAGCCTAGGAACAGTGGGTTAACTGCCTTGTTCAGCGGCAGAACAACAGATTTGTACCATGTCAGCTCGGGGATTCGAACTTGCAACCTTTCGGTTACTGGTCCAACGCTCTAACCACTAGGCTACGCTGCCGCCCCATATCAGTTTGCAAACAATGTAAAAAAAATATTAAATAATGAAGCCGGATACAAACATGGTATCTTTTTTGCTTTCATTAGTAAGGCAGCTCCAAAATGCAGGTGTTTCAGCATAGTACAGTGCTTTCTGTGGTGGTGGGGCAGCCTGCAGAAAATATGTAGCATAGGGGTTGGTAATGTTCTCTAGTTGTGCCGTGATTGGCTCAGTGTTCTGTCACTCATGGGGACACTATGTCACCGCAAACTCTACGGCGAGAGCTCGAAAATTCAAGTCCCTTGGGTGCTGCTATAGAGTTACATTAGAAGTGCCCATCCAAGAAGGCTCAAGGTCATTGGCCACAGATAAAATGACATCAAATCACATTATGTCTACTGTAGCTTTGACTGGACTGATCATGTCAACATCATACTTTCAAAATCTTAGCTAGCAAGCTAGACAAGCAGTCATCTTCATGAATCGTGTTGACAATCTACTGGCAAGTCATTTTCAATCTTTGTCATATAAAGATAAATTATAGATTAAACGTATCGGTGCTCATTGGCCATTGGATATAAACATTACACAACAAGTCGGAAATCGCAAATTCAACAATGAGTGGTTTGGAAGGAATCTGTGGCTAACTGCAAGTGTTGCAAAGCAATCACTAGCCTGCTATTTAGTGGAGTGTATCCATGTCTGGTTTTAATGGTCTCTTTTCCAATCTTAAAAGGATAAACGTTCAACACCATGGGCCAAAAAAGTTTGAATACATTGGCCATGCTGTCAATCCAGCATTCAAAAGAACTGGAAACTCAGAACTGGGAAATCGCAGACTTCAGTGAGTTCAAGACAACTGGGACCACGGGAAAAAATTTGCTCTGATTGGGAAAATGCATTCTGAACTGTCATCCAACTCGGAATTCCAATTCGGGAACTTTCTAGAGCTCCAACCTGAAGATCACTGACCTGATGATTCAACCTTGTTTTTTTTCTCCAAGTTCCCAGTTGTCTTGAAAGCACCATAAATCCAGAGAATACCAGACTTTAATGCCAAAGTTTGATGACAAAATTTGCCCACAAGAAGGACTGTCTGTTTTCAATATAGCAGGAAACACACTCAGTGGTTGGTGGGTGAACCAAAGGTGAACGGCATGGTTTTCAGTGAAACAGAAAGACTGTAGTATACCTATTGAAGGTAGGTTAGTATGGTATGGTACTGTATGGTATGAAAGAGAAGGCTTACCCGCTCATGTCCCTGTGTTGTGGTATTGTAGAGTATGATAATGCAGCTGCCGTGTTGCAGGAAATGTAGCCCTGGCACAGTATAATGGCAGAGCTGCTGATGATGTTGCTGATGCTCATAGGTTCTTTCACAGTTCACAGAACATGCTCTGACCAATGACAAAGGCCTACTGGTGTTGACCAATGACAAAGACCCTCTGCAGGTCCTGGCCTGAGTCCAACTGATAAAACAAACAATTGAACAAAAAACACCATTCACAACTGTGAATGTAAATGTCCATTCTTAGCATTCCTGCCAAAGTGGAGTCAGGGCAGGGCCAGCTCTGTGTGTGACACCCTGTGTGACAGTAGATGACCTGAATGACCTCTTTACACCAGGCCTCTTTATATTGTCCTTATAAAAATGGACTGTATCTCTATTGACAACCAGCTCTCACCAAATATCAGATCTTATTATCAGAGACTGGAAATTTTCCTGACCAGAAAAAGCTCTGGGTTATTAGGTACTATAATCCTATATATCATTCTGTCATGGGCCTTACAGTACATTTGCTCTTTGACTGCAAACGGCACGTGAGGTAAAACAAGGTTACACAGAGGGAATAATCCTTTGGTGCCCTGATTGACACAGAGTCTATGATAGACCATGAACTTCCTCACCACAGGGCACCAAGTGGTCGAGAGTCCGATCTCCGTCCTCCACTCACCACACTCTACATCTGGTCAGCTGGCAGGTATAACAACAACAATAAAACAGTCACACAAAAATATAGAGGCGCAACATCTGAGGGGTATACCACAAAGCAGAATCAATGAGTTAGCCAGCTAACTTACCTAAGTATTCAGAAATATTTGTTTTATTTTTTAGAAAGGATATCTTGAAATGAGCGTTGTAATTGACTCAACAACCAAAAACACATTGAAGTTTGGCTTTCTTAATGTTCCTGAAAATCAGTAGATATTTTTGGTTGTTTATCAAAGTTAGCTGGCGAACTCACTGATTATGCTTAGTACGGATCTTAACTTGATCACTCTTTTTTTGCTGAGAATTTACCTGCTGCATAGGAAATTAAAATGCGCCTGGTGAGTCCCTGAAAATGAGCAGTTTTCTTTCTATCCATGAGTGGGTAGTCGAGTCATTGGGATCATGGCTTGTTCTCATCAAAAATAATTTTCACTCTTGCTCGCTCAAATGCTAGGCCTAGGTCCTATTACGCAAAAATTCAAATGCACAAAAATGTATCTGAAATGCAGCCATACACATGACCAACTGTCATTTTATATAGCCACTAGGTTACAGCAGAAAAGTGTCAAGTGTATCCTAAGGTAAAAATTCTGTTTAAATCGTGGCCTGGGGTGGTCTAGTGGTTAGGGTCAGTGGCCTACCAGGTTGGCATGGGTTGAATACCAGTCTATGTCCTTCTGGTACTAATAATTAAAACCCCCAGTTGACTTGATTTATTTACACATTTAAAATATGGACAGTCCAGGGATATTTTACCCCTGATCTTGATAAGAAATGACTGTACCAGACACATTTGGATAACATAAATAGGAAACAAATAAAATAATAACAATAGGCTACACCAGGGATCATCAACTAGATTAAGCCACAGGCCGATTTCTTTCTTGAGCGGATGGTCTGGTGGCTGGAACATAATTACAAATAATTTGTAGACTGCAAATTGACCGAAAGAAGCCGAAACATATATAATATATATATACTGCTCAAAAAAATAAAGGGAACACTTAAACAACACATCCTAGATCTGAATGAAATAAATAATCTTATTAAATACATTTTTCTTTACATTGTTGAATGTGCTGACAACAAAATCACACAAAAATAATCAATGGAAATCCAATTTATCAACCCATGGAGGTCTGGATTTGGAGTCCCACTCAAAATTAAAGTGGAAAACCACACTACAGGCTGATCAAACTTTGATGTAATGTCCTTAAAACAAGTCAAAATGAGGCTCAGTGGTGTGTGTGGCCTCCACGTCCCTGTATGACCTCCCTACAACGCCTGGGCATGCTCCTGATGAGGTGGTGGATGGTCTCCTGAGGGATCTCCTCCCAGACCTGGACTAAAGCATCCGCCAACTCCTGGACAGTCTGTGGTGCAACGTGGCGTTGGTGGATGGAGCGAGACATGATGTCCCAGATGTGCTCAATTGGATTCAGGTCTGGGGAACGGGCGGGCCAGTCCATAGCATCAATGCCTTCCTCTTGCAGGAACTGCTGACACACTCCAGCCACATGAGGTCTAGCATTGTCTTGCATTAGGAGGAACCCAGGGCCAACCGCACCAGCATATGGTCTCAGAAGAGGTCTGAGGATCTCATCTCGGTACCTAATGGCAGTCAGGCTACCTCTGGCGAGCACATGGAGGGCTGTGCGGCCCCCCAAAGAAATGCCACCCCACACCATGACTGACCCACCGCCAAACCGGTCATGCTGGAAGATGTTGCAGGCAGCAGAACGTTCTCCACGGCGTCTCCAGACTCTGTCACCTCTGTCACGTGCTCAGTGTGAACCTGCTTTCATCTGTGAAGAGCACAGGGCGCCAGTGGCGAATTTGCCAATCTTGGTGTTCTCTGGCAAATGCCAAACGTCCTGCACGGTGTTGGGCTGTAAGCACAACCCCCACCTGTGGACGTCGGGCACTCATACCACCCTCATGGAGTCTGTTTCTGACCGTTTGAGCAGACACATGCACATTTGTGGCCTGCTGGAGGTCATTTTGCAGGGCTCTGGCAGTGCTTCTCCTGCTCCTCCTTGCACAAAGGCGGAGGTAGCGGTCCTGCTGCTGGGTTGTTGCCCTCCTACGGCCTCCTCCATGTCTCCTGATGTACTGGCCTGTCTCCTGGTAGCGCCTCCATGCTCTGGACACTACGCTGATAGACACAGCAAACCTTCTTGCCACAGTTCGCATTGATGTGCCATCCCGGATGAGCTGCACTACCTGAGCCACTTGTGTGGGTTGTAGACTCCGTCTCATGCTACCACTAGAGTGAAAGCACCGCCAGCATTCAAAAGTGACCAAAACATCAGCCAGGAAGCATAGGAACTGAGAAGTGGTCTGTGGTCCCCACCTGCATAACCACTCCTTTATTGTGGGTGTCTTGCTAATTGCCTATAATTTCCACCTGTTGTCTATTCAATTTGCACAACAGCATGTGAAATGTATTGTCAATCAGTGTTGCTTCCTAAGTGGACAGTTTGATTTCACAGAAGTGTGATTAACTTGGAGTTACATTGTGTTGTTTAAGTGCTCCCTTTATTTTTTTGAGCAGGGGGCAGCATTTGCACGTCTGGATAAAAAAAATTTACCCGATTTAATCTGGTTACTAATCCTACCCAGTAACTAGAATATGCATATACTTATTATATATGGATAGAAAACACTCTAAAGTTTCTAAAACTGTTTGAATGGTGTCTGTGAGTATAACAGAACTCATTTGGCAGGCAAAACCCTGAGACATTTTCTGACAGGAAGTGGATACCTGATGTGTTGTATTACCTTTAAACCTATCCCATTGAAAAGCACAGGGGCTGAGGAATATTTTGGCACTTCCTATTGCTTCCACTAGATGTCACCAGCCTTTACAAAGTGTTTTGAGTCTTCTGGAGGGAGATCTGACCGAACAAGAGCCATGGAACGATGATGTCCCATTAGACACCTGGCGCGCGAGTTCATGTTGGGTACCCTCGTTCCAATACGTTATAAAAGAGTATGCATTCGTCCACCTTGAATATTATTCATGTTCTGGTTAAAAAAGGCCCTAATGATTTATGCTATACAACGTTTGACATGTTTGAACGAACGTAAATATATTTTTTCCCCTCGTTCATGACGAGAAGTCCGGCTGGCTTAGATCATGTGCTAACAAGACGGAGATTTTTGGACATAAATGATGAGCTTTTTTGAACAAAACTACATTCGTTATGGACCTGTGATACCTGGAAGTGACATCTGATGAAGAGAATCAAAGGTAATGGATTATTTACATAGTATTTTCGATTTTAGATCTCCCCAACATGACGTCTAGTCTGTATCGCAACGCGTATTTTTCTGGGCGCAGTGCTCAGATTATTGCAAAGTGTGATTTCCCAGTAAGGTTATTTTTAAATCTGGCAAGTTGATTGCGTTCAAGAGATGTAAATCTATAATTCTTTAAATGACAATATAATATTTTACCAATGTTTTCTAATTTTAATTATTTAATTTGTGACGCTGACTTGACTGCCGGTTATTGGAGGGAAACGATTTCCTCAACATCAATGCCATAGTAAAACGCTGTTTTTGGATATAAATATGAACTTGATAGAACTAAAAATGCATGCATTGTCTAACATAATGTCCTAGGAGTGTCATCTGATGGAGATTGTAAAAGGTTAGTGCATCATTTTAGCTGGTTTTATGGTTTTGGTGACCCTGTCTTTGAATCGACAAAACATTACACACAACTCTTGTAAATGTACTGTCCTAACATACTCTAAATGTATGCTTTCGCCGTAAAACCTTTTTGAAATCGTAAAACGTGGTTAGATTAAGGAGATGTTTATCTTTCAAAGGGTGTAAAATAGTTGTATGTTTGAAAAATTTGAATTTTGACATTTATTTGGATTCAAATTTGCCGCTCTTGAAATGCACCTGCTGTTGATGGAGTGCACCACGGGTGGCACGCTAGCGTCCCACCTAGCCCATAGAGGTTAATATTAACTAAACTATATTCATTTCAAACCTTGTTTACATTTGTATACGATCACGTGTCTCTCTATTATGCATGGGAATACTTGGGAACAGATTTCCAAATTTAAAATCACTTGGAACTGATTTCCTGCTGTTTCTGACCCCCCAAAAGGGGGGTCAGAACATCGGGGACAAATAAAACCACCCATGGGCCAAATTCAGCCCGCGGGCCACCAGTTGGGGAACCCTGGGCTACACCAACATTAGTTAACATTTATACAAAGTGTTGGGTAAATTTCTACAGTAGATTTATCATGGTAGATGAGGAAATATTGTACAGAGTGCTTGTCAAATATAAATCACCCTTAGTCTGTTCAAAAAGCACTAAGTTGTTCCAATTACAATACCAAGCAGAGGGAAAATATATCTTGAAAGACTTTGGTTGTAAGCAGGACAAACACTATAAGAGGTTAAGGTAAACGTTGGTTTTATCCTTGATATGGAAACGTGGACCGCAGGCTCTGTAGGGAGGGTGTGACACCATTGCGGCGCCTCCGGAGGCCAAATAAAGCTCTGTACCGCATCGCTGCGCGCCTCACAAATTTTGTGACAATGTGGAGGGCTCCATAAAGCTCCATATATGATTGGTTGAGGGTAGGTGGGGGCAGTAAATCCTGTATAAACAAACTCACTTCCTTGACAACTTCTTTCACAACAGTTCTGCTCCTCGAAGAGCATGACGTTTCAATGCCCTGACTTTTGCAGAAGCCGCATCACAGTAAATGCTGTATTGCCAATGCAGATTCCAGAATGACCATAAATCGGCTTTAACACCGACATCATATTTTAGGGAGCGGTAATGAGGTGACCAATAATGGTTGCAATTGAGATCAGCTGTGTGGGTGAATTTAGCTCTACTGATGGTTTAACGAGACATCAGCTGGTGATAATCTAGTGCCATTGATGGTTGCTCTAGGCCCCTTGTTATTTGATTATATTCCAATAGGCTACCTGTTAACCTATCCATTGTGACATAATGAAAGGTGTAAAAATCGATAGTAGGCTAGTGTTTGTGTTTCCCTGGCTGAATTGATGAGCTGATTTGGGATAAGGTTTTACCGCTAACCTACAAAGCATTACATGGGCTTGCTCCTACCTATCTTTCCGATTTGGTCCTGCCGTACATACCTACACGTATGCTACGGTCACACGATGCAGGCCTCCGAATTGTCCCTAGAATTTCTAAGCAAACAGCTGGAGGCAGGGCTTTCCTATGATTGAGTGTAGTCTGGTCCAGGAGTGTGAAGGTGAACGGAAAGGCTCTGGAGCAACGAACCGCCCTTGCTGTCTCTGCCTGGCCGGTTCCCCTCTCTCCACTGGGATTCTCTGCCTCTAACCCTATTACAGGGGCTGAGTCACTGGCTTACTGGTGTTCTTCCATGCCGTCCATGGGAGGGGTGCGTCACTTGAGTGGGTTGAGTCACTGACGTGGTCTTCCTGTCTGGGTTGGCGCCCCCCCCCCTTGGGTTGTGCTGTGGTGGAGATCCTTGTGGGCTATACTCGGCCTTGTCTCAGGATGGTAAGTTGGTGGTTGAAGATTTCCCTCTAGTGGTGTGGGGGCTGTGCTTTGGCAAAGTGGGTGGGGTTATATCCTACCTGTTTGGCCCTGTCCAGTGGTATCATTGGATGGGGCCACAGTGTCTCCTGACCCCTCCTGTCTCAGCCTCCAGTATTTATGGTTCAGTAGTTTATGTGTCGGGGGGCTAGGGTCAGTCTGTTATATCTGGAGTATTTCTCCTGTCTTATCCGGTGTCCTGTGTGAATTTAAGTATGCTCTCTCTAATTCTCTCTTTCTTTCTTTCTTTTTCTCTCTCGGAGGACCTGAGACCTGGGAACATGTCTCAGGACTACCTGACATGATGACTCCTTGCTGTCCACCCCAGTCCACCTGGCCGTGCTGCTGCTCCACTTTCAACTGTTCTGCCTGCGGCTATGGAACCCTGACCTGTTCACCGGACGTGCTACCTGTCCCAGACCTGCTGTTTTCAACTCTCTAGAGACAGCAGGAGCGGTAGAGATACTCTCAATGATCGGCTATGAAAAGCCAACTGACATTTACTCTTGAGGTGCTGACTTGTTGCACCCTCAACAACTACTATGAGTATTATTATTTGACCATGCTGGTCATTTATGAACATTTGAACATCTTGGCCATGTTCTGTTATAATCTCCACCCGGCACAGCCAGAAGAGGACTGGCCACCCCTCATAGCCTGGTTCCCCTCTAGGTTTCTTCCTAGGTTTTGGCCTTTCTCGGGAGTTTTTCCTAGCCACCGTGCTTCTACACCTGCATTACTTGCTGTTTGGGGTTTTAGGCTGGGTTTCTGTACAGCACTTTGAGATATCAGCTGATGTAAGAAGGGCGATATTTGATTTGATTTGACAGGTGCAGGCCTACTGTAGAACAATAAACTTTACTCCAGAGTGGATGCTTGCCCATGTTTTATAGTTAGGCTATGTATAATTTGTCAATATATACTGAACAAAAATATAAACGCAATTAACAGTTTTACTGAGTTACAGTTCATATATGGAAATAAGTCAATTTAAATAAATAAATTAGGCCCTAATGTATGGATTAGGTGTACGGCCATGGGTTGGCCTGGGAGAACATAGGCCCACCCACTTGGGAACCAGGCTTACCCAGTGGGGAGCCAGGCCCAGCCAATCAGAATGAGTTTTTACCCACAGAAGGGCTTTATTACAGACAGAAATAATCCTCAATCTCATCAGCTGTCTGGGTGGCTGGTCTCATACGATCCCACAGGTGAAGAAGCCGGATGTGGAGGTCCTGGGCTGGCGTGGTTACACGTGGTCTGCGGTTGTGAGGCCGGTTGGACATACTGCCAAATTTTTTTCTATTTTTAATTTTACCTTTATTTAACTAGGCAAGTCAGTTAAGAACAAATTCTTATTTACAATGACGGCCTACTCCGGCCACACCCGGACGACGCTGGGCCAATTGTGCGAGAAATTAAGATTCTATTCTCTGGCAACAGTTCTGGTGGATATTCCTGCAGTCAGTATGTCAATTGCACACTCCCTCCAAACTTGAGGCATTTGTGACAAAACTGCACATTTAAGAGTAGCCTTTTATTGTCCCCATCACAAGGTGCACCTGTGTAATGATCATGCTGTTTAATTAGATGGATAATATTAGCAAAGGAGAAATGCTCACTAACAGGGATGTAAATACATTTGTGCACCACATTTTTGAGAAATAAGCTTTTTGTGCATATGTAAATGTCTAGGATTATTTATTTCAGCTCATGAAACCAACACTTTATATCTTGCACTTATATATTTGTTCAGTATAGTTATAGTCTTTGGTATGGATTGAAAGCCTGTATTGTGTGGCTTTAATATTTCATTTCGTAAAGCTGTCAAAATGTTTATGCATTTAACCCTATCCAAATACAATTTTGTTTAGCTCACTTTTTTCTTTGATGTGTAAATGATCAAACTATTCTTTTTACTTCTTGAAAACAGAGACTTCCGGTTAAGATGCTTTGTGTGAGTTCAACCCGCCTTTCTTTCTATGTATTTCTGTGTCTTTGACAGTGACTTGTGTGGCAGCGATGGCTGGCAGCTGGCCTGATGTTGAAGCAGCTTGTGTTGTGATAGGAGAGAGACAGAGATGTGGCACAGGCTATGGCCTCTGTGACTCAGCCTCGTCATGGAGACAAGAGTTTGATGGGAGTGTGAGGGCTCTGACATGCTAACGCATCAGTAGAGGTGGACGTGATGCACTACCACCCTCTCAGTCATACACTTTGAGATCGTATGCACATACACTCTTGGAAAAAGAGCCAAATAGTCATTTTTTGGTTCTAGATCAGCCCTTTTTGTTCTAAGAGTGTACAATCACACAGACAGACAGACAGACAGACAGACAGACAGACAGACAGACAGACAGACAGACTCTCAGACAATGGCATCTCACCTTGAAAACGACTTGAGCACCGGTGACAGAGATTGTCAACACTTTACAGTATATAACGTCAATGTCTCCTCTTCAAGGTCTTTGACATTGTCTCTTTCTCAGGGGCAAAATGGAACCAGAAATCGGCCCTGGCATTTCAAACACATCGGCCCATTTTAGTCTTTCTTAATAAGTTACACCATAGAATTTGTCTTCAGCAGCATTGCCCTTTCAACCATTTGATAATACATGCCATTGTAATACTTTCTTTCAGCATAGCATCCATCCATAAATACAGTAGCTACTGTAAACTATCAGTTCCCACCTGAGGATATCAACTTTTCAGCCATCTTTTTCCTATGTTTGATGGGTGCAAAATCCACTTGTCACTTAAATCTCGCTGATTGATTTATTTAATTTTACTCTGGCGACTCTTTCTTGCTTGTACCATTTGTTTTTCCCCGTTGACGTAATGACCACGGAAACGTTTGTAAAGACCTGACAAACTGTCACGCTCTGACCTAGGAGAGCTGTGTTTTCTCTGTTTAGCTAGGCCAGGGTGTGATAGGTGGGTGGGCATTCTATATTTTGTTTTCTATGTTTTGGCCGGGTATGGTTTCCAATCAGAGGCAGGTGTCTATCGTTGTCTCTGATTGGAAGCCATACTTAGGCAGCCTGTTTTTCCTTTGGTTTTTGTGGGTAGTTGTTTTCCATTTAGTCGTAAGTACCTGACGGAACTGTCTGCTGTCATTTTGTTGTTTATTTGTAAGTGTTCATTTGTTCATTAAAATTCAAGATGAACATATTCTACACTGCACCTTGGTCGACTCATTTTGACGCCTGTGACACAAACACATTCCAGTAATGGCTGAAAAGGCTCAATGGAATACGTTGGCTTTCTGTTGCATCTAAAATAACGATAACGCTTGGACAGGATTAAACACACCATCTCAACACTTATATCACAAGAAAGAGAAGAAAGATAACTTTATTTTGATGGGTGTTGATTTTTTTTGTTCATGTAATAGTGGCTGGTAGGCCCCTTACTTGCCCTGGATGGTTCAAGCTGTCTGGCTGGTGTTGGTGAGCAAAGAGAGGCAGGGAGCAGAAGATGCAGTGCAAGGTTTTTATTTTAAGGCTCTTGAAGGAGGTGCAGGTATGTAAAATAGATACAAATCCTCCAACAACATACTGGACCAGGCTCAAATTAAATAATAAACTGATAAAAAAAATTAGTCAAATGACTATGAGGACCAGTCTGACTAGCCCCTAGTGCTCAAACCAACTCTAACAAACCCCTGCAGAGACAGGCTGCCATCTTAATCCCCCATAAAGCTCTACACCTGAGCATTTATAATGTGGCAGAGACCAGGTGACAGGAAACACTTGTAATGGAAGGCCGTTTGTCAAACTGAGCCATTAAGCACTTAGCAAAGTAAACAACTCTACAATAACAGTTTAGATACTATAACCTGTACGATACCGAAATATATAGAATACTTTTAAAGAGCTGGACTAAAGCAGAAACTCTTTCCCCCCAATTAGTAATGTAGTGTCCCTTCTTAATGAGCAGATCATGCTCACCGGTGTGCTTGGTGGCCACGCCCCTCCACATGCTACAAGACAGATCTCAAACAAACATGTGTAAGTACTGCTTTAGACAAGCAACATAACTAATAAACTGTATCGGATTTTCTTCTCATGTCTTCTGTCATTTATATCCAATCTTTATTTAAAATAGATCAAACACAGGTAACACACTCAACCGAAATGAATATTTGGTGAGGTGATCAAGCAATTACAGTATATCACCGTGTATACTGTAAAATAGGACAAGTGAGGAAGCACAGTTAGCTCGCTCACAGTGCATTTGAAAAAAGTAATGATTTAATACAGTTAACATTTGTACAAATTAGATGCGCTGAAATTATAGCAACATACGAAAAGGACAACTTGGATTATAGTGATATTATGTCTGATCTCGCAAACGATGTAAAGTATGTGTAGATACGTGTAATCTAGAGCCAAGCGTTTAGATTTTAAATCACATGGGTATCCTTCTCTTGACACACTTGTTGAATTATGCAAGAGAATGTGACAACAACAGTAATGAATAATTAATGAGGCAGTAGTCTAGATAGCACAGGTGAGCGCAGGTAGGCCTAGACAGAGCAAGTATTTGGTGGTTGCTGCCTTTCCTCCCCTTTTTATATATCTATTAATGTCTGCAAATTCTCAGTGTATGTATGCAAATGAGGCCATATAATTTTCTTTATTTTATCACAAAGTATTTAAATACCTGATACACTTTGAAAATGTATATATATGTGTGTATTATAATATATCTATATATGTATATATATGCAACATATTTTCCACCAACATGTTTTTATGCCAATGTGCCACACAACCAATAAACAAAACATACCGATTTTGGGCATTTCAATACCATGGTTTGCATTTTCAACACCACAATAAATAGACTGTCAATCTTGACAGAAAGAAAACACATCCCTCCCTACTTTAGGCTTACCCAGTATCAATGGCTTGGCTTGACAATCTCTAAATGTCATTCAACTTTTTGGTGTTTTGTAAGAGATGTCTCTTTCCATTTATCAAATTGCTGCTGCACAGTTTGGATTTATTGATCGATAGATTTTATTTTTCAGCAAAAAAAATACATACTGTATATACACAAATAATTTTAAAAGTCACCATGATTGCATAATAAAGTCAGGTATGTATTTCCATTGTAGTACCTACATTTGCTGCAGCCTATGCCACAGTAATATAAGGACTAAATGCATATCTAATTTATATCTCCATCTGGCTTTTGGGGTTACCTTCTTTTGTTAATAGTTTTTTTTTCAGCTGTGGAGTTTTAAAACAGCATATCACTTAAATATTGTTGTTTAAATTAGTAAGTACGTGAGAACTCTTTCTCCATCAATTCCATTGAAATTGCATCCAATCTAGATAATCTTGTTCAAAATGAATACAGAGCATTGGAAAAGTATTCCGACCCCTTGACCTTTTCCACATGTTACATTATAGCCTTATTCTAAAATTGATTAAATTGTTTTTCCCCCCCTTATCAATACCCCATCATGACAAAGCAAAAACTGTTTTTTAGAAATTTTTGCAAATGTCACATTTACAGTATTCAGACCCTTTACTCAGTACATTGTAGAAGCAGTGATTACAGCCTCAAGTCTCCTTGGGTGTGACGCTACAAGTTTGGCACATCTTCTGTGCAGATCCTCTAAAGCTCTGTCAGGTTGGATGGGGAGCATCGCTGCGCAGATATTATCAGGTCTCTCCAGAGATGTTCAATCAGATTCAAGTCCAGGCTCTGGCTGGGCAACTCAATGACATTCAGAGACTTGTCTGAAGCCACTCCTGCAATGTCTTGGCTGTGTGCCAGGATCATTGTCCTGTTGGAGAGGAAACCTTTGCCCCAGTCTGAGGTCCTGAACGCTCTGGAGCAGGTTTTCATCAAGGATCTCTCTGTACATTGCTCCGTTCATCTTTCGCTCGATCCTGAATAGTCTCCCGGTCCCTGCCGCTGACATCACCACAGCATGATGCTGCCATCACCGTGCTTCACCGTAGGGATGGTGCAAGGTTTCCTCCAAATGTGACACTTGGCATTCAGGCCAAAGCGTTCAATCTTGGTTTCATCAGACCAGAGAATATTCCTTCTCATGGTCGGAAAGTCCTTTAGGTTCCTTTCGGCGAACTCTAAGAGGGCTGTCATGTGCCTTTTACTGAGGCTTGGCTTCCGTCTGGCCACTCTACCATAAAGGCCCGATTGGTGTAGTGCTGCAGAGATGGTTGTCCTTCTGGAAGGTTCTCCCATCTCCACAGAGGAACTCTGGAGCTCTGTCAGAGGGACCATCGGGTTCTTGGTCCCCTCCCTGACCAAGGCCCTTCTCCCCCGATTGCTCAGTTTGCCTGCGCAGCCAGCTCTAGGAAGAGTCTTGGGGGTTACAAACTTCTTCCATTTAGGAATTATGGAAGCCACTGTGTTCTTGGGGACCTTCAATGCTACAGACATTTATTGGAACCCTTCCCCAGATTTGTGCCTCGACACAATCCTGTCTCAGTTCTACGGACAATTCCTTCTACCTCACAGGTTGGTTTTTGCTCTGACATGCTCTGTCAACTGTGGAACCTTATATAAACAAGTGTGTCCCTTTCCAAATCATGTACAATCAATTGAATTTACCACAGGTGGACTCCAATGAAGTTGTAGAAACATCTCAAGGATGATCAATGGAAACAGGATGCACCTGAGCAAAATTTTGAGTGTCATAGCAAAGGCTCTGAATACTTACTGTTGAAGTCGGAAGTTTACATACACTTAGGTTGGAGTCATTAAAACTCGTTTTTCAACCACTCCACAAATTTCTTGTTAAAAAACTATAGTTTCGGCAAGTCGGTTAGCACATGTACTTTGTGAAAATGATGTCATTACTTTAGAAGCTCTGATAGGCTAATTGACATCATTTGAGTCAATTGGAGGTATACCTGTGGATGTATTTCAAGGCCTACCTTCAAACTCAGTGCCTCTTCGCTTGATATTGTCATGACGTTGGCCTGTGGGTAAGGTTTATGACCCCCCCCCCCCCATAAATACCTTTCTCCCTTCCCCTCTCTCACTGACCCTACTGAAGGACTGCTGTCCTGTTAAATATAGAGAGTCTGGGAACATCAAACAAATGGGGACAGGAACCATATTTTGGTAATAAAACCAGTTGGAAATATGCTTGATAACGTAATGAGTATGTATGTCAGTTCGCTTGTTATCTGGGACATTATGATTGATGACAGGACGACATAAACTGTACCTGAGAAAGTATACGCCCTCTAGTTATCAGAGTCACATGGACTTGTTATGCAATTGAAATGTTTGATATTGAAAATGTTTGTTAGGAGATTAAATGTAATTTTAGCTTCCAAATGAGAGATTTGGGTTTTCATAAGGAAAGTGCCCTGCTTGATCAGTGGCCCACCCCTGTGAAGAGGAGGGGTTATAAACGATGAAACACATCCTTCCCCCCTCTCCACTATATAAGCCTTGGACGAAAAGATAACGGTTGTTCCAGTACGGGAGGTCTGCAGCCTCTACGTTAGAAGGAAACACATGTCAAGGACAGAACTAAGCCAACCTCGGCGTGAGCTATGGTATGAACTGGTATGAACTTTGAGCTTATTCACTACAGAAGTGATACTTCCTAGCCGCTGTAGACGTGGGCTAGGAAAGGACGGACGACGGATCCAGTCTAACAGACGGACGAAGATACCACCACGTATCCAATTTACCACCAGAGACATTCTTAAGAGTTTACAGGAAGATCTGTTGGCCAACCCGGCCAGCATCTACGACCAATCTACCGAAGCGCAGCTCAGAGTAAATATTTATTGCATTTTCTTTTTCCAAATGGGCGGTAATTTAGAATGCATAAGATAATGTATTTACGATAGCCTAGCTGCTGTTTCTCTGTTCCTAAATCTTCCCGCTCTTTCATTCAAGCCCAACCCCCTTTCCTTTGTGTAACCAGCTTTCATACAGGTTCCGTTCACCAGGGGTGAATTCTGTATGACATCATTGTATTCTGTGTATTTGTAATTCTGTGTGATTAGTTAGGTATTTAGTAAATAAATAATTAAACCCAATTTTGTATTGCTGATTCAACTTGTTAGCCAGGGTTCGTGAAGATAGCCAAGAATTTACAACTTTCATTATGAGACTGAAAATAAGATAAGGGTTAATATTGACTGCTGTCGATGTAAAATATTACAAAGTATTTTAAGAGTTTATTCGGAAGATAACGGCTCTATAAACGTTCTTCCGTGGTGCCCCGACTTTCTAGTTAATTACATTTACATGATTAGCTTAATCAGGTAATATTAATTACAGAGAGATCATTTTATGAGTTAGCATGTCATATCACTTAATCCGGCATAGCCAAAGACACGACATATGGCGCCCCCTGTGAGGACCCTTAAACTAAGACGCACGTTGGGTCAATTTGATAATATCATACATATGACGCCCCGTGTGAGGAATCTAAAATGGGATGAAGCTTTCATTTTGATTCAGCATATATAAAATTGAAAAGCAGATTACATAATATACCAAGTTTATGATTACATTATGGGAATTGTAGACCGGAATTATGGGTGCGTGTGTGCTCTGGAGAATCGCCTCCGTGTTGTGCTCTGACGTAGTCAGTGGGTAGCATAAACTATACATGTATGTATGATGGCTGATAAAGCTATCTGAGAAATAGCGTGTTTGGCCAAACGCTAAGCTATTTGTGCCTCGCGCGTTTCAGATGCGTGTTGGCTAGGTCATAATTAATTTCTCGAGCGAGGACAAAGAGCCAGCCGATTGAAATTTAGGAGAGATTAGTTAAAACATCGTCAAATATCGCCGAAAAGGGTTTGAACATAATACGTTATAAGTAAAACCTTTCCCTTGCCAAGGGAAGACCTGTGGTGAGCATTTTTCAGGCATCAAGTAGCATTAGCTTGCTCGAGATGCTAAGCTAACAAAAGGGAAAACAGCCATTTTGTTTGTGCCACATTGTAATTCATCTGACTTGCGGAACGAAAGTCCCGCCCTGGGTACTTCCGTTTGTTTTCAGTGTGTGCCAGCAGGGACCTCTGAAGAAGTCACCAGTACTTTCCTTCAAATAATTAGTCAGGTGACACTCAAGTCGTTACTCGTGATATCCAGACGGATATCGATGTCTTTTTCAATTGAACTAATAAGTGAAATTGCCAGATTTACATTCTGAAGTGGATCTTTTAAATAATATCCAAATTGATGAGTTTTCTAAATGAGACATTGTAATATTTTTCCACATTAACCTAGATGAATAAACCTCTCAGGTTAATTAAAGTTTAAATCCCAAATAGCCTATACAGGTTTGATTTATCATTAAAATTGATCAATCAGTAAAATTTGGTTTTTGCAAAACCCATTCAGTAATCCAGTACTGACAGAAGTCCCGCCCCAGCGGGAATCCCGTGTGGCTTCGGCCCAAGGAAGAAGTGTACCATAGTGGGGAGTGTTCCCAACATTGAATCTACTGTTTACACTTATGATATCCAATCAATGGAGATTGTATGGATTATCATCTCATTCAATTTAATAAGTTAAATTGTTGAACAAACCTTAATGTTCTTGCAATCAAATGAGACACTTTTTAAATTTTCCATATTAACCTGGATGAAGCAACCTCAGGTTAATTCAAGTTTAATACCCAGATAGCCTACCCAGGTAGGATTAATCATTGGCATTGATTAATTAATTCAATTTGCTTTTGCAAATTCATTCACGTCCAACTTCCACATTACTGGTACAGTACTGATGGTTCGTCAACATCTATAAATAGATTAAACTTGTCTTTGCAGCTTCCAATGAATTCCAAACCCAAACATTGAAAAAAAAATAGGAACATTTTTCCTCTAAATTTTTCTAATAATGTGCAAGCTACCAAAGGAGGTGGTCACCACTCCTCCGCTAATTAGTGAACCTCCACCCATAAAAGGATTGATCTCTGACCTCAGCAGTGATACCAACCCTAATTATGCCATTAGAAAAACAACAGCCGAAATTGCGAACGCTCTCCAAAATCAACCATCAAATACAGGCTTTGTGACTGTTCTCTCCACTTTAGCACTTATGTATCGCCATCAAAGGTTGGCATCGGTCCAATACCACAGTGCACAGCTGAAGCACGTGCAAGACATGGCTAACATGAGGGCACAGGTGGAGAGAACTGAGCAACTATTGACAAAAGCAGGAAATGAAAACATTCTGCTAGTCGAGGAACTGCGTTTGAAATCGGAACAATTAAAAGTAATTGCAAATACTTATGACGATGAACGAGCACAAACTCTCCAACAAAATCGTCATCTGCAGGAACAACTCGATTTAGCCAAAACTAAATACGATGTAGTCCAATCCAAACTAGATAAATCTGTCGAGTTATCTATAAACAGGAGCGCACAATTTGATAATATGCAGGCTGTTTTGTTGAACATTACTCAAGGTAACAATGTTCTACTCCAAATTCTGCAGACCAAAGACGATCAGTTGATGAACACAATGACAAAGTTGGATGACAAATCAGCAGAACTTATTGAAGTCGCTGACCAAATGAATGATGAGAGAACTCAGGTGATGAGGATGGAAATATTGATTTCTAAGCAAGCAGAGGAAATCTCATCACTGAATCTCTCGCTCCGTACACGAGACCTCTATCTGCAAACCATGACAGATAAGTTTGAGACCGAAAGGAGCAGGTGTGAAGGAGTGAAGACGATAGGTTTCAGACATTGCCTCCATCATTTGTCCCTCAGTCTTCATCTCTTGGCCATTCGGCACTGAGTAATATGGAGCCTCTTGGCCAACAAAGCCAAAGCTTGGCTTCTCCTCTTGGCCTGTCGGCCCCAATTTCTCCACAGGATGAAGCCAACCCTCTCCGCCCGCTTGACAAACTCGTCAAGAATTTCCCCACCTTTGACCCCGTTCCAGGTCAGCCAAACGATACTGAGACGTTCCTAGGTGACATAGAGGACGCGTTGGGTGGCTACCCGAATGCTACGGGTTCTGACAGGGTTTACCTGTTGAAGCGAACGTCGAATAGACACGTGACGAGGTTCATTCGCCTACAACAGCAACACGTGCTAAATGACTACGCTAAACTTGCCACAGCTTTGAAATTAGAATTCAGTGGTTCTGCGACTCGCAAACATGATAGCTCACTGGCTAACACGGTCAAACAAGCTCGGAACGAACACCCACAAGCTTTCTATCATAGGCTTCGTTCAGCTTACTTTGGCCTACTCACGGAAACAGGAATGGAAGAGCTGTTACCATTCAAACAAATGTTTCTGTCGAACATGTATCCCACCTTCATTACCTACTTGGGCCCTGCAGCCCACGTTGGCTTGCCTATCTTACAACTCAGAGAGCTTGCAAGCACAGCTTTTGAGGCATCAAAAGCTCGCAACACTAAGAGCCCTGACCACTCGGTTTTGAAGTTTGACCAGGAGCACTCACTCCAGTTAGAGGGTGCATTATCAGGTATTGGAGCGTCGAGAGATGACGCACCACAACAGTTTCTACCACGAAACCATGATTCCAATAACCGCCGCGGTCGAAATAACTGTAAAGTACGTCGCCTTCAAAACGACTACCGCTACAATCGACCTGTTCGCTATGTTCCTGCACCCAACCCACACAAAGTGTCAGAGCACAAGGGTAACAAAGGGTTGAAGGACGATCAAAACGTAGACCAATGTTCTCCAGAAGTCCCACTACGGGAAGAACTAAAGCGAGAACAATTTGAGAAAAGGGTAAAAGATAAGTCACAAGGACTAGACGGGGAATTACCGGACACCAGGTCCGCAGAAATTAACACCCATCGCAAGGACGTTAAAGTTCAAATTTCTCCCGCTCTCATTCAAGACCCTATCCAGGGCCCGCCTGATCAAGAAACAAGCCCCCGGGCTTTGTCTATAGACTCTGATACAAAAGTTGCGAAGAAAAAGGTCAAACGCTTCGTTAAAGCCAAGCCCACTCAAAATCGGAAAAGTCAATCTGCTTCCACCTTGAACAGAAATGGCACATCACGTCGTTGCGAACGACCACTCCACTTTGTGGGGAACATGTCCACAAACCACGAATCTAAACGGCCATACCTGGAAACAGTCCTGGAGGACTGCTTAACTTGTCATGCGCTAATTGATTCGGGTGCGACAATATCACTCATCTCTCAAACATTGTTTGATGATCTCAAAAGGGCTTTGAAGCCAACTAAACGTTGGTTAAAAGTGGAACGATGCGACACTAAACTTCGAGGGGTCACTCAGACTACCTCGCCTCTCACATTGAGAGTCATGCTGAAACTACACTTCCAGGACGTATCGCTCGTTCACCCTGTGTATGTTACCAGCCTCGAAACTGTAACCCTGCTACTTGGAGCAGACTTGATGGATCGGTTACTCCCATTGATGGATTGGAAAACCAACCAGGTATGGTCACAGGCCACAGTGCCTTCTCCACTGACCACACTGTCTTCCCCTAACGCTAGCTGCAACGCAGTCCTTCACGAAGGGGTATCTGTCGAAAGCACCCCTTGGGAAAAAGACGTTTAGAAACCTCTTGGTGCAGAATCCGATCCAAGGAGATATTACGATATCTCGACAAATTCCATCAGCCAATCTGATTGACCATTCTTTTCATGATTTCGAGCCAGCTGTCTCTGTGAATGAGCAACTTCCCTCCTCCTTGCAGTCGTGCAATACGGTAGTTGAGATGAACTTCTCTTGCCCTTTGGACACTTCCGCAAGCACTGCGGCCGTCTCAGCAAGAAAAACATTGATGCGCAGAGTACACTCTGCTTCCGATGATACACCTTCCGCTTTGTTGGGGACTGTCACCCCTTACAATGACACTAATGGCGTCAGTCCATCAACTGACCCGATGACTCCCACTGGTGAAACACTTTGCGATATCACAGACCGATATCCTCGTCTCAGTTTGCAGGTACTGAAGAGGTTGCCACACGCGGACGCGGTGGTGACTAACAGACCTCGACAGCCACTGAGGGTGTTGAAGCACAAACACCAGGAGATTTGGTTGAAAGGTTACAGCCATTCTCATAATAACGCGGCCACTGACAACTCGTACATAGGGTCCGACCTTTTCGTTTGCGCCTCGGACACCAACACCACCCGCTGGTGGGGGGGTCCCGAGACACAAAGGGGGGGAATAGTAGCCCAGACCCATGATGAGCCTCATCGAGGCCGGTGGGGGGGTCGAGACTACGGACAACACCGTACGAGGCCACCAGAGCATAAATCAAATCTAGTTGTAAACTCCCCTATGAGAACAGTGAGGAACAGACAGGCCCCTAGACGGGGATTATCTTAGAACACGTCTAAGATAGTACTGAGGTGTACCACACTGGTCGTAAAGGAAGTCCAATGGACTTGTCCACCTCCAAAACAAATGGCAACAATAATCATTCCTTGCCATGTGTAGGTTCAACTACAATACAACTAGTAATATGCTCCAATCATGTGTTCCGGTAGATAATATTTCAGAATAAATCGGTAGGACAACTGGACCCCTTGAATACCAGTACCAATACCACAGTCAGTCCAGCAACACTCAGTAAGAGGATTAGTAACCTCACAAGTTAAATTGCTATTGATAATAGCGACATAGGAGTCACTCAGAGTGCAACACGGGGAAGGGAATCTCCATTGCACTCTTCCAATGGTTTACACATGCCACTAATAAATAGAACCCTCCATTCAGGAGAAAATTATTAGAAGTCATGAACCATGATCACACCACGTACGACTGGTCTAATACTTAGAGTACTTCCGTCGTGAGGTTAGCTCCTCCGTGGATAACATAGCTATGAAATTGACTTCATACCTACTGCCACTACAATAGTGGAAGACACAGTGACTTGTAGAAAACTACTAGAGACTCCCTTGACACCAATTCTGACTGACCTCCAGGCATTGACCTGAAAATTACCTGACTACGTCAGACTCATTCTGAACAAGTTGTAATCTGCCAGGATACTTGGTTTTCTTCCCTTGACATGCGCGATTGTGTAAGCATAAACGCACATGCACAACGGAACATCCAATTAGGATTTATGCTAGGATCACTTAAGGGTCCAAGCAAAATACCAGCCTTAGTAAAGTTGAACATTTACTTCTAGGCCTTTGACTCTACAGCACTCACCAGTTTTCTAACCAGAAGTCCATAGGTCAACCCTGTAGACTGCCCAAAACTAGTGCCTTACAGCTGTAGACTTATCATATAGTTGTCAACTTAGGATAGTACCCTAAGCGCCACCCCGCAAATTAGGAAAGCCCTAGATATGACATTAGACAATGCCATGATAGGGTCATTTTGCCAAGACCATGGACGTAGATAGAATACAGTCCAATTAGATGATTAAGGTGGCATAACTATTTTGTTTTGTTTATGCTTTCATTCATTTTGTTTATTTTCTTTGGCACATAGAAAGTGATAGAGCCATAAACAACTCCCCCATACCACCATCAGTTAGTGCCACAACGCCGCTCATTTGGGAGGAAATGTAATGATATATTTCATGAGTGTGTGTGCGTTGTTAACATCTGCCTAAGTTACTGCCCAGATATTCCAGTCTGGACGACCAGACGACGGGTCCGGAACGGCGATCCCAATCCGGACATCCGCTGCCGAGCCATGGAACGGACATCTTCATTTGCAGAGACCCTACCCGGGTCGACCACCAGAGGGGGGACTGCAATAGCAACCACCAACTGGACATCTGCTGCCCAGCCTTGGAGCGGACTTCTTCATTTGCAGACACCCTACCCGGGTGGACCGCCAGATGGGGACCACAACGATGATCCACAACCAGGACAACCCACGTTAATTTTTATGTTGGTTTACAACATGCAGTTTAATCGCAAGATTGAACCCAACATGGGGGGGACTGTCATGACGTTGGCCTGTGGGTAAGGTTTATGACCCCCCCCCATAAATACCTTTCTCCCTTCCCCTCTCTTACTGACCCTACTGAAGGACTGCTGTCCTGTTAAATATAGAGAGTCTGGGAACATCAAACAAATGGGGACAGGAACCATATTTTGGTAATAAAACCAGTTGGAAATATGCTTGATAACGTAATGAGTATGTATGTCAGTTCGCTTGTTATCTGGGACATTATGATTGATTAAAGGACGACATAAACTGTACCTGAGAAAGTATACGCCCTCTAGTTATCAGAGTCACATGGACTTGTTATGCAATTGAAATGTTTGATATTGAAAATGTTTGTTAGGAGATTAAATGTAATTTTAGCTTCCAAATGAGAGATTTGGGTTTTCATAAGGAAAGTGCCCTGCTTGATCAGTGGCCCACCCCTGTGAAGAGGAGGGGTTATAAACGATGAAACACATCCTTCCCCCTCTCCACTATATAAGCCTTGGACGAAAAGATAACGGTTGTTCCAGTACGGGAGGTCTGCAGCCTCTACGTTAGAAGGACACACATGTCAAGGACAGAACTAAGCCAACCTCGGCGTGGGCTATGGTATGAACTGGTATGAACTTTGAGCTTATTCACTACAGAAGTGATACTTCCTAGCCGCTGTAGACGTGGGCTAGGAAAGGACGGACGACGGATCCAGTCTAACAGACGGATGAAGATACCACCACGTATCCAATTTACCACCAGAGACATTCTTAAGAGTTTACAGGAAGATCTGTTGGCCAACCTGGCCAGCATCTACGACCAATCTACCGAAGCGCAGCTCAGAGTAAATATTTATTGCATTTTCCTTTTCCAAATGGGCGGTAATTTAGAATGCATAAGATAATGTATTTACGATAGCCTAGCTGCTGTTTCTCTGTTCCTAAATCTTCCCGCTCTTTCATTCAAGCCCAACCCCCTTTCCTTTGTGTAACCAGCTTTCATACAGGTTCCGTTCACCAGGGGTGAATTCTGTATGACATCATTGTATTCTGTGTATTTGTAATTCTGTGTGATTAGTTAGGTATTTAGTAAATAAATAATTAAACCCAATTTTGTATTGCTGATTCAACTTGTTAGCCAGGGTTCGTGAAGATAGCCAAGAATTTACAACTTTCATTATGAGACTGAAAATAAGATAAGGGTTAATATTGACTGCTGTCGATGTAAAATATTACAAAGTATTTTAAGAGTTTATTCGGAAGATAACGGCTCTATAAACGTTCTTCCGTGGTGCCCCGACTTTCTAGTTAATTACATTTACATGATTAGCTTAATCAGGTAATATTAATTACAGAGAGATCATTTTATAAGTTAGCATGTCATATCACTTAATCCGGCATAGCCAAAGACACGACAATATCATGGGAAAATCAAAAGAAATCAGCCAAGACCTCAGAGAAAAAAAATGCAGACCCATCAGAGTTGTTTCCATCTAATTGACTTGTTGCAGATAAAAGTCTGTGAATGAATATGTAGTGTACATAAAAATACCTTTTGAGGTTAATTCCCATGTACTGAATAAAAAATACAAGTTAAATGGGTTTCCATCACATTTTCAACTCTAGGCCTACTGATTGTTTGTCATAAAAAATGTTGTGTAGGTATAGCAATATGCCCACTCTGGTACTGGCGCGTGCGCTATAGCCAACAGCTTGCAGATACAGTGCAGGTATAGCCTACTACATGATGAGATTATTGTGGACGAAAGTATGATATTATCTTTATCTGTCAAATGGCAGCCAAGCATCAATCATCATGTCACCAGAATAAGACCCTACATATTTATTGAAAGGAGCATCAACTTGATCACTGTGCACTTTCACCATTCTGTGAAGCTCATCATCATTTATTTCATCTTTAGCCTAATAAACTTTATGCTTTCCCATGATATGGTGCCATTTTTTTATCAGACATGTAGGCTACTTTACTGCATAGAAAGGTTGGATTGAAACCTGGTTAATGTCAAGCCATTCTGAGGATGCTGGAATGATATATTGGATGAACGTGCGTATACCTACAGGAGAACTTTGAAGTAGCCTAATCAGATGAAAGCATTGTGACTGTTTTTTTTATGCCACATATAAAAGGTAATAATACATTTTAAAAGTTGAAGGATAAATATTTTGGCTATATTGAAGTGTTAAGTTCTAGGTGCATGAGGAATAGCCGATGGGACTGGAGAGGAGGCAGAGCGCGTGTTTCCTGAATAACTGGGCCTGCCAGGAGATAGCATAATGTGGGCACATTATAATAGGACGACTTGGAAGAATGATGATCTGAAACAGACAGCGCTTTCAGTATCAGAAGTAAAAATAAAGCCAGACTGCTACCTGATAGTGTGCCTTTCTAGCCCTTGTAAACTTTCGAGAGTAGACCCACAACGGATCCAAATCGAATGAAACAACGTCAGAGGGCTTTCTTATTCACTTCAATTTTGTACTCACTTGAAAACAATAATGCAATTAAGGAGACACATTTTTTTTAACCTGTATTTAAGTAGGCAAGTCAGTTAAGAACAGATTCTTATTTTCAATGACAGCCTAGGAACAGTGGGTTAACTGCCTTGTTCAGGGGCAGAACAACAGATTTTTACCTTGTCAGCTCGGGGGTTCAATCTTGCAACCTTTCAGTTACTATTCCAATGCTCTAACCACCTGTGGTGTTGTAGGCTATTATAGTCTAGGTAGGATACTTGTATTGTCCCTAAGTTTCTGGGCTGTGCGTTTCATCTCTTCACTGTTCTTTCATTTGCAATGATGCACCTGGCCTGTCCACTGCCAATCACCTATTCCTATTTGTTCTTGTCAATTCATATTGAAAATTTATGCAGCTTTGAATGCTTGTATATGTGGTATGATTGCTAGTTAGCCTATTGCAGAGCTGGACAAATGATCCACCTGCCGCTATTGTCACTATGAATGGTCAATAGTGGGCAGGATAGACCCTTAGCCTGGTAGACTATACTGACCTGTGGTATAGTAAGAGTTAGCACATGGAAAGCATAGTGCTTAACGTTTTTACCAAAACACCTTGATATATGCAAGCAGATGAGGAAATTTGGCCAGGATGGAAGAAATGATATACTAAAACCTACAAACAGCGAATGTTAACCAGGAACAAAAAAAATGCATTACCCTCCCATGCCCAATAAAACACCACACAACCCTATCCACAAAGAACTTGACAGCCCTCCCCTATTTTAGACCATCCCTCCCCCAGTAAATTGCAATCTGTCCGTTAATCATTTTTTATTATTTTAATTGTTTAATGATTTCATTGTAGGATGATTGTAGGTCTACTTGAAGCCCAATTCCTGCCTGCCATTAGACTTCAATGATTTGTTCAGCAATTACGAAAACAATTGTCATCATATCCTATTTTTAGGTCACCTTGATATTTTCCATAGCAAACAAGGGATCGAGCGACTTTGACTTTGGATTTATTCAGTTTTGCTCACAGTTTACACAAACTGAAGAAATGCAGAATTTACATATTCACACATTGCATACAAAATAGCATGAGAAAACTGAATAGATAACGCATGGCAAACATAGCCTAATAGAAATCACTTAGACCTACAAACATACTAGGCTACAGAACATTTCTATCGCTATTGGAACCTGGGTCAGGAACCATAGAGACTGTTCGGTGTATGAACGATTCAGCCCCATGGAGTCACATTGAGGCGGTGGGGCGGATTTCGCAGTGTGTGTGTGTGTGTGTGTGTGTTTGTGTCACATCCTGACCACCACCCTGATTTCTAGCTCTGAGCCACACTGGTCTTTTTTCAGATGACACATGCTGTGTGACAACGACAAGTGCCACAATCCTTTCTATTATTGTCACCGGGCAGAGGCACGTATGAACGAATGACACAGTGACACGCACTCAGAGATGACGCAGGCACTCCCCCGTCTAAGAAAACACAGCCCTTTCCACATCTTGAATAATTAAGCACTTGGTTAGCAGTAAACTTCAGCGAGCATTCACATGCACACATGAAGAGAGCAGATACATTTGGGTTTATTTATAGTGTCATATGAAAAACACTCAGGGAGTTCATGACTCATGAAAACGTAAGAAGAAGAATGAGTGGAAAACACACTAACAAATTGCTGTAAATTCACAGCAAAACTTTTACTGTTAGCTACTCTAATTATATATTACAGTACCGTACTGTAAAGAGCAATGCATTATGGGGGCTAAATGGCATTCAGCTACACTGCTGTAAAATGAAAACCATTTTACAATAAAGTACTGTATTACCAGTTGTGCTGTATATTTACAGCAGCATACTGTGAATTAGGGTTGTGGGGGGAAAGCATCTGTCTCATTAACATATTTTGAGGTGTGCCTTGTAAGAGGCTATATTTCTTACACCCATTAGTGTCACGAGAATTTTCAATCCCAATGATGATAACTTAACAATCATTTAAGCTTTGACCAATTCCGAGGTTTGTAAGACCCTGAGTTTAATAATAATTGGGCAAAGTCTCAGATTCTGAAAAAGGTTAATTCTTTATTCAGAGAGTACTCTGAAGTCAAAAATGCAAACACAGTCATTTTATAACTCCCACCCCCACCTACATACACACACACACACACAGTTTATCACTTTTCTACCAGCCTGGCAGTTTCTAGCCGTTCCTCTCCTCCCTAGACTCCTCCCCAGCGTCAGGCAAGGAAAATGGGCACAACAGGATAGTAACAAACGGCTAGAAGCGTAAACAGCGTAGAGCAGAGATTACGATCTGGCATCATGGAAGTGGCAGGGCTGAGTATTTGTAGAGGTCTTGATTATGGAACAGGTTGCAGCTGGTGGGGATCTGCTCTGACTCCAGCACACCTGTCTCCGCCCACACAGAGAGAGAGGGGGAGAAGGAGAGAGTACTGGGGGAGTGGTGGCAGGTCAAGGAGACACAGGATGAGCAGTATAGGGCATTGCGGGAGCAGATGTGACAGTAACCCCCCCACCCCCGACGGGCGCCACTTGGCACCAGACCAGGCCTATCTGGGTAGGAGGTATAGAAATCCCGTAAGAGGGAGGGGTCCAGAATGTGAAGGCAGGGCACCCAGCAGCACTCCTCAGGCCTGTATCCCTCCCAGTCCACCAGTTACTGCCAGCCACGACGACGCACGCCCAGAAGCCGCCGGACGGTATAGGCAGGATGGTCATCAATGAGCCAAGGGGGTGGAGGAGCTGCTGCAGGAAGAGACAGGGCACTGGAGCAGACAGGTTTAACTTCTTTGGGATAGGGGGCAGTATTTTCACGTCCAGATGAAAAGCATGCCCAAAGTAAACTGCATGTTTCTCAGGCCCAGAAGCTAGGATATTCATATAATTGGTAGAGCTGGATAGAAAACACTCTGAAGTTTCTGAAACTGTTTGAATAATGTCTGTGAGTATAACAGAACTTATTTGACAGGCAAAACCCAGAGGACAAACCAACCAGGATAATTTTTTTTGAGATCACTCTCTTTTCAATGATATTTCATTGGGAATCTAGAATTCTAAGACAGTTGCTTGCAGTTCCTATCGCTTCCACTGGATGTCAACAGTCTTTAGAAATTGGTTGATGTTTTTCCTTTGTGTAATGAAGAAGTAGGGCTGTCCAGAACGAGGGTCGAGTGAAGTGTACTGTTTGATAGAGGCGCGTGACCTGAAAGCACGCTCCACTTTGTTTTCCTCCGGTATTGAATGCAGTTTATCCCGTCTTAAATTGTATCGATTATTTACGTTAAAAAATACCTAAAGTTGTATTAGGAAAGCTGTTTGAAATGTTTGGACAAAGATTACAGGTAACTTATGAGATTTTTAGTCATGTGGCACGAGTTGGAACAGGTGTTTTTCTGGATGAAACTCGCCAAATAAATGTACATTTTGGGTAGATAACGACAGAATTTATCGAACAAAAGGACCATTTGTGATGTTTAATGGACATATCGGAGTGCCAACAGAAGAAGATCTTCAAAGGTAAGGCACGCATTATATGTTATTTCTGACTTTTGTGTTGTGCCTGGCGGGTTGAATTATGATTATCTGTGTTTGTTTGATGGGGTGCTGTCCTCAGATAATAGCATGGTTTGCTTTCGCCTTAAAGCCTTTTTGAAATCGGACACTGTGGTTGGATTAACCTGTTAGGGCTAGGGGGCAGCATTGACACGGCTGGATAAAAAACATACCCGATTTAATCTGGTTACCACTCCTACTCAGTAACTAGAATATGCATATACTTATTACATATGGATAGAAAACACCCTAAATTTTCTAAAACTGTTTGAATGGTGTCTGTGAGTATAACAGAACTCAAATGGCAGGTCAAAACCTGAGAGATTCCTTTACAGGAAGTGGCCTGTCTGACCATTTCTGGAACTTCTTTGCCATCTCTATCATTTACTAAGGATCTCTGCTCTAACGTGACACTTCCCACGTCTTCCATAGGCTCTCATAGCCCGGGAAAAAAGAGAATGTCGTCATTCCAGCCCCAGGCTGAAACACATTATCGCCTTTCTCAAGTGGCCCATCAAGAGACACTAGCTTATGCGCGTGACCCCGACCGCCCCCGCCTTTGGGATTTTTTCCTCTGTTTGCCGAAAAGGAGATTCCCTGTCGGAATTTTACCGCTTTTCTACGAGAAAAATGACGTAAAAATTGATTTTAAACAGCGGTTGACATGCTTCCACGTACGGCAATGGAATACTTTGAATTTTATTGTCAGGAATTGCGCCAAGCGCGCGACACTTCTTTACTATTTCGGATAGTGTCTGGAACGCACGAACAAAACGCCGCTATTCGGATATAACGATGGATTATTTTGGACCAAACCAACATTTGTTATTGAAGTAGACGTCCTGGGTGTGCATTCTGACGAAGACAACAAAAGGTAATGACATTTTTATAATAGTAAATATGATTATGGTGAGTGCTAAACTTGCCGGGTGTCTAAATAGCGAGCCCGTGATGCCTGGGCTATCTACTGAGAATATTGCAAAATGTGCTTTCACCAAAAAGCTATTTTAAAATCGGACATATCGAGTGCATAGAGGAGGTCTGTATCTATAATTCTTAAAATAATTGTTATGCTTTTTGTGAACGTTTATCGTGAGTAATTTAGTAAAATGTTAGCGAATTCCCCGTAAGTTTGCGGGGGGTATGCTAGTTCTGAACGTCACATGCTAATGTAAAAAGCTGGTTTTTGATATAAATATGAACTTGATTGAACAAAACATGCATGTATTGTATAACATAATGTCCTAGGGTTGTCATCTGATGAAGATCATCAAAGGTGAGTGCTGCATTTAGCTGTCTTCTGGGTTTTGGTGACATTATATGCTGGCTTGAAAAATGGGTGTCTGATTATTTCTGGCTTGGTACTCTGCTGACATAATCTAATGTTTTGCTTTCGTTGTAAAGCCTTTTTGAAATCGGACAGTGTGGTTAGATTAACGAGAGTCTTATCTTTAAATGGCTGTAAAATAGTCATATGTTTGAGAAATTGAAGTAATATGATTTTGAAGATTTTGAAAATCGCGCCACAGGATGGCAGTGGCTGTTACGTAGGTGGGACGAATTCGTCCCGCCGGTCCCATAGAGGTTAATAAGAAGTTTATCTTTCAAATGGTGTATAATACTTGTATGTTTGAGGATTTTTAATTATGAGATTTCTGTTGTTTGAATTTGGAACCCTGCAATTTCACTGGCTGGCAATTTTGCTAGCATCCCACAAATCCCAGAGAGGTTAACCAGGGATACATGGAAAGTAGAATGAATCCTGAGAGAGGCTGGCAGTTTCAGGCGCACCGCAGAGGGGTTAATGACACGGTCAATTTCAAAGGGACCAATGAATCAGGGGGAAAGTTTCTTCGATGCCACCTTCAATGGCAGGTCCTTCAATGAGAGCCATACCTTTTGACCCGGGGTGTAGACTGGAGCTGAGGCCCAGCGACAGTTGGCTTGGGACTGGGTCCTGTCGGAGGCAAGAAGGAGAGCAGCCAGGGCCTTTCTCCAGGTACAATGACAATGGCGCAGTAGGTCCTGGACAGAGGGAACCGCAACCTCTTGGGGCGGGGAACAAGGGGGGTGGGAACCCAGAGCACACTCAAAGGGTGACATACCTGATGAGGCATTGGTGAGGGTGATGTGGGCATATTCAACCCAGGGTAGCTGAGCGCTCCAGGAGGAAGGGTTAGCAGAAGTCACGCAGCGAAAGGGCAGTCTCCATCTCTTGGTTGGCCCGTTCAGTCTGGCCGTTGGTCTGGGGGTGATATCCAGAAGACTGACATTGAGACCAAGAGCTGAACAGAAGTATCTCCATACCTGAGAGGTAAACTGGGGTCGTCTGTCAGAAACGATGTCAGTGGGGATGCCATGCAGGCGAAACACATGGGATACTAACATGTCCGCAGTCTCCCTGGAGGACGGGAGCTTGGAGAGGGGAATGAAGTGAGCCATTTTGGAAAACATGTCAATAATGGTGAGGATGACAGAGTTACCGTTAGATGGGGAAGGCCAGTGACGAAGTCCAGATCTATGTGTGACCAGGGGCGACTGGATATGGGAAGAGGGCGGAGCAGACCGGAAGTGGGTTTAGTGGAGGTTTTGTTCCGGGCACAAACCGAACATGCTGAGACAAACTCCCGGACATCTCTCTCCATGGTGGGCCACCAAAAGCGTTGACGCAGGAAGGCGAGGGTCCGGTTCATACCAGGGTGACAGGTGAGGTGGGTAGAATGGCCCCACTGAAGAACAGAGTGAACACAATCTGGAACAAACAGAGCATTACTAGGAATGTTACCTGGGTCAGCCTGGTTCTGCTGATTCTGGCGGACACGGAACTCGATCTCCCAGCTGACGGCGGCAACGATGCAGGTGGATGGCACAATGGCTTCTGGCTCGGTACCCGTGTTGGTGAACTGGCGAGAGAGGGCATCGGGCTTGGTATTCTTCGAACCGTGTGAGTGTGAGCGAGAGGGGTTGAGATAGGGTAAGCAGGTCTGGAGGGGAATCCAAGACAGAGTAGCAGGATGATGAGACGTGAGACTGGAGACAGGGACCAGAGTCAGAGAGGGCAGAACTGTAGCGGCAAGGAAAACAGGCACAACAGGATCTGAATAGTAACAAATGGCTAGAAGTGTAGACTGACTGAGCAGAGATTACGATTTGGCAGCAGCGTGGAAGTGGCAGGGCTGAGTATTTGTAGAGGTCTTGATTATGGAACAGGTTGCAGTTGGTGGGGATTTACTCTGACTCCAGCACACCTGTCTCCGCCCACACAATCACACACACAGAGAGAGAGAGAGGGAGAGGGAGAGGGAGAGAGTACTGGGGGAGTGGCGGCAGGTCAAGGAGACACAGGATGAGCAGTAGAGGGCGTTGCATGAGTAGATGTGACACTACAGGTTTTTGCTCCTCCCTTGTACTTGATTGATGAATTAAGGTCACACATTTTTAAGGAACTTCCCTCACCTGGTTGTCTAGGGCTTCACTTCTTGCGGATCAGTGGGACGCTAGCATCCCATCTCAACAACTTCCGTTGAAATTGCAGAGCGTGAAATTCAAATGACAGAAATAGTCATATTTAACATTCATGAAAATACAAGTGTCATACATCAGTTAAAACTTCTTATGGCTTGAGAAGCGTGACCAAAGTAAACTGCCTGTTACTCAGGCCCAGAAGCTAGGATATGCATATAATTGGTAGATTTGGATAGACAACACTCTAAAGTTTCCAAAACTTAAAATAATGTCTATGAGTATAACAGAACTCATTTGTACTCATTTGCCATACTTTTCTTTGCAGTATTACTTTAGTGCCTTATTGCAAACAGGATGCATGTTTTGGAATATTTGTTTTCTATACAGATTTCCTTGTTTTCACTCTGTCATGTAGGTTAGTATTGTGGACTAACTATAATGTTGTTGGTCCATCCTCAGTTTTCTCCTATCAGTCCTATTAACTCTGTAACTGTTTTAAAATCACCATTGGCCTCATGGTGAAAACCCTGAGTGGTTTCCTTCCTCTCCGGCAACTGAGTTAGGAAGGATGGCTGTATATTTGTTGTGACTGGGTGTATTGATACACCATCCAAAGTGTAATTGATAACTTCAGCATGCTCAAAGGGATATTCAGTGTCTGCTTTTAAAAATGTTCACCCATTTACCAGTAGGTGCCCTTTGCGAGGCATTGGACTTTGTGGTTGACTTTGTGGTCTACTTGAAATTCACTTCCTGACAGAGGGACCTTACAGATAATTGTATGTGTGTGGTACAGAGATGGGGCAGTATTCGAAAATCATGTTAACCACTAATATTGCACACAGAGTCCATGCAACTTATTACGTAACTTGTTGTGCACATCTTTACTTCTGTACTTCGTTAGGTTTGCCATAAAAAAGGGGTTGAATACTTATTGACTCAAAACATTTAAGCTTTTCATTTTTTTTACTTTGTAAAAAATTCTAATAACAAGATTCCACTGACATGGGGTATTGGGTAATTTTAATTTCAGGCTGTAACACAACTAAATCTGGAAAAGTCAAGGGGTGTGAATACTTTCTGAAGGCACTGTATTTGGTAGTAGTTCAATATAATCAAATGTATATAGTGAACAGATCAGAGTGGCAGCAAGTCTCAAACCTTTAGTGATTGCTAGCCATGTCCTTCGATTTGTTTGGCCTTGTAGTCACTGCCAGTTTAGAAGCCTTTGTTGAGGCCTTGACAAGTGCAAGTTATTTAAAATACAAAATATTCATAAATATGCTGTAATATACAAATACCTAACAGCCAACCTGTTTGCACTAATCCCATGTAATTACAGTAAAATAGTGTGAAACACCAACATGATTACAGTAGTATTTACTTTCTTACAGTTGGCACATTTTACATTATTGTACTGTGACATTGTTCTGCATTTTCCAGTAACTTACAGGAATCTGATGGCAAATTACTGTGATTATTACAATAATGTAGTTTGCACAAGTCAGAGATACATCTAAAAGATATCTTGTTTCTAATATAGCCTATTTTGAAGACCAATGTATACTTAACTAAAACAACATTCCCAGTAACGGTTACAGAAACGTTTTACTTGCTATGACTGTGATATTTTTTTTTGATTAACCTTAGATGAATGCACTGACTGTAAGTTTCTCTGGACACAAGCATCTGCTAAATGACCGAAATGTAAATGTTAAAAATGAACATTTGCAAAGCAGACTGTTGGGTTTTATTCTAATGAGCTCTGCCCTCAAACTATTTGTATTGTGATCAAATTTGGCCTTGTTTGAGGGCGGCGGGCATTAGAATAATACCTAGCAGTGTGCTTTGCAAGTGTTCATTTTTACATTTACATTTTGGTCTTTTAGCAGACACTCTTATCCAGAGTGACTTACAGTCAGTGTATTAAAGGTTAACAAGAATATACTACAGTCATAGCAAGTAAAAATATTATTTTATTGTTACCGAAAATGTTGTAGTTAAGCGGGCTACTTGCAAGTCTAATTTTGTATCAGAAAATCCAAAATGCATGCATTCTAATTCAAGTGTTCCAAAATAGGCCTCTATTAATTTTTGATCATGCCAGTAAAATACAAAATAGGTATGGAAGGTATTGAAATACCTATATCAAATACATGTAACAGAAATACTGCCAATTATTGGCACTAGCTACCTGCACTATAAATCTGTTACTAACCACTGTGCTTCCAGTAATGCACTGGAAATTCTAGTAATACAGCATGTTACTGTAGTCAGGTGTTCCAGTAATATGCTGTACATTTGTGTTACAGTAAAGGTTCTGTAAATCTGCAAGTCATTTATTGTAAAAATTACAGGAAATGTTTTATAGTGCAGTCCACACACACACACGCATGCACGCACACACGCGCGCATGCACACACATACACACAACGTACCAGCACAGCACTGTTCATTTTAACAATGACAAAAGTTACAGCAACAATGCTGCTACTACAAGCTATTTACCATCACACTCTCTCTTTATACCCTAAGTTAGCATCATCAACAACAACAAACTGTTTCTGCAACCAATAACACAAGAAAACTACCAGTGCAAAATTCCATAGTGCTTTGTCAACCTTATGCATATGAAACCAATAATATTAACTCTTAACAATCTACGGGATCGGTGTCCCTATACGGGGACGGTTGCTGCTAACGTGCGCTAATGTGACTAGAATGGCTTTGTAAGAAACAGCAAACTTTCCAGGATATAGACATGTCTTTTATGGCCAGAAAGCTTACATTCTTGTTAATCTAACAGCACTGTCCAATTTACAGTAGCTATTACAGTGAAAAAATACCATTGCAAAAATACCATCCATCGTTTGAGAGTGCACAACAACAAAAAACTTTTATCACAGCAACTGGCTTGATACATTCAACTCTGAAGGTAAATAATATACTTAGATTCAGTAATCTTGCTCTGATTTGTCCTCCTGAGGGTCCCAGATATAAAATGTAGCAGTTTTGTTTGATAAAATCAATTTTTATATTCAAATGAGGGAACTGGGTTCTACAGTTTGAACCCCTGCTGTCTTCGATCCTTAAGAGGTTTTTAAAACTGCTAGTGCTAAATGCCATAGAAGTATGTCAATGCGGGAAAGATAATGATCTAAAAGCCAAGAGCATGAAACTATGGGGGATGCTACAAATTGGACTACAAGTATACAATGAAGAGGATCTCCCTATATCTTCCCTATATCTCTCCTCTACTCTACAGCGTGATTTTAGCTCTGGCCACTCCGTGAAACACAACGCCTGTTGGGTAATCCTATGAGCTGTTTGCCCGCTTTCAACTCAAGATAAAATTGCTGACCTTCCCATTTATAATCCTTCTTCCAAGTTACCTTGTGTTGTGAACTAGAAGGAAGAAATGCAATCTATGCTGACATGTCATATCGGCAACCAACGGCCATGCATGTATTATTCAAGGAACTCATGCGGGAAAACAACATCCATAAATTGAAGGAATAGCATGTTTTCAGACGTTTCATCCAAGGCCAAGTGAATCGGAAGGGGTTGGAGGAAAATGTAACAGTCTTCGACTGTGTCAGATGTGTGTGTGTGTGTGTGTCAAGGCCCTTGATAGAACATGTGCTGGGCATAAGTTTGAAAAACAAAGATGTGTCTCTGGATCACACACTCTCTCTCTGGGCAAATCTCAATTAGCACCCAATAATAATACTGCACTATTATTGACTTGAGCCGTATTAGGCTACTATGGTAACAGCTAGGACATGCACTACTGCCACTCCATCAACAGACCTCTCCAGCGGGTCAGAAAGGAAGGGATCTTTATGACATCATCTAAACGCTCCATGATTATTCTGGAACCACGACAGCTAGAAATTGGGATAAGTGCCATTCCGCTTCCAGGTTCCGTTCCATTCCACGGATGGATGGATTGGATGATGGTGGCGAAGATGTCATTGCATAATTAAACCTCACTAGAACAAACACCTGGACAATAAACCTGGTCACCATGGCGACGAGGGACAATAAAGCCAGGTGTTTACAGGATGTTGGTCCTGTGTGGGACGTCACCTCAACATCACTCTGTGGTCTTCTAGTGCGCACACACACACACCCCCACACACACAAAGATCTCTAAATAACCTGGTTTCCATCCACAACAGCAGGATGTCATCACTAAGGCAAACCAAACCGCACTTGACAGGTATACCTGTGAGGTCATCATTGTGAGCCATATGTTGACAGGTTAAGCTGAAATCCAGCCAGGTCAATTCCGTTATCAGCCCTTTCTTCACACTTTCTCTTTTTCTCTCTCACTTTTCACTTTTTCTCCCCAGATCTTCCTTCCTCTCTTCTACACAGGCCTTGGAGCAGATTGTACCAGGGACCGTGTTTTGTGTAAATCCCGGTTGAGTAACAGTACAGAGGCCGGGGGGACATTCACAAGCCCATGCCAGGAAAGTCTCTGTTGAAAACAGGGAAGTCTAGTGACAAGTTCCCGTAAGAGAAAGAGCCCCCCCCCCCCCCAGCCCACACACACACACACCCATGCAATGAGGACACTTCACTTCCAGTGTTGTTAAAAACAGGATACTGACCGACACTTTCATGCTTTTGAAAGTGCTTTAAAGCAACCTTTAGATTAGATTTAACTTCTCAGACATGAAAAGTCTGTAGATACCCACTATAGATATTACCTTGTGTCATCACAACCATTAAAGAGACTGTTGCCGGGTAGAAACCTCAAAGAAATTAAAAAAAATGTTTTGTATTTTTTGTGTTTTTCTAATTCAGTATGTGGTAGCCTGATGCTGAAAATACAGCTCTCACATTAGGGTGAAAACCAATGATCGTGAAAAACAATTTAACATAATTCTTCCCTCTAAGATGCAGTGATGGATTCAGAGGAGGAAGGTGAAGAATAGAAGAAAATTATAAAGCTGGACTAGTGGCGTTCTATGAAAAAACAGCTGCTGATCACAAAACATTGCTGGTTGGGTAGAACAGAAACGAAAATAGGACACTCTCTGTCTCCCTCTTTCTTTTTCTCTCTCTCTCTCCCTTTCACTCTCTCTCTCTTTCTGCCAGAGACCTCCTGTTTCCACTTGCCTGTTCTGTTTTGTTCATAATGACTAGACTTCATCTGACCTACTTTTGCACATAACCAACATCTGAGTTCCTAGCTCCAACTACTGCATTCTCCCTTTTTTATATAAAACTGCACTCTTTCTAAAATCAAGGTTAGGAGTACTACATCGTGTTTTGGAAAATCCTTAGAGGATCCGTTCTCTTCTGTAGCAGGACATAGCATTTGTCTGGGGCCAGGAGGTTTTCTTTTCTGATCATGTGATCTGACCAGGACAAACTCTAGTCGACACACATTGCTTGTTAGTTACAGTACCTGATAACAACCCATAATATTCACATCAATCAAGGTGATTCAAATGGACATTTATTGCAGTAACATTCCGTATGTTTGACAATAATAACAATTAGGCCATATAATAAATATTGCTACTGGACAGAACACTATGTTAATTGACTCAAATAAAAATCTAAACTGTTTACATTAAGCGGAAGTCGTCTACTATCCACACTACTGATACTTGTATAATAGTCTGTGCGTTGTCCTGGGTGTGGAGTGGCCGCTGGCTACCTCAAAACAATACTGAACAATACCTGCTTCTTATTGAGGATAGGGAGGTATGGTTCTGTCCTAGTTGAAACCTGAGAGATGTGTAGGCAAGGAGAGCAGTGACAACCTGGAACGTCGCCGTTAGCACACACAGGGACAGGACAGGTAAACAAGAGGGGTGGAGGAGGAGGAGGAGGAAGTGGATAGAACTCACAGTTAAACAGAGAGGGGAGGAAGAGGAAGGTTCACATTTGTAGGTTAAAAGTGACTGACTCAGACAAAGACGTGTACTCTCTCCCAATAACAACAACAATAACAACAGCCGTCATGGGAGTTTACTGTTGTTCAGGGTTGGGGATTACAAAAAAATGGTAACTGTAGTCTGTTACGTTACCAGCAACAATATTGTAATCAGATTACAGATGCTTTTGAAAAACTAGATGATTACTTCGAGGATTACTTTTAAATTGAGAAAGGACGTTTGAAAAAAATGTTTTTGGGACTTCTCTGTTTTCTCAGAGACATTCATATCAGCATTCCAAAAAGTTTAAGTTTGTTCCACCTGAGCGAGTCTGACCACAAGTCAGAGACCACTATGATGACACAGCAGATGTGTTTGATGGATCGTGGGAAAAGAGCAGGAATAGGCTTTTGTAGGCTAAGGTCCAAGCTATGTCTTCCAATGGTGCGGCTGCTGTCGACATCCAAAGATTATCCAACTTGAATAAAAGCTTGGAGGAAAGGATGACAGCACTGGTGTAGTCTACAGCAATACGGCGATATCTCTTATTATTGATATCTACATAGCGCATTGATGTGAATCACAATGCTGCTCTCTCGTTTAGCTATTTGCGCCTTACGGATTGTGGTTGTTGTGGATGGCTGTTCACAAATCTAAATGTGTATTTTTTTAACCCAAAAATGGTTGAATTCATAAAGTTTAAGCTGTGTTTCAACCATTGTTTTTGAAACCAGTGGACAGCCAGTGAAAAATGTGCTCTTGCAACAGCTGCATAGTGCGGATCCCAGCCTATGGAATAAAAGTAGGGCTTTTATTGCTCAATCTAATTCATGAAGATACATTTTATTACCCATAGGCCTACAGGACACATGCTCAAACTTGCACACTTTTGATAGACTTAACGGGGCAATCTGTAGTTGCTTCATCCATTTTTGGATTTATAAATTATGTATATATATATATATATATATATATATATATATGTCCCTTGATTCTTGAAGAAAATAACTTATAAATGCCTCATGAGCTTAGTTCAACTGTCACACTCTGTGAAAACTGAAAATATTAGCTTGCTTTACTCCAATGTTTGTTAACACTGTAAATGTAAACAAACACTATATATAGCCACATAACATGGTTAAAACAATAATTTTGATATCATAGATGGTCAGTCCTTGCATCCATAGGTCTGTCTATTAACCTGAGAGTGGTTACATTTCTCCAGGCCCATCCCTCAGCTTTTTACCAAAACAGTGGCGGGGCGACCGTTTTGTTATTGTTTCCTCTGTGGATTTGACCTTTAAGCAGCTGCATATTATCAAGATATCAGTGTCACCAACAAAAAGGTAAACAATAGGCCTATAGCAAATGAGGCATATGGCATTCATTTTTCACATGAAAATAGTACTTTTCAGTAGTGCTCAAAGCATGACATTCCATGAGCGCAGCATTTATTTTTCAACTCGAGTCAATGAGCCCAATCAGTCCTCCATGACAACAAAATCATAAACAACAGAGTAGAGCTGGCTAATAAGCCCTTAGTTTTGGGGTCATGCTCAGGTAAAACAATTTGGCTAATCTATACTTCCATATATCCAAGTCCTATTCTTGAAGATCAAGGGGTATAACATTTATTGGAATGACTGGAATTCTGATAGACTTTGGTTTTTCATGTAAATATATAATTTAATTGTATTATTACATGTAAACTCAGGAAAAAAAGAAACGTCATCTCACTGTCAACTGCGTTTATTTCAGCAAACTTAACATGTGTAAATATTTGTATGAACATAACAAGATTCAACAACTGAGATGTAAACTGAACAAGTTCCACAGACATGACTAACAGAAATGGAATCATGTGTCCCTGAACAAAGGGGGGATCAAAATCAAAAGTAACAGTCAGTATCTGGTGTGGCCACCAACTGCATTAAGTACTGCAGTGCATCTCCTCCATCTCCTTTGGCCTATTTATTGTCTTAACTTACCTCATTTGCACTCACTGTATATAGACTTTTTGTTTTCTTTTGTTGTACTATATTATTGACTGTATGTTTTGTTTATTCCATGTCTAACTCTGTGTTGTTGTATGTGTCGAATTGCTCCGCTTTATCTTGGCCAGGTCGCAGTTGCAAATAAGAACTTGTTCTCAACTAGCCTACCTGATTAAATAAAGGTGAAATAAAAATAAAAAATGGACTGCACCAGATTTGCCAGTCCATGCTGTGAGATGTTACCCCACTCTTCCACCAAGGCACCTGCAAGTTCCCGGACATTTCTGGGGGGAATGGCCCTAGCCCTCACCCTCCAATCCAATAGGTCCCAGACATGCTCAATGGGATTGAGATCCGGGCTCTTCGCTGGCCATGGCAGAACACTGACATTCCTGTCTTGCAGGAAATCACGCACAGAACGAGCAGTATGGCTGGTGGCATTGTCATGCTGGAGGATCATGTCAGGATGAGCATGCAGGAAGGGTACCACATGAGGGAGGAGGATGTCTTCCCTGTAACACACAGCATTGAGATTGCCTACAATGACAACAAGCTCAGTCCGATGATGCTGTGACACACCACCCCAGACCATGACAGACCCTCCACCTCCAAATCGATCCCGCTCCAGAGTACAGGCCTTGGTGTAATGCTTATTCCTTCGACAATAAGTGACGTTGTTGCTGATGATGTCTGGTGAGGACCTGCCTTACAACAGGTCTACAAGCCCTCAGTCCAGCCTCTCTCAGCCTATTGCGGACAGTCAGAGCACTGATTGAGGGATTGTGCGTTCCTGGTGTAACTCGGGCAGTTGTTGTTGCCATCCTGTACCTGTCCCGCAGGTGTGATGTTTAGATGAACCGATCCTGTGAAGGTGTTGTTACACGTGGTCTGCCACTGCGAGGACGATCAGCTGTCCGTCCTGTCTCCCTGTAGCGCTGTCTTAGGCGTCTCACTGTACGGACGTTGCAATTTAGGTATGCCTCCTTGCAGCATACCTAAGGCACGATCATGTTTTTCAGAGTCAGTAGAAAGACGTCTTTAGTGTCCTAAGTTTTCATAACTGTGACCTTAATTGCATACCGTCTGTAAACTGTTAGTGTCTTAACGACCGTTCCACAGGTGTACGTTCATTAATTGTTTATGGTTCATTGAACAAGCATGGGAAACAGTGTTTAACCTGTTGGGGATAGGGGGCAGTATTTGCACGGCCGGATAAAAACGTACCCGATTTAATCTGGTTACTACTCCTGCCCAGTAACTAGAATATGCATATAATTGTTTGATTTGGATAGAAAACACCCTAAAGTTTCTAAAACTGTTTGAATGGTGTCTGTGAGTATAACAGAACTAATTTGGCAGGCCAAAACCTGAGAAGATTCCAAAGAGGAAGCGCCCTCTCTGACCATTTCTTGGCCTTCTTTGTCATCTGTATCCAAAACAGGGGATCTCTGGCATAACGTGACATTTTCTAACGCTCCTATAGGCTCTCAGAAGGCGCCAGAACGTTGAATGATGACTTTGCAGGCCATGGCTGAAAAACAGTAGCGCATTTGGTAAGTGGTCGATCTGAGAACAATGAGAAGGGGGCGCGCGTGCACGAGACGACTCCATGTTTACATTTTCAGTCTTTGAACGAAAACAACGACTCCCGGTCGGAATATTATCGCTATTTTACGAGAAAAATCGCATAAAAATTCATTTTAAACAGCGTTTGACATGCTTCGAAGTAGGGTAATGGAATATTTTGACATTTTTTGTCACGAAACGCGCCGGGCGCGTCACCCTTCTTTACCCTTCGGATAGTGTCTTGAACGCACAAACAAAACGCCGCTATTTGGATATAACTATGAATTATTTTGAACCAAATCAACATTTGTTATTGAAGTAGAAGTCCTGGGAGTGCATTCTGACGAAGAACAGCAAAGGTAATCCAATTTTTCTTATAGTAAATCTGAGTTTGGTGAGTACCAAACTTGGTGGGTGTCAAAATAGCTAGCCATGATGGCCGGGCTATCTACTCAGAATATTGCAAAATGTGCTTTCACCGAAAAGCTATTTTAAAATCGGACACCGCGATTGCATAAAGGAGTTCTGTATCTATAATTCTTAAAATAATTGTTATGTTTTTTGTGAACGTTTATCGTGAGTAATTTAGTAAATTCACCGGAAGTGTTCGGTGGGAATGCTAGTCACATGCTAGTCACATGCTAATGTAAAAAGCTGGTTTTTGATATAAATATGAACTTGATTGAACAAAACATGCATGTGTTGTATAACATAATGTCCTAGGAGTGTCATCTGATGAAGATCATCAAAGGTTAGTGCTGCATTTAGCTGTGGTTTTGGTTTTTGTGACATTATATGCTAGCTTGAAAAATGGGTGTCTGATTATTTCTGGCTGGGTACTCTGCTGACATAATCTAATGTTTTGCTTTCGTTGTAAAGCCTTTTTGAAATCGGACAGTGTGGTTAGATTAACGAGAGTCTTGTCTTTAAAATGGTGTAAAATAGTCATATGTTTGAGAAATTGAAGTAATAGCATTTCTAAGGTATTTGAATATCGCGCCACGGGATTCCACTGGCTGTTGACTAGGGTGGGACGCAAACGTCCTAGCCCATAGAGGTTAAACCCTTTACAATGAAGATCTGTGAATTTATTTAGATTTTTACGAATTATCTTTAAAAGACAGGGTCCTGAAAAAGGGAGTTGCTTGAGGCCATCAATGCTTTGGTGCCATCAATGAAAAGTTGCATCTGGCACCTCCAGTACTAAGAAAAAAGGAAACAAAAGGCCTTTTATCCTTTTTCCAGGAAACATTTCTTAGGGAATTATTGAAAATATTTATCTTTCTGTGTTCCCTTTGCCTAAAAAACCTCTCCAACTACCTCAGAAACAGATAGAACACTATTGATGTCTCTACTCATATATCTCTATTGTATCTTAATATATCTGTGGCATATTTCAATTGGATATATATTTTATGTTGACACATTGACTTTTGAATGGCAGAGAATAGAGTGGTACATGAATACATACTGAAGGTGGTGGACTATATTGTAGCAAATTCAGGGGGGCAGCCCCAACTGACACTCAAACCAGGGTCCAATAAATGTCAAGCTAACACCTTAACTGGTATGCCAAGCGGTCCTAACCTCTTGACAAGGTCACTTGGTGTTGCCATAAGGTTTTTTTGCAATATCTTATCCATTGGACAACACTTTATGTTAACATACTGACTTAGTGACTTTGACTTATAAATGGTGTGGTCTAGGGCTCAGGTCCTCCGAGAGAGAGAGAGAAAGAAAGAACGAAAGAAAGAAAGAGAGAAAGAAAGAAAGAAAGAAAGAGAGAAATAGAGTGAGAATTAGAGAGAGCATACTTAAATTCACACAGGACACCGGATAAGACAGGATAAATACTCCAGATATAACAGACTGACCCTAGCCCCCCGACACATAAACTACTGCAGCATAAATACAGGAGGCTGAGACAGGAGGGGTCGGGAGACACAGTGGCCCCATCCAACGATACCCCCGGACAGGGCCAAACAGGCAGGATATAACCCCACCCACTTTGCCAAAGCACAGCCCCCACACCACTAGAGGGATATCTTCAACCACCAACTTACCATCCTGAGACAAGGCTGAGTATAGCCCACAAAGATCTTCGCCACGGCACAACCCAAGGGGGGGGCGCCAACCCAGACAGGAAGATCACATCAGTGACTCAACCCACTCAAGAGACGCACCCCTCCTAGGGACGGCATGGAAGAGCACCAGTAAGCCAGTGACTCAGCCCCTTTAATAGGGTTAGAGGCAGAGAATCCCAGTGGAGAGAGGGGAACCGGCCAGGCAGAGACAGCAAGGGCAGTTCCTTGCTCCAGTGCCTTTCCGTTCACCTTCACACTCCTGGGCCAGACTACACTCAATCATAGGACCTACTGAAGAGATGAGTCTTTAATAAAGACTTAAAGGTTGAGACCGAGTCTACGTCCCTCACATGGGTAGGCAGACCATTCCATAAAAATTGAGCTCTATAGGAGAAAGCCCTGCCTTCAGCTGTTTGCTTAGAAATTCTAGGGACAGTTAGGAGGCCTGCGTCTTGTGACCGTAGCATACGTGTAGGTATGTACGGCAGAACCAAATCGGGAAGATAGGTAGGAGCAAGCAAATGTAACGCTTTGTAGGTTAGCAGTAAAACCTTGAAATCAGCTCTTGCCTTAACAGGAAGCCAGTGTAGAGAGGCTAGCACTGGAGTAATATGATCAAATTTTGGGGTTCTAGTCAAGATTCTAGCAGCCGTGTTTAGCACTAACTGAAGTTTATTTAGTGCATTATCTGGGTAGCCGGAAAGTAGAGCATTGCAGTAGTCTAACCTAGAAGTGACAAAAGCATGGATTAATTTTTCTGCATCATTTTTGGACAGAAAGTTTCAGATTTTTGCAATGTTATGTAGATGGAAAAAAGCTGTCCTTGAAACAGTCTTGATATGTTCATCAAAAGAGAGATCAGGGTCCAGAGTAACGGCGAGGTTCTTCACAGTTTAATTTGAGACGACTGTACAACCATCAAGATTAATTGTCAGATTCAACAGAAGATCTCTTTGTTTCTTGGGACCTAGAACATCCATCTCTGTTTTGTCCGAGTTTAAAAGTAGAACATTTGCAGCCATCCAGTTCCTTATGTCTGAAACACAGGCTTCCAGTGAGGGCAATTTTGGGGCTTCACCATGTTTCATCAGAATTTACAACCGTGTGTCATCCGCATAGCAGTGAAAGTTAACATTATGTTTCCGAATGACATCACCAAGAGTTAAAATATAATGAAAACAATAGTGGTCCTAAAACGGAACCTTGAGGAACACCGAAATTTACAGTTGATTTGTTAGAGGACAAACCACCCACAGAGACAAACTGATATCTTTCAGACAGATAAGATCTAAACTAGGCCAGAACTTGTCCGTGTAGACCAATTTGGGTTTCCAATCTCTCCAAAAGAATGTGGTGATCGATGATATCAATAGCAGAACTAAAGTCTAGGAGATCGAGGACAGATGCAGAGCCTCGGTCTGATGCCATTTAAAGATAATTTCCCACCTTCACAAGTGCAGTCTCAGTGCTATGATGGGGTATAAAACCAGACTGAAGCATTTTGTATACATTGTTTGTCTTCAGGAAGGCAGTGAGTTGCTGCGCAACATCTTTTTCAAACATTTTTTAAAGTAACGGGAGATTCGATATGGGCCGATATTTTTTTATGTTTTCTGGGTCAATGTTTGGCTTTTTCAAGAGAGGCTTTATTACTGCCACTTTTAGGGATTTTTATACACATCCAGTGGATAGAGAGCAGTTTATAATGTTCAACATAGGAGGGCCAAGCACAGGAAGCAGCTCTTTCAGTAGTTTAGTTGGAATAGGGTCCAGTATGCAGCTTGAAGGTTTAGAGGCCATGATTATTTCATCATTGTGTCAAGAGATATAGTACTAAAACACTTGAGTGTCTCGCTTGATCCTAGGTCCTGGCAGAGTTGTGCAGACTCAGGACAACTGAGCTTTGGAGGAATACGCAGATTTAAAGAGGAGTCCGTAATTTGCTTTCTAATGATCATGATCTTTTCCTCAAAGTTAGCTTTGCGACAGTATCAAAAGAAATGTTGATTTGTTCTTATTTTCCTCAATTAAGTTGGAAAAATAGGATGATCGAGCAGCAATGAGGGCTCTTCGATACTGCACGGTACTGTCTTTCCAAGCTAGTCGGAAGACTTCCAGTTTGGTGTGGCGCCACAACAGTGTGCGTCAGTGAACGGACTCCCTCAGGTCTGTTGTGTTCAGTCCCCTACATTGAGGTCACTGTATTCTCAACTTGGTATTTTACTAAAGGGACATGAATGATGACAGGGTAATGACATGTTGCTGAGGAGACGGCTTGGAAGGAGCTCAGGTGGACAGAGAGAGTAGTATGCTTGAGGAGGAATGCTTTTAGTCCAAAATACACACCAAAAATACACACCCCAAAATAAATCTTGATATGACGCAAACGAAAAAGACATTGTGTAAAGAAAATGGGATGGAAATGAGGTTTGAAGAGAGTTTGAAGAGAACTCACAGAGCATATCTTCTTGAGAAAGAGGTGATGCTGAATCCATTTGAAAAGAAAGACACATTCACTGACTAAGTGCTGAGAAATAAGACAGTTTTAAATATTTCCACTGCACAGACGAAGCGCTCCCTGAAGCAGAGAGACCAGCAGTGGAGCCCAGATGCAGCGATCTGGAAATGCAGGCCACTGCTAACTGCGTCTCTCACACACACACACACACACACACACACACACACACACACACACACACACACACACACACACACACACACACACACACACACACACACACACACACACACACACACACACACACACACACACACACACACACACACACACACACACACACACACCTCTGTTGCCAGGGGTCATGTCCTCTTTACTATGATAAAACATCAGTAAAATAACTCCGTACACCATCCACCAACCCATCTTCATGCAGCCGGATGGTGGTGATGATGGTGAGTCTGTGGTTAAGTTGAAGTGCTTTGAGGGGGGACAACATTAATGGACCTGTTCTCCACAAACAGATAGTTTTGCTTTCGCCTCAAACAGCTCTCCAGCTCCACTGCATTCCTGTTGCAGTCCTAGCTGCTCACAGTATGAAGTAGTTGTGTTGGTTACCACAGGAAGTTGGTGTCACCTTAATTGGGGAGCTCGGGCTCGCGGTAATGGCTGGAGCGGAATAGGTGGAATGGTATCAAATACGTCAAACACATGGTTTCCATGTGTTGGATGCCATTCCATTAGCTCTGTTTCAGCCATTATTATGAGCCGTTCTCCCCTCAGCAGCCTTACATACCTGTAGTTTTACTTCCCCTGTAATCAGGACTATCAGGGAGAAGGTTGGGTTTGAGATGTTAAAGAGGAATCTGTTGGTGAGGTCTCTGCTGTGGTCTCAGCTTGTAATCAGGCTCTATTTCTTATAAAGTTTAAACCACCATCGCACTAACATACACTGGCATGGGTGTCAGAGACATTAATGGAAAGTAGACCTTTCTGTCAGACTTTGAACTACAGAGAACCATACTTTGAACTGTATAACTCCCATGGGAGATTGGAGGTCAAATAAAAAAGTACCATATCTTCCAATATTGGAAACAAGCTTTTCAACAAGAAGTATTACTTACAATATGAAAAGTGACCTGATATAACCTAAGCATTCTTTTATATCTGTACAATGTCATAAGAAATAAATAAATAATCTGATTAGCCAAACATGGGTTAATTTTACCACCAGTTGAGTTTTTTATTCACTTTAATTCTGAGTTGACCTAGCACCTGGGTCTTTTTAAATGTAATGCATAGGTTATTTCCAGGAGGTGGCGCCAATTGGGGGCTTTCATACAGTTATTTTTGCCCACACGTGAGAGTAAATGCCATTCATGTCCATCATGTTAAGTTTGCACACTGCAAATTTGTATTTTCCTTAAATATTTTTCCCTGGTCGAGTCACTCAGCATTAACTTCTCTAGGGCCAGTGGGACAATTTCGTCCCACCTACGTAACAGCCAGTGGAATCCTGTGGCGCGTTATTCAAATACCTTAGAAATGCTATTACTTCAATTTCTCAAACATGTGACTATTTTACACCATTTTAAAGACAAGACTCTCGTTAATCTAACCACACTGTCTGATTTCAAAAAGGCTTTACAACGAAAGCAAAACATTAGATTATGTCAGCAGAGTACCCAGCCAGAAATAATCAGACACCCATTTTTCAAGCTAGCATATAATGTCACATAAACCCAAACCATTGCTAAATGCAGCACTAACCTTTGATGATCTTCATCAGATGACAATCTTAGGACATTATGTTATACAATACATACATGTTTTGTTCAATCAAGTTCATATTTATATCAAAAACCAGCTTTTTACATTAGCATGTGACGTTCAGAACTAGCATACCCCTCATGTTTCATGAGCTGAAATAAAAGATCCCAGAAATCGTAGATAGACACAGAAAGCTTATTTCTGTAAAATGTTGTGCACACATTTGTTAACATCCCTGTTAGTGAGCATTTCATCTTTGCCAAGATAATCCATCCACCTGACATGTGTGGCATATCAAGAAGCTGATTAAACAGCATGATCATTACACAGGTGCACCTTATGCTGGGGATAAAATTTGCAGTTTTTTCACACAACACAATGCCACCGATGTCTCAAGTTTTGAGGGAGCATGCAATTGGCATGCTGACTGCAGGAATGTCCACCAGAGCTGTTGCCAGAGGATTGAATGTTCATTGCTCTACCATAAGCCACCTCCAACGTCGTTTTAGAGAATTTGGCAGTACTTCTAACCAGCCTCACAACTGCAGACCTCATGTAACCATGCCAGCCCAGGACCTCCACATCTGGCTTCTTCACCTGCGGGATTGTCTGAGACAGTTGATGAAACTGAGGACTATTTCTGTCTGTAATAAAGCCCTTTTGTGGGTAAAAACTCATTCTGATTGGCTGGGCCTGGCTTTCCAGTGGGTGGACCTGGCTCTCAACTGGGTGGCCCTATGCTCTCCCAAACCCACCCATGGATGCGCCCCTGCCCAATCATGTGAAATCCATAGACTAGGGCCTAATTAATTTATTTAAATTGACTTATTTGTTGCATTTTAATTTTTGTTCAATATAAATGAAATCTGCAAATGATAATGCGAAAAATAAAAGATGGTGTGATTGTCCCATGAGTCTCAAATGATTGTAGTCCCACCAACCTGTACCAGCACCTGTTAAATTAGAGACAAAAAAACGTTTTAATATACTTTTTGGGGGGTTCTATGGTAATTGATTTACAGCAGGGGTGGCCAACCTTCCTCCTGACAGCCACTGGGTTGTTCAGGCTTTTGTTCTAGCCCTGCTCTAACAGACCTGATCCTTCTAATCAACTGATCATCAGGAACTGGTTGGAGTTGGTCATCCCTACAGTATGGTGATTAGAGCCTTATAACAACCCCACCTCACACCCCCTACTTTAAAATTAAAATGAATCTCTGACTATGAAAACCCATCTGACAGAATCTTGAAGTGTTGCTCCCTCCATATAGCCATCATGGTTATTATCTGACCGTTTTGGTCATCAATGAAAGTTTGAACGTCTTGAACGTCTTGAAAAATGATCTGGCCTTAATGGCCATATGTATTTTTAAATCTCTACCCCGGTCCAGCCATAAGAGGACTGGTCACCCCTCGTAGCCAGGTTCCTCTCAAGGTTTTTCCTAGGCTTCTGCCTTCTAGTGTGTTTTTCCTAGCTACTGTGCTTCTGACTCTGTATTGCTTGTTCTTTGGGGTTTTAGGCTGGGTAACTCTGTAAAGCACTTTGTGACAACAGCTTGTCACACCCTGACCATAGAGAGCCCTTGGTTCTCTATGGTGTTGTAGGTCAGGGCGTGACTAGGGGGTGTTCTAGTCGATTTATTTCTATGTTTGGGAGTGAGTATGGTTCCCAATTAGAGGCAGCTGATTATCGTTGTCTCTAATTGGGGATCATACTTAAGGTGTCCCTGTTCCCACCTGCTTTTGTGGGATATTGTTTGTGCTTGTTGCACCACGTAAGTCACGTGTCGTTGCTTGTTTATTGTTTTGTTGAGAAATTTTCACTTAATAAAAGTATGTGGAACTCAAATCACGCTGCGCCTTGGTCCCTCCATTATCACGACCGTGACACTGCTAATGTAAAAATACAAAAAAAAATTGCATTTTTTTTTTAAGGCATGAGTGTTAACCTGGGTTGAAGAGGATGATGGCTCGGAGGCAGCCCAGCTCTGTCTTGTCCATCTGCATGTCATTCATCTTAGACACCAGCACGGTCAGAACCCTGGAGACCATAACACAAGTGGCAGTGAGGCAATGTAACAGGAAAAAACAGAGCCCAATTTTACTGCTGTATAGCCATAATCAGCTTAATATCAAATTATTTTAGTGTGCATGTAAACGTGCTGACTATGGTCAAAAATCTCAATTTTTTTTTCAAGAAGTAGGACCCTTTGTGTATGTGAGGGCTGACCTCTGACCTGTCAAAGATGGTGCCCACTCAAGCGCTGTGGGCACTGCTTTAGAGCAATACGAGAATGAGGCAATGAGTAGCTCTTTCCAGCCTGACAGAGAGAGTGAGAGTTTAGCCTGGATTGAATAGTTTATTGTGACTACATTAATTACCCGATTATCAAGTGTTGTGTATATGGGGTTATTATATGTGTGCATGTGTATGTATGCAAGTGGTATGTGTTTGTGAGCATCCATGAATATGTGTGCTATGGCGTGTGAGATGTGCTGTACCTGGTCTTGGTAGGATGGTCGTCCAGTGGCAGCTCGGAGAAATGGGAGATCCTCTTGGCCCACTTCACCAGGGTTGTCTGCTGCCTGCAGAGATGGAGAGTATTCCTGTTACATGTATTTGAAATATGTATTTCAATATCTTCTGAGTATTTTGTCATTTGAATTTTATTGGGCTGAAGCACAATCCAATGTATTTTGTAACAAGATACTTTCGAGAGCTGTAATTGTATTGGTCATTTAACAGATGCTCTTTTCCAGAGTGACTTAAAGTCAGTGCATTCAACTGAGATAGATAAACAACAACATATCACAATCAATGTAAATATTGATATCACTTGTTAAATCCACTTCAGTCAGTGTAGATGAAGGGGAGGAGACAGGTTAAAGAAGGATTTTTAAGCCTTGAGATAATTGAGAAATGGATTCTGAGGTTGAATGGGCAAGACAAAAGATTCAAGTGCCTTTGAATGGAGTATAGTAGTAAGTGGCAGGTGCACCAGTTTGTGTCAAGAACTGCAACGCTGCTGGGTTTTCACACTCAACAGTTTCCCATGTGTATCAAGAATGGTCCACCACCCAAAGGACATCCAGACAATTTGAGACATTTGAAGGAAGCATTGCAGTCAACATGTGCCAGCATCCCTATGGAACACTTTCAACACCTTGTAGAGTCCATGCCTCGATGAATTGAGCCTGTTTTGAGGGCAAAAGTGGGGGATGCAACTCAAAATTAGGAAGATGTTCCTAATGTTTTATATACTCTGTGTTTGTTTTATTCTGTTCAATAATTACATTTTAATGATGATATCTTCGCTTAGGGCTTCACTTGGTGAAGGCCACAGGACTGAAAATGGATTAATGCAACAATCATCTCTCTGTCACTAACAAATAAAGTTATGGATGGTAACTCTACAATTCACTTGAAAGGCAAGGGACTCTGGGAAATATGTAAATACAGCTTTGCACTGTGTTCATTTAACAGAAAGTGTGTACCCGAATAGACAATGGACCAGTGTTAAATTGAACACTCTCAGTGTTAATTTAACACTGGAGAATGTGCTGTGTACAAACATGCAAGAACATCCTGATTGATTTGTTTCCTGGTGTAGTATTTATCTGATGCTAAAAGTTCTCTCTGTTCACAGTCAATGGGTAATTACTTGATAGTAATCACTGGGTCATTGGTGAGTGCTTTAATTAGTAAAACACCGGTGCAACGTACAGTTTTGAAGAAAAAAATGTCTGCGCATTTTGTGAATCAATTCCCACATTTTCTTGATCAAGCTCCAGGAAAGATGTTCATCTTTGTCACCATGTATGGGTTTGTATCTTGTTGTTTTTCCCTCTCTCCCCATCTCTCTCTCTCTCTCTCTCTCTCTCTCCATTTCTCTGTCTGTCTGTCTGTCTGTGTCTCTCTCCCCCTCTCCATCTCTCTCTCTCCATATCCTGGCTGTGGAAGAGGAAGTGTTGCTTCTGTTCTGTCCTGCCTGTGTGCCACCCACCTCCCCATCTGTGCCCGTCGCAGCCCTGAGGGTCCATCTGGCACCCGCCTCCCTGTCAGTTCAGAGTTCTGCTATGTTGTCTAGACTGTCTGGCTTGGCTTTGACGAGGACTGAATGCTGCTAGAGGTGGACTTCTCTTCTTAATCTCTTCTTTCTATTCACCACTCACATACCAAGACAGTCAGACACTATTGTCTAACACCTCCAAGCCATGATTCATCCTATCTTCATATAGTTAGTAGTCTAGTCTAGTGAGGAGAATGATCAACAGAATGAATGTCTGAGGACTTAGTCTTGGGCAGTATTTTCACGGCCGGATGAAAAACGTACCCAATTTAAACAGGTTACTACTCTGGCCCAGAAAATAGAATATGCATATTATAGTAGATTTGGATAGAAAACACTCTGAAGTTTCTAAAACTGTTTGAATGGTGTCTGTGAGTATAACAGAACTCATATGGCAGGAAAAAACCTGAGAAAAACTGAATCAGGAAGTGGGAGAAATTAGAAATGTAGTTTTTCTTTTGAATCCCTTGAAAAACTACAGTGACATAGGATTTACGTTGCATCTCCTAAGGCTTCCATTGGCTGTCAACAATCTTTAGGAACTGGTTTCATCCGTCACCTGTTACCGGGCAGAAAATTGTGGCTCAGTCAATCACTGGCCAGTCTGAGGACAGGTGAAACGTGACGCGTGTGCACGTGACTTCGCTGTTTGTTATTATTCTTCTGGGATGAATACCTATTGCCAGGTTGTAAAATTATAGCAATTTTACGTTAAAAAAAATACCCTAAAGGATTGATTGTAAACATCATTTGACATGTTTCTACAAACGGTAATGGAACTTTTGAACATTTTGTCTATGGATTTGCGTCCACGCCACATGGCATTGTAAAGTGTTCTGGATGGGTCAACAAAACGGTGGTATTTTTACATAAATGATGGACTTTGCAGAATAAATGAACATTTCTTGTGGAAGTGGGAGCACTTCCGAGTGCATTCCGCCGAAGATCAGCAAAGGTAAGAAAATATTTCGAACATATTTTTAGAGATTTGTCAACGCCGTGGTTGTAGGCTAACTGTATAGCTTAGCATTGAAGGCTAAGTTCTGTACTCAGAATATTGACCAATGTGCTTTTTCCGTAAAGTTATTTTGAAATCTGACAAAGTGGTTGAATAAAGGAGTAGATTATCTCTAATTCTTTAAATAATTGTTATACATTTTGTCAACGTTTATGAGTTCTTCTGTAAATTAATGTGCCAATTCACCAAAAGTTATGGGGAGAAAACATTTTCTGAACGTCAAGCGCCAATGTAAAAATTGGGTTTTTGGATATAAATATGAACTTGATCGAATAAAAAATGCATGTGTTGTCTAACATGATGTCCTAGGAGTGTCATCTGATGAAGATTGTCAAAGGTTAGTGCTTAATTTTAGCTATATATCTGGTTTTATGACGGCTATCCGTGCTTGGAAAACAGCTTTTTTTTTGTTGCTAAGGTGCTATCCTAAAATAATCTAATGTTTTGCTTTCACCGTAAAGCCTTTTTGAAATCGGACAACGTGATTGGATTAACGAGTAAAGTATCTTTAAAATGCCGTATAATACTTGAATTTTAATTTGGAGATAATTTTTTTTGAATTTTGCGCCGTGCTATCTCTCTGGTTGTTGTCCAACCAATCCCGTTAACGGGATTTTATCTCGAAGGGGTCCTCAAGAGGTTCTAACTTCCTCTCAGGTATACATGAAACAGAGCAGCCAATTCAGTCTTGAGTAGATCAACCCAGTAAGCTCTCTCTCATCTTAATACAAACAAACGTTGTTTTATTGTATTCACTGTACATTAATAAGCCAGCAGCATACCACCCTGCATCCCACTGCTGGCTTGCTTCTGAAGCTAAGCAGGGTTGGTCCTGGTCAGTCCCTGGATTGGAGACCAGATGCTGCTGGAAGTGGTGTTGGAGGGCCAGTAGGAGGCACTCTTTCTTCTGGTCTAAAGAATATGATTGGGGACACTGCCCTGTGTACGGTGCTGTCTTTCGGATGGGACGTTAAACGGGTGTGCTGACTATCTGAGGTCATTAAAGATCCCATTGCACTTATTGTAAGAGTAGGGTTGTTAACCCTGGTGTCCTGGCTAAATTCCCAATCTGGCCCTCATACCATCACAGCCCCCTAATCATCCCCAGCTTACAAACTATTCCCCAGTTTGTTGCTGTAAATGTGTTCTCAGTCAACTTACCTGGAAAAATAAATTAATGGGAGACTTATAAAACTAATGGAGTAACATTGATTAACCTCCCTGGGCAAAGTGGGACGCTTGGGGCCCACCTAGTCAACAGCCAGTAGAATCGTGTGGTGTGAAATACAAATACCTCATAAATGCTATAACTTAAATTTCTCAAACATATGACTATTTTACACCATTTTAAAGACAAGACTCTCGTTAATCTAACCACATTGTCCGATTTCAAAAAGGCTTTACAGCGAAAACAAAACATTAGATTATGTCAGGAGAGTACCCTGCCAAAAATAATCACACAGCCATTTTCAAAGCAAGCATATATGTCACAAAAACCAAAACCACAGCTAAATGCAGCACTAACCTTTGATGATCTTCATCAGATGACACTCCTAGGACATTATGTTATACAATACATGCATGTTTTGTTCAATCAAGTTCATATTTATATCAAAAACCAGCTTTTTACATTAGCATGTGATGTTCAGAACTAGCATACCCACCGCAAACTTCCGGTGAATTTACTAAATTACTCACGATTAACGTTCACAAAATACATAACAATTATTTTAAGAATTATAGATACAGAACTCCTTTATGCAATCGCGGTGTCAGATTTTAAAATAGCTTTTCGGCGAAAGCACATTTTGCAATATTCTGAGTAGATAGCCCGGCCATCACGGCTATCTAATTTGACACCCACCAAGTTTGGCCCTCACCAAACTCAGATTTACAATAAGAAAAATTGGATTACCTTTGCTGTTCTTCGTCAGAATGCACTCCCAGGACTTCTACTTCAACAACAAATGTTGTTTTGGTTCCAAATAATCCATAGTTATATTCAAATAGCTCCGGTTTGTTTGTGCGTTCAGGTCAGTATCCGAAGGGTGACGTGTGAGCGCATTTCGTGACAAAACATTTCAAAATATTCCATTACCGTACTTCGAAGCATGTCAAACGCTGTTTAAAATCAATTTTTATGCTATTTTTCTCGTAAAATAGCGATAATATTCCAACCGGGCGACGTTGTATTCATTCAAAGACTGAAAGAAAAACATGGAGAATTCACATGAACACGCATCTCCAGTGTCACTGTTCTCAGCCTGACCACTCACAAAATCTCCTGCTGTTTTTCGCCCAGAGACAGGAGAGACGTCATTCCACTTTCTGGCGCCTTCTGAGAGCCTTAGAAAATGTCATGTTACAGCAGAGATGCTGTATTTTCGATAGAGATGCCACAGAAGGAGAACAAATTGTCAGACAGGGCACTTCCTGTATGGAATCTTCTCAGGTTTTGGCCTGCCATATGAGTTCTGTTATACTCACAGACACTATTCAAACAGTTTTAGATACTTTAGAGTGTTTTCTATACAAATCTAGTAATTATATGCATATTCTCGTTTCTGGGCAAGAGTAGTCACCAGTTTAAATCGGGTACGTTTTTTATCCGGCCGTGCAAATACTGCCCCCTAGCCCCAACAGGTTAATGAGGATTTTATGGTGAGAATGAGACGCTACACAGTAAATCAAGGATAGTTGAAATCACAGTGTTAAAAAAATGGGTCAAATTGACTCTACTTGGAGTAGAGTATATTACTCTCTCTCAAGAGAGTAATATGCTCCCTGGAGTCAGTGTGGCCAACTGGAGTTCATTGGGACGGCGTACTTTGAACTCCATTAAGATTAACCAGAGACAGAGAGTTAAATCTATGGAGTTATCCACAGATGTTGGAGGGGCCTCATTGTCATATTTCTCAGCATACTCTGTTCCAGGTAGATTTAAATTGTTTGTTTCAATATCTGTGTTTTTGCATGTACTATACATTGATTGTTTTTTTATCTTATGTTATCTTATGTGACTAGATATTTGTCAAAAACATATTTTTCAGTAGTAATAGGCTGGACTATTACTCAGGGTTTCCCAAACTTGGTCCTAGCCCAAAACACCCCCCGACCCACCTCTACCCCCTCCCCGGGTGCACATTTTGGTTTTTTCCCTAGCACTACACAGCTGATTCAAAAAATGAAAGCTTGATGAGGAGTTGATTACTTAAATCAGCTGTGTAGTGCTAGGGTGAAAATGTGCACCCAGGCGGAGCCCAGGAAAGAGTTTAGAAACTCTGCCATAACTGATTAAATAGACCCAGAATACCTATAATTACACAAAAATTAACAAGATCATTTTATTATTATTATTAAATTATCTCTGTAAAATCTGACTACTAAGTGGACTGGACAAAGGTTATTGGAACGATTGAGCGCTTTCAGTGATAAGCACAATTAATATTAGCAACACATTGTGTTTGATGCCATTCCATTTGTTCCATTCCTGACAGTATTATCAAATCAAATTTATTTATATAGCCCTTCTTACATCAGCTGATATCTCAAAGTGCTGTACAGAAACACAGCCTAAAACCCCAAACAGCAAGCAATGCAGGTGTAGAAGCACGGTGGCTAGGAAAAACTCCCTAGAAAGGCCAAAACATAGGAAGAAACCTAGAGAGAAACCAGGCTATGAGGGGTGGCCGGTCCTCTTCTGGCTGTGCCGGGTGGAGATTATAACAGCACATGGCCAAGATGTTCAAATGTTCACAAATGACCAGCATGGTCAAATAATAATAATCATAGTAGTTGTCGAGGGTGCAACAAGTCAGCAACTCAAGAGTAAGTGTCAGTTGGCTTTTTCATAGCCAATCTTTGAGAGTATCTCTACCGCTCCTGCTGTCTCTAGAGAGTTGAAAACAGCAGGTCTGGGACAGGTAGCACATCCGGTGAACAGGCCAGGGTTCCAGCAGGTCTGGGACAGCAGGTCTGGGACAGGTAACAGGTCAGGGTTCCATAGCCGCAGGCAGAACAGTTGAAACTGGAGCAGCAGCATGGCCAGGTGGACTGGGGACAGCAAGGAGTCATCATGCCAGGTAGTCCTGAGGCATGATCCTAGGGCTCAGGTCCTCCGAGAGAAAGAAAGAAAGAGAGAAAGAGAGAATTAGAGAGAGCATATTTAAATTCACACAGGACACCGGACAAGACAAGAGAAATACTCCAGATGTAACAGACTGACCCTAGCCCCCCGACACAAACTACTGCAGCATAAATACTATTTTGAGTCGTCCTCCCTGCAGCAGCCTCCGGTGGTCCAGTACTATGGTATTCCCAAACTCTGCAGGCACTCTGCCCACACAGACATCATCTGTAAAAACTGCAAAGGCGACCACCCCACATCAGAATGCAAACAATCACGACCCTACAACCTGTGCATGGGGGAGGGGCACTTCTATAGATCCTGCCCCAAATCCTACAGGGTAAGGGCCAACCACCAACAAAAGAAACACCCCCAGCCCCTCCAAACCCCTGGTCAAAGAATACCAGTTTCGCGAGAGCCCATACAACAGGAAGAACCCCTCGCCTCACAACCCAAACTGGACAAAAATGACCAACCAAAAAAGATCAGACAAACAACAGACCAACAAGAGACCAGACCAGAAGACCAGCCCAGGACCCAAATCCTGATGCCAGCAAACACGACCCCCAAACTCCACTATCCCCTCCAAGAAATGGACTCCCTCTTCTAGACCCCTCACCATACCATACCCTCCCCCAGTCCATCACTACCCCTGATCGCTCCTCCCTGTCCCTTACTGTCCCTGATCCCCCAACCTCCAACTGCCCCTGTCTCTCATACCCTCTACTGCCCCTAACTCCTCCACTCTGCTCCTTAGTGACCCAGATCCACCCCCCTTAGCCCTCCCTGCCTCTGATCCCGCATAGCAGCAAGCCAGAAAGACTCAGTCCAGACCCCCCAGTACACGCTGAGCCACCTTTACCACCTTCATCCCTCCTATCACCCTCCATCTGGACATTTTATGGTGCCACCAGACAGTCAGTGGGGAGGCACGTCAAGACCCATGAGCAGCCAAAGGGAGGGGACACCATCCAGCACCATCAATCCGCTAGAAGCCCTCATCCAAATCTGCAATGACATGGCCAACACTGGACCCATACCCTCTTCCTAACCCATTATGACCCATACAATATCCACCATCAACATCAGAAGCATTCGGTTCCCAGACAGATGACAGACTTTCCTGGGACACCTCTCCAATAACCCTGAAGACATCTACCTCCTCCAGGAGTGCGGCATCCAATACAAGGAAATGGATGCACTCCTGGAAGAAGAGGGCGGCTCTCTCTGGTCAGGCTCCAACACTGCCAGAGCAGACAGGGTTGGCATATTGGTTACCAACCCCTAAGTCTAACAGGTTAGTCGATAGCGGGAGAATCCTGGTCTTAGACCTCGAAATTCAGAGTTCTCCCCTGATGGTCATTAATGTGTATGGCCCCACCAACGTGGCCGAGAGAGAATCCCTCTTCAAACAGCTTCAGTCACTCCTGCTCATCTCTCACACCAGTGCCCTCCGAGACAACGAACGCAGCAGGCCCAGGAGAGACCGTAGCACACAGGAACTACAATAAATCATCGATGACGTCTCCCTTACAGATGCTGGTGGCACCTACCCTCCAACATCAACATGGATGAGTTCCTCCGGTGCATCCTACTCCAGGATTGATATGTTCTTGCTCTTTCCAGGTCTCAGAATGTGCTCCCTGACAAGCCAAGTGGTGCACTTCTCAGACCACAAGACGCTGACTGTGTCCTTAGATTGGGAAGACCTAGTGAGTAGGGAGGATGAATACATCTTTCCTAGCAGTCAAGCTCTACTTCTCCAGACAATACCTGGAGTGGAGAATATTGCAAGAGCTATTTGACTCCCTGAGTGGTGGGAAATGGTAAAGGCCAGGCCAAGGGATACTTCCGGGGAATTGGGCGGAGGAAAGCTAGGGAGAAGAGGGACAGTTTTGAACACCACAACAAGGCCCAACAATGTCTTAGCCCCCTCCAGCTAGAGGGGTGGGATGTGGCCCAAGAGCTGGCCAAAACCAAAAAGAGAAGATCCAGCACAAGTCAAACCCCCAGGGTCTGGAGGAGGAGAAATGCACCCGCTTCTTCTTTTGCAGAGCATGGTCAAAACAAAAACACATAATTTCCCTGTACAGCAACCAAGGGGACTCTGTAACCATCCTGGGGGTGGCCAGGCAGTTCTACGGTAGGCTGCATGACATCAAGCCTACAGATGAGGCCCTTATGGCCACCATCCTAGATGATGTAGACAGAGTCACCGAGGGTGGTTAGAGCGAGAACCCTCACCTTACCGCAGAGGAGCTCACCCGAGACGTGCGCTCCCTGAACAGACACAAAGCACCAGGACCGGATGGGATCCCAGGAATATTTTATCAGACCTTCTGGGATCTCCTCAAAGATGACATGGCAGAAGTCTTCAGAGCAGTATACAGGTAAAAGAGACAGAGGACACATGGGACAGAGTACGGTCGTGGACATCAATTAAGGCAGCCCCCCACACCTCTCTGATTCAGAGGGGTTGGGTTTGATGCGCACGACACATTTCAGTTGAATGCATTCAGTTGTGCAACTGACTAGATTTTCCCTTTCCCTCTCTTATCCCAAAGAAAGGGACCTCAAGGACCTCCGAACTGACGCCCCATAAACCTCCTCTCCGTCGACTACAAAATCATGACCAAGGCCCTCACCAAACCAGACACACCTTCCCTCAGTAATAGCCCCAGACCAGACCTGCTGCATTCTCGGTAGGTCCATCGATGACAACCTGCTCTTGGTGAAAGATCTCATCCTGCACTCCCTGGAGAGGAGGTCCCCTTTGGGCCTTCTCAGCCTAGACCAGGAGAAGGCTTGTGACAGGTTTAACCATGGCTTCTTCCAGAGGGTGTTAACCAAGATTAACTTCCCCCAACACATCATCCACTGGACAGAACTCTGCTACGAGAACATCACAAGCAGAGTTCTGTTAAAGAACACCCTCACAGACCCATTCCCCAACAGATCCAGGGTATGCCAAGGTTGCCCCCTAGCCCCTCTGCTGTACGTCATCTACCCAGAAGATCAGGTCAACACCAGAAATCCCTGGCTACCAGATACCAGGGGCCCAGGGGGAGAGGCTCAAAGGGGTGGTGTACATGGACGGCATGACCATCGTCGGCACAGATAGTCACTCCATCGCCATGGCAACAAAGGTGGTGGACGACTACCATGCAGTCACTGGCACCCTCGTCAACAGGGGTCAGAGTGAACTGTTCCTGTCACAGAACTGGCCTAAGTCTCTCACCACCTCTTTCCCTGTCAAAACAGAGACCATCAAGCTGCTGGTGGTCACTTTCCAGAGGGATGAAGGTGGGAGAAGACCATGCGCCACATCCAACAGAAGACCCCTTACAATATTGGATAAGATCCTGGTCCTGAAGGCTATCATTCTCACCATTCTCCTGTACCTTAGCAGGCTGTTTTCCCCAGACAGTGTGACCAGCAAGTAGATTGAATGCATGATGTTCTCCTTTGTCTGGAGATGCCAGATGGAGCGACTCAAACGCAGCACCTTGTACACAGTTGAGAATGGGGGAAGGTGGTCCCAGGCACTATCCAAATTGGTCACCTACATCCACAAGACAGACAGGAAAGCCAGGTATTTTGCCACCCCCATCCTCAGAACCCTCGTATTCAGCACCAACAACCACTCTGTGCCCTACTGCTGGGACCCCCCACCAGTGTACAATGTGTGGAGAGATTTTTCCTTTAGGTTAGGTCTGCCCACGGCTGGGCAGGAATCCTGGAAGTACAAGGACATTGTGGCCTACATTCGCTCCAAGGACACCATCGCCCACCTGAGAGACAGCTCAGCCATGGAACCGCAACAGGTATGGTTAAATGTCAATCACCACTGCATCACAAACAGAAAGAAAGACATCTCATGGATGGCAGTTCATGGTTGCTGCCCCACCAGGAAATTCAGGTATAGATGGCACATAAAACATACAGAGAACTGCCCCTATGGATGCACTGACACAGAAAACTTCTACCATTTGTTTGTTGAGTCCCCCGTGGCCATGCGGGTCTGGGCCCTGTTTGTTCCCTCTGTCTCCCCCAACATGTTGCTGACCTTACCTCGCTTGATGGCAGAGAACATCCTGAATGGTCCTCTCGGCGGATGCACCACCACCCAGCTCTGCTAGCAGTGGAGGATCATCGGTGCCATCAAGCAGAAGACAAGGAACATCAGGGTCTTCCAACAACAAACCACTGACCGATCAACCCTGAGGAGGAGGATCACTATCCTTCTCAGGGATCACGCCATCACAGACTTCCACAAAGACCCGGACCAGGTGAGGGCAGTATGGGGGGTGGCAAGATGAAAGGACATCAACATCTAAACCGCCCTCTGTGCCGCTCAGACCAATACCAACCCCAGACCTGTCCTCCAGCCTCGCCGCCACATCCCTCCTTCTCCACGCCCCACACCACCAACCACACCCCAGCAGCAGCCAAGGCCGATGGACACATTCTCTTTACCCCTACCTCTCTCTACACCAGGATTCCCCAACTGGTGGCCTGGGGGTGGTTTTATTTGTTGTCCTTCCTCCCCTTATACTGTAGATCCAGCACCAATCCCAGTCCCAGCATCAGCAATGACCCAGCTCCCTGACTCCAGCCCCAAAACACCAGACAAAACGTTGAGGAGGGGCCAAACATCTAACCTTCACCCGGAGCGAGTGGACCACAGGGGAGTGCCACCATTGAACTCCGGGTCTAGAGCTCTCTTGTGTGTCTGCTTGCGCCTCAGGTTGTCCTTCCTCCCCTCTGCAGGCCCAGTCACAGCACCAGCATCCACCCAGTCACCGGTTTCCAGCACCAGACCACCAGACAAGGCGCGGAGGAGGGACCAAAGATCAGACCTTCACCAGAAGTGAGCAGACCACAGGAGAGTGCCACCATTGACCTCTGGGTCTGGGGCTCCCTTGTTGGTCTGCTTGCTCTTCTTCTTCTTCTTTGGGTTTGTGGATTGCATCCAATTTTTAAGGTGCGTACACAGTACTGTAGTGTGAGGCCAGTCACGGCCTACCTACACTAAATTATTTTTATTTTCATGTTCCTAAATGGAAAAAATTGCACCACTATTTCATTTTTTTGTTTATCACCGCCCCATTCCACTACTTTCACCACCCCATTCGTTAACTGATCCTACACCAGGCCTGGAAGGATGGAACTCTTTCGTTCAGCACACCATGCAACTCTTCTGCAGTAAAACCTCGTACACCCAACTACTTCTCTGCAGCTGCCACCACAACATCTATTTTCTGTGATTTACCTGCCATTTCTGCAGTACAGTTGATAACCATGGCAATGAATGCTAATAAGCCAACCTTACTGAAGCACAAATTCCTATCACTCTGTATTGGCCTAGGCCTTCTACTCACCCTTGACCCATCATCCTCTACTCTCTTCACTGCCTCAGCATATGACACCTGTTCTACTCTGACCCTGACAATCTCAACCTGTCTATCGCACCGGACATTTCTGATCCCCAGCAACATGAGCACCCCAGAACGGACATGCACATTTCTTTCCACCGATACTACATATTCCTTTGTCCCATGCCCTCCTGCACACTTCTCACATATTGTAATCTCCCTTCTACAAACTGCTGCAACATGATCAAAATCTTGGCATCTGCAACACCTTAGTGGGTTCTGCACAAAAGCTCTCACTGGAAAAATGACATATCCTAACATGACTTTATCAGGTAAAGACTCTGCTTCAACATTCAAAAGGACATCCAATGTCTTCTCAGTTCCACCACGCTCACCACTAGGTCTGTGTCGCACCAAACAGCAGGCCTCACTGACACGAAATGTTCAATTACAGTTGCTCCACCTCAACACTTAACACTTAGCAATCACTCCTTTCATAGGCGCCCTGCTCATATATCTTGTCTGCTTGCTCCTCAGATTGTTCTTCCTACCCTCTACAGACCCAACACCTGTACCAGCTCCTGGTTCCTGTTTTCTGGCTCCTGGTTCCCACTCCACAGTCCCAGCACCAACCCAAGGATTCCAGTCCCGGCCCCAACACCAGCACGGTTCCAAGTTTCAGCCTCAGCACCAACCCCTCCACCAACCATGGACACAGCAGCTGCCACCACAACTGTCACCTCCATCGAGCAGCTACAAATATTTACATTTAATTATTGATTTCATTGGACAAAAAATAAAAACTTAGTAGTCACTGTCTGTTTTGAAGCCTTTGCTGAGGCCTAAACTGCAAGTGATATTAAACACTAAATACCAGTTGGTATGCATACCAGTTGGTAATTATGTAATTCGATATTAACTATTAGCAATTGCTGATTATATTGTCAATACAATTCAACAATAAAGTACTGAATTGATGTTTTGCTATAGTCAGTGATTTATGTTTACTATGGGTTAATAAGGCAATACAAATATGATGTGACTAAAATGTGAACAAAATGAAAGGGCATTTAGTTGACAAAATCATTATTCAAAAAAAAAAAAGTGACTAAGACTTAATTATATTTTATTCAAAATGACTAAGACTAGACAACAACAAAAAGATTTTAAACAGCAAATTCTCCAGTGTTAAATCAACACTGACAGAGTTACATTTAACACTGGGCCAGTGGATAGTCCACACTTTTCACTGTTAAATTAACATGCTGCTTATTGTAAAGCCTTATTTGCATATTTCCCAGATTGCCTTGCCTTTCGAGTGAATTATAGAGTTATCCTTGACTGTATTTGTTAGTGACAGATAAATGGTTGTTACGTTCATCCATTTTCAGTCCTGTGGCCTTCACCAAGATCTTAAGTGAATAGGTTATCATTAAAACACAATTATTTAACACAATACAACTAGTAAGGCCTTATTTTAAGGGCCTAGTTTCACCCTAATACAGTGGCCTGAAATGCACATTCTGATGGCTTGCAAAGTGATGTGTAATTCCTATTGGAATCCAGCCAGAGTGGAGATATTCAACATGTTTATTAAACCACAACCTGCATTCAGAATGACTGCCGTGTTGGGAAGATTAAGATATGAGACTACCTAAAAACCATCTAAACTGGAACAACTATTACAGTAATGGGTGCAGTATGGGTGCAGTAAGTAACGGGTGCAGTAAGTCCAATAACAGACTGGAGTAGTTTATTAAAATGTATGTTATTTATACTTCAGTAGCATAAGATCAATTCATCAATCAATGTACATGCAAAACATATATATATATATATATAGGAAAATAAAATAAGATTTAAAAAACTATTCAACCTGCGATAGAGATGCTGTGAAATATGATAATGATGGGCATGTTTTTGTTTTACACCGGTTATTAACATCAACACTGGGGTTATTTTACACCCATGAGTGTTAATTTAACACTTACAGTGTTAATTTAACACCTCAATCAACACTAGAAATTACACTGGAAAATCAACAACAGGTAACGCTGGCCAATTTGCTGTGTAAAACTGAGCTACACAAAAATAAGAAACATACATTTTTCTAAACAAATCAAAGCTATAAGTGGTTGGAGTTATAGCAACCGTTAGTGAGATAGTTGTTACAGTTTACATGGTGTAGGTAGTCTTAATGCATAACATTTTTCCCCCTACTCTGGCAGGCATTCTGATTGAAAGTTGTGAATGATGTAAAAGTGCTGGATGTCTTCCTGCAAGGTGGCTTCCAACAGAGATTGGATATCATTAGGGGTGTGTATTCATGGATGCCAAGGGAAGACACGTTTCCTCCATAAATGTGTCAAGATTTTTCTTTTCATAAACAAAATCATTTATCTTGTTTCATCAATTCCCAAAAGGCTGAATGTGTCTCACCAGAGAAAGCATCCGCGTGAACAAAACAGCGCCCCTCTGCCTCAGAACTGTATGTGTAGCATATCTATCTGATGCTGTCTTGTCAGAAAGAGTATTACATTGTTGCCACCCATAGTATTGAATTCAAGGGAAGCAAGCGAGTATTTGGACAAGTGAGCTCAGCTGTGAATGGTCCTGGTGCATAAAAAAATGTGTCAAGGGAAGTCAGTTTGGATTTGGCTTCAAACCAATCGCACCACATTAGAAGCCAAACGTCATTGACAAAAAATAACTTGAATTGTTGCATCTCGTTGTGTCGTTGTCCTCTGGTGGCTAGCTAGATAGCTAAAATCGTCCCTTTCCTAAATCAGCCATGGATGGAGATACGGATTTGGACTTGTGGTTTTACTTAATTCTCCATACTGGCCAATGATTATAACAGCGATTCGGATCCAACCATTGTGCCCCTGGCCTGAGAGGATGGAAATTCAACATGTAGCTAGATGTAGTATGCTAATGTTAAAAGTAACTAGCTGGCCTGGCACATCGTTGCCCATGAAAGGAAGTTAGGCTAGAGAGCAAGCAGTTTAGCCAGGCAGCCTAGGACAACAAAAACAAAAACATTTTACTTTATGACAGAGTCATAAGCTAATTAGGCAACATGAAAGACGAGGATGGCTTTGGTGTTTGACTACAAGTAAGGTGAGTCAACATGTTTTTTCTACTTGCACGCACGCACGCGCACACACACACACACACACACACACACACACACACACACACACACACACACACACACACACACACACACACACACACACACACACACACACACACACACACACACACACACACACACACACACACACACACACACACACACATCAGTACCATGGGCAGCCACATCATATTTAACTTACGTTGATTGGACTAAATTGTTTTTGGTGTCTTTTAGTTGTCACTGTATTAGACTAAGCATACGTGATTTGATGTTGAAGTTGAAATGGTGCTGGAATAGTGGTGGCAGCTCCTGTTTTCTTTGCAACTTGCGGTAACTCTCCGTGGTTCTAAATCAGTAGGGTTGTTTGTTAGATCAAAAATATCTGAAACATTACCTTGCTTGACCATGCTGTGGGTCGTCTAACTGTTTGTTACATGAAATATGTTTTGTGGACTTCACCGGACAGATGTTGCTCTCCGGTTTTGTAATGAAACAAATGTCTGGTTGAATATATTCTGCCACTGTTTCTTCTTACCTTCTCGGCCTTTGGTCTATATATCACGGTGTCAAGGCATATAAACCAAATGGTTATATTGCAAACAACACAATTATCACAACACTTACTGTTGGTTGTACTATGGCTTTATGGGGGTCTTTACACCCTTATAACTCCAAGGAAGTAAACTGAAAGATAAATTTACTCTGTGCTACATTTTCACTGGTAATTCAAAACAACACACAAAAGTACTGAAGAGAGTAAAATGACAATTTGAGTTAAATTTAGGCAACTCTCTGAGAGTTGGATATGTATGCCATTTACTGTCATTTTAACTCCAAAAATGTCAGCCACCATGACCAGAGTATCTTTAACACAAAATGGGGGTGGGATCATATAAACCCCCAAAAAGTGTTAAACCCCATAAGAGTTTAATTCATTATTGCGATTTGACTGTGTACTCATCCCCTGGTCTCAACAGCAGGCCCCTTGATTAAGACAAGTAGGTAATTTACATGTCAAAAGCCTTAGGCACAAAAACAAAAGCCATTACCTAGGGTGCTCAACAAAAACCGATGTCAACGTCTTGAGCCTGACTCCAACAACCAGACAAATATATATATATAGACCTATTATAGCGTTTGAGAGATAATACAATTATTTTATTAATAATCCAGTAACTGTCATATAATTTAACTAATTAAACATATAGGTTCAACTTCTATTTTACACACAAATTATCCTAGAAATCCACATTGTGAGATCATCCATACAATTAATTAATTTGATGAACAGTAACATCAAGGCATATGGAGCTCGTCTCATCTGCTCCAAATTAAGAGATTTATAGTGTGTTTCAAAGTATTCAGACCCCTTGATTTATTCCTATTAAATGGATTTAATTGTCTAATTTATTTATGTTTCACAATCTCCACAAAATACTCTGAAATGTAAAAGTGGAAGATTATTATTTATTTTTAAGATTAATAAAAAATTACATAAATAAAATACAGTCATTGCATAATTAATCTCGAACTTGAACCCGATCTAACATATCTGGAGAGATCTGAAAATAGCGTGTGCAGCAACTCTCCCCAATCCAACCTGACAGAGCTTGAGAGGATCTGCAGTGAAGAATGGGAGAAACTCCCCAAATACAGGTGTGCCAAGCTTGTAGTGTCATACCCAAGAAGACTCAGGGCTGTAATCGCTGCCAAATGTGCTTCAACAAAGTACTGAGAAAAGGGTCAGAATACTTATGTAAATGTGATATTTCCGTTTTACATTTTTTATAAATTAGCAAAAATGTATAAAAACCAGTGTTTTCTTTGTCATAATGGGTTATTGTGATGAGGGAAAACAATTGTATCAATTTTAGAATAAGGCTGTAACCTAACAAAATGTGAAAAAAGTCAAGGGGTCTGAATACTTTCCAAAGGCACTGTACCTTAGTGCCTTGTTGCATACATTATTGTGGAGTCACTACAATGTTGATGCATCCTCAGTTCTCTCCCATCACAGCCATTGAACACTGTAGCTGTTTTAAATCACCAATGACCTCATGTTAACATCCCTGAGCAGTTTCATTCCTGTCCTGCCTTTCAGTTCAGAAGGACAACTGTATATTGTCTAGTTTGTTTAATACATAATAAACAATTATTAACTAGAGTCTACCATGCTTAAAGAGATATTCAATGTCTGATTTGTTGTTGTCACCCATCTACAAATCATTCCCTTTTTTATGAGGCTTTCGAAAAGCTCCCTGGTCTTTGTATTTCAATATGTGCTTGCTGTTCAATACTTGACTGAGGGACCTTACAGATGTTGTATGAATGGGGGACAGAGGAAGGGTTAGTCATTTAAAAATCATGTCAAACACTATTATTTCACACATAGTGAGTCCATATAACAATTTCTGTGATTTGTTAAGCCACATTTATCTCATGAACTAATTTAGGCTTGCCTAAGCAAAGGGGCTAAACACGTCTGCAATGACTATATTTTAGTTATTACATTTTTGTTTATTTTTAAAAAGTGTTCTTCCACTTGAGTATTTTGTGTATATTCAATTCATTGTAATCCCATTTTATAACACAATAAAATGTCAACAAATCCAAGGGGTCTGAATACGTTTGTAAGGCAAAGATAGCTAATTAAAAGGGAAGCCGTGCCTTTTTCATCAGCACATAAATGAGTTCCTTAATTACTGTGTTGATTCTTGTGTATGTTCAAGGAACCAGCTATCCAATGCTAAAGCCCTTACATGTCCATATGCCTGCTGTCATATTGGAAATTAAAGTTTTTAATGAATGATGAAGATGCCCCCGGAGATGATGGCTGCCGTTTTATTGGCTCTTAACCAACAGTGCACTTTTGTTCGTTTTTTCGCATTATTTGTAAATTATTTTGTACATAAGGTTGCTGCTACCGTCTCTTATGGTCGAAAGCTTCTGGACATCAGAACAGAAATTACTCATCAACAAATTGGACAACACATTTTTCTTTAGTGAGTCGGATGGGAAGGATATACTCCAAACACCCGAACAGGCCCTCATCCCGTCATTCGCTGGAGAAAGAAATGGAGAATTCGCGGAAAGCGATCGGGGTGCCTTGTGAGGATCAGGCGACAATTAGCTAATCTGCCTTTGCCATCCATACAGTTAGCCAACATTCAATCGCTGGAAAAGAAATGGGATGAACTGAAAGCAAGTATATCCTACCAATGGGACATTAAAAACTGTAATATCTTATGTTTCACGAGTCGTGGTTGAACGACGACATTAATAACATACAGCTGGCGGGTTATACACTATCGGCAGCATACAACAGCAGCCTCGGTAAGAAACAGGGCGGCGGCCTATGTATATTTGTAAACAACAGCTGTTGCAGGATATCTAAGGGAGTCTCGAGGTTTTGCTCGCCTGAGGTAGAGTATCTCATGATAAGCTGTAGACCACACGATCTACCCAGAGAGTTTTCATCTGTATTTTTTGTAGCTGTCTACATACCACCACCGACCGATGCTGGCACTAATACCGCACTCAATGAGCTGTATACCGCCATAAGCAACCAGGAAAATGTTCATCCAGAGGTGGTGCTCCTAGTGGTCGGGGACTTTAATGTAGGGAAACTTAAATCAGTTTTAACTAATCAGCATGTTAAACGTGCAACCAGCGGGAAAGAAACTCTAGACCACCTTTACTCCACACACAGAGATGCGTACAAAGCTCTCCCTCGCGCTCCATTAGGCAAATCTAACCATAATTCTATCCTCAAGATTCATGCTTATAATCAAAAACTAAAGCAAGACGGACCAGTGACTCGGCCTACTAAAAAGTGGTCAGATGAAGCAGATGCTAAACTACAGGACAGTTTTGCTAGCACAGACAGAAATATGTTCCAGGATTCTTAAGATGGCATTGAGAAGTACACCACATCAGTCGTTGGCTTCATCAATAAGTGCATCGATGACGTCGTCCCCACAGTGACTGTAGGTACATACCCCAGCCAGAAGCCATGGATTACAGGCAACATTCGCAATGAGCTAAAGGGTAGAGCTGCTGCTTTCAAGTACCGGGACTCTAACCAGGAAGCTTATAAGAAATCTCGCCATGCCCTCCGAAGAACCATCAAACAGGCAAAGCATCAATACTGGACTAAAGTCTAATCATACTACACCGGCTCTGACGCTCGTCGGATGTGGCAGGGCTGGTAAACTATTACAGACTACAAAGGGAAGCACAGCTGAGAGCTGCCCAGTGATATGAGCCTACCAGACGAGCGAAACAACTTCTATGCTCGCTTCGAGGAAAAAAAACACTAAAACATGCATGAGAGCATCAGCTGTTCCAGACGACTGTGTGATCACGCTCTCCGCAGCTGATGTAAGAACTTTAAATAGGTCAACAGTCACAAGGCCGCAGGGCCAGACATCGGATTACCAGGATGAGTACTCCGAGCTTGCGCTAACCAACTGGCAAGTGTCTTCACTAACATTTTCAACCTCTCCCTGTCTGAGTCTGTAATACCAACATGTTTCAAGCAGACCACCATAGTCCCTGTGCCCAAGAACACTAAGGTAACCTGCCTAAATGACTGCCGACCCGTAGCACTCATGTCTGTAGCCATAGAATGCTTTGAAAGGCTGGTCATGGCTCACAACACCACTATCCTAGAAACCCTAGACCAACTCCAATTTGCATACCGCCCCAACAGATCCACAGATGATGCAATCTCTATTGCACTCCACACTGCCCTTTCACACCTGGACAAAAGGAACACCTATGTGAGAATGCTATTCATTGACTACAGCTCTGCGTTCAACACCATAGGGCCCTCAAAGCTCAACACTAAGCTAAGGACATTGGGACTAATCACCTCCCTCTGCAACTGGATCCTGGACTTCCTGACAGGCCGCCCCCAGGTATTAAGGGTAGGTAACAACACATCCGCCTTCGCGGATCCTCAAAACGCGAGCCCCTCAGGGGTGCGTGCTCAGTCCCCTCCTGTACTCCCTGTTCACTCATGACTGCATGGCCAGGCACGACTCCAACACCATCATTAAATTTGCTGATGACACAACAGTGGTAGGCCTGATCACCGACAATGATGAGACAGCCTATAGGGAGGAGGTCAGAGACCTGACCTTGTGGTGCAAGGACAACAACCTCTCCCTCAATGTGATCAAGACAAAGGAGATGATTGTGGACTACAGGAAAAGGAGGACCGAGCACGTCCCCATTCTCATCGACGGGGCTGTAGTGGAGCAGGTTGAGAGCTTCAAGTTCCTTGGCGACCACATCACCAACAAACTAACATGGTCCAAGCACAGCAAGACAGTCGTGAAGAGGGCACGACAAAAACAAATTCACCCTCAGGAGACTGAAAAGATTTGTCATGGGACCTCAGATCCTCAAAAGGTTTTACAGCTGCACCATCGAGAGTATCCTGACAGGTTGCATCACCGCCTGGCATGGCAACTGTTCGGCCTCCGACCGCACTACAGATGATAGTGCGTACTGCCTAGTACATCACCGGGGCCAAGCTTCATGCCATCCAGGACCTATAAATCCAGGCAGTGTCAGAGGAAGCCCTTAAAAATTGCCAAAGATTCCAGCCACTCTATTCTGCTACCGCAGAGCGCCATGTCTAGGTCCAAGAGGCTTCTAAACAGCTTCTAGCCCCAAGCTATAAGACTCATCTAATGAAATGGCTACCCAGACTATTTGCATTGCCCCCCCTCCTCTTCTACGCTGCTGCTACTCTGTTATTATCTATGCATAGTCACTTTAATAACTCTACCTACATGCACATATTACCTAAATTACCTCGACACCAGTGCCCCGCATACTATTGTAATTTTACTGCTGCTCTTTAATTATTTGTTATTTTTATCTCTTACTTTTTTTAGGTGTTTTCTTAAAACTGCATTGTTGATTAAGGGCTTGTAAGTAAGCATATCACTGTAAGGTCTACACCTGTTGTATTTGGCACATTTGAAAAATACAATTGTATTTGATTTGATATGATGATGTGTGATTTTTAGATAGGGAGAGCTATAAAAATGTACTTTGCATATCATATTTAGGATACACTTTAACGGTTAACCATGGACACTTGACTTAGACACTGAACTAAGATCTGTTATGTGTTTTTCACTTCAAACAGTTAAGGTTTAGCTTGAGGGGTAGCGCCTAGATCTGTGCCTATGGTCATTATCTACGGTGAGGTGCCATAACAGCTCATGGGCAGGGAGTCACCAGAGGGGGCAGCACCTCCCCACCACAACAACAACACTCGTCCCTCCATCCCCCACTACCACTTCCTGGAGAACACTGACTTACAGATGATGACGAACATCGTCTACCTTTCTCTTTCTCACAGCCCACTGCTCTGCTCTACCAATAATGGAGTGACTTACGTTATTGTTATTGTATGGAAGGCAGATGAGGCCGGCAGCATAAAACGGAAAAGCAATTAGTTCTAGCTAGGTTCAGGGTTGTGTTGTGAGTGTGATGATGCATGTCCCTGGCTCCTGCCTCATTCCTGCCTCATTCCTACCCAGTCCTTCTCTGTGTACAGCTAATACAGCCACGTCACATACACTGAGCATACAAAACATTTCGAACACCTGCTCTTTCCATGACACCAGGTGAAAGCTATGATCCCTTATTGTCACTTGTTAAATCCACTTCAATCAGTGTCGATGAAGGGCAGGAGACAGGTTAAATTATTTTTAAACCTTGAGACAATTGAGACATGGATTGTGTATGTGTGCCATTCAGAGTGTGAATGGACAAGACAAAAGATTTAAGTGCCTACGAATGGGATATGGTAGTATGTGCTATGCGTACTGGTTTGTGTCAAGAACTGCACCGCTGCTGGGTTTTTCATGCTCAACAGTTTCCTGTGAGTGTCAATGGTCCACCACCAAAAGGACATCCAGCCAACTTGACAACTGTGGGAAGCATTGGAGTCAGACAATGGGAGGTGCACAGTAATACATAGAGCCACGGCTACATGGAACTCTATTCCACATCAGGTAACTGATGGAAGCAATAGAATCGTATTGAAAAAACAGATAAAAATACACCTTATGGAACAGCGGGGACTGAGAAAAGACACACAGGCACCTGGATGTTGTATTGTAAGTATGTGGTGGTGGAGTGGTGGCCTGAGGGCACACAATGAATGTGTTGGGGAAGGTGTTATGAAATGTAATGTCAAGTAGTATTTTAAACTATATGTAACAGTCTTATGTTGCTGGACGCCAGGAAGAGTAGCTGCTGGAGATCCATAATAAATAGAAATATAAACATGGGCCAGCATCCCTGTGGATTGCTTGACACCTTATAGAGTCCATGCCCGACAAATTGAGGTTGTTCTGACTGTATATAGATATATGCAAACATCCTTACCCATTTAACAATGTTTGGTTTATAGAGTTTCATCAATGACTGTATGAGGAATTTTTAGCAGTAGGTCAATAAGACGACACAAGTATGATTTATGTACAAAGGGATTTAATTGAAATGTTTGTATAAAAAAAAAAAATTGCATCACCAGATCTCTATCATTCATGTCATACAGCTAAACTGAAAGAGAATATCTAACACCAGGCAAGCCACAGATTCATCATAGTCACTAACTAGAATAGCCTTATCCAACCCAATAGCCATGTGCGTCCATGGAGTTCAATGCATGGAGACAGCACACGTGTAATATACCCCAAAAAGCAGATGTACTTTTAGATTAATTCAATCCAACATTACATGACTATAAAAAGGAGTTCAATCACATTCATAGCTCTTCCAAATGTAAGTAAACCTTGTTTTATTCCCTTTCGACAACTTCAGTGCATCCATCCACAATCTAAAAAAAATGAAGTAAAAATATCATTACAGGAATGCAAAAAAGGCCATGTAAAGATATGCAAATTCTGGAATTTCTCACCTTCTCTTAAACATCTACAATAAATAAAATGAGCCAAACAAGTGTGGAATGTCTACACGTTCTGAATAAATTAAAAGCATGGGGAAAAAAAAACGGCACAATATTTGTATTGTAAAAGACAACTGAGACCATGAATATTGCATTGATTGTGCATTTCACACTTAAGCCATGATACACCAGTCCAGGGCAAGAGCAATGTAGTGCCAGTAGTGAGATGGGGAAAGGCAAAACATTCAATTAAAATACATTTCCAAGGGGCTAAACACAGAGATAATGTAGTTTTAGTATACATTCAGAAATGAAAGGATCCAATTTTGAGAAATCCAAACAACTCGAGGCTGTAGTATGAGTGAGCAGCTTAGTAAGGAGGCGCAGTGTGAGTGAGTTGCATTTCAAGTATTCCATGGTCAACAGTCAACTCCCACCTTCATCCTCTATTTTATGATCCCGAAGAATGCTGGGTGGTGTTGTTTACCACACTCTTATGGAGGAAGACAACTAATCTCCATCATGACAGGGTGGGATACGTACAAACCAGCCCGAAAGGGTTATAACAACAAAAAGTTATGAAAAGCCCCCCGAGAAGCAGCTTTCAAAAAGGCACTCCAAATCAAAAACATTTAAATATAAAGCATTCTCCAAGCTCTATGAGAGCAGCTATGTCTGAATAAGGGGCTTTAAACCAGATGCATAAATCAGCCTTGTTATAACAAATTAGAAAATAATAAAGTCCAAAATAAATAGTCACTGGTAAAGACCGCCCAAACAGCAAATGTTCCACATTAGGAAACAATTCATGAGTTATAAAAAATAAACAAAAGATAAAGGAAGAACAAACCATGATAAATTATAATAATTCCCTACAAAAGGAAACCAAAAATAATTCTGCCAGCCCAAGCCATGGTGGGGCATAAGGACCAGAGCCCTTTTAAGTCCAGTTTAAACCCCCCCCCCCACCACCACCTCATGTCCATTCACTCCTTTTCTCCTCTCATCCCCTCTTCTCTCTTTCATAGGCTCTCCTTGCTGGAGCTTGTGCTAGATGTGTCCGTGTCGATGGTCCTCAGCCGGATGTCCCCATCCTCAGGCTTGGAGGACATCGACACTTCCCCAGCCAAGCGCATCCACGGGTGGTCAAGAATCTGTTCTAGAGTAGGCCTGTCTGAGGGCCGTAACGACAGGCACCACTTGATCAGTTGCTGGCACTCTGGAAGGAGGGAGAGAAAAGGGGAAAACATGGATTAGTATTTTATGGGACAATCTCAAGAGAGAGATGGAGGGTTATAGGAACACACATGCAGGAAGAAATGAAATAGAAAATAGTGTTAAGAAATATGTTTTAAGACTAGTGTTTTTATGAATGTAGGTTGTATATTGGAGGTAGTACACACCATTAGACACTCTCCTCCTGAAGTACAGTCTCCCCTGGAGGATTTCCTCATCTTGCTCAAAGGGGATGTCTCCACAGACCATGTCGTACAGCAGCACCCCTAGTGACCACACCGTAGCCGAGCGCCCGTGGTATCTATGGAAGCGGATCCACTCTGGCGGACTATATACTCTTGTACCTGGGGAAGAAAAGGCTGATTAGTGACATTTTTACATTTATAATAGCATCAAAACAGTTTATTTGGGACATTTGTGACAATAATAATAATATAAATAGGCCTATATTGCAATACTGTATGATTTGGAAAGTTTATAAATGATGGATATTTAAAAATAGTCAGATAATGTCTCTATAAAGGCTGAACAAGGCAAGTGTAATTCCATCTAAAACAAGATTGTTATACTGGTGTTATAATGGCTTTTTCTTTTCCACAACAAATCTCTATGAAACTGGGTGACCCGCCTCACTCCCCTCCCTCCAGGCATGAGTAACTTGGATACCAAACAAAAACTCGAGTGCGCAATGTGAGCCATCACATGACTCAGTCCAAGCTCAGGTTTCACAACAAACAGATGTTACGTGGCAGCTGGCCCAATAGCCATTACCTAAAGGCTTTGAAATGAGCGTTTCTTAACACAGGTTTTTGTTATGTTGATAATTGTCTATTTTACTACACTAGTGTGTTAAATTGACTAATATGACATATTTCTAAAGGTACTTTAAATGAACTACATAGGGATAATCAAAATGAATAAGGATCGGCCTATAAACGTTGCTGATAACATCACCACCCGAGGGAAAACTCTTTATGAGGTACCAAAAACAAACCACTGCGTCACAGCGTCGTGTGGACACACCAGCCAATACAGAGGAGAGGGGGGATATTATATAATCAGATGATCTAATAAGGCGAGTAGGTATCTATACTAAAACAAACAAATATAGCTGAAAGCAAGTCATGGGTCAGTGCAGACTATAACGCACCTTCAAAAACACAACAAACCCTGAAAATACAACGGAGCCACTGCTGGCAACGCATTGAGTAAAGGTAGAGTTCATACCGTCAAAGTCAGTGTAGACCGTGTCCTTGAGAATCGCCCCTGAACCAAAGTCAATAAGCGTGAGCTCCCCAGTGCGTAGGTCTACAAGCAGATTTTCATCTTTGATATCTCTGTGAACTACCCCGCTGCTGTAGCAGTGGCGGACAGCCTCCAAAACCTGACGGAAAAATCCCCTTGCTGTCTCCTCATCCAAAGCGCCCTTCTCCGTTATGAAATCGAAAAGATCCTTGACCAGCTCCGGTCGTTCCATAACAATCAACCAGCCGTCTGGTCGCTCATACCAATCCAGGAGTTTTATAACCCCCCGAAACGACGAACTGACTTTCTTCAATAAAATAATCTCCAAAGGCACCATCACACCATTCTGTAAGAAAATATGAATCACAAATGAGTTGAGTGACCTAGAATCAATTCAATTATCAAAAAACAACAACTGACATGGGTGAAAAACCTAAACAAACCCGAGTGGTGATACTTACAATAGTTCCCCATTCGGTCACCCGCTCCTTCGGCACATGTTTCACTGCGACCTAATTTCGGGAGAGAAAAAAACATACACATCAGATACATTGTAGCCAGACGTGAAGAGATAGATCGCAGCAACAACGAAGTAAGTTAGTAAATAACTATGAGATGCCTTGATGGCGCCATGTGCCGAGATCAAAGCACTCCTGTTCTTACCAGTGCGTCATCCGAGAGCCGACTACCGGCGTAGACTGTGCCGAATCCACCGCTACCCAGCACGGATCCCACGGTGTAAACCTTTTCGAATGGCTCCTTTTCCACTTTAACTGGAGAAACATCAAATTGAGAGAAGATAAGCATACACGAGTCTCGTCTCGTCTTTCACAGTGCAAGATAGTCAACAACTGCGACTCGATTGCCTAACGTTAGCTTTTCCAGACCTAGCTAACGTTAGTTATGTTAATCACAGTTGGCGTGCATATCGACAGTACGAATCCCTTTAAAATAGTTCCATGCAAGGATTTTAGAGTTAGTTAGTAAAATACAATTATTTCATTATTGGAAGCATGAATGACTAACATAAATCTAGTTAAATAAACAGTCCATATTTTCGGGCTATGTAAAGCACGAAGAATGACAGCGAGTTCGAATCATACCTGTCTGGAGCTGTATTTTCACCGGTAAATGGTCCATGCTCGAAGGGTGGCAAATGTGCGAGAATGAGCCAAACTTTGACAACAACATATTCGAACGGAAGACTAACTAAATTCGTGGTTATCTGAAAAGGTAGATTGTGATCCAATCCTATGTAAATATGATTGAAAAGGTTAGCGCTGGTAACGGCTAGCTAATAAATCCAGTGTGCCAACTCCACCCGCCCAGTCGATGTCTCAAATAAAATGCCGCATCGTCCTTTTCCAGATTGAAACGCTGCGTATAACGAGAATCCTGTATCTTAATTCATGCACTTTGAAGATGACAGTTTTCTTGAAGTACTGAAAACAGTAGACTTGCAGAGCGGTTATCTATTAGCAATCGCAGAAGATGGTAAGAAATCCAAAAGACTGTGTCGATATTACGGAATGTATTTGCTGTCTGAGCTTTGTCACGATCTTTCCCTACCTTTTCTATAACGCCAATGTTTTTTTTTTTAACGAGTGGAGGATGGTTGTATCCCTCCGCCCCGAAAGACTACTCGGTATTTTCCTGGATTTTGTTGTTATATCCGGCAATAATTCATTGAAATATAGAGATAGAGGAATTAATGAAGATTTATACAATATAAAAATAACCATTGTGTAATTTCTCAGATATAATGATATGTATACACGTACTACTTTCTCATAGTATGAGACGCCCAAGGATCTCTTGTCTGGAGGCTTTGCGCTGTGTTCTCTAGGAACCTGGAGGACTTAACCAATGAGATGGTTTATACAATTACCATGTTTTCGATTTGGACCAATCAAATGCTCATTATCATGAAAGGGTGATTTGCGCCCACGTGGTGGGAATTCCGAGAGCCCTTCCCATTTGCTCTGGGACGCAATGGGCGCGTTCGAGGGGACCAATCAATCAATCAATCAATCAATCAATCAATCAATCAATCAATCAATCAATCAATCACATTTATTTATAAAGCCCTTCTTACATCAGCTGATGTCACAAAGTGCTGTACAGAAACCCAGCATAAAACCCCAAACAGCAAGCAATGCAGGTGAAGAAGCACGGTGGCTAGGAAAAACTCCCTAGAAAGGCCAGATCCTAGGAAGAAATTTAGAGGTCAACCAGTCTATGAGAGGTGGCCAGTCCTCTTCTGGCTGTGCTGGGTGGAGATTATAACAGAACATGGCCAAGATGTTCAAATGTTCATAGATGACCAGCAGGGTCAAATAATAATAATCACAGTGGTTGTCGAGGGTGCAACAGGTCAGTCCCTCAGGACTAAATGTCAGTTGGCTTTTCATAGCCGATCATTCAGAGTATCTCTACCGCTTCTGCTGTCTCTAGAGATTTGAAAACAGCAGGCTGGGACAGGTAGCAAGTTCGGTGAACAGGTCAGGGTTCCATAGCCGTAGGCGGAACAGTTGAAACTGGAGCAGCAACACGGCCAGGTGGACTGGGGACAGCAAGGAGTCATCAGGCCAGGTAGTCCTGAGGCATGGTCCCAGGGCTCAGGTCCTCCGAAAGAAAGAAAGAAAGAAAGAAAGAAAGAAAGAAAGAAAGAAAGAGAGAAAAAGAGAGAGCATACTTAAATTCACACAGGACACCAGATAAGACAAGAGAAATACTCCAGATATAACAGACTGACCCTCGCTCCCTGACACTTAAACATAAACTACTGCAGCATAAATACTGGAGGCTGAGACAGGAGGGGTCGGGAGACTGTGTCCCCATCCGACGATACCCCCGGACAGGGCCAAACAGGCAGTATATAACCCCACCCACTTTGCCAAAGCACAGCTCCCACACCACTAGAGACACATCTTTCAACCACCAACTTACCATCCTGAGACAAGGTGAGTATAGCCCACAAAGATCTCCACCACGGCACCACGCAGAGGGGAGGAGGGGGGGGGGGGGGGGATCACGTCAGTGACTCAACCCACTCAAGTCACGCACCCCTCCTAGGGACGGCATGGGGTGGCAGCGTAGCCTAGTGGTTAGAGCGTTGGACTAGTAACCAAAAGGTTGCAAGTTTGAATCCCCGAGCTGACAAGGTACAATTCTGTCGTTCTGAACAAGGCAGTTAACCCACTGTTCCTAGGCCGTCATTGAAATAAGAATTTGTTCTTAACTGACTTGCCTAGTTAAATAAAGGTAATAAAAAATAAATAGAAGAGCACCAGTAAGCCAGTGACTCAGCCACTGTAATAGGGTTAGAGGCAGAGAATCCCAGTAGAGAAGAGAATCCCAGTGGAGAGAGGAGAACTGGCCAGGCAGAGACAGCTAGGGTGGTTCATTGCTCCAGTGCCTTTCCGTTCACCTTCAGACTACACTCAATCATAGGACCTACTGAAGAGATGAGTCTTTAATAAAGACTTAAAGGTTGAGACTGAGTCTGCGTCTCTCACATGGGTAGGCAGACCATTACATAAAAATTTAGCTCTGTAGGAGAAAGCCCTGCCTCCAGCTGTTTGCTTAGAAATTCTTGGGACAGTAAGGAGGCCTGCGTCTTATGACCGTAGTGTACGTGTAGGTATGTACGGCAGGACCAAATCAGAAAGATATGTAGGAGCAAGCCCATGTAATGCTTTAGGTTAGCAGTAAAACATTGAAATCAGCCCTTGTAGAATGCCAGTGTAGAGAGGAGTAATATGATCACATTTTTTTGTTCTAGTCAAGATTCTAGCAGCCGTGTTTAGCACTAACTGAAGTTAATTTAGTGCTTCATCTGGGTAGCCAGAAAGTAGAGCATTGCAGTAGTCTAACCTAGAAGTGACAAAAGCATGGATTAATTTTTCTGCATCATTTTTGGACAGACAGTTTCTGATTTTTTCAATGTTACGTAGATGGAAAAAAGCTGTCCTTGAAACAGTCTTGATATGTTCGTCAAAAGAGAGATCAGGGTCCAGAGTAACGCCGAGGTCCTTCACAGTTTTATTTGAGACGACTATACAACCATCAAGATTAATTGTCAGATTCAACAGAAGATCTCTTTGTTTCTTGGGACCTAGAACATCCATCTCTGTTTTGTCCGAGTTTAAAAGTAGAACATTTGCAGCCATCCACTTACTTATGTCTGAAACACAGGCTTCCAGGGAGGGCAATTTTGGTGCTTCACCATGTTTCATCGAAATGTACAGCTGTGTGTCATCCGCATAGCAGTGAAAGTTAACATTATGTTTCCTAATGACATCACCAAGAGGTAAAATATATAGTGAAAACAATAGTGGTCCTAAAACGGAGCCTTGATGAACACCGAAATGTACAGTTGATTTGTCAGAGGACAAACCATCCACAGAGACAAACTGATATCTTTCCGACAGATAAGATCTAAACCAGGCCAGAACTTGTCAACCAGCCATCGTTGGTTACCGCCTTTCAATGTGTGTTGCATAATTCGGATAAAATTGTCCAAAATGCGTCTACATGTCAATCAACACGTCCAATATGCACCTACATGTCGACTGCATGTGATCAAAGGTCATGAAGGTTGACCCACATGAACGGGACCAAGACGTGACTAAAACGGGATGAAAATTTGCTCAAATCATGTGGAACCCGCTGTCAGTCTTCGTAACTAACCTTGCTGAACATTGCCAGAAGTAATGCACTGTTTAGCGAACTAGCTTTATTTTGCAGTCGTTTGAGGCCCTCGCTCCCAAATTGTTAGTACAATGTACACATATATTTACAGTTTGTGAGTGTGTGATATGGGGTTGTAGACATGTTTATTTTGACATTATAAATAAAAACTTTTGTAAACAATGGCAACACTATCATGTTGGACTTAGCCTTCCTGTTGGAAAACCACATCAGTATCTGACCTTTGGCTATAGTAGATGCACCTCCCCCGACTTCACTCCTCGACTTTCTTCTGCAGTGGGTTGCTTCAGGTTTTCCACTCAAACAAGCCCATCTTTTCACAGCATTTCACCAGGTGGGTGGTGCTATATGTAATGGTTGGTGTGGGTTTCAAAGTGCAACCCAAAGTCTAGGTACCAGTTTGCGTTGTCCTGCGAAGAGATATTGGTCGTGTTCGAGAGCATCAAAACGACTGCAAATGACAAATCACCTTGCATCATAAATAACGACTCATTATTATTTGTAGATCAGTCAGTCAATCACAATTTACCCATGATGCAGTACATTGCGCTTTTGATACGTGTCACATATCAGTTCATAAAAATAATCATTGAGTTAATAAAGACCCATAAAAACTTGATCTCTTTTTTGCTTTCTTGAGTAAGGCAGCTCCAAAATGCAGGTGTTTCAGCCTAGCTCAGCTCTTTCTTTGGTGGTTGGGCAGCCAGAGGAAAATATGGAGCGTATGGTTTGGTAATGGTCTCCAGTTGCGCTGTGATTGGCTCAGTGTTCTGTCACTCATGGGGACACTAGGTCACTGCAAAAGAGTAGAGCTCGAAAATTCAAGTGCTGCCATAGAGTTACATTAGAAGTGCCCATCCAAGAAGGCGCAAAATCATTGCCACAGATAAAATCACGTCAAATCACGTTATATCTACACTAGCTTTGATTGGACATACTTTAAAAATCTTCGCTAGCAAGCTAATAGTCATCATCATGAATCACGTCAACAATCTACTGGCAAATCCTTTTCAACCCTTGTCATATGAAGAGAAATTATGAAAATAAATTATATATAGAACATATCGGTGCTCATCAGCCATTGGAAATAAACATTACACAACAAGTTGGAAATCACAAATTCAACAAAGAGGGGTTTGGAAGGAATCGGTGGCTAACTGCAAGCATTGCAAAGCAATCACTAGCCTGCTATTTAGTGGCGTGGGTGTGTGGTCCAAGTCTGGGTTTAAGGGTCTCTTTTCCAAGCTTACAAGGATAAACATTCAATACCATTGGCCATAAAAGTTTGAATATATTGGCCATGCTGTCAAGCCAGCATGACTTCTGCCGCATTCAAAACAACTCGGAACTGGGAAATCTCTGACTTCAGTGAGTTCAAGACAACTGGGAAATTGAGAAACTCGAGCTCCGACTGGGAAAATACGTTTTGAATGGTCATCCAACTCGGAATTCTAAGTCGGGAACTCTAAGGGGCCTCTTTCTAGAGCTCTGACCTGAAGATCACTGACGTCATGATTCGATGTTGTTTGACCTTTGGAATCCACAGATTTTCTAGTTGAAGATATATATACTTTTACTAAGAGTACTACTGTATTAGTATATTAGTAATTGACTGACCCGGTCTCTCCAGATCTCCCAACAATACTATTTCTAGGGTCAATTTTAGATCAATGTTAAGTATTTTAAGCCGTTCTTGAACCTGAAACCAGAAACAGGCTACCTGTGGGCAATACCAAAACAAATGGTCTATTGATTCTGTATCCTCACAACAAATTATGCAGAGCTGAGATTGTATGCCCCAAATATTCCATTTTGTTGGCGGCAAGAATTCTGTACAATCATTTTAGCTGATAAGCATGAAGTCTTGAATCTTGCTTTGTTTATATATCAACTCATATATCCCATGGAATTGGTACATCAAACATCTCTTCCCAACTATTTTGCAATCTGTATGGCACTGCTGTCAACATCCTGGTCCTCAAAGTAAACTGGTATACTTTCCTATTTATGCTATTTTTATTCATCTACCAGTTTTGATTCTTTATTGGTCAGACAGAACAGTTCTTTACCTCCTGCTGCAGTGTCATTTAAAAGTTGGATTTTTAAAAATGTACAATACGTAATATTGTACACTTATCATAATTAGGTTTTAGTCCAGAGAGTCAAGAAAAGTTACCTAGGTCTTCAATGATACATTGCAGGGATATGGCTTGCGGACTTAATAGAGTCATCAGCATACATGGACATCTTTGTTTTTAAGCCTTGGATTTCTAATCCTCTACAGTGGATATTTGATCTGATTTTAATAACTAGCATTTCGATGGCCATAAATAATAGCTATGCTGACCTCGGACACCCTTGTTTAACTCCTCTTGACAATTCAAAACTCTTTGAGAAGTAGCCGCTATTTACTATTTTACACCTGGGGTTGCTATACATTACTTTTACCCATTTTATAAGAGAATCACCAAAAATTAAAAGATCTAGGCATTTATAAATAAAATCCAGTCTTACTTTATCAAAGGCCTTTTAAAAATGTGCTATAAATACCAGGCCTAGCTTCTTAGATGTTTCATGTTGTTCTATTATTTTTAGTAGTTGTCGTATATTATCTACAATGTATCGTCCATGTAAAAAAACTGTCTGATCAGGATGAACAATACCTGGTAAAACCTTTTTAATGCATTTCGCTAGTATTTTTTTTAGATAGACTGCATCTTTATATATGCCCTCTGGGTTGTGTTTCAATAATAATGAAATCAGACCTTCCTGCTGAGTACCTGACAGACTACCATTTCTATAGGAGGAAGGCACTAAAAATTGTCAAGACTCCAGCCACCCTAGTCATAGACTGTTCTCTCTGCTACCACAAGGCAAGCGGTACCGGAGCGCCAAGTCTAGGTCAAAAAAGCTTCTTTAGAGCTTCTACCCCTAAGCCATAAGACTCCTGAACAGCTAATCAAATGTCTACCCAGACTATTTACATTGTCCCCAGCCCCTCTTTTATGCTGCTGCTACTCTCTGTTTATTATCTATGCATAGTCATGGTAACTCTACCTACATGAACATATTACCTCAATTACCTTGACTAACCTGTGCCCCAGCACATTGACTCTGTACCGGTACCCCCTGTATACAGCCTCACTACTTTTATTTTACTGCTTCGCTTTAATTATTTACATTTTGTACTTATCTATTTTTTACTTAAACTTATTTTTTCATAAAACTGCGTTGTTGGTTAAGGGCTTGTAAGTAACCATTTCACTGTTGTATTCAACGCATTTGACAAATTACATTTTATTTTATTTGAGTTTATAAAAAAAGCTAACAATGAAGCTTTGAGTACATCAAAAAAGGCTTGACATACCTCTACTGGTATACCATCAAGCCTGGGGGGTTTTCCAGACTGAAAGGATTTAATAGCTTCAAAAAGTTCTTCCTCTGTAATTTGGCATTCGCACTGATCTTTTTGTACATTTATTAACTTTCTATTTTGTTTTTATTATTTGGAGAGAATTCCTTACAGTAATCGTCATTCAAAGGGTGAGGATGAGACGGAAAAGAGAACATCTGCTTAAAATATTAAGCTTCCTCTTTCAAAATATATTTTGGAGAATCATAGATGACCTTGCATTGTCCGGGTTTGGCCAGGGTAGGCCATCATTGTAAATAAGAATTTGTTCTTAACTGACTTGCCTAGTTAAATAAAGGTTAAATAAAAAATAAGTTTGTGACGCAAGCCTACCAGATGAGCTAAATGCTTTTTATGCTCGCTTCAAGGCAAGCAACACTGAAGCATGCATGAGAACACCAGCTGTTCTGGATGGCTGTGTGATCACACTATCTATAACCGATGTGAGCAAGACCTTTAAACAGGTCAACATTCACAAAGCCGCGGGGTCAGACAGATAAGCAGGATGTCCACTCAAAGCATGCCCTGACCAACGGACCAAGTGTCTTCACTGACATTTTCGAACTCTCCCTAACCGAGTCTGTAATACCTATATGTTTCAAACAGACCACCATAGTCCCTGTGCCCAAGAAAGCAAAGGTAACCTGCCTAAATTATTGTCGCCCAGTAGCACTCACGTCGGTAGCCATGAAGTGCTTTGAAAGGCTGGTCATGGCTCACATCAACACCATCATGCTGGAAACCCTAGACCCACCAATTCGCATACTGCCCCAACAGATGACGCAATCTCAATCATACTCAACACTGCCCTTTCCCACCTGGACAAAGGTAACACCTATGTGAGAATGCTGTTCATTGACTACAGCTCAGCATTCAACACCATAGTGCCCACAAAGTTCCTAACTAAGCTAAGGACCCTGGGACAAAACACTTCCCTCTGCAACTGGATCCTGGACTTCCTGACGGGCCGCCCCAGGTGGTAAGGGTAGGCAACAACACATCTGCCACGCTGATCCTCAACACTGGGGCCCCTCATGGGTGCTTGCCTAGTCCGCCCCTGTAATCTCTGTTCACCCACAACTGCGTGGCCAAGCCCGACTCCAACACCATCATTAAGTTTGCTGACAACACAACAGCGGTAGTAGACCTGATCTCCGACAACGATGAGACAGCCCATAGGGAGGAGGTCAGAGACATGACAGTGTGGTGCCAGGAGAACAACATACCTCAATGTGAGCAAGGTAAAGGAGCTGATCATGGACTAGGCCCTCATTAACATCGATGGGGCTGAAGTGGAGCGGTTATAGAGTTTAAAGTTCCTTGGTGTACACATCACCAACAAACTATCATGGTCCAAACACACCAAGACAGTTGTGAAGATGGCACGGCGACACCTTTTCCCCCAGGAGACTGAAAAGATTTGGCATGGGTCCCAGATCCTCAAAAAGTTATACAGCTGCACAATCGAGAGCATCCTGACCGGTTGCATCACTGCCTGGTATGGCAACTGTTCGGCAACTGACCGTAATGCACTACAGAGGGTAGTGTGTATGGCCCAGTACATCGCTGGAGCCAAGCTTCTTGACATCCAGGACCTAAATACTAGGCGGTGTCAGAGGAAGGCCCCAAAAATTCTCAAAGACTCCAGTCACCCAAGTCATAGACTGTTCTCTCTGCTACTGCACGCCAAGTGGTAGTCTAGGACCAAAAGGCTCATTAACAGCTTCTACCCCCAAGCCATAAGACTGCTGAACAATTAATCAAATGGCCACCTGGACTATATACATTGACACCCCTTCTGTTTTTACACTGTTGCTACTCGCTGTTTATTACCTATGCATAGTCACTTTTTAAATTATCTCAACTAACCTCCACCACCGCACATTGACTCGGTACTGGAACTCCCTGTATATAGCCTCGATATTGTTATGTAATTTTCTTGTGTTCTTTTTTTATTAGATTATTTTTTTAAACTTTAGTTTATTCAGTAAATATTTTCTTAACTCTATTTCTTGAACTGCGTTGTTGGTTAAGGGCTTGTAAGTAAGCATTTCACAGTAAGTTCTACACCAATTCAATGTTCATCAATAATAAAGAAGCAGTTTCTGTCTAAAGAGACAAGAATAACAAGGGAATCACATGAACTAATAGTACAGGTAGATAGCAATAAAAAGGATACTACAGAGATACAAAATAAGTTAAAGGAAAAACAAAAAGAACTGGAGGAACTTATTCAAGAATGATCTAATGTAATCTATTACAAAAATAAAGCATACTGGATGGAATATGGAGAAAAATGCACCAAATTCTTCCTGAAACCAGCAGATACCAGGCCCTTCATGGAATGAGTTTGACACTCCTGCCCTTGCACATGGAATGACCTGCAGGTCATTTTGAGGCTTGACTCTGGTCTCGAAGGGTCAGTTCGGGACCTTGATGAGGAATGTGGTGAAGGAGAACTACACTTGTTTTGATTGATGTGTAATTGTATATTTTGCTTTTTAATTTAATTTGTTGTAATGTGTCATTGTACATTTATAGTGTTTTATTGAGACTGATCACATTGATTTATTGTTCCCAGGGCACCCTTGTAAAGGAGACCCTGGTCTGAATGGGTTTCCCCTGGTTAAATAAATGTTAAATAAAAAATAAATTAAAACAAACAGGGGTGTATTCATTACAGAAACAGTTTACCATTTGAGAACCAAATTTGTATTTGTATTTTAATTTATTAAGGATCCCCATTAGTTCCTGCCAAGCCGGCAGCTACTCTTCCTGGGGTCCAGCAAAATGAAGGCACTTATACAATTTTAAAAACAAACAAAAACAGAGCAAAACAAGAATTTTATTGAACAAAATGCAGTTAGCTCCCACCCCGTTTTGTTCCATTTGCTTCTATTTAAGAAACGTTTTGCAACAGAATTGGCGGAATGAATACACCCCAGGTTTCTGGCTTGCAAAACGACCACCAGGGTTGTCACTAGTGACCACAGCCACAAAGTCAAAATTGGCTGTATCATAAAAATTCATGAAAACTAAAATGTGCTTTTGATCTTAGTTCCAGGTTATGGTTAGACATACGTTTAGCAGTGTGGTTAAGGTTAGGGGTTAGGTTAGAGGTAGGTTTAAAATGAAATGTTAAGAAGAGAAATTGAAGAAAGACATTCCATTTGAAAAGAATTCAGACTCTTCAATTTTTCCACATTTTGTTACATTACAGCCAAATTCTAAAATTGATTAAATACACGTTTCCCTCATCAATCTACACACAATACCCCGTAATGACAAAGTAAAAAAAGGTTTTAGAACCTTTAGCTTGCCGCTAAATGTATTACAAATAAAAAACAGAAATACCTTATTTACGTAAGTATTCAGACCCTTGCTATGAGACTCGAAATTGACATCAGGTGCATCCGGTTTCCTTTGATCATCCGTGAGCTGTTTCTACAACTTGATTGGAGTCCACCTGTGGAAAATGATATTGATTGGACATGATTTGTAAAGGCACACGCATGTCTATATAAGGTCCCACAGTTGACAGTGCATGTCAGAGGCTGGTGGACAGGGAGAAAATGGCGACTGTGCTTGAATTTGAAAGTGCGGCAAGTGAAGTGTGTGATAATGGTCCCGTGTGGCTCAGTTGGTAGAGCATGGTCTTTGCAATGCCAGGGTTGTGGGTTCAATTCCCACAGGGGACCAGTATGGGGAAGAAAAAAAAAATGTATGCATTCACTACTGTAAGTTGCTCTCGATAAGAGTGTCTGCTAAATGACTAAAATGTAAATGTGCAATGAATGGAAAATAGCAAAATCAAAGAATGGAACAAAATAAGCAAAAGTTCTAGTAGAAGACAAGGACTGGTCCAATAATGCATTTCTTATTGGACTGTGTTTTTGGACAAGGAGATTAATTTGGGAAATCCATTTGTAATATTGAGTACTGTGAAGAAAGCAGTGGGAAAGGTGGATTCAAGCAAGGTGACTAGAAGCGGCCCTGTTTTGGTTAATTATGTTGATGAAGAACAGAAGAAGCATGCACTCGATCTGGCAAAATTGTCCATGTCAGAAGTAAAATGTATTGATCTTCGGAGCAGGGCGCCTGCCAAAGGAGTTATAGCTGGAGTCTTGTTGAATATAGGTGATGAGTACCTTAGTCAGAAAATCCCAGGAGTGGTCAGTGCACGTAGTCTGACCCGTATGGTAAATTAAAGGAGTAAAGCCTGTCGACATTATTGTTATTTGAGGAGATTCTACCTGAATGTGTGAAGCTTATTTGAGGAGATTCTACCTGAATGTGTGAAGCTTGGATTTCTGAGGTATGTGGTGAGAGCATTTGTGTCCAAACCAGTATAGTGTGGGAATTGTAAAGGATATGGTCATGTGTCAAATGTTTGCAGATGGTGGAAGTATGATCTTGAAGAATCTGTGAATGGAAAATGTTGCAACTGTGGTGGGGATCATACTCCGGACTTCCTTGAGCGACCTGTTAGGGTGAAGGAGCTCGAGGTGTCAAGGATCAGGGATGCGCAGCGGATCTCCTATGTGGAGGCAGTGAAGAGAGTCGAAGGAGCAAGAGGCAACAGTGTTGAAGATATGGAGGTGGATGCATTGCAGCAAGTTGATAGTGTTTTAAGTCAATCGCGTGATCTGAATGTACTCATTGTGAAGGTGGATTTTGTGGCATTTATAGTGACAGCGATTAATTGTACAGAATAGACAACCAACTCTGCAGCACTCCACCAATCAGGACTTTATGGTAGAGTGGCCAAAGGAAAGCCAATCCGCAGTAAAAGGCACATGACAGCCGACTTGAAGTTTGCCAAAAGGCACCTAAAGGACTCTCAGAACATGAGAAACAAGATTCTCTGGTCTGATGAAACCACTCATCACCTGGCCAAAACCATTCCTAAGGTGAAGCATGGTGGTGTCAGCATCCTGCTTTGGGGTATTTTTCAGTGGCAGGGACTGGGAGACTAGTCAGGATCGAAGGAAAGATGGAGCAAAGTAGAGAGAGCAGAAAACCAAAGCAGGAGTGGCTTCGGGACAAGTCTCTAAATGTCCTTGAGTGGCCCAGCCAGAGCCAGGACTTTAACCAGATCGAATATCTCTGGAGAGACCTGAAAATAGCTGTGCAGCGACGCTCTCCATCCAACCTGATAGACCTTGAGAGGATCTGCAGAGAAAAATGGGAGAAACTCCTCAAATATAGGTGTGCCAAGAAAACTCGAGGCTGTAATCGCTACCAAAGGTGCTTCAAGAAAGGACTGACTAAAGGGTCTGAATACTTACGGAAATGTGATATTTCCATTTCTTTTGTTGAATATATTAGCAAAAATTTCTAAAAACCTGTTTTTGCTTTGTCATTATAGGGTATTGTGTGTAGATTGATGAGGGGAAAAGCAATTTAATCCATTTTAGAATGAGGCTGTAACATAACAAATTGTAGAAAAGGTGAAGGAGGTCTGAATTCTTTCTGAATGCACTGTAGGTGGGGTTTTTGATTTTGTGGCTGTGGTAACTAGTAACAACCACGAACCAGGTGAGAACGACTGCCCCCTCTCATTGAAACCCCGGAAGTTCAAGGGTGACCGCTGTACTGCAGGCATTGTTAGCACAAAACAGGATCCCCCATTATATTGAATGGAATAATTGCAATCTTTGTGTAATCAATAATTGCTTCTAATACACTAGATGTATGTCTTCAACCAATTATTAAAACATTGGTTATAAGGATAATTTAGTTGCTAACGGCTGAACTACACTCCAATGTACTTTGAAACAACATACTTTCAAGAGCTGTAATTTGTATTTTTAAAATACTTTTCTAAACTATTTTGTTTTATAGCAGTTCATATAGCAGCTCCCTTTCACCCTGCATTGGTGTCACTATGGTGTGATGAGAACATGTGTGACTCCCACCATTCCTGTGGCGGTCCTCATGAGAGCCAGTTTCATCATAGCACTTCATCATAGCACAGTTGAAGAAACTTTCAAAGTTGTTGAACTGACCTTCATGTCTTAAAGTAATGATGGACTGTCGTTTCTCTGCTTATTTGAGCTGTTTTGTCACAATATGGACTTGGTCTTTTACCAAATAGGGCTATCGTCTGTATAACACTACCTTGCCACAAGACAACTGATTAGCTCAAACGCATTAAGAAGGAAATAAATTCCACAAATTAATTTTTAACAAGCACACCTGTTAATTGAAATGCATTCCAGGTGACTATCTCATGACGCTGGTTGAAAGAATGCCAATAGTGTGCAAAGCTGTCGTCAAGGCAAAGGGTGGCTACATTGAAGAATCTCAAATATAAAATATATTTTGATTTCTTTAACACTTTTTGATTACTACATGATTCCATATGTTATTTCATGGTTTTGATGTCTTCACTATTATTCTAATTTGTAGTAAATAGTGAAAATAAAGAAAAACCCTTGAATGAGTGTGTCCAAACGTTTGACTGTTACTGTATATATCTGTACATTTTGGTAATTTAGCAGACACTCTTGTCCAGAAAGACTTACGGTTAGTGCATTCAACTAAGATAAATAAACAACAGCATATCACAGTCATAAAACGTTTATGTTAACTGTTACTGAGAATGTTTTTGCTGTTCAGCGGGCTACTTGCAATTTGTATTTTAAAATACTATTTTAATGAAATACATTTCAGTTTATTTTGGTGCATTGATATTTATGATATTTTGTAATAGTTTTTTGTAAATGTATTTAGAAATGTTTGGCCATCGCTGTCTCCAATCATTTCTCCATCCAACTCATTTCAATGGGCTACCATTGTAATAGGAATCCTCTTCCTCCATAGTTCTGTGTCATTATGAATATATTAGAGACCCATTTGACCTCACATCCTGACACGCCACAGCAGTCCATGATGAATTTTTTTCCCATAAAGCAAAGAGGAAACCAGGTCTATGATATGCAGGGCCTATTACAAAGAGTTCATGTTTTATTAATGTATCTTGGGGAAGGCCATAGGCTGTGGTTGGGGTCAAAGGGGGGTGATTACTAGGAATGAATAGTAATTAGGCTCTCTCTGCATAAGGATGGAGGGATTAAGGAAAGACAGATACCCTTTTTTATATCTATCATTTCCATTATGGAATAGGAGGAAAGCCTTGGTGCATTCATCATGCACAATTTATCTTTACCTTTGTGTTTCAGTTTCAATATGCCATTTTAAGATGTTCCATTATCAATTCTATCCAGTTTAGCCTAAGGAAAAAAAACGCATGGTGTTCGTAAGGAAAAATCTGTGTACTTTTTCCATCCTAAACACCTGAGTCTGATTCGACCTTGGCTGAGTTGGCTCAATAATAATACAGGACTGACTTTATCCAGTTTAGTCTAAGGAAAAAAAAAACGCATGGTGAGTAGGTGTTCGAAAGGTGAAAGCTGTGTACTTTTTCCATCCAGTCTGACTCAACCTTGACTCATGTTTGTAACGTGTGCTTTCCACCTCCTTTATCTCCCCTGCTCTGGTGATAACCCTTGTGTACACTGAAGAGCAAAGAGAATGTGTATAACATTAGAGACTTCTCTGGAACCTAATCTTCCTATACAGCTACAGAGTTATGTAAATGCATGATGGGCATCCAACATGGCACACTATTCCCTATAAAGTGCACTACTATTGACCTGAGCCCTATGGGCTCTTCTCAAAAATAGGGTGCCATTTCATAGCAACATGTATGCCCCGCCCACCTGAGGTTCTGTCTTTTTCAGCCATTTACAGTATTTCCTGTGACACTTAAATCTTCCTGCAACTCTTTCATACTCTTGCTTGTGCCTGTCGTTTTATCCTTTTAAAGTCACAACCACGGAAATGTTTGTAATGACTTGTCAAATGGCTGAAATGGGTTCAATGGAATACATTGTATTTCCATTGCATTTATAAGAAGGCATCATCTCAGTACTTACAGTACCAGTTAAAAGTTTAGACCCACCTACTCATTCAAGGGTTATTCTTTATTTATACTATTTTCTATATTGTAGAATAGTAGTGAGGATGTCAAAATTATGAAATAACACATATGGAATCATGTGGTATCCAAAAATGTGTTAAACAAATCAAAATATATTTATATTTTAGATTCTTCAAAGTAGCCAACCTTCGCCTTTATGACAGCTTTGCACACTCTTGGCATTCTCTCAACCAGCTTCACCTGGAATGCTTTTCCCGGAAAAGCACTTGTTGGCTGCTTTTCCTTCACTCTGCGGTCCAACTCATCCCAAATCATCTCAATTGGATTGTGGTTGGGTGATTGTGGAGGCCAGGTTATCTGATGTACCACTCCATCACTTTACTTCTTGGTCAAATAGCCCTTACACAGCCTGGAGGTGGCTTAAAGACAACAAAGTCAATGTATTGGAGTGTCCATCATAAAGCCCTGACCTCAATCCTATAGAAAATTTGTGGGCAGAACTGAAAAAGCGTGTGCGAGCAAGGAGGCCTACAAACCTGACTCAGTTACACCAGCTCTGTCAGGAGGAATGGGCCAAAATTCACCCAACTTTTGTGGGAAGCTTGTGGAAGGCTACCTGAAACATTTAACCCAAGTTAAACAAGTTAAAGGCAATGCTACCAAATACTAATTGCGTGTATGTAAACTTCTGACCTACTAGGAATGTGATGAAAGAAATAAAAGCTGAAATAAATCATTCTCTCTACTATTATTCTGACATTTCACATTCTTAAAATAAAGTGGTGATTCTAACTGACCTTAAACAGGGAATTTTTACTAGGATTAAATGTCAGGAATTGTGAAAAACAGAGTTTAAATGTATTTGGCTAAGGTGTATGTAAACTTCTGACTTCAACTGACACAGCTGATTCAAATAACCAACTCATCATCAAGCTTTGATTACAGTATTTGAATCAGCTGTGTAGTGTTAGAGGGGGAACTAAACGTGCAGCCAAGCAGGGACCCAGGACAGAGTTAGGGAAACCCTGCTATTCCAGAGTCCTTTGTGTCACTTATTGTGGCAAAATCAAGCTAGTAAAATAAAACACTACCATTAGCATACAATAGGTTTGCATTGACACAACTGAAGTGCACCATAGTAAGGCTACTCCTGAAACTACAGTTGAAGTCGGAAGTTTACATACACCTTAGCCAAATACATTTAAACTCATTTAAACTCTATAAGGAAAAAAAACAAAACGTGCACCTGGGGTATAATGACACCCGGAGGTATTATTCTCTCAACTTGACACAAATGGAAGGAGGACTACATGCATTTGAATAAGTGGAAAGAAGAAAAGGAGATTGTACTATATAGAACACAACTATGTATCCTTTAACTATGGTAGAATGAATACATGGTTATTCCCTCCTGATTTTCTTCTCCCAATATTTCTCACTTCAAATAGGAAACTCGTAGTTTGGAGATGTAATGTCTTCGACACCGCAGCACCTTGCAAGGTGAGAACCTTCACATGCAAGCTCTCAATGCTTCACCTTAAGTGTATTGAGAAATGCATTTACCCTTACTTACCGTAGCTTACTGTAGGTATTCCCTATGTGACATGCGGAGTGAATCTGTCAACACACATCTGGATAAAAAGGTGCTAAATAGAACTATATACAGTGCATTCAGAAAGTATTCAGACCCCTTTTTTTGTGACGTTACAGCCTTATTCTAAGATGGATTAAATTGTTTTTATTCCTTATCAATCTACACACAATCCCCATAATGACAAAGCAAAAACAGTTTTTTTGATTTTGTTTGCAAATACTACCCTCTGCAACATACAGAGGGTAGTGCGTACGGCCCAGTACATCACCAGGGCAAAGCTTCCAACCATCCAGGACCTCTATACCAGGCGGTGTCAGAGGAAGGCCCAAAAAATTGTCAAAGACTCCAGCCATCCTAGTCATAGATTGTTCTCTCTGCTACGGCACGGCAAGCGGTACCGGAGCACCAAGTCTATGTCGAAGAGGCTTCTAAACATTTTTTACCCCCAAGCCAGAAGACTCCTGAACATCTAATCAAATGGCTACCCAGACTATTCACAATTCACATTGCCCCCCCCCCCCCATGTCTTTTACACCGCTGCTACTCTCTGTTGTTATCATCTTTGCATAGTTACTTTAATAATATCTCTACCTACATGTACATATTACCTCAATTACCTTGACTAACAGTTTGCCCCCATACATTGACTCTGTACCGGTACCCCCCCTGTATATATTCTCGCTATTGTTATTTTACTGCTGCTCTTTAATTGCTTGTTACTTTTATTTCTTATTCTTATTTGTACTGCATTGTTGGTTAGGGTCTCGTAAAGAAGCATTTCACTGTAAGCTCTATATCTGTTGTATTCGGCGCATGTGACTTATACAATTTGATTTGATTTGTATATTGTTCTACCTAGAATCCTCTATGAAGGGTTCTGCCTAGAATCCTTTATGAAGGGTTCTGCCTAGAACCCTCTATGAAGGGTTCTACCAATAACCATTTTGTCTTTGGAGGGTTCTTCTTAGAACCCTCTATGAATAGTTCCACCATTCTTTTTAGCCTTTAGAATTAAATGATTTATGACAATACATATCATTAGGCCTTTCTTTGAGGGCCTAGTTACACTCTACCACAGTGGTGTTAGGAAACTCCTGGTTTACAGGCCACATCAGGCCTGCAAGTCACATTATGTTGGCTGGCAAAGTGACATTTAATTCCTACTGGAATCCAGCCAGAATTAGGACAAACAACAAGTGGAATTTTTTATCACCCCCCCTTCCTGCTTTCATCGCAACTGCCAGGGTTGGAAAGATTGACTATTGAGACTACCTCAATCCTCTAAACTGGAACAACTATCTCAGTAACGGGTGGAAAAACTACAAACTGATTGGATTAGTTTAGAAACATTTATGCTATGTATCTTTGTGTAGAATAAAATGAATCAATCAATCAATGTACATGCAACAATGTACATAAAACACAGATATTAAAACAACCAATTTTTGAGATCACCCTACAATAGAGAATGCTAGGAAATATGATATATGGTTCTGTGTAGAACCCTTCTTGCCTTCCAAAGAATCCTTTTTTCTTCCAACGAATCATCAAAGAACCCTTTCTTCCAAAAATGGTTATTAGGATGTTGAAGGTCCTAGGTAGAATCCTTTGCCTTACAAAGAACAGGAATTTAGAACAGATATTTTCTGTTGGCTCTAATTACCAATGACAGCTTTAGGAAAACTATGTCACAGAGCTGAAATTGTTTGATAAGGCTCTCGGGCTGAAGGTTCTACATCTGATCTGTAATTTGATGGGTTGTGTTTCGGGACACATAAATCCAGAGGCGTTGACCACATCAAAGCCGTAGGATGGGCAGTGTTATATTTAGCCCAGGCAGTCCGAGCTGGGTAGCCACATCATTTTGGTGGCTGACTGAAATCCATCCAGCTTGGTTGGTACTGCTGGGGCTCTCCATGCCAATGCCTGCTGGGAATACCTCAGGCATGTTATGTTACTGCATGGGGTTAGGGGAAATAAGGGAGATGTGTATATTGCTATGTAGTTAACATGCCACTGTCCTCTCATTATAGCAATGGAGACAATTTTTGATATTTATGGAAAATATAGGGGTAGATGAAGACCTTTAGGTGTAGCAAAAGGGTGGTAGCTCTCCAGAAACAAACCTGTTTCTGTCTCTCTCTCTCTCTCTCTCTCTCTCTCTCTCTCTCTCTCTTTCTCTCTCTCTCGGCATGATGTAACAATGTACATATTGCCAAAGCTTATTTTGGATATTTACAATATATATATATATAAAAGAGAATCAGAATTGTCAACGGGACAACAGTAACAACAAAATAACCATACATTCAACAATAAGCGTAGAGTACATGTGCAGGTTGATATGCAGCAATGTAGTGCGCTGCCAACCCACAGCTAATCCACAGCTCTTTGCGTCCTCCCCCAACAGGACGGGTAGCTTATCCTCATCAGAGAGGTCTTTGAAACCTTGAATAAGGGTTTCAAATTTGGGAAAATGACACTCTCTAATTGTTTTATATTTTTGACATTTTGTCAGGAAATGCAGCTCCGTCTCAGGTTCTGCTGTTGTGCAGTGGTTGCACAGCCTTTCCTCTACAGGGAGCCAGGTTTTCCTGTGTCTACCCTTCTCAATGGCAAGGCTGTGCTCACTGAGCCTGTACTTTGTCAAGGTTTTTCTAAGGTTTTGATCAGTAACCATGGTCAAATATTTAGCCACGGTGTACTGTCGATTTAGGGCCAGATAGCACTGCATTTGGCTTTATGTTTGTGCTTGTGTTTCCCAATAAGCAATGTGTGTTAGTAGAACAGGTTTGTAAACTCAGCCCCAGGACCAGCTGGATGAGGGGACTCTTTTCTTTGCTCAGCTCTTGGCATTGCAGGGCTTGGAAATTATATGACAGGGAGTCACTGTATTTTAGATGTTTCCAAAACTGAATTGCTCTTTTTTGAGTTTTTATTATTAGTGGATATTGACCTAATTCTGCCCTGCATGCATTGTTTGTAGGAGAATCTTACAGAACTCTGCATGCAGGGTTTCAATGGAGTGTTTGTCCCATTTGACAAAATCTTGTTTTGCAAGTGGACCCCACACCTCGCTGCAAAAGTGCAATTGGTTCAATGACATATTCAATTAGTTTTAGCCAAAAAAAAGGTATTTCAATTTGAATTTGCTTTTTAATGGCGTAGAATGCCCTGCTTGCTTTTTCTCTCAGTTCATTCGCTGCCTCATTAAGGTGTCCAGTTGAGCTTATTTTTAAACCTAAGTAATTGTAGTGTGTACAGTACTCTATATATTTTGTACCAATTGAGAACGTTGGTCTAATTCCCTGAGATCTGGATCTTCTCTGGAAAATCATTATTTTAGTATTTTTGGGGTTTACTGCCAGGGCCCAGGTCTGGCAGAACTGCTTTAGCAGGTCCAGGCTCTGCTGTAGGCCATGTGCTGTTGGTGACAGCAGGCATAGGTCATCTGCGAAGAGTAGGCATTTAACTTCTGAATTGTGGAGACTAACACCAGGGACTGAGGATTTTTCTAGAATAATGGCCAATTCGTTGATGTAAATATTGAAGAGTGCAGGGCTCAGATTGCAACCCTGACAAAGGCCCCGCCCCTGGTTAAAGAATTCTGTTCTTTTCTTGCCAATTTTAATGCTGCACGTATTGCCAGTTTACATTGATTTAATTATGTCATATGCTTTACCCCCTACACCACTTTCAATATCTTTGAAGAACAGTCCTGTATGCCAAATAGAATCAAATGCTTTTTGTAAGTCGATAAAGCAAGCGTATATTTTAGTATTATTTTGGTGGACATGTTTATCTATCAAGATTTGTAAGGTGTAAATAGGATCAGTTGTGCGATGTTTTGTTATAAATCCAATTTTGCTTTTACTCAAGACATTGTGCTCTTACATTTATAACACTACAGAAAACCTTCCCCAGGTTACTGTACACACAAATGCCTCTGTAATTGTTAGGGTCAAATTTGTCTCCATTCTTAAAGATTGGGGTTATGAGTCCTTGATTCCAGATGTCAGGGAAATAACCTACACTCAGGATGAAATTAAACAGTTCTAATATAGCCAATTGAAATTTTGCACTAGTAAGTTTGAGCATCTCATTTAGGATGCCATCAGGTCCGCGTGCTTTTTAAAATCATATTAAAACTTCAAAGCGCATTTAAGAAGAATTTAATAAAAAGCTCAATAATTTCGGATCTATACCACCACTCCAAAGTTTTAGAACACCTACTCGTTCAAGGGTATTTCTTTATTTTATTTTTTTACTATTTTCTACATTGTAGAATAATAGTGAAGACATCAAAACTATGATATAACATATATGTAATCATGTTGTAACCAAGAAATTGTTAAACAATTCAAAATATATGTTACATTTGAGATTCTTCAAAGGGCTTTACAGCTTTACACACTCTAGGCATGCTCTCAAACAGCATCATGAGGTAGTCACCTGGAATGCATTTCAATTAACAGGTATGCCTTCTTAAAAGTACATTTGTGGAATTTCTTTCCTCCTTAATGCGTTTGAGCCAATCAGTTGTGTTGTGACAAGGTAGGGGGGTATACAGAAGATAGACCTATTTGGTAAAAGACCAAGTCCATATTATGTCAAGAACAGCTCAATTAAGCAAAGAGAAACTATAGTCCATCATTACTTTAACATGGCTTGGATAGGATGGGGAAAAAAACGTGAATGGCAGAGTTTTGATATTCACTTAGAAGACTGGTTAAAGACTGTTGTCCAACTTGGAACCCGACCAGTTACTACAGTGCATTCGGAAAGTATTCAGACCCCTTAACTTTTTCCACATTTTCTTACGTTACAGCCTTATTCTAAAATTCTAAACAGCAATCTAAACACAATACTCCATAAAAAATGTATTACAATTAAAAAACTAAAATGCCTTATTTACAAAAGTATTCAGACCCTTTGCTATGAGACTCGAAATTGATCTCAGGTGCATAATTTTTTCCATTGATCATCCTTGAGATGTTTCTACATCTTGATTGGTCAACCTGTGGTAAATTCAATTTATGGACATGATCTGCAAGCCATGAAGTCGAAGGAGGCACAGATCTGGGGAAGGGTACCAAAACATTTCTGCAGCATTGAAGGTCCCCAAGAACACAGTGTCCTCCATCATTCTTAAATGGAAGAAGTTTGAAACCACCAAGACTCTTCCTAAAGCTGGCCGCCCGGCCAAACTGAGCAATTGGGGGAGAAAGTCTTTGGTCAGGGACCTGACCAATAACCCAATGGTCACTCTGACAGAGCTCTAGAGTCCTCTGTGAAGATGGAAGAACCTTCCACCAATGAGGCCTTTATGGTAGAGTGGCCAGACGGAAGCTACTCCTCAGCAAAAGGCACATGACAGCCCGCTTGGAGTTTGCCAAAATGCATGTAAAGGACGCTCAGACCATGAGAAACAAGATTATTTGGTCTGATGAAACCAAGATTGAAATCCTTGACCAGAATGCCAAGCGTCATGTCTGGAGGAAACCTGGCACCATCTCTACAGTGAAGCATGGTGGTGGCAGCATCATGCTGTGGGGATGTTTTTCAGCGGCAGGGACTGGGAGACTATTTTGGATGGAGGCAAAGATGAACTGAGCAAAGTACAGAGAGATCCTTGATGAAAACCTGATCCAGAGTGCTCAAGACCTCAGACTGGGACGAAGGTTACAGGACAACGAACATAAGCCCACAGCCAAGACAACGCAGGAGTGGCTTTGGGACAAGTCTCTGAATGTCCTTGAGTGGCCCAGCAAAAGCCCGGACTTTAACCCGATCGAACATCTCTGGAGAGACCTGAAAATAGCTGTGCAGCAACGCTCCCCATCCAACCTGACAGAGCTTGAGAGGATCTGCAGAGAGGAATGGGAGAATCTCCCCAAATACTGGTGTGCCAAGCTTGTAGCGTCATATCCAATAATAATTGTGTCTGTAATCTCTGCCAAAAGGTGCTTCTACAATGTACTGAGTAAAGGGTCTGAATACTTATGGAAACTTGATATATATATACACTACTGTTCAAAAGTTTGGGGTCACTTAGAAATTTCCTTGTTTTTTTAAAGAAAAGCACATTTTTTGTCTATTAAAATAACATCAAATTGATTAGAAATACAGTGTAGACATCGTTAATGTTGTAAATGACTATTGTAGCTGGAAACGGCTGATTTTTTTATGGAATATCTACATAGGCGTACAGAGACCCATTATCAGCAACCGTCACTCCTGTGTTCGAATGGCCCGTTGTGTTAGCTAATCCAAGTTTATCATTTTAAAATTCTAATTGATCATTAGAAATGTTTTCACAGCTGAAAACTGTTGCTCTGATTAAAGAAGCAATAAAACTGGCCTTTTTTAGATTAGTTGAGTATCTGAAGCATCAGCATTTGTGGGTTCGATTACAGTCTCAAAATGTCTAGAAACAAAGTCCTTTCTTCTGAAACTCATCAGCATCAGCATTTCTGGTTAGAGCCAGCGCAAACTGGCTCTAACCAGAATAGAAAGAGGAGTGGGAGGCCTCGGTGCACAACTGAGCAAGAGGAAAAGTACATTAGAGTGTCTAGTTTGAGAAACAGACCCCTCACAAGTCCTCAACTGGCAGCTTCATTAAATAGTACCCGCAAAACACCAGTCTCAACGTCAACAGTGAAGAGGCAACCCCGGGATGCTGGCCTTCTAGGCAGAGTTGCAAAGAAAAAGCCATATCTCAGACTGGCCAAACAAAATAAAAGATTAAGATGGGCAAAAGAACACAGACACAGGACAGAGATATGGCTTTTTCTTTGCAACTCTGCCTAGTAAGCCAGGATCCTGGAGTTGCCTCTTCACTAATGTACTTGTCCTCTTGCTCAGTTGTGCACTGGGGCCTCCCACTCTCCTTTCTATTCTGGTTAGAGCCAGTTTGCGCTGTTCTGTGAAGGGTGTAGTACACAGCGTTGTGCGAGATCTTCAGTTTCTTGGCAATTTCTTGCATGGAATAGCCTTCATTTATCAGAACAAGAATAGACTGATGAGTTTCTGAAGAAAGTACTTTGTTTCTGGCCATTTTGAGCCTGTAATCGAACCCACAAATGCTGATGCTCCATATACTCAAACTGTTTTTGCTTTGTCATTGTTTTTTTGAGTAGATTGATGAGGAAAAAAACAATTTAATTAATTTTGAATAACGCTGTAGCGTAACAAAATGTGGAAAAATTCAAGGGCTCTGAATACTTTCCAAATGCACTGTATATCCCACGTTACCCAAATTTGCTCCTTGTATTGAGTAGAATGGAATGGAACAGATCAGAACAGAAAACAAAAAACTTAATTGTACCCCCAAAGCCTTCTGGGATGCCCAGGTACCTTGTAGGGAACCGAGGGGAGTCTCATTTACAAGCCAACCGCAAGAGGGAACCTTTTCATGTTGCTGCCAACCCTCTTAAACTTCCACCATTTCCCTTCTTGTCCTTTTATTATGCAATCTCACCCTAACTGGAAACACCAGTGTTAGCCCCACTGGGGACACAGCTTGTGTGTTTTAAATAAATGCTGCAGGAAGGGACAGAACAAGCCACAGGGCTGTTGTAGCAGACTTAGTAAAACAGAAATCCCATTTGATCATTTAGTTGGGGAACAAGGTTTATTGAGATAGTTCTGCTCTCACATTTCATTGCCCCCCCATCTCACAATTTAGCCTACCATGTAAAAATGGTGGCATGCTGCCCAACTCCAAACTGGACCAGTAAAACATTTGTAGTAGGAAAAGGTAACTAAAACATACAGTATCTTGATTCTGAAATGCAAAACAGGTGTTAGCACTACACTTGTAGTACTTTGCCTGTGGTGAAACATTCTGTTTTTGTGGTCAAGGACATTATGGGGATAATATTATTGACTATCAATGGTTTGGGGCTGACAGATGACGACTGACAGACAAGCCATTTGATCTTATGGATCAAATGTACAATTGACACTGTACAATTGAAAGTCTTATAAACAATTCACTCCTCTAAGCGACTTTGGGTCCTTGAAAAGCGCTATATAAAAACAATGTATTATTGTTATTATTATTACTCCTCATAAACAAGCTATATCAACAACCTGATCTCTAACTCTAACCAGCTCCTTCTCTAACCTTGTTATAGGACCGTGGACCTTCTATTTGACTCCAGCCTGACAATATCAGTTCCCCTGCTACTGCAGCCTGCTGCCCCTGAAGAATGCCTGGACACTGTGGCCACTCTATTGGAAAGTGTCTGGTACAGTGAAGTATTCACCACCCTTCACATTTTTACTATTTTGTTGCCTTACAACCTAGAATTAAAATGTCTTTTTTGGGGGTTTGTATCATTTTATTTACACAACATGCCTACCACTTTGAAGCTGCAAAATATTTTTTATTGTGAAACAAAAGAAATAAGACATAAAAATAGAAAACTCAAGCATGCATAACTATTCACCCCCAAAGCCAATACTTTGTAGATCCACCTTTTGCAGCAATTACAGCTGCAAGTCTCTTGGGGTATGTCTCTATAAGCTTGGCCCATCGAGCCACTGCGATTTTTTCCCATTCTTCAAGGCAAAACTGCTCCAGCTCCTTCAAGTTGGATGGGTTCCGCTGGTGTACAGCAATCTTTAAGTCATACCACATATTCTCAATTGGATTTAGGTCTGGGCTTTGCCTAGGCCATTCCAAGACATTTAAATGTTTCCCCTTAAACCACTCTAGTGTTGCTTTAGCAGTATGCTTAGGGTCATTATCCTGCTGGAAGGTGAACCTCCATCCTAGTGTCAAATCTATGGAAGACTGAAACAGGTTTTCCTCCAGAATTACCCTGTATTTAGCGCCATCCATCATTCCTTCAATTCTGACCAGTTTCCCAGGCCCTGCTGATGAAAAACCTCCTCACAGCATGATGCTGCCACCACCATGCTTCACTGCAGGGATGGTGTTCTCGGGGTGGTGAGAGGTGTTGGGTTTGCGCCAGACATAGAGTTTTCCTTGATGGCAAAAAAGCTACATTTTTGTCTCATCTGACCAGAGTACCTTCTTCCATATGTTCGGGGAGTCTCCCACATGCCTTTTGGTGAACACCAAACGTGTTTGCTTATTTGTTTTTTTAAGCAATGGATTTTTTTTCTGGCCACTCTTCCGTAAAGCCCAGCTCTGTGAAGTGTACAGCTTAGTGGTCCTATGGACAGATACTCCAATCTCCGCTGTGGAGCTTTGCAGCTCCTTCAGGGTTATCTTTGGTCTCTTTGTTGCCTCTTTGATTAATACCCTCCTTGCCTGGTCCATGAGTTTTGGTGGTCAGCCCTCTCTTGGCAGGTTTGTTCTGGTGCCATATTCTTTCCATTTTTTAATAATGGATTTCATAGTGCTCCTTGGGATGTTCAAAGTTTCGGATATTTTTTTTTAACACAACCCTGATCTGTACTTCTCCACAACTTTGTCCCTGACCTGTTTGGAGAGCTTCTTGGTCTTCGTGGTGCTTGGTTGCTTGGTAGTGCCCCTTGCTTAGTTGTGTTCCAGACTCGGGGGCCTTTCAGAACAAGTGTATATATACTGAGATTATGTGACAGATCATGTGACATTTAGATTGCACACAGGTGGACTTGATTTAACTAATTATGTGACTTCTGAAGGTAATTGGTTGCACCACTTTTCTGTTTTTTATTTTAAATAATTTTTGGAGACAAGTATTTTTTCTTCTTCATTTCACTTCACCAATTTGGACTATTTTGTGTATGCCCATTACATGAAATCCAAATAAAAATCTGTTTAAATTACAGGTTCTAATGCAACAAAATAAGCAAAACACCAAGGGGGATGAATACTTTTGCAAGTGCCTGCACTTCACTCCTATTACTTATTTGATCCATTTCACTGTCCATCCCCAGCCTTACGAGGATACTGACACTAAAGTTTAAACTCTGTGAACACTGACCTTATGGGGCTCAGAATCAAAGGAGGTCTGTGTAGATGTTTGGATTAAGATCAGGAGTACTGTATGGTAGGCTGTGAGTGAGTGTGTAGTATGTATTTGATTGTGTGGGAGTGAGGTTATGAGTTCTCTTTTTGATAAAGCCCATTTAGATATCTTACCACAATGCTTTCCATTTCTGAAAATGTAATGCCCTGGTCAAATGTAATCATATGTAAAGAATAATACTTTCACCTGATATCACATTAAAATGAGCTTATCTGCAATATTCAAACATTCTGCTACAGTTTCAGAGTCTTGTAACTTTCCATACGGATGTCGTGTCGAAAAGGGTGTCACGTTATACATTGAGACACGAGCCACTGAAAAGAGGCAGTGCCATTACAAGTGGTGCCTCTATACCCTCTGACCCATGATTCAGAGCAATCCTATTGGCCGGCCTCGGTGATGGCGTTGTGCTGACTGCATGTCTGTGTGGGCCCAAGCTCTGGCAGGGCTGCCTGGTCAGCAGTCTGTGCCCATACGCACATGCATGCATGCACGCACACACAAATACACACATGCTGCTCTGCTTTGCTTTAAAGCCCATAGACTCTCATAGAGATCATCACAGTTCTCTCTGCTCCAGCCTCTTCTGCTCTGCTCTGCTGCGGCAATGGTCAGATCATTATTTATTAGATAAGGAAGCAGGTGACCACATGTCACTATGATGACCACATGTCACTACATTGTCCAGGAACTGAACCCATTGGCCTCCCTAATCCATAAGTCTCAGTAACTGTGATGGGGAGACACTTACAAGCAAAGCTGCCCCCCTTGCCACATGTATGACACTTACACAATACCCAAGGTCTCTCCCCGGGCTGCTCCAATCCTTCACACCTGACTGCTCCCAATGAAATGGAAAACAAAATGGAGAATAATGGAGGTGAATGGCAATCTGAGTCCATTATTACTGTGTCCCCCCTCAATTATGGCCTGTTCCACTGATCCCCTGTCTCCATGATATGGTTTATTAAGTAGCTTCAGGTGGCAGAGATGGCCAGCTGCCGCCACCTCTATAGCGGCAGTAGAAACCAATTTACTGTAGCTTCAGCCTTCGTCTTAACACGCTCGGTCTCGTAGCTGAATTCCCCCAGGTAATTTTGCAGCCAGGTGGTAATACAAAGCTTCTGTTTGTTTGTAGTGTTATAGTTTACACTTAAGCTATGTCTTGTATGTACAATGAATTGATCATGCGAGCCACCATGACAATTTGAATTGAAATGAGCTTGGAAGATGATAAGAAAGATTAGCGTTCACATTAAATCAGTAATTTCCCCATCTGAATCCCAGAACGCACTCAGCATGTATTAGTGGCTAAACACTCTCGAAGCAGCATGAGTTAGATCAGTGTTTCCCAACGTCAGTCCCCAGGTACCCCAACAGTTCAAATTTCTATTGTAGCTCCGGACAAGCACACCTGATTAAACTTGTCAGGTGTGTTTGTCTGGGGCTACAACGAAAATGTGTACTGTTAGGGATACTTGAGCACTGGAGTTGGGAAACAGTGAGTTAGCTTGACCAGAACAGAGGGAAACACCAGAGTTAGGGGTCTGAATGTTTACTCTGCCCAGCCACAGCTCCTCTGTGTGGGCTTCTAATGGGCCATCTAATGGCCTCTGTGGTGGGTTGTACCTTGGGTGTGAGAGCCTGAGACACAGACACAGAGGGTACTAGAGTCAGGGGGTAGTGAACTAGTTAACTGTGCCTGCCTACGGCCTCCTCTGTGTGGTCCTCTGATGTCTCAGTGGTATGCCTGGACTCGACCGGACTACAAAGTAGTGTGGGTTAGATTGGCCAGAGTCAGGGGGTCGCAAACTCATTCACTGTTGCCTACTCCTCCTCTGTTTGGGCTTCTGATGACCCAGTAGTGGGCCCGTACCCAATTGTACTGTACTATCCCGGTTCTCCTCAGATCCACACAAACAGGGAGGTAATGAGAATTAATGGCAGAGCGACAGCGTCAGCTCCGAAAATCTCTAAACGACGTCCAGCTAATTGCATGTCATTAGGCATCGCACGCTCAGCAGTTTGGTAAAATAGACTCCTGTCCCATACCTCAGCCTGTAATTACCTAGCTAGTGCGCGGTAATCAAAATAATCTATTCCAAGCTGTGCCCCAGCCCACCATAGATAAGAGGGCGTTATTGAATAATTAAATAACTAGTTATTGCAATCGGCTACCCGTTGTTTTCTCTTAGGTCAACGGTCTCAGAAGGCAAACTCATCTTTACGTAAACGCCAATGGAGGCGTTTAAATACTTAGTGCTTGTGAAGATTGGTGTGTGTGTGCATGGCGTGGTTAAATTGTTTGATGAGTACAGAGCAAATGACCACATATGTGTTTCCTAGAGATGCGGCTTAACACAAGGAAGACAGCGCTGGGTCTAACCCATTCGTTGCCAACTGGATTTCTGTTACTTGATCAGGGACAGTATCCATGTAGATATTGTGGCCCTTCCCTAGGATTCCCATCATATTCCACATTGACATTACCTTGCTCTCTAGTAGCTCAGATATGTATCCAATGACCAAAATGACCAATGATCAGCTATAGACCTGCATTGGGCTGAGACAGAGTCATGCTACTGTGAATGCTGGAATGGACATCACAGCACATACAGTAGCCTGGATGGCCAGAGGGTCACTGGTGTAACAAGTGTTCTCAGGACATCCATCTGCTCTGGCACCCCAATGGTGGAACAAGCTCCCTCACGACGCCAGGACAGCGGAGTCAATCACCACCTTCCGGAGACACCTGAAACCCCACCTCTTTAAGGAATACCTGGGATAGGATAAAGTAATCCTTCTAACCCCCCCTTAAAAGATTTAGATGCACTATTGTAAAGTGGTTGTTCCACTGGATATTATAAGGCGAATGCACCAATTTGTAAGTCGCTCTGGATAAGAGCGTCTGCTAAATGACTTAAATGTAAATGTATTCTTGGAAATAGGTTTACAACTCTATCAGAGCGCTGACCCATTCAGCCACTGGACCATGCACTGTCCACAAGGACTAGGTTAGTGCATTAGAGAGTCCAGTGCAGACATGTAACTCGATAGGCAGAAGAAGTAGTGTTTTTTCTTGAGCAATTTAGATAAAGTGTTTTGTGGGAATTCTGCCTGGCCACCCAAGAGAAATGCATTGAGAATTTCGAATTTATGTCGCACCCTGACCCCAAACAGACACACAAACACACAAAACAGACCTAATTTAACCATAATGAATTTTGAGTATGTTGTGAGGAGGGAGATCTGTCCATAAAGGGTTACAATACATGTCAGGAAGAGGAAGGTGCATACTGTATGTCATTAAACTAAATGTCACATAATAGGTTGGATCATCTCTGTGCCACTCCCACGCATGTTTTATTTTTTTTATTTATTTCACCTTTATTTATTAACCAGGCAGGCTAGTTGAGAACAAGTTCTCATTTGCAACTGCGACCTGGCCAAGATAAAGCATGGCAATTCGACACATACAACAACACAGAGTTACACATGGAATAAACAAAACATACAGTCAATAATACAGTAGAACAAAAGAAAACAAAAAGTCTATATACAGTGAGTGCAAATGAGGTAAGTTAAGGCAATAAATAGGCCATGGTGGCGAAGTAATTACAATGTAGCAATTAAACACTGGAATGGTAGATGTGCAGAAGATGAATGTGCAAGTAGAGGTACTGGGGTGCAAAGGAGCAAGATAAATAAATAAATACAGTATGGGGATGAGGGAGGTAGATAGATGGGCTGTTTACAGATGGGCTATGTACAGGTGCAGTGATCTGTGAGCTGCTCTGACAGCTGGTGCTTAAAGCTAGTGAGGGAGATATGAGTCTCCAGCTTCAGAGATTTTTGCAGTTCGTTCCAGTCATTGGCAGCAGAGAACTTGGCTTTGGGGGTGACCAGTGAGATATACCTGCTGGAGCACATGCTACGAGTGGGTGCTGCTATGGTGAGATAAGTAGGGGCTTTACCTAGCAGAGACTTGTAGATAACCTGTAGCCAGTGGGTTTGGCGACGAGTATGAAGCGAGGGCCAACCAATGAGAGCGTACAGGTCGCAATGGTGGGTAGTGTATGGGGCTTTGGTGACAACGCGGATGGCACTGTGATAGACTGCATCCAGTTGGTTGAGTAGAGTGTTGGAGGCTATTTTCTAGGTGTTGGAGGCTATTTTCTAGATTTTGTAAATGACATCACCGAAGTCGAGGATCGGTAGGATGGTCAGTTTTACGAGGGTATGTTTGGCAGCATGAGTGAAGGATGCTTTGTTGCGATATAGGAAGCCGATTCTAGATTTAATTTCAGATAGGAGATGCTTAATGTGAGTCTGGAAGGAGAGTTTACAGTCTAACCAGACACCCAGGTATTTGTAGTTGTCCACGCATTCTAAGTCAGAGCCGTCCAGAGTAGTGATGCTAGACGGTTTACAGTCTAACCAGACACCCAGGTATTTGTAGTTGTCCACGCATTCTAAGTCAGAGCCGTCCAGAGTAGTGATGCTAGACGGTGCGGGCAGTGATCGATTGAATAGCATGCATTTAGTTTTACTTGCGTTTAAGAGCAGTTGGAGGCCACGGAAGGAGAGTTGCATGGCATTGAAGCTCGTCTGGATGTTAGTTAACACAGTGTCCAAAGAGCGGCCAGAAGTATACAGAATGGTATCGTCTGCGTAGAGGTGGATCAGAGAATCACCAGCAGCAAGAGCAACATCATTGATGTATACAGAGAAGAGAGTCGAATTGAACCCTGTGGCACACCCATAGAGACTGCTAGAGGTCTGGACAACAGGCCCTCCGATTTGACACACTGAACTCTATCAGAGAAGTAGTTGGTAAACCAGGCGAGGCAATCATTTGAGAAACCAAGGCTGTTAAGTCTGCTAATAAGATTATGGTGATTGACAGAGTCGAAAGCCTTGGCCAGGTCGATGAATACGGCTGCACAGTAATGTCTCTTATCGATGGCGGTTATGATGTCGTTTAGGACCTTGAGCGTGGCTGAGGTGCACCCATGACCAGCTCTGAAACCAGATTGCATAGTGGAGAAGGTACGGTGGGATTCGAAATGGTCGGTAATCTGTTTGTTAACTTGGCTTTCGAAGACCTTAGAAAGACAGGGTAGGATAGATATAGGTCTGTAGCAGTTTAGGTCTAGAGTGTCACCCACTTTGAAGAGGGGGATGACCGCGGCAGCTTTCCAATCTTTGGGAATCTCCGACGATACGAAAGAGAGGTTGAACAGGCTAGTAATAGGGGTTGCAACAATTTCGGCAAATCATTTTAGAAAGAGAGGGTCCAGATTGTCTAGCCTGGCTGATTTGTAGGGGTCCAGATTTTGCAGCTCTTTCAGAACATCAGCTATCTGGATTTGGGTGAAGGAGAAATGGTGGGGGCTTTGGCGAGTTACTGTGGAGGGTGCCGGGCAGTTGACCGGGGTAGGGGTAGCCACGTGGAAAGCATGGCCAGCCGTAGAGAAATGCTTATTGAAATTCTCAATTATAGTGGATTTATCGGTGGTAACAGTGTTTCCTAGCCTCAGAGCAGTGGGCAGCTGGGAGGAGGTACTCTTATTCTCCATGGACTTTACAGTGTCCCAGACCTTTTTGAGTTAATACTATAGGATGCAAACTTCTGTTTGAAAAAGCTAACCTTTGCTTTTCCAAATGCCTGTATATATTTGTTCCTAACTTCCCTGAAAAGTTGCATATCATGGGAGCTATTCGATGCTAATGCAGAACGCCACAGGATGTTTTTGTGCTGGTCAAGGGCAGATAGGTCTGGAGTGAACCAAGGACTATATCTATTCCTAGTTCTACATTTTTTGAGTGGGGCATGCTTATTTAAGATGGTGAGGAAGGCACTTTTAAAGAAAAGCCAGGCATGATCTACTGACGGGATGAGGTCAATGTCATTCCAGGATACCCCGGCCAGGTTGATTAGAAATGCCTGCTCGCAGAAGTGTTTTAAGGAGCGTTTGACAGTGATGAGGGGTGGTCGTTTGTTCGCTGACCCATTACGGATGCAGGCAATGAGGCAGTGATCGCTGAGATCTTGATTGAAAACAGCAGAGGTGTATTTGGAGGGAGAGTTAGTTAGGATGACATCTTTGAGGGTGCCCGTGTTTACAGATTTGGGGTTGTACCTGGTAGGTTCATTGATAATTTGTGTGAGATTGAGGGCATCAAGCTTAGATTGTAGGATGGCCGGGGTGTTAAGCATGTCCCAGTTTTGGTCACCTAGCAGCACAAGCTCAGATGATAGATGGGGGCAATCAATTCACATATGGTATCGAGGGCACAGCTGGGGGCAGAGGGTGTTCTATAGCAAGCGGCAACAGTGAGAGACTTGTTTCTGGAAAGGTGCATTTTTAGTAGAAGCTCAAATTGTTTGGGTACAGACTTGGATAGTAATACAGAACTCTGCAGGCTATCTTTGCAGTAGATTGCAACACCGCCCCCTTTGGCAGTTCTATCTTGTCGGAAAATGTTATAGTTAGCAATGGAGATTTCAGGGTTTTTGGTGGTTTTCCTAAGCCAGGATTCAGACACGGCTAAGACATCTGGGTTGGCAGAGTGTGCTAAAGCAGTGAGTAAAACAAACTTAGGGAGTAGGCTTCTAATGTTAACACTCATGAAACCAAGGATTTTACAGTTACAGAGGTCAACAAATGAGAGCACCTGGGGAGTGGGAGTGGAGCTAGGCACTGCAGGACCTGGATTAACCTCCACATCACCAGAGGAACAGAGGAGAAGTAGGAATAGGGTACGGCTAAAGGCTATACGAACTGGCCGTCTATCACGTTCGGAACAGAGAGTAAATGGAGCAGGATTCTGGGCACGATAGCATAGATTCAAGGCATAGTGTACAGACAAAGGTAAGGTAGGATGTGAGTACATTGGAGGTAAACCGAGGCATTGAGTAATGATGAGAGAGATATAGTCTCTAGAGACGTTTAAAACAGGTGATGTCATCGCATATGTAGGAGGTGGAACAACATGGTTGGTTAAGGCATATTGAGCAGAACTAGAGGCTCTACAGTGAAATAAGACAGTAATCACTAACCAGGACAGTAATGGACGAGTCGTATTGATATTAGAGAGAGGCATGCGTAGCCAAGTGAACATATGGGTCCAGTGAGTGGTTGGGCTGACTGGGGACACGGTGATTCAGACAGTTAGTAGGCCGATGCTAACAAGCTAACAGTTAGTAGGCCGGGACTAAACAAGCTAGCAGTTAGCAGACCGGGCTGGCAAGCTAGCAGTTAGCAGACCGGGTTAGCAAGCAAGCAGTTGGCAGACCGGGGCTAGCAGTTAGCAGACCGGGGCAGGCAAGCTAGCAGTTACCAGACTGGGGCAAGCAAGCTAGCAGTTAACAGACCGGGGCTAGCAAGTTAGCCTTTGGGGGACGTTGCAATGGGGGTAAGTCTGTTTTTGCCTCTTCATGCGGTGACGTCGATAGACCAGTCGTGGAATTAGTAGAGTTCCAAGTAGTTCTAGGTAGCTAGTAGGCCGCGGTTAGCAGAATGGGCCTTCAGCGGACGTCGCACCTGAGGGGCCTGTTGGAATCCTCGGGCAGATTATGTCGGTATTCCAGTCGCAGAGGATCGGCGGGGTTCCGTGCCCCGTACCGGCAGTAGAAGGGGTCCGGATATTGTAGCCCAGGAGTGGGCTTCGGTGGTAGCACAGGAGCCCTGGCCGGGCTAGCTTCAGGCTAATTGGTGCTTGCTCCGGGATGGAAACGCTAGCCAGGAGTAGTCACCCAGGATTGCGGTTAGCTAGTTGCGAAGATCCAGATAAAAATGTTCAGAGTTTGCGGTAGGAATTCGGGGATATGGGGAATTTCTTTAATAAATAATAATAATAATAGGTCCGTTATGCTCTGGTCTGAGTCACGTTGTTCGAACTGGCGAGAGCTTTCCGAGCTAAAGGTTAGCTGATGACCACTAGCAATGGTTTGCTGACTGATAGCTGGTAGGTAGTTAGCTGGCTAGCTTCAGTTGAGGGATTCCAGATCCGAAGTAAATAAAAAAACAGATCCACGCCACATTGAGTGAGGCAGGTTGCAGGAGAGTATTTAGAAGTTGAGGTTTAGGAAAATATTTTTAAAAGATATGTGCAGAAAAATGTGTAAAAAGATATATACAAGGGACACGACAGGACAAAGACAAAGACGTCTGACTGCTACGCCATCTTGGATTCGAATTTAATATAATACATAATACATGACCTTTTAAAAGGTATGCATGACCTTACTCTGGAATACGTAAAGACCTGCTCTCTCTCTCTCTGGTGTGTTCTCTCCACACACACACACGCACAGACACACAGACACATAGAGGGGCTTTGACCACACTAGGGCCAACTGTTTCCAGCCAAGTTACCCTCTCCAGGCTTTGGCTGATAAGTTTCTGTAACGTTGAAAACCTTGACTTTCTTAGCCTGCTGTTTATCTTTCACTTCTGTGTTTGTGTACATACTCCTCCTCTCACCTTTTGGATTTTCCGACTTCCAAGCTGAGGCAAATTTTCCATTTGTAGAATGTTCCATCGTGACCCCCACCCCCCTACACACACACACACACACACACACACACACACACACACACACACACACACACACACACACACACACACACACACACACACACACAAGCGCACACACGCACGTGCCAGAAATATCAGCGTCCACTACTGCCACCGCCAATGAGCCGTGTTAATGATGATAACAAAGGTAGTGAAATTTGTCAAAAGAAAAGGTAAAAATGTGCTTGAGGCATAGCCGCAAGAAGTAGAAGCCGACGATGCTGTAAAACCCCCTGAAAAATCTGAACCAAAAATGTAATACTGCACAATTATTTTAATATACAGTACCAGTCAGAAGTTTGGACAGACCTACTCATTGAAGGATTTTTCTTTATTTTTACTATTTTCTACATTGTAGAATAAAAGTGAAGACATCACAATTACTAAATAACACATGGAATCATGTAGTAACCAAAAAAGTGTTAAAGAAATCAAAATATAGCCACCCTTTGCCTTCATGACAGCTTTGCACACTCTTGGCATTCTCTCAACCAGCTTCATGAGGTAGTGACCTGGAATGCATTTCAATTAACAGGTGTGCCTTGTTAAAAGTTAATTTGTGTAATTTCATTCCTTCTTAATGTGTTTGAGCCAGTCAGTTGTGTTGTGATAAGGTAGGGATGGTATACAGAAGATAGCCCTATTTGGTAAAAGACCAAGACCATAATATGGCAAAAACAGCTCACGTAAGCAAAGAGAAATGACAGTCCATCATTACTTTAAGACATGAAGGTCAGTCAATTCCGGAAAATTTCAAGAACTTTGAATGTTTCTTCAAGTGCAGTTGCAAAACCCATCAAGAACTATGATGAAACTCTCTCTCATGAGGACCGCCACAGGAAAGGAAGATGCAGAGTTACCTCTGCTGCAGAGGATTACTTCATTAGAGCCTCAGAAATTGCAGCCCAAATAAATGCTTCACAGGGTTCAAGTAACAGACACATCTCTACATCAACTGTTCAGAGGAGACTGTGTAAATCAGGCCTTCATGGTCGAATTGCTGCAAAGAAACCACTACTACACCAATAAGAAGAAGAGACTTGCTTGGGCCAAGAAACACGAGCAAAGGACATTAAAACGGTGGAAATCTGTCCTTTGGTCTGATAAATCCAAATGAGAGATTTTTGGTTCCAAACGCTGTGTCTTTGTGAGACGCAGAGTAGGTGAATGGAGGATCTCTGCATGTGTGGTTCCCACCGTTAAGCATGGAGGATGTGTGATGGTGATGGTGTGGGGGTGCTTTTCTGGTGACACTGTCTGTGATTTATTTAGAATTCAATGCACACATGGCTACCACAGCATTCTGCAGTGATACGCAATCCCATCTGGTCTGCACTTAGTGGGACTATCATTTGTTTTCAACAGGACAATGACCCAACACACCTCCAGTCTGTGTAAGGGCTATTTGACCAAGAAGGAGAGTGATGGATTGTTGCACCAGATGACCTGACCTCCACAATAAACTGACCTCAACCCAATTGAGATGGTGTGGGATGAGTTGGATCACAGAGTGAAGGAAAAGCAGCCAACAAGTGCTCAACATATGTGGGAACTCCTTCAAGACGGTTGGAAAAGCATTCCAGGTGAAGCTGATTGAGAGAATGCCAAGAGTGTGCAAAGCTTTTGTCAAGGCAAAGGGTGGCTACTATGAAGAATATAAAATAGAAAGTATATTTTCATTTGTTTAACACCTTTTTTGTTTGCTTCATGATTCCATATGTGTTATTTCATAGTTTTGATTTCTTCACTATTATTCTACAGTGTAGAAAATAGTCAAAGTAAAGAAAATCCTTGGAATGAGTAGGTGTGTCCAAACTGTTGACTCGTACTATAAATATACGGTGCACTCTGAAATTATTCAGACCCCTTCCCTTTTTCCACATTTTGTTACGTTACAGCCTTAATCTAAAATTGACTAAATAGTTTTTTCCCTCATCAATCTACACACAATGCTCCAGAATGACTAAGCAAAAACAGGTTTTTAGACATTTTTCAATAAAAAAAAATGAAAAATAACATTTACATAAGTATTCAGACACTTTTCTCAGTACTTTGTTGAAGGACCTTTGGAAGTGATTACAGCCTCAAGTCTTCTTGGGTATGAAACTACAAGCTTGGCACACCTGTTTTTGAGGAGTTTCAACCATTCTTCTCTGCAGATCCTCTCAAGCTCTGTCAGGTTGGATGGGGAGCGTCGCTGCACAGCTATTTTCAAGTCTCTCCAGAGATGTTAGATCGGGTTCAAGTCTGGGCTCTGGCTGGGCCACTCAAAGACATTCAGAGCCTTGTCCTGAAGTCACTCCTGCAATGTCTTGGCTGTGTGCTTAGGGTCGTCATCCCAGTCTGAGGTCCTGAGCGCTCTGGAGACGGTTTTCATAAAGGATCTCTCTGTACTTTGTTCATGTTTCCCTTGACCCTGACTTGTCTCCCAGTCCCTGCCGCTGAAAAACATCCCCACAATATGATGCTGAAACCACCATGTATCACCGTAGGGATGGTGCCCGGTTTCCTACAGACATGACGCTTGGCATTCAGGGCAAAGAGTTAAATCTGGTTTCATCAGACCAGTGAATCTTGTTTCTCATGGTCTGAGAGTCCTTTAAAGCTCCAGAGTTCCTGTCAGAGTGACCATCGGGTTCTTGGTCACCTCCCTGACCAAGGCCCTTCTCCCCCGATTGCTCAGTTTAGCTGGGTGGCCAGCTCTTGTAAGAGTCTTGGTGGTTCCAAACTCTTGGTGGTTCCAAATTTAAGAATGATGGAAGCCACTGTGTTCTTGGGGATCTTCAATACTGCAGAAATGTTTTGGTAGCCTTCCCCAGATCTGTGCCTGGACACAATCATGTCTCGGACCTCTACAGATAATTATTTTAACTTCATGGCTTGGTTCTTTCTCTGACATGCACTGTCAACTGTGGGACCTTATATAGATGGGTGTGTGCCTTTCCAAATCATGTCCAATCAATTGAATTTACCACAGGTGGACTCCAATCAAGTTGCACAAACATCTCAAGGATGATCAATGGAAACAGGATTCACTCGAGCTCAATTTCGTGTCTCATAGCAAAGTGCCTAAATACTTATGTAAATAAGGTTTTTCAGTGTTTGCTTTTTAATAAGTTAGCAAACATTTCTAAAACCCTGTTTTCACTTTGTCATTATGGGGTATTTTCTGTAGATTGATGAGGAAAAATAATTGTTTCATCGATTTTAGAATAAGGCTGTAACTTGTGGAAAAAGGGAATATGTGGAAAATATGTGGAATATGTAGAATATGTGGAAAAAGGGAATATAAAGCACAGTAAAGACTGTAGATTATAATACATACTGTAATGGAAAACAAAGTAAATGTTCAATGTATGTTTGAAATTGGGAGCTATACTACTTTGTAACATGTTTATCTTGTATACTGTATTACTATAGTGTTTACTGTACTGCATGCTATTTTGTTTTTGTAGAACTGAAAGACGACTAGCACGTGGTGGTAGGAAGTGCTCCTTTGTCAAGGAGGATGCTGCCATTGTGCAAATGGTCATTGAACATAATGCCATAAGACCGGGGGGAAATCCAACAACAGATTATTGAAACCCCTGCCATCTTCCATAACATCAGAGTGAGCTTATCAACCATAGCCCGCAACCATAAGAAACACCATCTCCGGATGAAGCAAATCCACAGAGTCCCACTTGAAAGTTATTTTCAAAGAGTGAAGGATAAACGGTACGGATATGTGCAAGTTAGTAATGTAGTAGTATTACACTCTTGAAACATTAGAGACTCATTGATGTTGCAAGTGAACTTTACTATACAGCAATTATTGTATTTACTGTCATTTCAGAGAATCATGGAGTTGGATGCAAGTCCCATCCCCCAGGAGCAGAGAGGGCCAGGTGATCCTTCCCTGTAGCTCAGTTGGTAGAGCATGGTGTTTGCAACGCCAGGGTTGTGGGTTCGATTCCCAAGGGGGGCCAGCACAGGATAAAAAAATGTATGAAATGTATGCATTCACTACTGTAAGTTGCTCTGGATAAGAGCGTCTGCTAAATTACTAAAATGTAAAAGGTAAATCCTGAACAGCAAATGTATATTCTAATTTTGGACAATGTGAGTTTCCATCGGGCCGCTCAGGTCCGCAACAGGTTCCATGACCATCCCAGGTTTACAATTCTCTATCTCCCACCATATTCCCCATTTCTACACCCCATTGAGGAGTTGTTTATAGCATGTACTGTACATGAATACCCAAACACAAGAGACAAATAGATGACAACAGACCATATTATGACCAATATTATATAGTTTGCTGCAACTTTCTTTTGGGCAGGAGAAGGCAGCACAGAAAGAGTGGATTATTTCTGTCTTTGTTTGTCTCCTCCTTGGCCAGTCATGAAGCGGAGGGAAGGATGACAGGGTCTCTCTCTCTCTCTCTCTCTCTTTCTCTCTCTCTCTCTCTCTCTCTCTCTCTCTCTCTCTCTCTCTCTCTCTCTCTCATGGTGTTTAGTTGAGTTGATCATGTTATGTGGTAGAAGGGCGTGGGGGCACGGGGATGTACAGTACTCTGTGTGCATTCTCCTCAATGAGATGGTGTTGTCAGGAACTGAGCTGTACTGTACTGAAGTGCTCACCCCACCCAGGTGTAAATAGGGATTAACATACCATAAGTAATTAGCTTGTCTGTGTGATGATCTAACTCACTGTTGTTTCCTACTTAAGTTACTGTCTGAGACACAGGATACAGTGGGAAGAAAAAGTATGTGAACCCTTTAGAATTACCTGGTTTTCTGCATTAATTGGTCATAAAATTTGATCAGATCTTCACAACAATAGACAAACACAGTCTGCTTAAACTAATAACACACAAACAATTATACATTTTCATGTCTTTATTGAACACACCATGTAAGCATTCACAGTGCAGGTTGGAAAAAGTATGTGAACCCTTGGATTTAATAACAGGTTGACCCTCCTTTGGCAGCAATAAATCAATCAAATGTATTCGTGAAGCCCTTTTTACATCAGCTGATGTCACAAAGTGATATATAGAAACCCAGCATAAAAACCCAAACAGCAAGCAATGATGGAGATGCATGGTGGCTAGGAAAAACTCCCTAGGAAGGTAGGAACTAGGAACTAGGAAGAAACCTAGAGAGGAACCAGGCTCTGAGGGGTGGCCAGTCCTCTTAAGGCTGTGCTGGGTTGCGATTATAACAGTACATGGCCAAGATGTTCAAACATTCACAGATGACCAGCAGGGTCAAATAATAATAATAATCATAGTGGTTGTAGAGGGTGCAACAGGTCAGCACCTCATGAGTAAATATCAGTTAGCTTTTCATAGCTGAGCATTCAGAGTTAGAGACAGCAGGTGCGGTAGAGAGAGAGAGTCGAAAACAGCAGTTCATGGACAAGGTAGCACGTCCCGTGAACAGGTCAGGGTTCCATAGCCGCAGGCAGAACAGTTGAAACTGGAGCAGCAGCACGACCAGGTGGACTGGGGACAGCAAGGAGTCATCAGGCCAGATAGTCCTGAGGTATGGTCCCAAAGCTCAGGTCCTCCGGGAGGGAGAAGGATAGAGAATTAGAGGGAGCATACTAAAATTCACGCAGGACACCAGATAAAACAGCAGAAATACTCCAGATATAACAGACTGACCCTAGCCCCCGGACACAAAAACTATTGCAACATAAATACTGGAGGCTGAGACAGGAGGGGTCGGGAGACACTGTGGCCCCGTCCAACAATACCCCCAGACAGCGCCAACTAGGCAGGATATAACCCCACCCACTTTGCCAAAGCACAGCTCCCACACCACTAGAGGGATATCTTCAACCACCAACTTACTACCCTGAGATAAGGCTGAGTATAGCCCACGATGATCTCCCCCACGGCACAAACCCGAGGGGGGCGCCAAACCCAGACAGGAAGATCACGTCAGTGACTCAACCGACTCAAGTGACACACCCCTCCTAGGGACGGGATGGAAGCCTCTGTAATAGGTTTAGAGGTAAAGAATCCCAGGGGAGAGAGGGGAACCGGCCAGGCAGAGACAGCAAGGGTGAATCGTCGCTCCAGTGCCTTTCCCTTCATCTTCACACTTCTGGGCCAGACTATACTCAATCATAGGACCTACTGAAGAGATGAGTCTCCAATAAAGACTTAAAGGTCGAGACAGAGTCTGCGTCTCACATGGAAAGGCAGACCGTTTCATTAAAATGGATCTCTATAGGAGAAACCCCTGCCTCCAGCTCTTTGCTTAGAAATTCTAGGGACAGTATGGAGGCCTGTGTCTTGTGACCGTAGCATACGTGTAGGTAGGAGAAAGCCCATGTAATGCTTTGTAGGTTAGCAGTAAAACCTTGAAATCAGCCCTAGCCTTAACAGGAAGCCAGTGTAGAGAGGCTAGTACTGGAGTAATATGACAATTTTTTTAGGTTCTAGTAAACATTCATTCCAAGATGGCATAGCAGTCAGAAGTCCATTGTCCTCCTCTTGTCGTGTCCCGTGTATATATATATATATATTTACATCTTTTCTTGGCCAGTTCATTGGCTAACGTTGGAGATCAGCTAGCCACGGTTGGCGGTCATCAGCTATCCCTTAGCTCGAAAAGCTATCGCCAGTTTTGTACAGCGCGACTCAGACCAGAGCATACCGGACCTATTTTCTCTCCATATCCCCGGATTTCTACCGCAGGCTCTGGACATTTACACCTGGATCTTGCAGCTAGCTAGCTGCTACCCGAGTGACTATTGGCTAACATCGGTCCCGGAGCTAACATCAATTATTCCGGAGCTAGCCAGCTGAAGAGTTCCATCAGCCACTCCTGGGCTACAATCACCTATCTGGACCCGTTTTACTGCCGATGCGGAGCCCCATTGGGCCTTCACGACTGGACTACCGACGTTATCTGCCCGAGGGAGTTATCCAACTGGCCCCTCCGTCGCGACGTAACCTGAATGCCCATCTGCGGCCCGCTAATCGTTAGTTGTCTTATCGGCTGCTATCTGAATAGGTCTATCGGACAATTTTCTTGGGCCACTATAACTATAACTATTTTGCCAATTGGACTGGTCCCCCCTACCACACGGAACCCCACTAATCTACAGACGGAAACGCACATGGTGGCTAAAAACAGACCTCCCTCCATCTTCTGCCAGCTTGCTACCTATGGCCCGGCAAGCTGTCTGAATCTCACTGGACCCTTATGATCACTCGGCTAAACATGCCTCTCCTTAATGTCAATATGCCCTGTCCTTTGCTGTTCTGGTTAGTGTTTATTGGCTTATTTCACTGTAGAGCCTCTAGCCCTGCTCATTATACCTTATCCAACCTTTCAGTTCCACCACCCACACATGCTATGACATCTTCTGGTTTCAATGATGTTTCTAGAGACTATATCTCTCTCATCATCACTCAATGTCTAGGTTTACCTCCACTGTATTCACATCCTACCATACCTTTGTCTGTACATTATACCTTAAAGCTATTTTATCGCCCCCAGAAACCTGCTCCTTTCACTCTCTATTCCGGACGTCATAGACGACCAATTCTCATAGCTTTTAGCCGTACCCTTATCCTACTCCTCCTCTGTTCCTCTGGTGATGTAGAGGTGAATCCAGGCCCTGCAGTGCCTAGCTCCACTCCTATTCCCCAGGCGCTCTCTTTTGATGACTTCTGTAACCGTAATAGCCTTGGTTTCATGCATGTTAACATCAGAAGCCTCCTCCATTAGTTTGTTTTATTCACTGCTTTAGCACACTCTGCCAACCCGGATGTCCTAGCCGTGTCTGAATCCTGGCTTAGGAAGTCCACCAAAAACTCTGAAATCTTCATCCCTAACTACAACATTTTCAGACAAGATAGAATGGCCAAAGGGGGCGGTGTTGCAATCTACTGCAGAGATAGCCTGCAGAACTCTGTGCTACTATCCAGGTCTGTACCCAAACAATTTGAACTTCTACTTTTAACCTCTATGGGCTAGGTGGGACGCTAGCGTGCCACCCGTGGTGCACTCCATCAACAGCAGGTGCATTTCAAGAGCGGCAAATTTGAATCCAAATAAATGTCAAAATTCAAATTTTTCAAACATACAACTATTTTACACCCTTTGAAAGATAAACATCTCCTTAATCTAACCACGTTTTACGATTTCAAAAAGGTTTTACGGCGAAAGCATAAATTTAGAGTATGTAAGGACAGTACATTTACAAGAGTTGTGTGTAATGTTTTGTCAATTCAAAGACAGGGTCACCAAAACCATAAAACCAGCTAAAATGATGCACTAACCTTTTACAATCTCCATCAGATGACACTCCTAGGACATTATGTTAGACAATGCATGCATTTTTAGTTCTATCAAGTTCATATTTATATCCAAAAACAGCGTTTTACTATGGCATTGATGTTGAGGAAATCGTTTCCCTCCAATAACCGGCAGTCAAGTCAGCGTCACAAATTAAATAATTAAAATTAGAAAACATTGGTAAAATATTATATTGTCATTTAAAGAATTATAGATTTACATCTCTTGAACGCAATCAACTTGCCAGATTTAAAAATAACCTTACTGGGAAATCACACTTTGCAATAATCTGAGCACTGCGCCCAGAAAAATACGCGTTGCGATACAGACTAGACGTCATGTTGGGGAGATCTAAAATCGAAAATACTATGTAAATAATCCATTACCTTTGATTCTCTTCATCAGATGTCACTTCCAGGTATCACAGGTCCATAACGAATGTAGTTTTGTTCAAAAAAGCTCATCATTTATGTCCAAAAATCTCCGTCTTGTTAGCACATGATCTAAGCCAGCCGGACTTCTCGTCATGAACGAGGGGAAAAAATATATTTACGTTCGTTCAAACATGTCAAACGTTGTATAGCATAAATCATTAGGGCCTTTTTTAACCAGAACATGAATAATATTCAAGGTGGACGAATGCATACTCTTTTATAACGTATTGGAACGAGGGTACCCAACATGAACTTGCGCGCCAGGTGTCTAATGGGACATCATCGTTCCATGGCTCTTGTTCGGTCAGATCTCCCTCCAGAAGACTCAAAACACTTTGTAAAGGCTGGTGACATCTAGTGGAAGCAATAGGAAGTGCCAAAATATTCCTCAGCCCCTGTGTTTTTCAATGGGATAGGTTTAAAGGTAATACAACACATCAGGTATCCACTTCCTGTCAGAAAATGTCTCAGGGTTTTGCCTGCCAAATGAGTTCTGTTATACTCACAGACACCATTCAAACAGTTTTAGAAACTTTAGAGTGTTTTCTATCCATATATAATAAGTATATGCATATTCTAGTTACTGGGTAGGATTAGTAACCAGATTAAATCGGGTACATTTTTTTTATCCAGACGTGCAAATGCTGCCCCCTAGCCCTAACAGGTTAATAACCCATCTCTCTAAAAACAAGTCTCTCACCGTTGCCGCCTTCTATAGACAACCCTCTGCCCCCAGCTGTGCTCTGGACACCATATGTGAACTGATTGCCCCCCATCTATCATCTGAGCTCGTGCAGCTAGGTGACCTAAACTGGGACATGCTTAACACCCCAGCCATCCTACAATCTAAGCTTGATGCCCTCAATCTCACACAAATTATCAATGAACCTACCAGGTACCACCCCAAAGCTGTAAACACGGGCACCGTCATAGATATCATCCTAACCAACTTGCCCTCTAAATACACCTCAGCTGTTTTCAACCAAGGTCTCAGCGATCACTGCCTCATTGCCTGCATCCGTAATGGGTCAGCGGTCAAACGACCTCCACTCATCACTGTCAAACGCTCCCAGAAATATTTCAGTGAGCAAGCTTTTCTAGTCGACCTGGCCCGGGTATCCTGGAAGGATATTGACCTCATCCTGTCAGTAGAGGATGCCTGGTTATTTTTTTTAAATGCCTTCCTCACCATCTTAAATAAGCATGCCCCATTCAAGAAATTTAGAACCAGGAACAGATGTAGCCCTTGGTTCTCTCCAGACCTGACTGCCCTTAACCAACGCAAAAACATCCTGTGGCGTTCTGCATTAGTATCGAACAGCCCCCATGATATGCAACTTTTCAGGGAAGTTAGAAACCAATATACACAGGTAGTTAGAAAAGCCAAGGCTAGCTTTTTCAAGCAGAAATTTGCTTCCTGCAACACAAACTCAAAAAGGTTCTGGGACACTGTAAAATCGATGGAGAATAGGAACACCTCCTCCCAGCTGCCCACTGTACTGAGGATAGGAAACTCTGTCACCTCCGATAAATCCACTATAATTGAGATTTGCAATAAGCATTTTTCTACGGCTGGCCATGCTTTCCACCTGGCTACCCCTACCGCGGTCAACAGCACTGCACCCCCCACAGCAACTCGCCCAAGCCTTCCCCATTTCTGCTTCTCCCAAATCCAGTCAGCTGATGTTCTGAAAGAGCTGCAAAATCTGGACCCCTACAAATCAGCCGGGCTAGACAATCTGGACCCTTTCTTTCTAAAATTATCTGCCGAAATTGTTGCAACCCCTATTACTAGCCTGTTCAACCTCTCTTTCGTGTCATCTGTGGTCTTGTGGTCTTCCGGTTTGGAGCGAGCAGTCGCACCACGCTTCGCTCCACAGGTAATATTACACTACGCTACATTACAACGGCTTGATTTGTTTGATCTGAGCAATTCTTCTTAGCTAGCTACATTGCCGTCTTTGTATCAAAGATAATTGTGTAGTTTAGAGTAACTGAGTAATTATCGAGGCTAGCTATCTTCATCCTCCTAACGTAGTCAACACTGCTAGCTGCTAGCTAGCTAGTCATCACTGTTAGCTAGCCAAGTTCTACCGACTAGCAGCACCGCAGAAACTATTACATTACAACGCAACGACTTGATTAGTGTGGTGTTAGTGTTAGTTAGCCAGCTACATAGTTGTCTTTGCTGTCTCTGTATCTAAGATAATTGTGTAGTTTGAGTTTGAGTATTATCGAGATGTGCTAGCCAGCCGCGACGCGGCGCCAGACTTACTCAACACACCTAGTCATCATTAACCCACTGCCAGCTAGCCAACCGTTACCGACTAGCAGCGCTGTAGTTACTAATACTTTACAACGGAACGATTTGACTAGTGCAGTGTTACCTAGCTAGCTACCTAGTTGTCTTTGTCATAGCTTGATAATTATTAATTGATAATTGTTAGCTAGCCAGCCATCGAGGTTAGCTAGCCAGCTATTTCCGTCCCCCGCGACGCCATTTTTCCTAACCTAGCCAACTATTAACGACGAGCAGCATTGTTGAAACTAAATACACTACAAGGAACGTCTTGATTAGTGTTATGTTAGCTAGCTAGCTACAAAGTTGCTTTGTATCATGACAAGGTGTAGTACTGAAACTACCGAGGTTAACTAGCCAGCTACACGTTCAAAGTCAACAACGCAGCCACTGCTAGCTAGCCTACTCCACCAGCCAGCAGTACTGTATCATTTTAGTCAATAACATTTTTGCAACGTAAGCTTAACTTCCTGAACATTCGAGACGTGTAGTCCACTTGTCACTCCAATCTCATTTGCATTAGCGTAGCCTCTTCTGTAGCTTGTCTACTATGTGTCTGCCTATCCCTGTTCTCTCTCCTCTGCACAGGCCATACAAACACTCCACACCGCGTGGCCGCTGCCACTCTAACCTGGTGGTCCCAGCGCGCATGACCCACGTGGAGTTCCAGGTCTCCGGCAGCCTTTGGAACTGCCGGTCTGCGGCCAACAAGGCTGAGTTCATCTCAGCCTATGCTACCCTCCAGTCCCTAGACTTCCTGGCGCTGACGGAAACATGGATCACCACAGATAACACTGCTACTCCTACTGCTCTCTCCTCGTCTGACTACGTGTTCTCGCATACCCCTAGAGCATCGAGCCAGCGGGGTGGTGGCACTGGAATCCTCATCTCTCCCAAGTGGACATTCTCTCTTTCTCCCCTGACCCATCTGTCTATCTCCTCATTTGAATTCCATGCTGTCACAGTTACCAGCCCTTTCAAGCTTAACATCCTTATCATTTATCGCCCTCCAGGTTCCCATGGAGAGTTCATCAATGAGCTTGACGCCTTGATAAGTTCCTTTCCTGAGGATGGCTCACCTCTCACAGTTCTGGGTGACTTTAACCTCCCCACGTCTACCTTCGACTCATTCCTCTCTGCCTCCTTCTTTCCACTCCTCTCCTCTTTCGACCTCACCCTCTCACCTTCCCCCCCTACTCACAAGGCAGGCAATACGCTTGACCTCATCTTTACGAGATGCTGTTCTTCCACTAATCTCATTGCAACTCCCCTCCAAGTCTCCGACCACTACCTTGTATCCTTTTCCCTCTCGCTCTCATCCAACACTTCTCACTCTCCCCCTACTCGGATGGTATTGGGCCGTCCCAACCTTCGCTCTCTCTCTCCCACTACTCTCTCCTCTTCCATCCTATCATCTCTTCCCTCTGCTCAAACCTTCTCCAACCTATCTCCTGATTCTGCCTCCTCAACCCTCCTCTCCTCCCTCTCTGCATCCTTTGATTTCCTCTGTCCCCTATCCTCCAGGCCGGCTCGGTCCTCCCCTCCTGCTCCGTGGCTCGACGACTCACTGCGAGCTCACAGAACAGGGCTCCGGGCAGCCGAGCGGAAATGGAGGAAAACTCGCCTCCCTGCGGACCTGGCATCCTTTCACTCCCTCCTCTCTACATTTTCCTCTTCTGTCTCTGCTGCTAAAGCCACTTTCTACCACTCTAAACTCCAAGCATCTGCCTCTAACCCTAGGAAGCTCTTTGCTACCTTCTCCTCCCTCCTGAATCCTCCTCCCCCTCCCCCCCCCCTCCTCCCTCTCTGCGGATGACTTCGTCAACCATTTTGAAAAGAAGGTTGACGACATCCGATCCTCGTTTGCTAAGTCAAACGACACTGCTGGTCCTGCTCACACTGCCCTACCCTGTGCTTTGACCTCTTTCTCCCCTCTCTCTCCAGATGAAATCTCGCGTCTTGTGACGGCCGGCCGCCCAACAACCTGCCCACTTGACCCTATCCCCTCCTCTCTTCTCCAGACCATTTCCGGAGACCTTCTCCCCTACCTCACCTCGCTCATCAACGCATCCTTGACCGCTGGCTACGTCCCTTCCGTCTTCAAGAGAGCGAGAGTTGCACCCCTTCTGAAAAAACCTACACTCGATCCCTCCGATGTCAACAACTACAGACCAGTATCCCTTCTTTCCTTTCTCTCCAAAACTCTTGAACGCGCCGTCCTTGGCCAGCTCTCTTGCTATCTCTCTCAGAATGACCTTCTTGATCCTAATCAGTCAGGTTTCAAGACTGGGCATTCAACTGAGACTGCTCTTCTCTGTGTCACGGAGGCTCTCCGCACTGCTAAAGCTAACTCTCTCTCCTCTGCTCTCATCCTTCTAGACCTATCTGCTGCCTTTGATACCGTGAACCATCAGATCCTCCTCTCCACCCTCTCCGAGCTGGGCATCTCCGGCACCGCGCACGCTTGGATTGCGTCCTACCTGACACTTCGCTCCTACCAGGTGGCATGGCGAGAATCTGTCTCCGCACCACGTGCTCTCACCACTGGTGTCCCCCAGGGCTCTGTTCTTGGCCCACTCCTATTCTCGCTATACACCAAGTCACTTGGCTCTGTCATATCCTCACATGGTCTCTCATATCATTGCTATGCAGATGACACACAATTAATCTTCTCCTTTCCCCCTTCTGACAACCAGGTGGCGAATCGCATCTCTGCATGTCTGGCAGACATATCAGTGTGGATGACGGATCACCACCTCAAGCTGAACCTCGGCAAGACGGAGCTGCTCTTCCTCCCGGGGAAGGACTGCCCGTTCCATGATCTCGCCATCACGGTTGACAACTCCCTTGTGTCCTCCTCCCAGAGTGCTAAGTGCCTTGGCGTGACCCTGGACAACACCCTGTCGTTCTCCACCAACATCAAGGCGGTGACCCGATCCTGTAGGTTCATGCTCTACAACATTCGCAGAGTACGACCCTGCCTCACACAGGAAGCAGCGCAGGTCCTAATCCAGGCACTTGTCATCTCCCGTCTGGATTATTGCAACTCGCTGTTTGCTGGGCTCCTTGCCTGTGCCATTAACCTGTTAGGGCTAGGGGGCAGCATTTGCACGTCTGGATAAAAAAAATGTACCCGATTTAATCTGGTTACTAATCCTACCCAGTAACTAGAATATGCATATACTTATTATATATGGATAGAAAACACTCTAAAGTTTCTAAAACTGTTTGAATGGTGTCTGTGAGTATAACAGAACTCATTTGGCAGGCAAAACCCTGAGACATTTTCTGACAGGAAGTGGATACCTGATGTGTTGTATTGACTTTAAACCTATCCCATTGAAAAACACAGGGGTTTAGGAATATTTTGGCACTTCCTATTGCTTCCACTAGATGTCACCAGCCTTTACAAAGTGTTTTGAGTCTTCTGGAGGGAGATCTGACCGAACAAGAGCCATGGAACGATGATGTCCCATTAGACACCTGGCGCGCGAGTTCATGTTGGGTACCCTCGTTCCAATACGTTATAAAAGAGTATGCATTCGTCCACCTTGAATATTATTCATGTTCTGGTTAAAAAAGGCCCTAATGATTTATGCTATACAACGTTTGACATGTTTGAACGAACGGAAATATATTTTTTCCCCTCGTTCATGACGAGAAGTCCGGCTGGCTTAGATCATGTGCTAACAAGACGGAGATTTTTGGACATAAATGATGAGCTTTTTTGAACAAAACTACATTCGTTATGGACCTGTGATACCTGGAAGTGACATCTGATGAAGAGAATCAAAGGTAATGGATTATTTACATAGTATTTTCGATTTTAGATCTCCCCAACATGACGTCTAGTCTGTATCGCAACGCGTATTTTTCTGGGCGCAGTGCTCAGATTATTGCAAAGTGTGATTTCCCAGTAAGGTTATTTTTAAATCTGGCAAGTTGATTGCGTTCAAGAGATGTAAATCTATAATTCTTTAAATGACAATATAATATTTTACCAATGTTTTCTAATTTGAATTATTTAATTTGTGACGCTGACTTGACTGCCGGTTATTGGAGGGAAACGATTTCCTCAACATCAATGCCATAGTAAAACTCTGTTTTTGGATATAAATATGAACTTGATAGAAATAAAAATGCATGCATTGTCTAACATAATGTCCTAGGAGTGTCATCTGATGGAGATTGTAAAAGGTTAGTGCATCATTTTAGCTGGTTTTATGGTTTTGGTGACCCTGTCTTTGACTTGACAAAACATTACACACAACTCTTGTAAATGTACTGTCCTAACATACTCTAAATTTATGCTTTCGCCGTAAAACCTTTTTGAAATCGTAAAACGTGGTTAGATTAAGGAGATGTTTATCTTTCAAATGGTGTAAAATAGTTGTATTTTTGAAAAATTTGAATTTTGACATTTATTTGGATTCAAATTTGCCGCTCTTGAAATGCACCTGCTGTTGATGGAGTGCACCACGGGTGGCACGCTAGCGTCCCACCTAGCCCATAGAGGTTAAACCCCTACAACTCATCCAGAACGCCGCAGCCCGTCTGGTGTTCAACCTTCCCAAGTTCTCTCACGTCACCCCGCTCCTCCGCTCTCTCCACTGGCTTCCAGTCGAAGCTCGCATCCGCTACAAGACCATGGTGCTTGCCTACGGAGCTGTGAGGGGAACGGCACCTCCGTACCTTCAGGCTCTGATCAGGCCCTACACCCAAACAAGGGCACTCCGTTCATCCACCTCTGGCCTGCTCGCCTCCCTACCTCTGAGGAAGCACAGTTCCCGCTCAGCCCAGTCAAAACTGTTCGCTGCTCTGGCACCCCAATGGTGGAACAAGCTCCCTCACGACGCCAGGACAGCGGAGTCAATCACCACCTTCCGGAGACACCTGAAACCCCACCTCTTCAAGGAATACCTGGGATAGGATAAAGTAATCCTTCTAACCCCCCCCTTAAAAGATTTAGATGCACTATTGTAAAGTGGTTGTTCCACTGGATATTATAGGTGAATGCACCAATTTGTAAGTCGCTCTGGATAAGAGCGTCTGCTAAATGACTAAAATGTAAAAAAAAAAAAAGTAAAATATCTGAGATTCCCAAAGATTGGATAGCAGCTGCTGTCATCCCCCTCTTCAAAGGAGGGGACACTCTTGACCCAAACTGCTACAGACCTATATCTATCCTACCCTGCCTTTCTAAGGTCTTCGAAAGCCAAGTAAACAAACAGATTACCGACCATTTCGAATCCCACCGCACCTTCTCCGCTATGCTATCTGGTTTCAGAGCTGGTCATGTGTGCACCTCAGCCACGCTCAAGGTCCTAAACGATATCATAACCGCCATCGATAAGAAACAATACTGTGCTGCCGTATTCATTGACCTGGCCAAGGCTTTCGACTCTGTCAATCACCACATCCTCATCGGCGACTCAATAGCCTTGGTTTCTCAAATGATTGCCTCGCCTGGTTCACCAACTACTTCTCTGATAGAGTTCAATGTGTCAAATCGGATGGCCTGTTGTCCGGGCCTCTGGTAGTCTCTATGGGGGTGCCACAGGGTTCAATTCTTGGGCCAACTCTTTTCTCTGTATACATCAATGATGTCGCTCTTGCTGCTGGTGATTCTCTGATCCACCTCTACGCAGACGACACCATTCTGTATACTTCTGGCCCCTCTTTGGACACTATGTTAACTAACATCCAGACGAGCTTCAATGCCATACAACTCTCCTTCTGTGGCCTCCAACTGCTCTTAAATACAAGTAAAACTAAATGCATGCTCTTCAACCGATCGCTGCCTGCACCTGCCCGCCCGTCCAGGACGGTTATGACTTAGAATATGTGGACAACTACAAATACCTAGGTGTCTTGTTAGACTGTAAGCTCTCCTTCCAGACTCACATGAAACACCTCCAATCCAAAGTTAAGTCTAAAATTGTCTTCCTATTTCGCAACAAAGCATCCTTCACTCATGCTGCCAAACATACCCTCGTAAAACTGACCATCCTACCGATCCTCAACTTCGGCGATGTCATTTACAAAATAGCCTCCAATACCCTACTCAATAAACTGGATGCAGTCTATCACAGTGTCATCTGTTTTGTCACAAAAGCCCCATATACTACCCACCACTGCGACCTGTACGCTCTCGTTGGCTGGCCCTCGCTTCCTACTCTTCGCCAAACCCACTGGCTCCAGGTCATCTGCAAGACCCTGCTAGGTAAAGTCCCCCCTTATCTCCGCTCACTGGTCACCATAGCAGCACCCACCTGTAGCATGCGCTCCAGCAGGTATATTTCTCTGGTCAACCCCAAAGCCAATTCCTCCTTTAGCCGTCTCTCCTTCCAGTTCTCTGCTGCCAATGACTGGAACGAACTGCAAAAAATCTCTGAAACTGGAAACACTTATCTCCCTCACTAGCGTTAAGCACCAGCTGTCAGAGCACCTCACAGATCACTGCACCTGTACATAGCCCATCTATAATTTAGCCCAAACAACTACCTCTTCCCCTACTGTATTTTTTTATTTATTCATTCATTTATTTTGCTCCTTTGCACCCCATTATTTCTATTTCTACTTTGCACTTTCTTCCACTACAAATCTACCATTCCAGTGTTTTACTTGCTATATTGTATTTACTTTGCCACCATGGCCTTTTTTTGCCTTTACCTCCCTTTTCTCACCTCATTTGCTCACATTGTATATAGACTTATTTTTCTACTGTATTATTGACTGTATGTTTGTTTTACTCAATGTGTAGCTCTGTGTTGTTGTATGTGTCGAACTGCTTTGCTTTATCTTGGCCAGGTCGCAATTGTAAATGAGAACTTGTTCTCAACTTGATTACCTGGTTAAATAAAGGTGAAATAAATAATAAAATAAAATATAAAAGATTCTAGCAGCCGTGTTTAGAACTAACTGAAGTTTATTTATTGCTTTATCCGGGTAGCATTGCAGTAGTCTCATCTAGAAATGACAAAAGCATGGATGAACGTTTCTGCATCATTTTTTTACAGAAAGTCTCTGATTTTTGCAATGTTACAAATATGAAAAAAAGCTGTCCTTGAAATAATCTTGAAATGTTCATCAAAAGAGAGATCAGGGTCCAGAGTAACGCAGAGGTCCTTCACAGTTTTATTTGAGACGACTGAACAACATTAATTGTCAGATCCAACAGAATATCTCTTTGTTTCTTGGGACCTTGAACTAGCATCTCTGTTTTGTCCGAGTTTAAAAGTAAAACATTTGCCGCCATCAACTTCCTTATGTCTGAAACACAATAACCACAACAAAATGTTTTCTGTAGTTGCAGATCAGACCTGCACAACGGTCAGGAGGAATTTTCGAACATTCCTCTTTACAAAACTGTTTCAGTTCCGCAATAATATTGAGATGTCTGGTGTGAACCACTCTCTTGAGGTCATGTCACAGCATCTCAATCGGGTTGAGGACAGGATTCACTGGGCCACTGCAGAAGGCGTATTTTCTCCTGTTCAAGCCATTCTGGTCATGCCAACTATGCATTTTTAAGGTTAGGGTTAAGTTCACTCGAGAATCTTAAGGTTAGGCTCCAGACTGGCAGGCGGCTCTGGCGGCTCCAGACTGGCGGGCGGCTCTGGCGGCTCCAGACTGGCGAGGCTGGGCTGACGCACTAGAAGCCTGATGCGTGGGGCTGGTACTGGACGTGCCAGCCTGGAGACATGCACCTCAAGGCTAGTGCGTGTAGCGGGAAACGCTGGACCGTAGAGGCGCACTGGCGGTCTCGAGCGCAGGGCTGGCATCACCCCTACTGGCTGGATGCCCACTTTCCCCTGGCACATGCGGGGCGCTGGTACTGCGTGTACTGGCCTGAAAATACCCGGCCTCGTCACAGCACCCATCACCCCAAAGCACCGCACCTGTCCAGTATGTCTCTGCCCAAAAAGGGTACGGGGAACTGGCCTGGGGCTCCGTCCTCGCCCCGCCAAACTGCCCTTGTGCCCCCCCAATTTTTTTTATCGGGGCTGCTTCTCGGGCTCCCTTACCAGCCGTGTTCCCCGGTCCTCGCCAGATTTCCTCAGCTGCTTGGTCCTGTTGTGGTGGGTAGTTCTGTCACAGCTGTCGTGGAAGATAGAATGGGACCAAGGCGCAGCGGGTTGCGTGCTCAACATCTTTATTATAAAAATGAGAACACCACGAAAAAACTATAAACAAACTAACGACAGGAACAGAGTAGCAGACTCAACAAAAGCAGTGCTAACAAATGACTACCCACAAGTGACAAACAAAACACACACCTACTTATAGGACTCCCAATCAGAGGCAACTAGAAACACCTGCCTCCAATTGAGAGTCCAGCACCCAACCTACACATAGAAAAACTAACCTAGAACATACCCATAGAAATACAAACATAAACCAGTGACCAACAAACCCTGTAATACATAAATCAACTAACCTCTGCCACGTCCTGACCAAACTACAATAACAAAATATCCTCTATACTGGTCAGGGCGTGACAAGCGCATTGGTATGAGCAGTGTGTTTTGACTCTGAGCATTAGGAGTTCACTCCCAGTAGTGGGAAATTGCTTTTATTTTGGCTGGTGAGTGCTGAGGAAGGCATACAGTATATCAATGTTCTCAGGACTTTTTCAAACTTCCAAAATCACAGTGTGTTTCTAGTCATCGGTGTGGGTAATTGCTGTTTTTTTATAATTTTTTTTAAGCCGATAAATCAAATTGTTGCTGGCCAAATTGACCGGGAAAAAAAACTATCCCGTTGCAAATTAATGCTTTTTTAGTAATTTATGGGAATATCAGTCAATGCAAATAAATTGTGTTGTCATGCTTATCGGTCAATGGGTTAATTTGCTAAATTTGGTGTAATTACATTGGGGTGTGTGTATTTTATTTATTACATGCGCACAGCATACATGCATACTATGTTGAGCGGAATATCACTTGTCTGAAAGGCTAGAGCTGCTGTTGCAGCTCCTCAGCTTGTTGCTTCAGTGAAACGTGCTACTTTAAACCTAGTCATTGTGCAACACTTCTAAATGCAATCGCGTGTAAAAAATAGTTTTGATGGCCATGATTAAAAGGAGGTATAATTTTTTTTCTCAACTAGTAATTGAAGCACACCTCCCATTCATCATTCAACTGCATAGGCAACGGTAACCAGTCTATCAGCGTGTCACCAACTACTTTGCAAAGTGAGCTGGAGGCATTATGCATTTTCAAAACATATACTTTCCGTTATGGAAAGTAATTGTTTGAAACCTGAATGTTTTTCTTCATATTATGAGGCATGTCTTATCCTCAATAGGATAGGGGGCAGCATTCGGAAGTTTGGATGAAAAGCGTGCCCAGAGTAAACTGCAGGCCCAGAAGCTAGGATATGCATATTATTAGTACATTTGGATAGAAAACACTCTGAAGTTTCTAAAACTGTTTGAATGACATCTGTGAGTATAACAGAACAGGCAAAAACCTGAGAAAAATCCAACCAGGAAGTAGGAAATCTGAGGTTTGTAGTTTTTCAAGTGATTGCCTATCCAATATACAGTGTACATTTGGTCAGATTTCACCTCCTAAGGCTTCCACTAGATGTCAACAGTCTTTAGAACATTGTTTCAGGCTTCTATTGTGGAAGGAAAGCGAATAAGACCAGTCACAGTAACTGCCTCAGCTGAAAGCCTTTAGTTGTTGATCGTGTGCGGCCGTGAGCGCGAGCTCCATTCCCTTTCCTTTCTAAAGACAAAGGAATTGTCCGGTTGGAATATTATTGAAGATTTATGATAAAAACATCCTAAAGATTGATTATATACATCATTTGACATGTTTCTACGAACTGTAATGGAACTTCTTTGACTTTTCATCTGGACTTAGTGCCCGCGCCTTGTGCATTTGGAATAGTGAACTAAACTCGCAAACAAAAAGGAGGTATTTGGACATAAAGATTAACTTTATCGAACAAAACGAACATTTATTGTGGAACTGGGATTCCTGGGAGTGCATTCCGATGAAGATCATCAAAGGTAAGTGAATATTTATAACACTATTTCTGACTTTTGTTGACTTCACAACATGGCCGGTATGGCTTGTTTTGGTGGCTGAGCGCTGTACTCAGATTATCGCATGGTGTGCTTTCACCGTAAAGCTTTTTTGAAATCTGACACACCGGTTGCATTAAGGAGAAGTTTATCTATAATCCTATGCATAACACTTGTATCTTTCATCAAAGTTTATGATGAGTAGTTCTGTAAATTGATGTGGCTCTCTGCAAAATCACCGGATGTTTTGTAGACAAAACATTACTGAACATAACACGCCAATGTAAACTGAGATTTTTGGATATAAATATGAACTTTATCGAACAAAACATACATGTATTGTGAAACATGAAGTCCTATGAGTGCCATCTGATGAAGATCATCAAAGGTTAGTGATTAATTTAATCTCTATTTCTGCTTTTTGTGACTCCTCTCTTTGGCTGGAAAATGTCTATGTTTTTTTGTGACTAGGCGCTGACCTAACATAATCGTATGGTATGCTTTCGCTGAAAAGCCTTTTTGAAATCAGACACTGTGGCTGGATTAACAAGAAGTTTATCTTTAAAATGGTGTATAATACTTGTATGTTTGAGGAATTTTAATTATGAGATTTCTGTTGTTTTGAATTTGGCGCATTGCAATTTCACTGGCTGTTGTCGAGGTCGGACGCTAGCATCCCACATATCCCAGAGAGGTTATCTTGCTTCAAAGTAGCCTAGGCAAAATCCGACCATAGAAACGTGGAGGCATTATTTTATAAAGACTTCCTCATATGCCATTAAAATCAGCATTTCTCTCCAGTTCTATTGGTTTTCAAATCAACTTTCTTTCATTTTCCAGAAGCCAAAGGCACAATCCTAGTCATATTAGCAACCCATCCTACTTGTTGCATCTTTAGATTCCCACTCTTTCTCAGTTTCTAACTGAGATTTTCATCACTGGCACATATGGTACCGCTCGCATCAGGTTCGCTTAGAATAGTCGTTTAGAATAGTGGTTTCCCACGAAACCATACGTGAGAGAGTATGCTCACTTAAGTAAAAATACCTGAAAGTACTACTTAGGTCGTTTTTTTTGGTATCTGTCCTTTGCTATTTATATTTTTGACAAATTTTACTTCACTGCATTCCTAAAGGAAAGTATGTACCTTTTACTCCATACATTTTCCCTGAAACCCAAAAGTACTCGTTACATTTTGAATGCTTAGCAGGACAGGAAAATGGTCTAATTCACACACTTATCGAAAGAACATCCCGGTCATCCCTACTGCCTCTGATCTAGCTCACTAAACACATGCTTCATTTGTAAATTATGTCTGAGTGTTGGAGCATTCTCCTGGCTATCCGTAAATTAAACAAAACAAGAAAATGGTGTAGTCTGGTTTGCTTAATATAAGGAATTTGAAATTATTTATACTTGTACTTTTACTTTTAATACTTAAGTATATTTAAAACCAAATTGCGAAAGAGTTTTCTAATGATCAATTAGCCTTTTAAAATGATAAACTTGGATTAACTAACACAACGTGCCATTGGAAACAGGAGTGATGGTTGCTGATAATACACCTATGTAGATATTCCATAAAAAAAATTGCCATTTCCAGCTACAATAGTCATTTACAACATTAAAGTCTACACTGTATTTCTGATCAATTTGATGTTATTTTAGTTGACAAAAAATTGTTTTTCTTTAAAAAACAAGCAGATTTCTATGTGACCCTAAACTTTTGAATGGTAGTGTAGGGTTTTCATATTTCTGCTGTTGGGCAGAGAATAGGATATTAGGCATAAAAATATGTTGGAAGGACAAGGCTTTCTATATTTGTACATATGGAAGTCAGTGTTTACTGGTAGCCCTTTCCAGCAGTCAATGACCAAAAGCGCCCTCTTTGGCCTAGTTTTATTTATATTTTTAATAATTTCCTCATTAAATAGTACCCGCAAAACACCAATCTCAACATCAACAGTGAAGAGGCAACTCCGGGATGCTGGCCTTCTCGGCAGAGTTGCAAAGAAAAAGCCATTTCTCAGAATGGCTAATAAAAATAAAAGATTAAGTTGGGCAAAAGAACACAGACAGTGGATAGAGGAAGATTGGAAAAATGTGTTATGGACAGACAAATCTAAGTTTGAGGTGTTCGGATCACAAAAATGAAAAGATGCTGGAGGAGTGCTTGACGCCCTCTGTCAAGCATGGTGGATGCAAAGTGATGGTCTGGGGGTGCTTTGGTTGTGGTAAAGTGGGAGATTTGTACAGGGTAAAAGGGATCTTGAAGAAGGAAGGCTATCACTCCATTTTGCAATGCCATGCCCTGTGGACAGCTGTTAATTGGAGCCAATTTCCTCCTACAACAAGACAATGACCCAAAGCATAGTTCCAAACTATACAATAACTATTTAGGGAAGAAGCAGTCAGCTGGTATTCTGTCTATAATGGAATGGCCAGCACGGTCACCGGATCTCAACCCTATTGAGCTGTTGTGAGAACAGCTTGACCGTATGGTACGTAAGAAGTGCCCATCAAGCCAATGTCACGTTGGCATGAAGGATTGGGAGACAGACGCATGTATGCGTAATATGTTTTTTTATTAAGCCCAAATTATGGCGTGCCGGGGAGGAAGACAAAACAAATACTATACAAAAACACAGGGTTGAAACCCAAATAAAAGAGCGAGGAGTACCTCGAATAAATACACACGTGCACAATGATTAACACATGCGACGAGACCAGTAATCATCTGTGCAATCCACAATGGCACGAAAGCCAAAACACACAGCACAGGTACTCACACGCACCAACAGACATTGTAACAATAATCGACAGGACAATGGTAAACAAAGGGCACACTTTTACAATTACCGATCAATGGGAATGGGACCAGGTGTGCATAATTTTTTATTCTTGTTTCTACATATAACCACAGTTTTGTTGGTACAAAACGGAGCTACGCACATGCGATACTCACATGCACCTCTCTATATGTTCAATTGAGACTGATTGAATACCCTACAGGTACTGTTCTGTACAGGTGATATTATAGCACTGCCAATATTCACATTTTCTCATTTGCATGTGCATATCTTACAGGTAATGACAGTTGTTACTTTGTGCTTTTGAACTAATTTGTGGCTGACTGAGTACCTGTTTCATAGACTAGAATAGAGTTTGTTTTTATTTATTTTGACATTTTAGCAATTTAGCAGACACTCTTATCCAGAGTGTGCATTGAACAAATATAGGTCAAGACATGCACAGAGTGCATACCAAGGCAGTCACAGTTCACATAATGGCAGCCTGGTTCATGGTGTTCTGCCCAGAGTTAGAGCTGTAGCAGCCAGTAGTCATCTCTGTAGCACCATGTGTTCTTCCTGTTCTGTTCCTGCCCCGGGGTGCACACTACACTGTCACTCATTCATTAATGTGTGTCAGGGGACCCACCTTTGAAGCTACACCCCCCCCCCCCCTCCCCACCCACCACACTCTATCTGTAAATCTCACATAGTTTAATATCAGGTGTCTTTTATTTGGCACACTGGTCCCCTAATGTTATTTTTCTCTCTCGTTCTCTCTCCCCCCCACCCTCTCTCCCCTGATCCCTCATTCCTCGTAAATTAAGACGCATATGTTTCCTCTAATCCTCAGCCAGATCCGTTAAGTCAGATTGTCGAAGGCTGGCTTCAAGAGGCTGTTCCCTGCCAGGAGATTTTATAAGACACCTTGGAGTAATGAGAGATACTTGTTCTGTGGTTTGACATGTGAACTCACCAGTGAGAAAGCAGCTCGTCTTTTAGCTTTGTTATGTTTAATTATCAAGCTATGCACCTACTGCTACTGAACAGAACAATATCCTCATTTAGAATAGATCAACTCCTGTAAAACTTTACATAGAGGAAGTTGCTAAAAGTTATCATGTTAGAAGTGTAGCTGTCTCTGGAAAAAGGCTGAGGCCTTATCGCGATTTTCTTATCGTAACAGCCCAAACCCTGCTCAGATAATTCTTCCCATTCCCTGTGACCAACCGTCTCAATTCGGTCTTATGTAGCAAAATTTGAAATGTTTTTTTACGTTGGATAAAAGTAGAGACTCAGAGCTAGAAAATGGTATATCATACACTACAGTTGAGGAACAATGGGAAAGTAATTTTGCTTTGAAAGTTGATGAGTTAACCCCACTTTTGACAAAATGGCCCTTAAATTTTTTTGGAACACCTATTGGAGAGCTCTTCTTTATATATATTTGTTGTATTTCTTTTTTCTTCACATTTTCAAACAGTGTATTTATATTTGGCACACCTATTGGAGGGCTCTTCTTTATATATATTTGTTGTATTTTTTTATTTTTCACAATTTTAAACAGTGCATTTATATTTTCCAACGGCGTTATACATTTGGGTGAGGTTTTTTTCTCGCCTGAGTAGTCCCGTTTCACAGCCAAAAATAAAATTAACCATCTTGTGTTCAGCAAAATAACAACACAATGTCAAATACAGGTAGCCTAGTAAAATAATTAACCGTTACTCTCGTGCGGGAAACCTTCAATCTTGCGCAGACATTTAGAAACAAAACATGACAATTTGAAAAATAAGCCACGGGAGTTTTTTGAGCGAGAATAAAGATGACTTTCGAGTAGTAAGACATGTATAAAAGCAACAGATACCATTAATGGAGGTTGAATGTTTGAAGGGGTACGGGACTATAAAAAGTTTGGTGACCACTGGTCTACACCACTCAGCATCATTCACACCCTCTTAAGACTTAGCCCAACCCATCTCTTTAAGGATCCATATGTGAGGCCATGTGCAAAACAGAGTGAGTATGGTAGTGTACTAAACAACCAAAGAGTTCAAGACTAAAAGCTAGTTTAAACTACATCTATTGACCTCTGTAGACAGTTGTCACAGTGTCATCATGAACATTCTATTGTCGTCCGACATCAAATTTGACATTGTCATTATGAAAAAGTATAAAAATAAAAAGTAAAGGCTGCATGGTCCAATATAGCATAACTGGTGTATTTTAACACCAATACACACATCTCTTTAAAAAATATTTGATTATATGTCAATCTAGCAAACCAGGCAACTAAAAGCAACTTTCTAAACAATGTTTTGGTTAGTTTCTAGCTTGTTAGCTAGCTAACGTTAAGTTAGCTGGCTAGCCAGGTCAAATAATGACTGTATCATATAGCTGACAATGTCTTAACTTTAGCTAATTTGCATTCATTATTCCAGGAAAATAAACTCACAACAAGATCATTATTTACAAGTTAATGGAGAGCTAATTACAGCGAATAGCTTACGGCTGTGAGTGTGATGAAATAAAAGCAGGGCATTCTACCAGAGAATTTTATAACTTGGACACTGTCTCATTGGCCTAACGTTATATCCTAACTTGACTTTGATGTTGTTCTTCACATTACCATATCTGGTAAACACACACTATATCAAATAAAATCAATGTTTATTTGTCATATGCACAGGAATAAGAATGTATAAATGGTACAGTGAAATAGTTACTTGCATAGTGGAGTCTTTTGTTTAGACATGTACCTAGCTAGCTAGCTAAAGAATGAACTATAATCCCAACTCATAATGTTACTACCCTGCATGAATCTACAGGTAGCTAAAGCTAACCAACTAGCTAGGTTCAATGTTAGCTAGCTAGCTAACATTAGGCTGTAACTAGCAATGCCAATGGCTTGAGATACGAATAATATTACTACACAGATCACACATTTAACATTAGCTAGTGAGCCAGCCAGGTAACATTAGCTAGCTAGACTAACAGTACTCTTTAACTTGCAATGAAAACAACTTTCTGACAAAAGTTTGAAGATGTAATCCTGAGACAGGTGTTTTAAACAACAGCCTTCTGTGTTCTCTTTTAGACTCCCTCCGCATTTGCAATCAAATGCTTGAATTTTTTCATACTCTGCTTCCACTCGGTCCTCCAGAAAGGGGAGAGGCTTAGCAACACTTTTGCAGTTCTTCGTGATATCATTTAAAAAGTCACTTTTAGAAAGGATTACCTACACATACTAAGCAGCTCATGTTATAGACAGAAATGTGCTACATGGCAGACCAATCCGAACTCAACTCTGGGCATGTCCAGCCCATCCATTATCTTAGCCAAATATGGCTAGCGAGAAGGCTCCTGGCTTTTTCCTTGGCTTAACCAACTAGGCTCGTAATTGAACAATTTTATTCATATTTACAGATGGAATTCAACTTTGTTATTAAGGCACATGAACGTTCACGTGTTCCAGAAGGCATTTTGATTAACATATTTAACATATTTTACGTTCACATGCCTCCTGTGATGTGGTGATGTGCAACACACGCCTAGTTTCCTGAAACGAGTCACATTTGACAGCGTCATCATCGTACTGCTCTTTATAACCATTTTCCCAGGGGTATTGTCAGTAATAATCTTGTGACCACAAAGTTCAATTCCACTGTTAACTCTGTTCCTATTAGCCCAATACTGTTAGCCCAAGTGTGTGCAAAACTGTCATCCAGGCAATGGGTGGCCACTTTGAAGAATGTTAAATATACAATATATTTTGGCTACATCATGTAGTATCTTTTTTGGTTACTACATGATTCCATATGTGTTATTTGATAGTTTTGATGTCTTCACTATTATTCTACAGTGTAGAAAATAGTAAAAATAAAGAAAAACTCTTGAATGAGTGTGTTCAACCTTTTGACTTGCACTGTACGTATGAAAGTGATTGTCAGTCCTTGAAAACGCTGATAGAGAAAGAACAACCTGTCAGATGGCGCATTGAAGACTGATGTATTCCTGTCCTTACTTTCCATAATACCATTGCAGATTCATTTCTTGGTTCTTCTGTGGTACATATAAAGGCCACAACACATAGACTAAGGCAATATTGTCTATATAAATGCAGCTGCCACTGTATTGAAGCCATTGGACACAGTTTATCATAGCGCATTGCGCTTTATTATGGTCGATAGGTTCAGTACACGTCATTGCAGAAAGTAGTCTGGCCCTCTTTGAAGTCTCGTAGATCAATGCATTGCACACTTTTTGTCCTTACATTTACATTTTACTCATTTAGCAGACACTCTTATCCAGAGCGACTTACAATAGTGAATGCATACATTTCATTTCATGCATTTTTTTTTTTTCTTCTTTTTGTACTGGCCCCCCGTGGGAATCAAACCCACAACCCTGGCGTTGCACACACCATGCTGGCATTGCAAACACCATGCTCTACCAACTGAGCCACAGGGAAGTCCCCTTGCATACACTTCCACCATACCTTACCTCATCGTTAAGACGTACAGTATAAGTTACCAGACCGGACTCAGGGATTGCTAACCCTAGATATCCCTTCAATCTCCATCAAATTAGGTAAATCTGCTTTTAGTTTTTTTGCGGCTCTCATGTGGAATGATTTCCAAAACTCCTTAAAGTTGTTGGAGTTGGTGCATCTAGGGTAATTCAGGTGGATGTTAGAGGGCCTTTTTACTGTTTCAAATGATTGTGTTTTGATTTTCATGTTTTGTGTTTCCTTTTCATGGATTGTGTAATATAGATAGGCTATGTATAGTGTAATGGATGTTTATTGATGTGTTCATGCAGGGCTCATCTGTAAAAGAGGCCGTGGTCTCAGCATGACTCCCTGCTTAAATAAAGGTAAAAAAAAACAGATAGACTTCTGCTTGCAGATTGGTTGTTGTTTGAATGTTGACAGTTCTGTAAGTCACTTTAGATAAAAGCATCTGCTAAATGGCCATATTATTACATATTTAGGTTGAGTAGATACTGTAGACATACATATTCTCTGTGACCCATTTAACTCTAGGCTTCACTCAGGTAAATCTCTATTGATATAATTAACTAGCCATTTAATCTCTTTTCCAGGTCAGACCAAGAGAGTAAGTAGGTCAAGCGCCGATCACTCCTCGTCTGCATTTCAAATGGCACCCTATTCCTTATATAGTGCACTACTTTGACCAGAGCCCAGTGGGTCTTGGTCAAAAGTTGTGAACTATATAGGGGAAAGGGTGCCGTTTGGGATGCAGACTTCCTCTCTCTAAGGGAGAAGCCAGAAGCATTTAGTTAAACTCATTGAATCTATCTGCCATACTACTACTACCTCGCTTACTGATGCATTCTCAGACTACACCCCAAATGGCCCCCTATTCCCTACAAAGTGCACTACTTCTGACCAGAGGTCAAATGTAGTGTACTATATACGAGATAAGGGGGCCATTTGAAACACATTGTCATAGGCCTACACAATTTAAACTCTACAAACAAGCCTTCCCAATTATCTATCTCATTCATGACTTAATCGGAACAGTTAAGATAATCCATAAACAATTTAGATTTATTGCATGGAAGGAATGTCTTCAGATCTCCTAAAGATCTATGGTTTAAAAAGGTAGCCCTGGACAATTGTCTTAAATTACATACCATGCATTGTTAATACTATTAAATTATTTAATTAATACTTTACTTGTAACAAAATGCTTAAATAATCAAACGAGGCAAACATCTGTCACGTTTAATCTTAAGTATCTAGGCTGGGCTATCTCTGTTGTACAGTATCTTTAGGCTCTTTGTGAAAGTTTACTTTATACATACAGTATGTTATAAATAACCTTGAGTTTCACTGTTTTACATAAAGCTACTTTGTTTTAGCTAACGAGTCTATTTGGCTTTACTTCTTTTCAGAAGACTTCAGTCAGCCATGCTTCATGTCTGTAGTTTAAAGGAAAACTCCACCCACAAACTATGTTTTGGTATTTGTTTCAATAGTCCATTGTTGATAAAGTCCCAAAAAGTCCCAAAATTGCATGTCAGCAAAATACAAATATCTGTCTCGTAAGATGCATTTTGCATCATATGATGCATATGATCATCTGGGCTACCAAAAGTGAGAATTGGGTTCTCGATCCGTCCCAGCAGAGCTAGCTCGTAAATTAAGCTCTTGCCGAATTCAGTCAGGAGAAGAGCAAAAACATCTTCTCCCCTGAGAAAAGCCTTCAATGCAGTTATTTGCTGTTCTTTCCATTTAGTTATGCAATCCAGTTCTGATATAACTGCTGCCAACCTCCTCAAGAGCAACCATTGTTGTTATGATTTTCGACTTCAGCGCCCAGTATAGGAGCTTCTCGTTGTCGTCATCAACTAAATCACCCTCACAGATTATCAGAGGAGGCTGATTGGTCTGGCCATATGATGGAAGGAGAGGGTGCGCCTCAAATGGTTTGAGTCTGCTTCATGGCCAGACTGTATCTATGTAGCAAAACAGAATGTAAGCTTGCGAGATCAGGATGTTTCGTACGAAGCTACTCTCCAACCTGGACAAGAGGAACATCTACATGATAATGCTGTTCATTGACTATAGCCAAGCGTTCAAGACCAAACTGCCCTCCAAGCTCATCACTAAGCTCAGGACCCTGGGACTGAACACCTCCCTCTGCAATTGGATATGGGACTTCCTGACGGGCAGCCACCAGGTGGTGAGGGAGGGCAACAACACATCCGCCATGCTGACCCTCAACACGGGGGCCCATCAGGGGTGCGTGCTTAGTGGAAACCCTGTTCACCCAAATCTGCATGGCCATGCACGACTCCAACACCATCATTAAGAGTGCTGATGACACATTGGTTGGCCTGATCAGTAACAACGATGAGACAGCCTATAGGGAGGAGGACCTGGCAGTGTGGTGCTAGGACAACAACCTTTCCCTAAATGTCAGCAAGACAAAGGAGCTGATCATGGACTACAGAAAACGAAGGGCTGAGCATGCCCCCATCCACATCGACGGGGCTGTGGTGGAGCGGGTCGAGAAATTCAAGTTCCTAGGTGTCCATATCACTAAGGAACCATATTCCTCATGGTCCACACAATTGTGAAGAAGACACGACAATGCCTCTTCCCCCTCAGGAGGCTGAAAAGATTTGGCGTGGAGCCCTCAGTTTCGCAAAAAGTTATACAGCTGTATCATTGAGAGCATCTTGACTGGAAGCATAACCACAAGGTATGGCAGCCACTTGGTATGGCAACTACTTGACATGCGACTGCAAGGCGCTACAGAGGGAAGTGCGTACGGCTCAGTACATCACTGAGGCCGAGCTCCCTGCCATCCAGGATCTCTATACGAGGTGGTGTCAGAGGAAGGCGTTAAGGCGGCGCTAGTGTCAAACGCACGTTAGTTTGCAATTTCGTCATGTAAAAACTGATGTCACTGGCATTTTCCAGCCCTAACGCCAGGTTCGGCAATTTACCTGTCTTATATCAGCTTGCTTGTGGTCAGATGGGCAGGGTGTAAATAGAGTATCCCGATGTGCTTTTGCTGCCTGTATACTTTGTATTTAGAAACATAAAAAATAAATGTTTTTTCCTTCCCAATTCATTTTATTTGATTTAAAACCATAGCCTCCTCTCTTCTCAATTAAGGCTTTTTTTTATCTGTCCAAAGCAATCGTGAAGTAGTCAAGGCTGTCGATGAAGGGTTTGGCTACTGAGACCACTTGGAAATAATTGTTTAAGTGTCAATTCCTTCATGACTAATAAATCCTAATAGTTGAATTTAATAAATGCACTGCACGTTTTACAGAGCAATTCTTTCATTGACGATACGTTCATAATTTAGTAGGTATATTGGTAAATGTTATTCACACTACACATAGCAAGCATATGCTTGGGTTCCATCCTGACATTCCTGGTCTACTTGACTCAAGAAATTAATGCTAGAACATTGGTCACCAGGATTAGCTATTTGTATCTAGCCTCCTAATAATTGCATAACGGTGGAAGATAGGCACATTTTCATTATAGTCATACTGAGAGGTGATGCAAGGCTCACTACCTCGACCTAAATCCTCCAGAAATGCACAGGGCCTGTTGCATTTACTCACATAATCGAGGTAGTGAGCCTTGCATCACCTCTCAGTATGACTATAATGAACATGTGCCTATCTTGCACCGTTATGCAATTATTCAACATAATTCTCATTTAACTACACCATAAAACTGCTAAATAGTTATTCTGGGTAGCAAATGGTTAACTACTTAACTATCTGCATTGACCCTTTTTGCATTAACTGTTTTGACTCATCACATAACTCTGCTGATACTGTTTATTATCTATCATGTTGCCTAGTCACTTTATCCTTACCTATATGTAAATATCTACTTCAATTACCTCGTACCCCTGCACATTGACTCGGTACTATTATACCATGTACAGTTGAAGTCGAAGTTTACATACACCTTAGCCAAATACATTTAAACTCAGTTTTTCACAATTCCTGAGATTTAATCCTAGTAAAAATTCCCTGTCTTAGGTCAGTTAGGATCACCACTTTATTTTAATAATGTGAAATGTCAGAATAATAGCTGAGAAAATGATTTATTTCAGCTTTTGTTTCTTATAGTACGCAAGTATAAATACCATGGGACCACGCAGCCATCATATCGCTCAGGATGGAGACGCGTTCTGTCTCCTAGAGGTGAACGTACTTTGTTGCGAAAAGTGCAAATCAATCCCAGAACAAGAGCAAAGGACCTTGTGAAAATGCTGGAGGAAACAGGTACAAAAGTATCTATATCCACAGTAAAACGAGTCCTACATCGACTTCAACTGTATATGGGTAGTTATTCCTTGTGTTATTATTTTTCTATTAATTCTCTTTTTTTCTCTCTGCATTGTTGGGAAGGGCACATACGTATGTATTTCACTGTTAGTCTACACCTGTTGTTTATGAAGCATGTGAAAAATAAAATGTTATTGTATTTATGGTTCACCCTACAACTGACCCCTCGACTCGCTAGCTCTCAGTCAATCTTTCAAGTAATGAACCTCAAAAAATAGATAAAGGGGATTTGAAATCTGCAAGCCATTGGATTCACAAAAAAAACTCTGCTTCGGCTTAAAAGACAATTATTGTCTATGCTGTTGGAATCCTCGTTGTGCTGGCTGTGTGTATGTGTGTGTGTGTGTGTGTTTGCTTTCAGAAAGTATTCACACCCCTTTGACTAAATTGCTTGGACTCACTCCGTGTGCAATAATGACTACCTCATCTCCTTTCCCCACACATACAATTAATGTTCCGCAGTGAATTTCAAATGCAAATTTAACCACAAATACCAGGGAGTTTTCCAATGCCTCGCAAAGAAGGGCACCTATTGGTAGATGAAAAAAAGCATACATTGAATATCCTTTTGAGAATGAAGTTCTGAATTACAATTTTGATGGTGAATCAATACACCCAGTCACTACAAAGATACTCATTTGTCAGAGAGGAAGGAAACCGCTCAGGGATTTGGCCAATGGTTACAGAGCTTAATGGCTGTGATAGGAGGAAACTGAGGATGGATCAACAGTGTTGTAGTTACTCTACAATACTAACCTAGATGACCGGTGTGAAAAGAAGGAAGCATGTACAGAATAAAACAGATTCCAAAACATGCATCCTGTTTGCAATAAGGCTCTAAAGTAAAACTGTACAGGATTTGGCAAAGAAATTAACCTAATGCATCCTATTTGCAATAAGGCACTAAAGTAAAATGGAAAAAGGCTAATAAATTTACTTTAACCACTCTTCCTATTTTCAAGCATGGTGGAGGCTGCATCATGTTATGGGTATGCTTGTCATCGTCAAAGACAAATGAGTTTTTTAAGGAGACAAAAGAAACGGAATAGAGCTTAGCTCAGGTAACATCCTAGAGGAAAACCTGGTTCAGTTTGCTTTCCAACAGACACCGGGAGACGAATTCACCTTTCAGCAGGACAATAACCAATAAAACACAACACACTGCCAAAGGTGATTCTAACATGCATTGAGTCAGGAGGTTGAATACTTACTGTATGTAATCAAGAAATATTAGTGTTATACTTCTGTATTTAAAAAACATATATTTTTACATATGGTCAAATGTTTTATCCACTTTGACATTATAGAGTGTTTTGTGTCGATCAGTAACAAAAAATTACAATGAAATCAATTTTAATCCCAACAACAAAATGTGGAAAAAGTCAAGGAGTGTGAATACTTTCTTAAGGCACTGTATGTGTGTGTCCATGCGTGTGTGTGTATTATGCCAGTAGCCATTGTGGTTGGCTGACCTTGGGCTTCTTTGAGGGTGCAGTGACATACAGTCAAGAGTTTATCTAGAGGCTTAGTAACAACCTTTATCAGTTCACGCTGCCTGCCACTTAGTCATACAGGTATAGAGGAGCTATGTAGAGGACACACATTTGTTTGCATTCTAAATGGCACCCTATTTCCTATATAGTGCACTACTTTTGATGAGAGCCCACAGGGCTTTGGTCAAAAGTAGTGCACTATATACTGTACATAATAGGGTGCCATGTGGGAGGCAAACATACATTTGGCTCGGGACAGCTTTACATTCAATTTCCATAATGTACCGATTATGCCGTTGGAAAGACGTTGGTGTACTGATGGGAGGTAATAACCAGGAGTATTCTTGGTGAACTTTATCAGGACATTGTTTGAAGGTCAACAGTACACACACAGGTGCTCTCTCTCTCGTGCTCGCTCTCTCTCTCTCTCTCCATCTCGCTCTCTCTCTCTCTCTGCATGCTGGGAGTGTTTGGTGCATGCTGGGAATTGTACGACTGAGTGCAAGTGTTGTCTGGAGTTCGATCGCCTGTGTTTTCCTTCTTGTTTTCATTTTCTTGGTGGTTTTCCTTTTCCTATGATTAAGGTAATTATTTATTTTATTTAGTTGTTGTAGTCAAATTAAGTCTATTGTTTTTCTTGTCGAAATTGCCCTGGCTTTGGCGGGGATGACAACCCAAATGGGGATGCCGTCCCTGTCATTTCGGCACGGCTGCAGGTGTGTTACTGAAGCTGCTGTCACTGTGGAGGAGTTTCTGGTCGCCGTAGGAGAGAAGGTAGGCTATGAGAATGTTGCTTATGCATCGCGGATGAATAAAGCGATGGTGTTTTTTTCTTAAGGAAGAGCGTCTTGTTGATCGTATGTTAGAGCATGGGGTACTTCTGAAAAGCATGTTTATTGAAGTTACGTCGCTTTTTTCTCCGTCAACAAGGGTGATGATTTCGAATGTACTGCCGTTTATTCCCAATGAGCTATTGGAGCATGAATTATTGCGGTTTGAGAAGTTTGCAAGTTCAATTAAGATTGTCCAGTTGGATTACAAACACCTGGCTTTGAAACGGGTTACGCCGTTTCGGCGACAGATGTTTATGTTTTTGGACTCACTGGAGCATACTTTGGAGTTATCGTTTAAAGTAAAGTATGACAACAGACTGTATATGGCTTATGCTAGTAACGCCTGGGCCCACTGATGTAGGGAGAGGTCGGACAACAGTGGTAGAGCAGTCACAAGTACCTGTTGCTGAGGAACAAGTTGTCCGTGTTGAGGGTACAGAGTTGCAACTTGTACCAGAGGGGAACACAGCGTCTGTTATGCAGCAGAAAAATATTGTTGTAGGCGGTAAGGATGGATCTGAGGAGCCATTTCCTCAGACTGGTGTAGAGATGCCCAGTACGAGTGATGGGGTACAGGAGGGGGTCCATGTGGAACTAGTTTCCCAGGTAGTGGAGGAGATGCCCACTACGAGTAATGGGGTACAGGAGGGGGATCAGGTGGGGCTAGTCTCCCAGGTAGTGGAGGAGATGCCCGGTACGAGTGATGGGGTGCAAGTGGGGAATGTTGAGAGTGATGTGGCTGATGGGAGTCAGGGGTCTGTGGCCTCAGTTGAGGAGGATCAGGAGAAGGAGATGGATATCTCTCTTAACATCATAGTAGCTGGCGACAACTCAATTTACAATCTAGAGGAGGTAAATGGGTTCCTGGGTCAGACTTATGGGAAATCTGTGAAATTGGCAGATTTTTTTGATGTTGATAAGTTTGTGCTGTCAGCTGTGATGTTACAGAAGACGGTGGTGTTAGACCAGTTGAGTGAGAAGAAGTGTTGTCGCTTGAGGAAATGTGTTACTGCTGTCACGGCAGCAAAAGGTAGTAGGAAACGTGATAAGGTTAAGAGAAAATTAAAACTGATGATGATCATGCCTTATAGGGTGTTTTTTATTTTGGTTTGGTTTCTCTGTGGTTTCTTTTGCTTTTCCTTTCTCTTTTCTATATAGAGGTACTAAGGGTAGGTTCTCTCAGTGTTAACTGGGCAGGAAAACGAGGGCTTGGGTATTAGAAGTATTAAAACAGAAAAGGCTTAATGTAGTTTTTCTATTGGAGATACATAGGGATGAGGCTAATGAGATTGACTGGGGTATGTGGTGGGAGGGGCAGCATATACTCAGTCATGGTACTAATTTCAGTGCTGGGGTGGCAATTTTGTTTTCCTCAGGCTTAGGGGTGACTGTGGTATCTACAACAGAGATTGTCAAGGGTCGGCTTTAATTGGTCAAGGCGGATGTTATGTTTTTTTTATTTTTTATGTTTATGCTCCTAATGAGGTTACAGAGCATATTGCATATTGCTGTATTTGATAAAATAAAGGAAACCTTAAGACAGTGTGACCAAAAGGGGTGTATGGTTTTAGGGGGGGACTGGAACAGTACAGTGGATTTTACTGTTGACCGCACTGCTGAAGAACCTCACGTGCGGTCAGTTACTTGCCTGTCTGGTCTATTAACTGAATGAGCTTTCTGATGTGTGGAGAGTAAGGAATGCAAAAGTTAGGCAGTACACATGGTTAAAAGTTAATGAAGGTTCTGTCAGTGCAGGAAGGTTAGACAGGTTGTATGTATCTGAGCACTACTGTAGTAGGGTTGGAAGGTGTAACATTACTCCTGTGGGTTTTTCTGATCACCATAATGTGACCGTGTATATTCACAAGTCCTGTCCACGAAGGTCATCAATTTATTGGTATTTTAATTTTAAGTTGTTACATGATGTCACGTTTTGTGAAAAGTTGTGGTTTTGGAAAAAATGGAGGATTACTAAATGGTATTTTGAGTCCTAAAGACAATGGTGGGAGATTGGGAAGGCCCAAATACGAGTGTTCTGTCAACAGTATACTGCTCTGTCTCGTATTGAAGTTAAAGAGATTATCAGGGCCCTTGAACAGGACATCAAATCTACTGAATTGAAGTTGCTCACTCAGAATGACCCCGGACTAGTCATGAATTTACAGGACAAGAGACATAAACTGAGGTAATTTCTACATGGAAATGTGAAGGGTGCCTTGATCAGGTCTCATTTCGCTTCCCTCAAGGTGATGGATGCTCCTATCGCTTTTTTTTAAAACTAGGACAGTCGACATTGCAACGTAAACAGATGGTCTGCCTTCGTCTCCCTGATGGGAAGGTGATCATGGATGACAGTGAAATGCCCCAACATGCCATGGATTTCTACTCTGCCCTCTATAATGCGGAGGATTGTAATTCTCTGTGTGCTGAACAGTTGTTATGTGGACTTCCTCAATTGGGCCCTGAGCAGAGAGCTGCTTTGGACGCTGACATTACTCTGCAGGAGATGTCCACAGCAGTTATGCAGCTCTCATCAGGCCGAGCCCCTGCCATCGATGGTTTACCATCTGAGTTCTATACGCAATTTTGGGGGTCTATTGGTGGGGGATTTTAAGTGGTGTGTGAGTCTTTTCATGTGGGTTCTCTTCCTTAATCCTGTCAACGTGCTGTGCTTTCTTTGTTGCCAAAAAAGTGGGATTTGGCTCTTCTCAAAGATTGCCGATCTGTTGCATTGCTGTGTGCAGAACATAAAATTGTATCTAAACAGTTTGAAAGAATATCTGGGGCTGTTGGATCAGTCTTACTGTGTACCTGACTGCTCTATTGTTAATAACTTGTTTCTAATAAGAGAGGTTTTAGACATTTGTAAACTGTCTGATGTGAATGTGGGGTTACTTTCTTTGGATCAGGAGAAGGCTTTTGACCGTGTGGACCATCAGTACTTGTTCAAAACAATGAAAGCATTTGGGTTTGGGGATGTTTTTTTGTCTTGGATGAGTTTACTGTATGCTGGAGCCTCATGTATGGTGAAGGTGGGGGGTGGTTTGAGTTGCCCCATCCAAAGGGGAATCAGGCAGGGATGCCAATTTCAGGACAGTTATATTGTTTGGCAATTGAACCAATGCTCTTAAGGATCAGCCCCTTTTTTTTCAATTTTCGCCTAAAACGACATACCCAAATCTAACTGCCTGTAGCTCAGTCCCTGGAGCAAGGATATGCATTTTCTTTGTACCATTTGAAAGGAAACACTTTGAAGTTTGTGGAAAGGTAGGAGAATATAACACAATAGATCTGGTAAAAGATAATACAAAGAAAAAAAACAACTGTTCTTTTGAATTTTTTGTACCATCATTTTTTAAATGCAAGAGAAAGGTCATAATATATTATTCCAGCCCAGATGCAATTCAAAATGTGGCCACTAGATGGCAGCAGTGTATGTGCAACGTTTTCAACTGATCCAATGAACCATTGCATTTCTGTTCAAAATGAAAATTATGTGGATATATTGAAGCAACATCTCAAGACATCAGTCAGGAAGTTAAAGCTTGGTCGCAAATGGGTCTTCCAAATGAACAATGACCCCAAGCATACTTCCAAAGTTGTGGCAAAATGGCTTAAGGATAACAAAGTCAAGGTCTTGGAGTGGCCATCACAAAGCCCTGACCTCAATCCCATAGAAAAATTGTGGGCACAATTGAAAAAGCGTGTGCGAGCAAGGAGGCCTACAAACCTGACTCAGTTACACCAGCTCTGCCAGGAGAAATGGGCCAAAATTCACCCAACTTATTGTGGGAAGCTTGTGGAAGGCTACCCGAAATGTTTGACCCAAGTTAAATAATTTAAAGGCAATGCTACCAAATTCTAATTGAGTGTATGTAAACTTCTGACCCACTGGGAATGTGATGAAAGAAATAAAAGCCAAAATAAATAATTCTCTCTACTATTATTCTGACATTTCTCATTCTTAAAATAAAGTGGTGATCCTAAATGACCTAAGACAGGGCATTTTTACTATGATTAAATGTCAGGAATTGTGAAAAAACTGAATTTAAATGTATTTGGCTAAGGTGTATGTAATCTTCCGACTTCAACTGTATATCAACTAATGTAGATAGCCCATTCATTTTAATTTCTATAGCTTTGTTTTTAACTACAGTTATGTTTATGTTTGAGTGGATAAATATGTTTCACAAAGCAGTACCAGCTTTAAGGAGACTTTCCCTCATCAGTGAGGACAATAGGCACACCAATCAGCAATAACATATAATATATAGAGAGTTTGGGACTATAAGGTTCAATCTTCAAAAAGAGGATTCTGAGATAATTGGCTTTAAAGTTCCGAACCCTCATTGGTTTGAATGATGTCAGCAATTTCTATCTTTTGAACTAAAGGCCAACTTGGCATTTAGAGTACTATATAGGTTGAGAACATTGAACAGAACAATATTTTGACAAAAATCCACATAGAACCAGACACTTTTAAGTATGTGTGGCCCCGGGAATCAAAACCACAATCCTAATGTTGCAAGTGTTATGCTCTACCAACTGAGCCATACAGTTGCAAGCCCCCCCCCCCCCCCCCCCCCCTCCCACGCGTCCCATTGTCTTGTGTCTGAGTAATTAAGACACAAAGACTTGGCCTCAATGTCCTCCTTGCTCCCGACGCCACTCATCTCCTCTTCTGATTGGCTGTCGGAGAGAGAAGTGGAAAGTGACTACATTACTTCCTGCCATGTCAGCACCGTGCATGTCCAATGTAGCATGTGTGTGTTAGAACTCACATAGCAGTAGCTCTCCTCAAACAAACGTTTACATTTTTGTCATTTAGCAGACACTCTTATCCAGAGCGACTTACAGTAGTGAATGCATACATTTCCTACATTTTATTTTTTTTTTTTTTTTTTTTCTGTGCTGGCCCCCCGTGGGACAGCACAGAAACACACACACACACACACACACACACACACACACACACACACACACACACACACACACACACACACACACACACACACACACACACACACACACACACACACACACACAGACACGCAGACGCCAAGGGAGCAATAAAGGCACAATTGAAGGAAAAGCTTGACTATTTATAGCACTATAGATTATTTATATGGTTATTGTGTTTATTTTTTACTGTTCTATTATTAGTTGAGTGGATTTCGAAATTATGATGCTTTTTTTGGGCTGATTGTTGTGGGTAGAGCTATTTATGAACAGGACTAACAATTACACAAGGCCTCATGATTAAGATCACTTTATTGGTGAATTGCACACAAGGTTAAACAGAAACTTTCATTTTACCACAACCCCTCCGAAGGACACATTTAGAGGTTTTTTGAGAGGTGCTGTGGCTACCACACTGGAACCGATGTTTAAGTGCCTTGCTCAAAGGCACAACAGCAGGCAGTGGAATCTAGGATTTGATGCCAGCAACCCACCAGATTTTTCCTGTCAGACCGGGATTCTAACAGGCAACCCTCTGGTTGCTAGCTCATCTCTTTAACCGCTAGGCTACCTGCCACCCTTGAGAGAGAGATAAGTGGGCTGTAGTCGCTTTGCTTCTCTCTTTCTACATGGGACCTACTGTTTATTTTTACACTAGCTATACTTCTTTATTTGCTCTCCATTATATAGTGTTTTGGTATTGTATTTCAGTGCAGGTATGTTGTTTTTATTTTATCCACTGCTTACGGTGCAGCAGGGTTTAGAATGTTTTGGGAAAGGATTCATATCTCTGTGTATACAGAAGCTACTCTCTCCCCACCTCTCTGTCTGTCTGTCTGTCTGTCTGTCTGTCTGTCTGTCTGTCTGTCTGTCTGTCTGTCTGTCTGTCTGTCTGTCTGTCTGTCTGTCTGTCTGTCTGTCTGTCTGTCTGTCTGTCTGTCTGTCTTCCCCTCTTTATCTCCCTGACCGTCTCAGTCCCTGTTTTTCTGTCGCTCTCTCTCTCTGTTTCCCTCTGTTTCTCTCTCTGTCTCTCTCTCTCTTAGATTGTCAACATTATTGTTCCACAGTGATTACATAGACCTTTATTATCTTTTTTCAGATCCCTATATTTTCTGCCCAAAATAGACGACCACACAGTCCAAATGGTGTATTTATGTGCAAATTGTCACTCTGCATGAGCGGAGAAGTGCTTATTATGGATCCACAATGCTCATTTGAAATGATTGTATATCGCAAATCCAATGTGAATCACTGTCCCCTTGTCTCCAGGTTCATGCTATCCGGGTTCCTTTGGAAATCCCTACCTCATTTAGGTTGAATTGTAAAATGGTTAAGGTAAGGGTTAAGATTGGGGTTAAGGTTAGTTAAGGTTTATGGTTATATTTAAGGTTTGGGTTTGGGTAAGGGTAGGGGTTCAGTTTAGGTTTAGGGTTTTAGGTAGGGACTTCCCAAGGATTCCAGATAGCACTAACCCTTGTCTCCTTCTCTGGGCTCAATTTTAACAAACCTAACACAATGGTAAATCTTAGCTCTGGTAGTAGGGCTATAGATCCAGGACTGTGTGCGAAATATTTTTGTAATTTTCACTGCGGGAATGGTGTTGCGAAAGGGCTGGCTGCCCATCATTACGCACACCTGTCACCTTTGTTACACGCATCAGCGCTTCATTGGACCAACCTATACTCCTTCACGTTTTGATTGCCTTCCCTATATCTGTCTGTTCCTCTGTTTCATCCCCGTGTCAGCATTGTTGTCATTATGTTTTTCATGTCCAGATGCTGTAAAGTCCTGTTTCATGTCTGTTTATTAATGAAATGTTCACTCCCTGTACATGCTTCTCATCTCCAAGCATCTGTCCTTACAGAATGCTAACACCACAATTTGAAGCATCAGGGAGTTTTAGTTTTTTGTTTTTGTTTGTGACGTCGGGTCTGGGTGCCACTGCCAATGGAACCGAGGGTGCCTCAGCTGGCTTTTCGGGCTTCCACGCCTTAGCTGACTCGAGAGGTTTCCTTGCCTCGGTTGGCTCGGCAGGCTCCCATGTCATGCCTCAGCCGGCTCGTCGGGCTCCTACGCCTCAGCGGGCTCGTCGGGCTCCTACGCCTCAGCGGGATCGACGGGCTCCCACACCTCAGCCGGATCATCGGGCTCCCACGTCCCAGCCGGCTTGTCGGGCTCCCACGCCTCAGTCGGATCGTTTGGCTTCTACGCCTCAGCTGGCTTGTCTGGCGCCCATGCCTCGGCTGGCCCGTCAGGCCCGTCCTAGAGAGGGGAGGGGGGGATATTATTTAAATGTTCACTCCCTGTACTTGCTTCTCGTCTCCAAGCGTCTGTCCTTACATTATATGTGTGAGGAGGGCTTGGCAAGTCACTTGCCAATCAGCACGTGTCATGGCTTAATACTGCATCCCATTTCCTCAAGTTCTGTAGGTTATTGACTGTCTTTGCGTTGTCATCAACTTCAGTGAGAATTCTGTTCATTGGCTACAGCTCAGTGTTCAACATTATAGTGACCACAAAGCTCATCAGTAAGATAAGGACCCTGGGACTAAACACCTCCCTCTGGAACTGGATCCTGGACTTCCTGACGGGCCGCCCACAGGTGGTAAGGGTAGGTAACAACACATCCGCCACGCTGATCCTCAACACAGGGGCCCCTCAGAGGTGCATGATTAGTTCCCTCCTGTACTCCCTGTTCACCCACAACTGCATGGCCAAGCACGACTTCAACACCATCATTAAGTTTGCTGATGACACAACAGTGTTAGGCCTGATCACCGACAACGATGAGACAGCCTATGCATAGTCACTTTATCCCTACCTACATGTACAAATTACCTTGACTAACCTGTACCCCGCACATTGACTCGGTGCCGGTACCCTCTTTATATAGCATCGTTATTGTTATTTTATTGTGTTACTATATTCTCTTCCTAGTCCATTTTGGATTGATACAATTTATGAAATAGCATAGGCTACAGTAATGGGTAATAGCAAGAGTAAAGAAAACATCCAATGTTTGCTCAATATGTTTGGAGTGTTGACAGTCAACATTGTTGTAATTGGCTTCAACGAGTATAGGCCTTTACGCATCGCACTTCTCTTCAAATAAAAAAATACTAGGTTCCCGCAAATTGTATTGAATGTGTGAGGTTCTCAATAAGCATATAGCCTAGGCCTACCGTTGATTTGGCCGAAGTGAATAGTTCCAACAGTGCAGCAATATCTAACAAGTAATATCTAACAATTTCACAACAAATACCTAATACAAACAAATCTAAGTGAAGGAATGGAATTAACCTGTTAGGGATAGGGGGCAGTATTTTCACGGCCGGATAAAAATCTGGTTAATACTCCTGCCCAGAAACTAGAATATGCATATAATTAGCAGATTTGGATAGAAAATACCCTAAAGTTTCTAAAACTGTTTGAATGGTGTCTGTGAGTATAACAGAACTCATATGGCAGGCCAAAACCTGAGAAGATTCTATATGGGAAGTGCCCTGTCTGACCATTTCTTGTCCTTCTTTAGCCTCTTTATCAAAAATACAGGATCTCTGCTGTAACGTGACATTTTCTAAGGCTTTCATTGGCTCTAGGAAGGCGCCAGAATGTGAATTATAGCTCTGCAGTCTGGGCGAAAAACAGCAGGAGTTTTGGTGAGTGGTCCTTCTGAGAACAATGACACTGGCGTGCGCATGCATGTGACGACTCCATGTTTTACTTTCAGTGTTTGAACGGATACAACGTATCCCGGTTGGAATATTATCGCTATTTTACGAGAAAAATCGCATAAAAATGTATTTTAAATTGTTTGTCTTTCCCATTCACTCTCTGAATGGCACACACACAATCCATATTTCAATTGTCTCAAGGCTTCAAAATCATTATTTAACCCGTCTCCTCCCCTTCATCTATACTGATTGAAGTGGTGACATCAATAAGGGAAATGGCTTTCACCTGGATTCACCTGGTTAGTCTATGTCATGGAAAGAGTTCCTAATGTTTTGTACAGTCAGTGTATATCTCAGGACCAGTCTTGGTTTAAATAGTATTTGTTTTCTTTCAAGTACTCTGTAGCTGCTCCTGATAGAGCTTCCCTGGCACAATGGAACCAAAAGTGCAAACTCTATTCCCAAACTGTCCCTCCAGGGAGGCTCAAACAGACTGTCAAAATATTTGTAAGAAATCAAATGCCATTTGAATCCAGCTCTGCTACATATCTCAGCTCTATGGTTGTGCTACCACTGAGAGGTCTGTGAGATATGTCAGTGACCACGTCATTAGTGGTGACTGATGAGGAGTCAAGCTGATTAACAGCAAGAAAATTAATGACATGTAAAGAGATTATGCAGTCTGGTCTGGAGCTTGGTGTGTTAGAACACTAATCAAGGTGTGTTTGGGTTCCAGAGAGAGAGAGAGAGAGAGAGAGAGAGAGAGAGAGAGAGAGAGAGAGAGAGAGAGAGAGAGAGAGGATTGGTAGGAGATGGTAGACAGATCCCAACACTTTGTCTCAAGATACCAACTTTCACGTGTGACCTCACAAGCCACCGCCATCTGATGTGTGACTCTATGAGGGCAACGCGTACATGATAATCCCAAGTTTGGTCGACATCAACTTGGTTCCTGTATCCTTCCACAGCATTATAAGGCTGCATTGAGACAATGGCTTATCAATGACCCAATACCAGCTCATTTCATCCCTACCACTGTGTCGCTCAGTTGTCATAATGCTTCAGCAAATGTACATTATCCCAGGGGATTTGGAAGTAACTTCATGTCCCTCTTACTGCCCTGAATGCCTCTGTTGATCCCACAGCTATTGTATGCAGTAATCATGTGCTTATGAACGAGAGTGATACCGTTAGCACTAAGGCATTGTTTCCTAGCAAGAAGTCCACTGTGTGCAGCTCAGCATGCACTAACATAAATACCATGAGCATGTCTACCTCCGCTAAGCTTCCCAGTAAAGCAATAAAAACAATCAAGCATCCCAGAAAAGTGTTAAAAATAGCCCACATTAACATATGTAGCTTATGAAACAAGGTTCATGAAATCAATAATTTTTGTTACAGATGACATTCATATTCATACTCACTTAGGTAATACCTTTGATGATACCTTCAGCATCGTAGTTCGAGTCCAGGACACCTACAGCACCAGATGTCACAGGAAGGCCAAAAAGATTAACAAGGACATCAACCACCCGAGTCACAGCCTGTTCACCCCGATATCATCCAGAAGGTGAGGTCAGTACAGGTGCATCAAAGCTGGGACCGAGAGACGGAAAAACAGCTTCTATCTTAAGGCCATCAGACTGTTAAATAGCCATCACTAGCCGGCTTCCACCTGGTTACGCAACCATGCACCTTAGAGGCTGCTGCCCTATACACATGGACTTGGAATCACTGGCCACTTTAATAATGGAACACTAGTCACTTTAATGATGTTTAAATAATGTTTACATACTGCTTTACTCATCTCATGTATATACTGTATTCTATTCTACTGTATTTTAGTCAATGCCAGTCTGACATTGCTCAATCTAATATTTATGATTTTTAATTCCATTCTTTTACTTTTAGATTTGTGTTTATTTTTGTGAATCATTTTTAGGTACTACTGCACTGTTGGAGTTAGGAACATAAGCATTTCACTACACCCACAATAACATCTGCTAAGCGTTTGATTTTATTTTATTTTGATACAGTGGCAGCAATACATGGTTAAAAGATCTACAGAAAATACAGAAATGACAAAGGTGGAGATGTGGCCATTTATATTCAAATCCACATTCCTGTAAACCTTAGAGAGGATCTCTGTCACGTCCTGACCATAGTAAGTTGTTATTTTCTATGGTAGAGTAGGTCAGGGCAAAACAGGGGGTGTTTGTCCATTTTTGTATTTCTATGTTTAGTTTCTAGTTTTGTATTTCTAGGTTAGTTTTTGTTTGGCATGACCTCCAATTAGAGGCAGCCGGTTGTCGTCTCTAATTGGAGGCCATATTTAAGTTGATGTTTGTCCCACTGGTGTTTTGTGGGTGATTAATTTTGTGAGTAGTGTATGCCTGCTCTGCGTCACGGCTTTCTTGTTTTTGTACTTCACGTTTATTGTTTATTGAATTAGTTTCACGATTTAATAAAAGATGTGGAACTACGATCACGCTGCGTATTGGTCCGATCCTTCTGAAAGCCCTGACAATCTCATGCTAAATACTGTTGAAGAAATATGGCTACAGGTTCATCTGCCTCACCTAAAGCAAATTCTGGTGTGAAGCTGCTATAGACCACCAAGTGCTAACAGTCAGTATCTGGATAACATGTGTGGAATGCTGTGATAATGTTTGTGACATCAACAGGGAGGTATATTTTCTGGGTGATTTAAATATTGAATGATTTCATCATTTGTTTCTCAAATGACTGCCTCGCCTGGTTCACCAACTACTTCTCAGACATAGTTCAGTGTGTCAAATCGGAGGGCCTGTTGTCCGGACCTCTGGCAGTCTCTATGGGGGTGCTTCAGGGTTCAAGTCTCGGGCCGACTCTTTTCTCTGTAAATATCAATGATGTCGCTCTTGCTGCTGGTGACTCTCTGATCCACCTCTATGCAGACAACAACATTCTGTATACATCTTCTTTGGACATTGTGTTAACAAACCTCCAAACGAGCTTCAATGCCATACAACACACCTACCTTGGCCTCCAACTGCTTTTTAATGCTAGAAAAACTAAATGCATGCTTTTCAACTGATGGCTGCCCACACCCGCCCGCCCGACTATCATCACTACTCTGTTCTGACTTAGAATATGTGGACAACTACAAATACCTATGTGTCTGGTTAGACTGTAAACTCTCCTTCCAGACTCACATTAACCATCTCCAATCCAAAATTAAATCTAGTATCGGCTTGGATGTAGTCTATCACAGTGCCTTCCACTTGGTTACCAAAGCCCCAAATACTACCCACCGCTGCGACCTGTATGCTCTCGTTGGCAGGCCCTCGCTACATATTCATCCCCAAACCCACTGGCTCCCGGTCATCTATAAGTCTTTGCTAGGTAAAGCCTCACCTTATCTCAGCTCACTGGTCACCATAGCAACACCCACCGGTAGCACGTGCTCCAGCAGGTATATTTCACTGGTTATCCCCAAAGCCAACACCTCCTTTGGCCGCGTTTCCCTCCAGTTCTCTGCTGCCAATGACTGGAACAGATTGCAAAAATCACTGAACCTGGAGACTTATATCTCCCTCTCTAACTTTAAGCATCAGCTGTCAAAGCAGCTTACCAGTCACTGTACCTGTACACAGCCACTCTGTAAGTAGCACACCCAACTACCTCATCCCCATATTGTTATTTTTTGTAATGTTTTTGCTCTTTTACACCCCAGTATCTCTACCTGCATATCATCATCTGCACATCTATCACTTTAGTGTTAATGATAAATTGTAATTATTTCGCCTCGATGGCCTATTTATTGCCTTACCTCCCTAATCTTACTACATTTGCACACACTGTACATAGATTTTTCTATTGTGTTATTGACTGTACGTTTGTTTATCCAATGTGTAACTCTCTGTTGTTGTTTTTGTCGCACTGCTCTGCTTTATCTTTGCCAGGTCGCAGTTGTAAATGAGAACTTGTTCTCAACTGGCCTACCTGGTTAAATAAAGTTGAAATATATATATGCCCACACCCGCCCGCCCGACTAGCATCACTACTCTGTTCTGACTTAGGTATTTATAGTTGTCCACATATTCTATGTGTCTGGTTAGACATTAAGCATCTCCAATCCAAAATTAAATCTAGTGTTGGCTTGGATGTAGTCTATCACAGTGCCTTCCGTTTGGTCACCAAAGCCCCATATACTACCCACCGCTGCGACCTGTATGCTCTCGTTGGCTGGCCCTTGCTACATATTTGTCGCCAAACCCAGTGGCTGTTGACTTTAGAAAGGCAAAGCAGGATGGATATAGGTCTATAACAGTTTGAGTCTAGAGCGTCTCCCCCTTTGAAGAGGGGGATGACTGTGGCAGCTTTCCAATCTTTGGGGATCTCAACGATACGAAAGAAAGGCTAGTAATTGGGGTTGCAACAATTTCGTCGGATCATTTTAGAAAGAGAGGGTCCAGATTGTCTAACCCAGCTGATTTGTAGGGAACCAGATTTTGCAGCTCTTTCAGAACATCAGCTGTCTGGATTTGGGTGAAGGAGAAGCGGGTGGGACTTGGGCAAGTTTCTATGGGGGGGTGCATTGCTGTTGGTCGGGGTAGGGGAAGGCAGGTCGAAGGCATGGCCAGCCATAGAAAAATGCTTTTTGAAATGATCAATTATCTTAGATTTATCGGTGGTGACAGTGTTTCCTAGCCTCAGTGCAGTGGGCAGCTGCGAGGAGGTGCTCTTATTCTCCATGGACTTTACAGTGTCCCAAAACTGTTTGGAATTAGTGCTACAGGAAGCAAATTTCTGTTTGAAAAAGCTAGCCTTAGCTTTCTTACCTGACAGTGTATATTGGTTCCTGACTTCCCTGAAACGTTGCATTTTGTGGGGGCTATTCGATGCTAATGCAATACGCCACAGGATGTTTTTGTGTTGGTCAAGGGCAGTCAAGTCTAGGGTGAACCAAGGGCTATATCTGTTCTTAGTTCAACATTTTTTGAAAGGGGCATGCTTATTTAAGATGGTGAGGAAAGCACTTTTAAAGAGCAACCAGGCATCACCTACTGATAGGATAAGATCAATATCCTTCCAGGATAGTCTGGCCAGGTTGATTAGAAAGGCCTGCACGCCGATATACAAACTACGAAGATAGATGTGGGCCAATCATTTCAAATATGGTGTCCAGGGCACAGCTGGGGGCTGAGGGGGTCTTTAACAAGTGGCAACGGTGAGAGACTTATTTCTGGAAAGGTGTATTTTTAGAAGTAGAAGCTCGAATTGTTTGGGCACGGACCTGGATAGTATAACAGAACTCTGCAGGATGTCTCTGCAGTAGATTGCAACCCCGCCCCCTTTGGCAGTTCTATCTTCCCTGTAGCTCAGTTGGTAGAGCATGGTGTTTGCAACACCAGGGTTGTGGGTTCGATTCCCACGGGGGGCCAGCAAAAAAAAAATTATGAAATTGTATGAAATGTATGCATTCACTACTGTAAGTCGCTCTGGATAAGAGCATCTGCTAAATGACTAAAATGTAAAATGTAAAATGTATCTTGTCGGAAAATGTTGGAGTTAAGGTGCATTACCACCACCAACTGGAATGGAGTGTGGACCTCAGTTCATCTTTCAATCACCCATGTGAGTATATGCTCCTATAAACCAATGAGGAGATGGGAGAGTTTAGGTCCAAGATGCTTCGAAACAGCTTATACCCCCAGGCAATAAGACTCCTGAACAGCTAATCAAATGGCTACCCAGTCTATTTGCACCCCCACCCTGATGCTACTCTCTGTTGTCATCTATGCATAGCCACTTTAATAACCCTACCTGCATGTACATAATTACCTCAACCACCTCGACAACGGTGCCCCCGCACATTGACACATTGACTCTGTACCAATACCCCCTGTATATCAAATCAAATGTATTTATAAAGCCCTTCTTACATCAGCAAATATCTCAAAGTGCTGTACAGAAACCCAGCCTAAAACCCCAAACAGCAAGCAATGCAGGTGTAGAAGCACGGTGGCTAGGAAAAACTCCCTAGAAAGGCCAGAACGTAGGAAGAAATTTAGAGAGGAACCATGGTATGAGGGGTGGCCAGTCCTCTTCTGGCTGTGCCGGGTGGAGATTATAACAGAACATGGCCAAGATGTTCAAAATGTTCATAGATGACCAGCAGGGTCAAATAATAATAATCACCGTGGTTGTCGAGGGTGCAACAGGTCAGCACCTCAGGAGTAAATGTCAGTTGGCTTTTCATAGCCAATCATTCAGAGTATCTCTACCGCTCCTGCTGTCTCTAGAGAGTTGAAAACAGCAGCTCTGGGACAATTAGCACGTCCGGTGAACAGGTCAGGGTTCCATAGCCGCAGGCAGAACAGTTGAAACTGGAGCAGCAGCACGGCCTGTATATAGCCCCGCTATTGTTATTTACTGCTGCTCTTTAATTATTAGTTTTTCTTAACTCTTGCTTTTTTAAAATATTTTTTTAGGTATTTTCTTAAAACTGCATTGTTGGTTAAGGGCTTGTAAGTATTTCACTGTAAGGTCTACATCTGTTGTATTCAGGGGCCTGTGACCAATAACATTTGATTAGATTTGATTTGTGAGGCGGAACTTGCAGCGTGTCAAGTGTCACAAATTATTCTGTCTGAAAATGGCACCGACAGAGAGGGCTGCCTCGCTTCTAGTCCTTAGGAAACTTTGCAGTATTTTGTTTTTTGATTTATTATTTATTTCATTGTTAGCCCTGAAAATCTTAAATGTAATTACATACAACTAGGAAAAAATTATCATAAAATTGCGGTAAATGTGTACATTTTCATGTTTCAAAAAGATGTTGTTCAAAACAAGCTGTTCAATTACTTACTGCTCAGCCCATTAATGACTGCCAACAAGCGGCAGCTCCGCTTCTGTGGGTGCATAGGCAGTGTGAACATTGCTTGGATTGTTTTGCCAACTATTTGCCATGAGGGGGAACTGCCCCAATCGTAGGATTTCATAGCATAAATTATAACAGCACAAAGTAAATGGACCATCCTTGGGTGCTCAAATGTGCATCCGTTCAGTCAGAACTTCTGGGTCTGCTCTAGTCTCCCTCCCAATCTATGTCTCTCGCCGCCAGACAGTTTACTTCTGCACGTGAGACTCTATCAGGTGCAGATGGCGCTAAAGACAAATGAAATTGTAATGAACTTGTAAATCATCATAATATCGTGGGAGCCTGGGACCTGATAAAATACATCCAACAAGAGTCGAAGGACATAGGGATACACCAACTATAACCTTCTCTATGCGGATCTGGTAGAACAAAAATGTGATTGTTTCCCCCATGTTGTTCATCAGGTTCTACTGTAGGGGGACATGGCAACATGTTGTGTGGACTAAAACAGCATTAAACCGGGTGTATCAAAAAAGCATGACCAAATGAATTAGCCAGCTACAGTAATTTTAAGAAACATTGAGAAATAGTTTGGTCGATTTGTTGGTAGCTTGCTAGCTAGTTAGCTGGTAGCTTGCTAGCTAGTTAACGCCCATGCCAATTTCAAGTCTTTCTGAACTAATAGCTTACTATCTCAAAAATATGAAGTTTTTTCAGAATGAAAGTTAACTGGCTAGCACATCATGCTTTGTGACATTATGTTAGCTCTTTATCCGCAGTTAAATAATGTGTTTTTCACTTATGCATGCTTGTTGAGTTCTCCCTGGTGCACTCATTTGTTTGTGACATGAGCTGGCTGCTTTTTCTAAATACTATAATCTAATCTGTTTATAACAGTGACAGCATGTGCAGCACTGGTCATTCCGTTTTTGCAAAAGTTAAATAAGTGTATATATGCTGTTGTTCAAATGCACAGATTGCTTTATATACACTGCTCAAAAAAATAAAGGGAACACTAAAATAACACATCCTAGATCTGAATGAATGAAATAATCTTATTAAATACTTTTTTCTTTACATAGTTGAATGTGCTGACGACAAAATCACACAAAATTAATCAATGGAAATCCAATTTATCAACCCATGGAGGTCTGGATTTGGAGTCACACTCAAAATTAAAGTGGAAACCACACTATAGGCTGATCCAACTTTGATGTAATGTCCTTAAAACAAGTCAAAATGAGGCTCAGTAGTGTGTGTGGCCTCCACGTGCCTGTATGACCTCCCTACAACGCCTGGGCATGCTCCTGATGAGGTGGCGGATGGTCTCCTGAGGGATCTCCTCCCAGACCTGGACTAAAACATCCGCCAACTCCTGGACAGTCTGTGGTGCAACGTGGCGTTGGTGGATGGAGCGAGACATGATGTCCCAGATGTGCTCAATTGTATTCAGGTCTGGGGAACGGGCGGGCCAGTCCATAGCATCAATGCCTTCCTCATGGAACTGCTGACACACTCCAGCCACATGAGGTCTAGCATTGTCTAGCATTAGGAGGAACCCAAGGCCAACCGCACCAGCACAATGGGTCTGAGGATCTCATCTCGGTACCTAATGGCAGTCAGGCTACCTCTGGCGAGCACATGGAGGGCTGTGCGGCCCCCCAAAGAAATGCTACCCCACACCATGACTGACCCACCGCCAAACCGGTCATGCTGGAGGATGTTGCAGGCAGCAGAACATTCTCCACGGCGTCTCCAGACTCTGTCACGTCTGTCACATGTGCTCAGTGTGAACCTGCTTTCATCTGTGAAGAGCACAGGGCGCCAGTGGCGAATTTGCCAATCTTGGTGTTCTCTGGCAAATGCCAAACGTGGACGTTGGGCCCTCATACCACCCTCATGGAGTCTGTTTCTGACTGTTTGAGTAGACACATGCACATTTGTGGCCTGCTGGAGGTCATTTTGCAGGGCTCTGGCAGTGCTCCTCCTTGCGCAAAGGCGGAGGTAGCGGTCCTGCTGCTGGGTTGTTGCCCTCCTACGGCCTCCTCCACGTCTCCTGATGTACTGGCCTGTCTCCTGGTAGCGCCTCCATGCTCTGGACACTACGCTGACAGACACAGCAAACCTTCTTGCCACAGCTCGCATTGATGTGCCATCCTGGATGAGCTGCACTACCTGAGCCACTTGTGTGGGTTGTAGACTCCGTCTCATGCTACCACTAGAGTGAAAGCACCGCCAGCATTCAAAAGTGATCAAAACATCAGCCAGGAAGCATAGGAACTGAGAAGTGGTCTGTGGTCACCACCTGCAGAACCACTCCTTTATTGGGGGTGTCTTGCTAATTGCCTATAATTTCCACCTGTTGTCTATTCCATTTGCACAACAGCATGTGAAATTTGTCAATCAGTGTTGCTTCCTAAGTGGACAGTTTGATTTCACAGAAGTGTGATTGACTTGGAGTTACATTGTGTTGTTTAAGTGTTCCCTTTATTTTTTTTGAGCAGTGTATATTCTAAAAGAAACTACTGGAAGTTAAAAAATCGGCATCAAATTTCTGTCATAATGCTTTGTTGACAACTCCAACCACCTCGGGCCCTGGATATTCAGCCAGTCAGTGGCCACCACATACAACTTCAACGAAGACTTAAGTATGTAGTGAACGATAGAGCAGCGGAATAATTCATTTTTGAGTCGTCAAGCAAAGTCCACCCCCCACCCCCCAAAAAAACATAATATACATGCAGTTTTTAATTTTTTTTATACAGTCACACCACTCTTGGGCCGTATGTTTCATACCCCTGGGTTAAAATGACACTCATATATCATGGAGACTAGTGCAGCCAAAACACTGTACTGTTGCTGCAGGGCTAGACACACACACATACGTGTACACACACACAGTCAAACAGTAGAGCAGAGGCACCCAGCTGAGTGTAACATTCCAGAGAGCACCCAGATAGACACCCATGACACATAGCTACAGTTCCTCTCACAGTGCACACACAGCTCAAACACCGCTCCATCCCACAGCTACAGCACATCAGGCTGCATTCACACTCACTACTCCTCTCCTGAGGACTGGAGCCTCTCATATGTCTGTCCTGTCTGTACTGGTGGCCAGCACTGATGTGTGTGTGTGTGTGCGTGTGTGCGTGTGTGCGTGTGCGTGCGTGCGTGCGTGTGTGTGTGTGTTTTTATGTGTGTGTAGAGGAGTGGAGGGTTGCGGGTAAATGAAAGCAGTGGGCTGTGACTGTCACAATGTGTCTCCCTTCCCAGGGGACCGTTACAGAGATCACAGCTGGGGGGCCGCATGGATGTTCTGTCCCTGTCCTGTAGGACATACACACACACACACACACACACACACACACACACACACACACACACACACACACACACACACACACACACACACACACACACACACACACACACACACACACACACACACACACACACACACACACACACACACACAGAGACATGCAATTACTCCTCTCCACAGTTTAACAGCACACAGGCAGGATGTCACCGTGAGATGGGTTTGTAGGAATCAGAAGGGGATTGTGTACATTGTCAACATTCTGTTAGCGATAGGGATAGGGTTGAATTGCTCACATGAACAGGTTAGGAAATAGGGTGTTGAGTAGAATAGCCTAGGGTGGGGCCATGAGGTTTGCTTGTAGAAGTCATATGGCTGTGGTATGTTGAATCACTCTGTTAGATTTATTCAGAATGATTTGGCTACACCAAACCACAAAATTCCTTATTGTTTGGAATGTTTTTTTTTTTTTTATTGTGTACTGATCGTGATTGTAATCCGGGACATTCACTGTATTGTAAACATAATGGATTGGTATACAACGGCTGAGGTCAATCGGTTAATGACGATTAAAAAGGAGAGTGTTGGAGTTGGAATGGGAGGTGGGATGGGGATGATTGACAGAACAGTGTCAGATGGGAGGCTGACGAACGGGGGGGGGGGGGGGGGGCTGGGGAAGTGGGTTGTGGTACCTCAGAGGTTTGGGGATGGGGCGGGGCATGAAATAGGAGGGGGGCTTATGTACCGTCACCACCCCAGGGCTCAGCGGGAAAGGGGGCCAAGGGGGGGGTTAAGATAGAAGGGGCATCGAATTCAGTCTGGCAGATCTGGCAGCTCTGGCAGCTTGTCAAGAAGACTTCACACACTTGTCAATCAAACTGTCCTTCAGTGAATAAGCAATTCATCATTTGCATCCACAAGCAATCAACAACAGAGGAAGACTGTGTGTGTGTGTGTGTGTGTGTGTGTGTGTGTGGTGTGTGTGTGTGTGATAACAATGACCTCTATTCCCAGTAGAGTTCCTAGCTATAGTGGTAGCTATAACCACAGGATTATCTCCTAATAAGTCATGGAGTTATGGAAATGACCGTTAGCTAAATCACAACAGAGGCTGAAGAGCATCTGGGAACCAACTCATTTGTTTTCTCTTCTTCTTGGGGTACTTCCATTCTCCTTCCATTCTTCACCAAGAGAGGCTGTATATCTTCTAGATCTGGGTCCTTTGGTTTGTGTACATACCTTTGTGTACATCATTGTCTTCACTTGTTGGCTATCTAATGATGTTTGGGGTTTCCCTTTTCTTCCAAGAGACGTGTGTATCTGCTTGTAGATCCAGTGTGGTAATTTCATGCATGTTTTGTTGGTTGGAATGTGAGATTGTGATAGTGAACATTCCTCTTTGGGCATTTGTTTCCCAGAGACTGAAGGGAACATTGTCCTCAAGTATCGGGCTGATGATCATCCTTATTGGTCAGGTTGGTGACCTATAGCACAATACATGTGGGGCGGCAAGTAGCCTAGTGGTTAGAGCATTGGGCCAGTAACCAAAAGGTTGCCAGATCAAATCCCTGAGCTGAGAAGGTAAAAATCTGTCGTTCTGAACAAGGCGGTAGGCCATCATTGTAATTAAGAATTTGTTCTTAACTGACTTTCCTAGTTAACTAAAACAGCATGCCCACTTCCATCATTGGATTCAAATAGTAACAAAAATGTTTCAACCATTTTCAAGTTTTATTTGTCACATGTACAAATACAGTGACATGCAAGCTCTTACCAACAAATACAAAAAACAAGAGAAATAACAACTATGAAAGGAGAATGTAAACTCAGGGTCAGTGCCAGTACCAAATGTACAATGTGCAGGGATACTGGAGTAGTTGAGGTAGATAAAGTATTCACACCCATTGACTTTTTCCGCATTTTGCTGTGTTACAGCCTGAATTTAAAATAGATTAAAATGAGATGTTATGTCTCTGGCCTACACACAATACCCCTGATGTCAAAGTGGAATTATTTTTTCAGAATATTTTACAAATGAATTACTACTGAAAAGCTCAATGTCTTGAGTCAATAAGTATTCAACCCCTTTGTTATGGCAAGCATAAATACATTAAGGAGTAATAAGACACATAATACATGAATTTGCATTGACTTATGTACAGATGAAAATGTATCCACTTTTAAATTACTAAAATGTAAATGACGTTGTATGCAATGATAGTGTTTAACATGATTTTTCAATGACTACCTCATCTCTGTACCTCACACATACAATTATCTGCAAACAATTATCTGTAAGGTCCCTCAGTCGAGCAGTGAATTTCAAACACAGACTCAACCACAAACACCAGGGACGTTTGCGAATGCCTCGCAAAGAAGGGCACCTTTCCCTTTGAGCATAGTGAAGTTATTAACTAGACTTTGGATGGTGTCGCAGCTAGCAATGAGGAATCGGTCCAGAAGCGGCTCTCTTCCAGGGGGCCAGAACTGATTGAATAGGCCCGGAATCGGGTGTCGGACTCGGCCCATCGGGCCATTTCCGTCTTCCGGAATCCCCCCAGAAGCGGCCCAATGCAAATTTAAATAAATGTATACAAAATTACCCGATTTAGTCATTTTAAATATTACTACTACACAGTTTATCCATACAAATTATACCCATCCACAAAAAAAACATTTTGTGTCAGAGGCAACACCATACACCTGGTGACTGTGTCAGCGCCTGGCCCGTCACAGGAGTCACTACAGTGCGATGGGACAAGGACATTCCAGCCGGCCAAACCCTCCCCTAACTCGGACGATGCTGGGCAAATTGTGCGTCGCCTCCCGGGCACAGGTCTCGAACAGGCATCTGTAGCAACGCTGTTTGCACTGTAATGCAGTTTCTAAGAACACTGCGCCACTCAGGAGTTAATGCTTATCAATTGCCTTGCACCAAGTATCAAAATACAAAAATACTTCACAGGGCTCCTCTTGCATCTAGACGTTCCGCTAGCGGAACGCCTCACCACACATCCAGTGGAAGAACATGGCGCAAAATACAAATACCTCAAAAATGCAATAATTTCAATTTTTCAACCATACGACTATTTTACACCATTTGAAAGATAAGACTCTCGTTAACCTGTTATGGCTAATGGGCAGTATTTTCACGGCTGGATAAAAAACGTACCCGATTTAATCTGGTTACTACTCCTGCCCAGTAACTAGAACATGCATATAATTATTGGCTTTGGATAGAAAACACTCCAAAGTTTCTAAAACTGTTTGAATGGTGTCTGTGAGTATAACAGAACTCAAATGGCAGGTCAAAACCTGAGAGATTCCTTTACAGGAAGTGGCCTGTCTGACCATTTCTTGAACTTCTTTGCCATCTCTATCTTTTACAAAGGATCTCTGCTCTAACGTGACACTTCCTACGTCTTCCATGGGCGCTCAGAGCCCGGGAAAAAACAGAATGTCGTCATCCCAGCCCCAGGCTGAAACACATTATCGCCTTTCTCAAGTGGCCGATCAAGGAACTGTGGGCTTAGGCGCGTGCTCTGGCCGCCCCCGTCTTTGTGATTATTCCTCTGTTTGCCGAAAAGGAGATTCCCGGTCGGAATATTATCGCTTTTTTACAAGATAAATTGCATAAAAATTGATTTAAAACAGCGGTTGACATGCTTCGAAGTACGGTAATGGAATATTTAGACATTTTTTGTCACGAATTGCGCCATGCGCACGACCCTGATTTACCATTTCGGATAGTGTCTGGGACGCACGAACAAAACGGCGCTATTCGGATATAACGATGGATTATTTTGGACCAAACCAACATTTGTTATTGAAGTAGCAGTCCTGGGAGTGCATTCTGACGAAGACAACAAAAGGTAATCAAACTTTTATAATAGTAAATCTGATATTGGTGAGTGCTAAACTTGCCGGGTGTCTAAATAGCTAGCCCGTGATGGCTGGGCTATGTACTTAGAATATTGCAAAATGTGCTTTCACCAAAAAGCTATTTTAAAATCGGACATATCGAGTGCATAGAGGAGTTCTGTATCTATAATTCTTAAAATAATTGTTATGCTTTTTGTGAACGTTTATCGTGAGTAATTTAGTAAATTGTTAGCGAATTCCCCGGAAGTTTGCGGGGGGTATGCTAGTTCTGAACGTCACATGCTAATGTAAAAAGCTGGGTTTTTGTGACATTATATGCTAGGGAACCTAGGTTCCACAGGGAACCTCTGTGGCCAAATCATCTTACCGAGTACCACAGTCTTACCGGGTTTCTGACGGGTTTCCGGTTTCCTGTTTCCGGTCACAACTTGCAGACTTGTTTACGCTGCTGTGCGTTTTGTTGCCGATCTTACTTTGCTACCTGACGGTTTTTTACTTTTTCATTACCGTATATTTTTACTTTTTCCCTCACTCAACTTTTTTCATTCAACTTTTTCACCCCGGAGGTTTTATCTGGACATGGTTCGTCAGGACTTCAAACAGCCGAAGCTAAGTAACATTAACATGATGCCTTCTAATTGCAGTCATTGTACTTATAATATACAGGAGAACGATCGCCTTACGGCAAGGATAGCTGTGCTGCAAGCCCAGCTTCAGACGCAATCGTTAGGCAAGGGTAATTTCAGTGTAGGAAAGGATGAAACAGCGTCTGTGCCACCAGTAAGTACAGATAGTAACGTTAGTATAAACCCCCTCGCACGGTCCCCGCAGCCGGACAACTTTCTCATGGCTTCTGGAGGGAAACGCTGTAGGAATGCTCAACCGGTGTCGCTTATTCAGCCGACAGAAACTTTCAACCGGTTCTCCCCATTAAGCGAGTCGGAGTCGGAGGCTGAGACTTCTCTGGTCTCTACTCCTCCCGTTGTGGGGTCTGAGACGCCGACGGCTCCCACCATTAGCTCCGACAAATTGAAAACCCTAGTCATTGGCGACTCCATTACCCGCAGTATTAGACTTAAAACTAATCATCCAGCGATCATATACTGTTTACCAGGGGGCAGGGCTACCGACGTTAAGGCTAATCTAAAGACGGTGCTGGCTAAAGCTAAAACTGGCGAGTGTAGAGAGTATAGAGATATTGCTAGATATTGTCAGCGTGTAAATCAGCTAGAAAGATGTGTCGGCATCGATTAATTGTCTCTGGCCCCCTCCCAGTTAGGGGGAGTGATGAGCTCTACAGCAGAGTCTCACAATTCAATCGCTGGTTGAAACTGTTTTCTGCCCCTCCCAAAAGATAGAATTTGTAGATAATTGGCCCTCTTTCTGGGACTCACCCACAAACAGGACCAAGCCTGGCCTGTTGAGGAGTGACGGACTCCATCCTAGCTGGAGGGGTGCTCTCATCTTATCTACGAACATAGACAGGGCTCTAACTCCTCTAGCTCCACAATGAAATAGGGTGCAGGCCAGGCAGCAGGCTGTTAGCCAGCCTGCCAGCTTAGTGGAGTCTGCCACTAGCACAGTCAGCGTTGTCAGTTCAGCTTTCCCCATTGAGACCGTGTCTGTGCCTCGATCTAGGTTGGGCAAAATTAAAAATGGCGGTGTTCGCTTTAGCAATCTCACTGGTATAAAGACCTCCTCCATTCCTGCCATTATTGAAAGAGATTGTGATACCTCACATCTCAAAATTGGGTTACTTAATGTTAGATCCCTCACTTCCAAGGCAGTTATGGTCAATGAACTAATCACTGATAATAATCTTGATGTGATTGGCCTGACTGAAACATGGCTTAAGCCTGATGAATTTACTGTGTTAAATGAGGCCTCACCCCCTGGTTACCCAAGTGACCATACCCCCCGTGCATCCGGCAAAGGCGGAGGTGTTGCTAAAATTTACGATAGCAAATTTCAATTTAAAAAAAAAAAAACAATGACGTTTTCGTCTTTTGAGCTTCTAGTCATGAAATCTATGCAGCCTACTCACTCACTTTTTATAGCTACTGTTTACAGGCCTCCTGGGCCATATGCAGTGTTCCTCACTGAGTTCCCTGAATTCCTATCGGATCTTGTAGTCATAGCAGATAATATTCTAATTTTTGGTGACTTTAACATTCACATGGAAAAATCCACAGACCCACTCCAAAAGGCGTTCGGAGCCATCATCGACTCAGTGGGTTTTGTCCAACATGTCTCTGGACCTACTCACTGCCACAGTCATACTCTGGACCTAGTTTTGTCCCATGGAATAAATGTTGTGGATCTAAATGTTTTTCCTCATAATCCTGGACTATCGGACCACCATTTTATTACGTTTGCAATTGCAACAAATAATCTGCTCAGACCCCAACCAAGGAGCATTAAAAGTCGTGCTATAAATTCTCAGACAACCCAAAGATTCCTTGATGCCCTTCCAGACTGCCTCTGCCTACTCAAGAGACGTCAGAGGACAAAAATCAGTTAACCACCTAACCGATGAACTCAATTTAACCTTGAGCAATACCCTAGATGCAGTTGCACCCCTAAAAACTAAAAACATCTGTCATAAGAAACTAGCTCCCTGGTATACAGAAAATACACGACCTCTGAAGCAAGCTTCCAGAAAATTGGAACGGAAATGGCGCCACACCAAACTGGAAGTCTTCCGACTAGCTTGGAAAGACAGTACCGTGCAGTATCGAAGAGCCCTCACTGCTGCTCGATCATCCTATTTTTCCAACTTAATTGAGGAAAATAAGAACAATCCGAAATTTCTTTTTGATACTGTCGCAAAGCTAACTAAAAAGCAGCCTTCGCAAATGGAGGATGGCTTTCACTTCAGCAGTAATACATTTATGAACTTCTTTGAGGAAAATATCATGATCATTAGAAAGCAAATTACAGACTCCTCTTTAAATCTGGGTATTCCTCCAAAGCTCCATTGTCCTGAGTCTATACAACTCTGCCAGGACCTAGGATCAAGGGAGATACTAAAGTGTTTTAGTACTATATCTCTTGATACAATGATGAAAATAATCATGGCCTCCAAACCCTCAAGCTGCATACTGGACCCTATTCCAACTAAACTACTGAAAGAGCTGCTTCCTGTGCTTGGCCCTCCTATGTTGAACATAATAAACGGCTCTCTATCCACCGGATGTGTAACAAGCTCACTAAAAGTGGCAGTAATAAAGCCTCTCTTGAAAAAGCCGAATCTTGATCCAGAAATTATAAAAAACTATCGGCCTATATCGAATCTTCCATTCCTCTCAAAAATTTTAGAAAAAGCTGTTGCACAGCAACTCACTGCCTTCCTGAAGACAAACAATGTATACGAAACGCTTCAGTCTGGTTTTAGACCCCATCATAGCACTGAGACTGCACTTGTGAAGGTGGTAAATGACCTTTTAATGACGTCAGACCGAGGCTCTGCATCTGTCCTCGTGCTCCTAGATCTTAGTGCCACTTTTGATACCATCAATCACCACATTCTTTTGGAGAGATTGGAAACCCAAATTGGTCTACATGGACAAGTTCTGGCCTGGTTTAGATCTTATCTGTCGGAAAGATATCAGTTTGTCTCTGTGAATGGTTTGTCCTCTGACAAATCAATTGTAAATTTCGGTGTTCCTCAAGGTTCCGTTTTAGGACCACTATTGTTTTCACTATATATTTTACCTCTTGGGGATGTCATTCGAAAACATAATGTTAAATTTCACTGCTATGCGGACGACACACAGCTGTACATTTCAATGAAACATGGTGAAGCCCCAAAATTGCCCTCGCTAAAAGCCTGTGTTTCAGACATAAAGAAGTGGATGGCTGCAAACTTTCTACTTTTAAACTCGGACAAAACAGAGATGCTTGTTCTAGGTCCCAAGAAACAAAGAGATCTTCTGTTGAATCTGACAATTAATCTGGATGGTTGTACAGTCGTCTCAAATAAAACTGTGAAGGACCTCGGCGTTACTCTGGACCCTGATCTCTCTTTTGAAGAACATATCAAGACTGTTTCAAGGACAGCTTTTTTCCATCTACGTAACATTGCAAAAATCAGAAACTTTCTGTCCAAAAATGACGCAGAAAAATTAATCCATGCTTTTGTTACTTCTAGGCTGGACTACTGCAATGCTCTACTTTCCGGCTACCCGGATAAAGCACTAAATAAACTTCAGTTAGTGCTAAATACGGCTGCTAGAATCCTGACTAGAACCAAAATATTTGATCATATTACTCCAGTGCTAGCCTCCCTACACTGGCTTCCTGTTAAGGCAAGGGCTGATTCCAAGGTTTTACTGCTAACCTACAAAGCATTACATTGGCTTGCTCCTACCTATCTTTCCGATTTGGTCCTGCCGTACATACCTACACGTACGCTACGGTCACAAGACGCAGGCCTCCTAATTGTCCCTAGAATGTCTAAGCAAACGGCTGGAGGTAGGGCTTTCTCCTATAGAGCTCAATTTTTATGGAATGGTCTGCCTACCAATGTGAGAGACGCAGACTCAGTCTCAACCTTTAAGTCTTTACTGAAGACTTATCTCTTCAGTAGGTCCTATGATTAAGTATAGTCTGGCCCAGGAGTGTGAAGGTGAACGGAAAGGCTGGAGCAATGAACCGCCCTTGCTGTCTCTGCCTTGCCGGTTCCCCTCTTTCCACTGGGATTCTCTGCCTCTAACCCTTTTACAGGGGCTGAGTCACTGGCTTACTGGTGTTCTTCCATGCCGTCCATGGGAGGGGTGCGTCACTTGAGTGGGTTGAGTCACTGACGTGGTCTTCCTGTCTGGGTTGGCGCCCCCCTTGGGTTGTGCCATGGCGGAGATCGTTGTGGGCTATACTCGGCCTTGTCTTAGGACGGTAAGTTGGTGGTTGGAGACATCCCTCTAGTGGTGTGGGGGCTGTGCTTTGGCAAAGTGGGTGGGGTTATATCCTGCCTGTTTGGCCCTGTCCGGGGGTATCATCGGATGGGGCCACAGTGTCTTCTGATCCCTCCTGTCTCAGCCTCCAGTATTTATGCTGCAGTAGTTTATGTGTCGGGGGGCTAGGGTCAGTCTGTTACATCTGGAGTATTTCTCTTGTCTTATCTGGTGTCCTGTGTGAATTTAAATATGCTCTCTCTAATTCTCTCTTTCTCTCTTTCTGTCTTTCTCTCGGAGGACCTGAGCCCTAAGACCATGCCTCAGGACTACCTGGTATGATGACTCCTTGCTGTCCCCAGTCCACCTGGCCGTGCTGCTGCTCCAGTTTCAACTGTTCTGCCTGCGGCTATGGAACCCTGACCTGTTCACTGGACGTGCTTGTTGCACCCTCGACAACTACTATGATTATTATTATTTGACCATGCTGGTCATTTATGAACATTTTAACATTTTAACCTCTATGGGCTAGGTGGGACGCAAGCGTCCCACCCGTGGTGCACTTCATCAACAGCAGGTGCATTTCAAGAGCGGCAAATTTGAATCCAAATAAATGTCAAAATTCAAATTTTTCAAACATACAACTATTTTACACGCTTTGAAAGATAAACATCTCCTTAATCTAACCACGTTTTACGATTTCAAAAAGGTTTTACGGCGAAAGCATAAATTTAGAGTATGTTAGGACAGTACATTTACAAGAGTTGTGTGTAATGTTGTGCCAATTCAAAGACAGGCGTCACCAAAACCATAAATCAGCTAAAATGATGCACTAACCTTTTACAATCTCCAACAGATGACACTCCTAGGACATTGTGTTAGACAATGCATGCATTTTTAGTTCTATCAAGTTCATATTTATATCCAAAAACAGCGTTTTACTGTGGCGTTGATGTTCAGGAAATCGTTTCCCTTCAATAACCGGCAGTCAAGTCAGCACCACAAATTAAATCATTAAAATTCGAAAACATTGGTAAAATATTATATTGTCATTTAAAGAATTATAGATTTACATCTCTTGAACGCAATCAACTTGCCAGATTTAAAAATAACCTTACTGGGAAATCACACTTTGCAATAATCTGAGCACTGCGCCCAGAAAAATACGCGTTGCGATACAGACTAGCCGCCATGTTGGGGAGATCTAAAATCGAAAATACTATGTAAATAATCCATTACCTTTGATTCTCTTCATCAGATGTCACTTCCAGGTATCACAGGTCCATAACGAATGTAGTTTTGTTCAAAAAAGCTCATCATTTATGTCCAAAAATCTCCGTCTTGTTAGCACATGATCTAAGCCCGCCGGACTTCACTTCATGAACGAGGGGAAAAAATATATTTACGTTCGTTCAAACATGTCAAACGTTGTATAGCATAAATCATTAGGGCCTTTTTTAACCAGAACATGAATAATATTCAAGGTGGACGAATGCATTCTCTTTTATAACGTATTGGAACGAGGGTACCCAACATGAACTTGCGCGCCAGGTGTCTAATGGGACATCATCGTTCCATGGCTCTTGTTCGGTCAGATCTCCCTCCAGAAGACTCGAAACACTTTGTAAAGGCTGGTGACATCTAGTGGAAGCAATAGGAAGTGCCAAAATATTCCTCAGCCCCTGTGTTTTTCAATGGCATAGGTTTAAAGGTAATACAACACATCAGGTATCCACTTCCTGTCAGAAAATGTCTCAGGGTTTTGCCTGCCAAATGAGTTCTGTTATACTCACAGACACCATTCAAACAGTTTTAGAAACTTTAGGGTGTTTTCTATCCATATATACTAATAATATGCATATTCTCATTTCTGGGCAAGAGTAGTAACCAGTTTAAATCGGCACGTTTTTTATCCGGACGAGAAAATACTGCGCCCTATCCAAACAGGTTAAAGAATTTAATTTAAATGTTATTTGTATTTTTTGATCACAGAAACAATGAGAAAATATGGAGAAAAAATTATGAAAAGTTAATTATATAAAGCCGCCCACGTAATCATCTGCCAGAAAGTAGCCCCAATCGGAATGAGTAAAATATTTGGTTCCGAGAACTATCACCGGAATTGGCCCGAGCCCCAAGTAATACATTTGCGCCAGATAACTCACACCGGAATTGGCCCGAGCTCAATCCCCATGAGGCCAATGGTGACTTTAAAACAATACAGAGTTTAATTGCTGTGATAGGAGAAAACTGTGGATGGATCAACAACATTGTAGTTATTCCACAAAACTAACCTAAATGACAGTGTGAAAAGAAGGAAGCTAGTAGAGAATAAAACTATTCCAAAACATGCATCCTGTTTGCAGTAAGGCAATAAAGTAAAACTGCAAAAAATGTGGCAAAGCAATTCACTTCATGTTCTGAATAGAAAGTGTTATATTTGGGGCAAATCCAACATATCACTGAGTACCACTCTTCATAATTTCAAGCATGGTGGTGACTGCATCATGTTATGAGTATGTAAGGACAAGGGAGTTTTTTAGGATAAAAATAAATGGAATATCCCAAACCACAGGAAAACCTGTCTCAGTCTGCTTTCCAACAGAGACTGGGAGACAAATTCACCTTTCAGCAGGATGCTTAAGCAAGATGACAGTGAATGTTCCGGAGCGGCATAGTAACAGTATTGACTTAAATCTATGGCATGACTTGAAAATGTCTGTCTAGCAATGATCAAATTGAAGAATAAAAAGAAAAATAATTAGCAAATATATTTCAAACAAACATTCTATAATCATCACCACAACTAGACTAAATTTCACAGAACCAATTTTGGTTTGCTGGGTAGTCGACTCTCAGATGGAAAAAAATACCAGATATTTGTAGTACCTAATGTAAAATTGAAAGATGAATTTGTTGATATATGCACATGATAGCACATGATAGCTACATGGTATTAGCATTGAAAATATGGGTTTTCATGCAGTTGTACCACATGTCACAGTCAATAGAGTAGAAACACAACTTGCTGAACCAAAACAATATAATTTGTATTTGCATTTATTTTGGATCCCCATTAGTTGCTGCCAAGGCAGTTACACAATTTTAAAAACATTGCAACACATTCACAACAGATTTCACAACACATTAAGTGTGTGCCCTTAGGCCACTACTCTACAACACAAAATGTATGTGTGTGTGTGTGTGTGTGTATGGTGCGTATGTTATTGTGTATGTATGTGTCTGTGCTTGTGTTTGTGTCTCCATAAGGTGTATTTTTATCTTTTTTTAAATTTAATTTTACTGTTTGCATGAGTTACTTGATGTGGAATAGAGTTCCATGTCGTCATGGTTCTATGTAGTACAGTGAGCCTCCCATAGTCTGTTCTGGATTTGGGGACTGTGAAGAGACCTACGGTGGCATATCTAATAGATCTCAAGCACTCACAGCTTAATTTTCTTTATGCATTTTGTCTTATTTTACTGGTAAATTAACATTGCATTGTTATACAGTGCATTCAGGAAGCATTCAGACCACTTGACTTTTTCCACATTTTGTTAAGTTACAGCCTTATTCTGAATTTGATTAAATAAATAGATTCTCTGGTCTGATGAAACCAAGATTGAACTCTTTGACCTGAATGCCAAGCATCATGTCTGGAGGAAACCTGGCACCATCCCAACAGTGAAGCATGCATTATGCTGTGGGGATGTTTTTAAGCGGCAGGGACTGGGAGACTAGTAAGGATCGAAGCAAAGATGAACGGAGCAAAGTACAGAGAGATCCTTGATGAAAACCTGCTCCAGAGCACGCAGGACCTCAGACTGCGGTGAAGGTTCACCTTCCAACAGGACAACGAACCTAAGCACACAGCCAAGAAAACGCAGGAGTGGCTTCGGGAGAAGTCTCTAAATGACTAGAAACCGATCGATCTTCTCTGGAGCGACTTGAAAATAGCTGTGCAGCGATGCTCCCCATCCAACCTAACAGAGCTTGAGAAAGAGGAATGGGAGAAACTCCCCAACTACAGTTGTGCCAAGCTTGTAGCGTCATACCCAAGAAGACTCGATGATGTACTGAGTAAAGGGTCTGAATACCGTTTTTATTTTTAATAAATTAGCAAACATTTCCCAAAACCTGTTTTTGATTAATCATTATGGGATATTGTGTGTAGATTGATGAGGGAAAAAACTGTTTTAATCCATTTTAGAATAAGGCTGTAACGTAACAAAATGTGTAAAAGGTCAAGGTTCTGAATTCTTCCCGAGGGCAAGTATTGCATTGCATTTGCCATTTATCTCCGGTGGACTTAAAGCAGTGATATTCAAAGTCGGGAATTGGAGTGACGTCGCCAAAATATACAAGAAAAATTAAAGGGTTCCATATTAATAAACAAAATGTTTTTGAGAAGGATAATTTGAAAAATAAAATTATTGAGTTATTGAGTAAATGTATTGATTGGATTATTTTCATTGTGATAACAGAAGTAAGTGTAACGAATTGAATGGCATTTGTTGATGTAAAAATGTACACATTTTAAGGTTGCATCATTACATTTGGTGTGGTGTGGGGTAACCCGAAATTCAGTGGGAAAAATGCCCCCCACCCCCAGCGGGACCCCCGCTGAAAATGTTTGAATTCCATAAAGAAATATTGTTCAATAGGATCAACACTAACTTAACATAATATTGTAGGCTATAGTGTATATTTATATGATTGGTTTCCAAATATTTTATAAATAAACTTTGGTATTCTATCATTGTTGTTCAATCTTGGCCCAACATCAAATCAAATCAAATTTTATTGGTCACATACACATATTAAGCAGATGTTATTGCTGGTGTAGCGAAATGCTTGTGTTCCTAGCTCCAACAGTGCAGTAGCACAGTGGCCTGCGAAAGTATTCACCCCCCTTCACATACTTTCCAGGTCCGTGCCCAAACAGTTCAAGCTTCTAATTTTAGAAATTAATCTCTCCAGAAATAAGTCTCTCACTGTTCCCACCTGTTATAGACCCCCCTCAGATGCCAGCTCTGCCCTGGACACCATATGTGAATTGATTGCCTCCCATCTATCTTCAGAGTTTGTTCTGTTAGGTGACCTAAACGGGGATATGTTTAACACCCCAGCTGTCCTACAATCAATCTCACACAAATCATCAAGGAACCCACCAGGTACAACCCTAAATCTGTAAACATGGGCACCCTCATAGATATTATCCTGAGCAACTTGCCCCCCAAATACACCTCTGCTGTTTTCAATCAGGATCTCAGCGATCACTGCCTCTTTGCCTGCATCCGTTATGGGTCCTCGGTCAAACGACCACCCCTCATCACTGTCAAACGCTCCCTAAAACACTTCTGCAAGCAGGCCTTTCCAATTAAACTGGCCCAGGTATCCTGGAAGGATATTGACCTCATCCCGTCAGTTGAGGATGCCTGGTTGTTCTTTAAAAGTAATTTCCTCACCATCTTAAATAAGCATGCCCCTTTCAAAAAATGTTGAACTAAGAACTGATATAGCCCTTGGTTCACTCCAGACCTGACTGCCCTCGAACCAGCACAAAAACATCCTGTGGCGTACTGCACTAGAATCAAATAGTCCCCTCGATATGCAACTTTTCAGGGAAGTCAGGAACCAATACACACAGTCAGTTAGGAAAGCTAAGGCTAGCTTTTTCAAACAGAAATTTGCATCCTGTAGCTCTAACTCAAAAACGTTCTGGGACACTGTGAAGTCCATGGAGAATAAGAGCACCTCCTCCCAGCTGCCCACTGCACTGAGGCTAGGAAACACTGTCAGCACCGATAAATCCACGATAATCGAGAATTTCAATAAGCATTTCTCTACGGCTGGCCATGCTTTCCACCTGGCTACGCCTACCCTGGCCAACAGCTCCACACCCCCCACAGCTACTTGCCCAAGCTTCCCCAGCTTCTCCTTCATCCAAATCCAGATAGCAAATGTTCTGAAAGAGCAGCTAAACCTGGACCCGTACAAATCAGCTGGGCTAGACAATCTAGACCCTCTCTTTCTAAAATTATCTGCTGAAATTGTTGCAACCCATATTACTAGCCTGTTCAACCTCTCTTTCGTATCATCCGAGATTCCTAAAGATTGGAAAGCTGCCACAGTCATCCCCCTCTTCAAGCCTCCTTCACTCACGCTGCCAAACATACCCTCATAAAACGAACTATCCTACCGATCCTCGACGTCAGCGATGTCATTACAAAATAGTCTCCAACACTCAACTCAGCAAACTGGATGCAGTCTATCACAGTGCCATCCCTTTTGTCACCAAAGCCCCATATAACATCCACCACTGCGACCTGTATGCTCTCGGCGGCTGGCCCTTGCTATATATTCGTCACCAGACCCACTGGCTCCAGGTCATCTATAAGTCTTTACTAGGTAAAGCTCCACCTTGTCTCAGCTCACTGGTAACCATAACAACACCCACCCGTAGCACGTGCTCCAGCAGGTATATCTCACTGGTCATCTCCAAAGCCAACCCCTCTTTGGCCACCTTTCTTTCCAGTTCTCTGCTGTCAATGATTGGAACAAATTGCAAAAATCGCTGAAGTTGGAGACTTATATCTCCCTCACTAACTTTAAGCGTCAGCTATCTGAGCAGCTTACCGATCGCTGCAGTTGTACATAGCCCATCTGTAAATAACCCACCCAACTACCTATCTCATCCCCATATTGTGTTTATTTACATTTTTTGCTCTTTTGCACACCAGTATTTCTACTTGCACATCATCATCTACACATCTATCACTCCAGTGTTAATTTGCTAAATTGTAATTACTTCGTTACTGTGTGTCACGTCCTGACCAGTATAGAGGATATTTTGTTATTGTAGTTTGGTCAGGACATGGCAGAGTGTAGTTGATTTATGTATTACGGGGTTTGTTGGTCACTGGTTTATGTTTGTATTTCTATGGGTATGTTCTAGGTTAGTTTTTCTATGTGTAGGTTGGGTGCTGGACTCTCAATTGGAGGCAGGTGTTTCTAGTTGCCTCTGATTGGGAGTCCTATAAGTAGGTGTGTGTTTTGTTTGTCACAAGTGGGTAGTTATTTGTTAGCACTGCTTTTTGTTGAGCCTGCTATTCTGTTCCTGTCGTTAGTTTATTTATAGTTTTTTCGTGGTGTTCTCATTTTTATAATAAAGATGTTGAGCACGCAACCCGCTGCACCTTGGTCCCATTCTATCTTCCACGACAGCTGTGACACTATGGCCTATTTCTTGACTTACCTCCTTACTCCATTTGCACACTCTATATAGATTTTTCTATTGTGTTATTGACTGTACTGTTTATTCCATGTGTAACTCTGTGTTTGTGTCGCACTGCTTTGCTTTACCTTGGCCAGGTCGCAGTTGTAAATTAGAACTTGTTCTCAACTGGCCTACCTGGTTAAATAAAGAGAAAAAAACTAAAACATTTGATTTACACAATATGCCTACCACTTTAAAACTGCAAAATATTTTTTCTTGTGAAACAAACAAGAGATTTGACAAAAAAAACTTTTGCATTCATAACTATTCGCCCCCCAAAGCCAATACTTTGTAGAGCCACCTTTTGCAGCAATTACAGCTGCAAGTCTCTTGGGGTATGTCTCTAAGCTTGGCACATCGAGCCACTGGGATTTTTGCCCATTCTTTAAGACAAAACTGATCCAGCTCCTTCAAGATGGATGGGTTCTGCAGGTGTACAGCAATCTTTAAGTCATACCACAGATTCTCAGTTGGATTGAGGTCTGGGCTTTGAGTAGGCCATTCCAAGACATTTACATGATTCCCCTTAAACCACTCGAGTGTTGTTCTAGCAGTATGCTTAGGGTCATTATCCTGCTGGAAGGTGAACCTCCGTCCTAGTCTCAAATCTCTGGAAGACTGAAACAGCTTTCCCTCAAGAATTTGCCTGTATTTAGCGCCATCCATCATTCCTTCAATTCTGACCTATTTCCCAGTCCCTGCCGAGGAAAAACATCCCCACAACATGATGCTGCCACCACCATGCTTCAATGTGGAGATTATGTTCTCGTGGTGAAGAGAGGTTTTGGGTTTGTGCCAGACATTGCTTTTTCCTTGATGGCCAAAAAGCTAAATGTTTGTCTCATCTGACCAGAGTACCTTCTCCCATATGTTTGGGGAGTCTCCCACATGCCTTTTGGAGAACACCATATTTTTTTCTTTAAGCAATGGCTTTTTTCTGGCCACTCTTCCGTAAAGCCCAGCTCTGTGGAGTGTACAGCTTAGTTGTCCTGTGGACAGATACGCCAATGTCTGCTGTGGAGCTTTGCAGCTCCTTCAGGGTTATCTTTGGCCTCTTTGTTGCCTCTCTGATTAATGCCCTCCTTGCCTGGTCCGTGAGTTTTGGTGGGCAGCCCTCTCTTGGCAGGTTTGTTGTTGTGCCATATTCTTTCAATTTTTTAATAATGGATTTAATGGTGCTCTGTGGGATGTTCAAAGTTTTGGATATTTTTTTATTACCAAACCCTGATCTCTACTTCTCCACAACTTTGTCCCTGACCTGTTTGGAGAGCTCCTTGGTCTTGGTGGTGCCCCTTGTTTAGTTGTGTTGCAGACTCTGGGGCCTTTCAGAACAGGTGTATACATACTGAGATCATATGACAGATCATGTGACACTTAGATTGCACACAGGTGGACTTTATGTAACTAATTATGTGACTTCTGAAGGTAATTGGTTGCAACAGATCTTATTTACGGGCTTCATAGAAAAGGGGGTGAATACATGTGCACACACTACTTTCCTTTTTTTATTTTTAAGACATTTTTGAAACATGATATTTTTTTCATTTCACTTCACCAATTTTGGCTATTTTGTGTATGTCCATTACATGAATACCAAATAAAATCCATTTAAATTACAGGTTGTAATGCAACAAAATAGGAAAAATGCCTAGGGGGATATATACTTTTGCAAGGCACTGTATCTAACATTTCACAACAATACACAAATCTAAGTGTAAAAGAACGGAATTAAGAAACATATTAGGACAAGCAATGTGGCATTGACTAAAATACAGTAGAATAGAACACAGCATATACATATGAGATGAAAAAAGCAGTATGTAAACATTATTAAAGTGACTAGTATTGCAATATTAAAGTGGCCAGTGATTCCATGTCTATGTTAATAGGGCAGCTAAGGTGCAGGTTTGAGTAACTGGGTGGTAGGCGGCTAGGGATGGCTATTTAACAGTCTGACGGCCTTGAGATAGAAGCTGTTTTTGTCTCTCTGTCCCAGCTTTAATGCACCTGTACTGCCCTCGCCTTTTGGATGAGTGCGGGGTGAACAAGCCGTGGCTCGGGTGGTTGATGTCCTTGATCTTTTTGACCTTCCCGTGACTTTGGGTGCTGTAGGTGTCCTGGAGGTCAGGTAGTATGCCCCCGTTGATGCTTTTGGCATACTGCACCACCCTCTGGAGAGCCCTGCGGTTGCGGGCAGTGCAATTGCCATACCAGGTGGTGATATAGTCCGTCAGTATGCTGTAAATTTTGTATCTGTAAAAGTTTGAGGGTTTTAGGGGCCAAGACATATTTTGTCAACCTCCTTAGGTTGAAGAGGCGCTGTTGCACTTTTTTCACCACACTGTCTGTGTGGGTGGACCATTTCAGACTGTCAGTGATGTGTACGACTAGGAACTTGAAGCTTTCCGCCTTCTCCAATGCTGTCCTATCGATTTGGATAGGGACGTGCTCCCTCTGCGGTTTCCTGAAGTCCACGATCAGCTCCTTCATTTTGTTGATGTTTTCTTCCTTAACGAGAGGTGGAAGGAGGCGAATAACCACCAGGGGCCTCAACTCCTGCTGTCGGCAGTCTCATCATTGTTGTGTCTTCTGCTGATTGAGTTGGAAGCATGCGTGGCCATGCAGTTATGGGTGAACAGTGAGTACAGGAGGGGGCTGAGCACATACCCTTGTGGGGCCTCTGTGTTGAGGATCAGCAAAGTTGAGGATCAGCGAAGTGGAGGTATTGTTACCTAACTTTACCACTTGGGGCTGGCCCATCAGGAAGTCCAGGACCCAATGGCACATGGTGGGGTTCAGACCCAGGGCCCCAAGCTTAATGAGGAGCTTTGAGGGTACTATGGTATTGAAGTCTGAGCTATAGTCAATGAACAGTATTCTTACTGTATGTAGGTATTCTTGTTGTCCAGATGGGACAGGGCAGTGTGCAGTGCAATGGTGATTAGATTGTCTGTGGATCTTTAGGTGTGGTAAGCAAATTGAAGTGGGTCTAGGGTGTCAGGTAAGGTAGAGGTGATATGATCCTTAATAACTAGCCTCTTAAATCACTGACAGAGGTGAGTACTACGGGGCGATAGTCATTTAGTTCAGTTACCTTTGCTTTCTTGGGTACAGAAACAATGGTGGACATCTTGAAGCAAGTGGGTACAGTAAATAGACTGGGATAGGGAGAGATTGAATATGTCCATTAACACTCCAGTCAGCTGGTCTGCACATGCTCTGAGGACGCGGCGAGAGATGCCTTCTGGGCCGGCAGCCTTGTGAGGGTTACCACGCTTAAAAATGTCTCACTCACATCGGCCACGGAGAACGAGACCTTGGGAGCGGGCCGCATTTGTGGCACTGTTTTATCCTCAAGCGGACAAAGAAGGTGTTTAGCTTGTCCTGGAGCAAGACGTTGGTGTCCCCGATGTGGCTGGTTTTCCCTTTGTAATCCGTGATAGTCTGTAGACCCTTGAATTGCGACCCCACTTTGTCTCTGTACTGACGTTTTGCCTATTTGTTGCTTTTTTGAATTCAGCCATATTCCCAGTCACCTTGCCATGGTTAAATGGGGTGGTTCGCGCTTTCAGTTTTGCCTCAAATGCTAGCATCTATCTAGGGTTCTGGTTTTGGTAGATTTTAATTATTAAGGATATCACCACACAATCGCGATGTGTTTCATTGCAAGTAATATTCAATGAACCTGAGCATTTATTTTACTCAAAAACTACAGTTATGCATATTATGCATCTATCCATTGTGGCTTTACCGAGATTAAAAACAATTCATGACAATTAAAAGCCTCTGTACACTCTTCAAGACGTTTGGAGTGGACAGGCAGTCATTGATGCAGCAAGAGAAGAATAAGATCAGGTTTGAAGGACATCAGAGATATAAGACCTACAAGTAGTGGGCAAAGATGATTATTGGACTACTACTCATGCAGTTACTACTACTCATGCATATTGTTGTCCCTCATTCAGCCGTGTGTTTTTATGATTTTCTTCACCACATGTACCTTTGTAATAAAACAGTACAGAAGGAGATTTGAAATGTCTTCAGACAGGCTTTAGGACAACAAGTTCAACTAATTAACAAAAATAAGAATAATGTGAACCAGCTTTCAGATCATTCATAAAAAGTTGTTTGTTACGGTCTTTGTGCATGGCGTCTTATCCACAGAGGGCAGGTGCGGGTGCAGGTTTTTGTTCTAACCAAGCAGTAACACACCTGAATCAACTATTCACGTCTTGATTGAGTGATTCATTGATTGGTTGAATCAAGTGTGTACTGGTTGGCAAGAACAAAAGTCTGGGCCCATATTGATCTCTCTGGATACGATTGGACACCCCCTGTTATGAGTGCTCCTTCCATGATAAATAGTAATGATCAATTGATTAGAAAAGCTTTGAGGGAGAGTATTATAATTTAAGCTTCCATACAAAAATGTCTGTTTGTAATTTTTGGAAATGTATTCTAATTGATCATTTAAGAGGTGGTCTTATTTGGAATACCAATGGACTTTTCACATATTTGATCAAATGTTTGTTTCTCACATTTTTTTAAGTGAAGTGAAATCTTCCCATGAGAGAATAATCTTTAATTTTATCTACACTTTTATTTTACGAAAATGTTAAAAGTATACATTAGAAATGTCTGAACTTAGATTTTGGTGGGCTTAATAGGAACACTTACCCTATTTTCTTAAAATTAGGGTAGAGTGACCTCAAAATAGTGGGCTCGACCAGTATTTCCCACACCTCTCCTTTAGTACCCCAACCACTTTCTGTTAATTCTGGCTTGTAATTCTGGCCTTAATTCTGGCTTGTATTGCCTGTCATACACACCGAAGTGGAGCAGTGCACAGTAAGCTACTGAAGCAACCAACGCCCCAATATCTATATTCACTTATCTCAGTTCCCAGTTCTGTATGAGTTAAGGTGTGCGTGCGTGTGTGTGTGTGTGTGTGAGTTGAACACCAACTTCAATACTTGCGTTCCCGTGTTTCTTATTATATACTTGGCATTCTGTCTTGTGGTTTTTATTTTATTCTATTTTCTGTTATCACTGCATTGTTGGGAAAGAGCTCTCCAAAAATAATTTCACTGCATTGTTTTACACCTTATACTGTATATCCTGTAAACTTTGAAACTTGAAAACAAACTTGATGTATACTGACGGTCACACACACAGTTAGCAGCTAGTAAATAGTACATTTTTAGTTGCAGAAATGTACCTCTAAAAAGGTTTCAAATCAAATCAAATCAAATTTATTTTTATATAGCCCTTCGTACATCAGCTGATATTCTCAAAGTGCTGTACAGAAACCCAGCCTAAAACCCCAAACAGCAAGCAAAGCATGTGAAAGAAGCACGGTGGCTAGGAAAAACTCCCTAGGAAAAACTCCTTAGAAAGGCCAAAAACCTAGGAAGAAACCTAGAGAGGAACCAGGCTATGAGGGGTGGCCAGTCCTCTTCTGGCTGTGCAGGGTGGATATTATAACAGAACATGGTCAAGATGTTTTAAAATGTTAAAATGTTCATAAATGACCAGCATGGTCAAATAATAATAATCATAGTAGTTGTCGAGGGTGCAACAAGCACGTCCGGTGAACAGGTCAGGGTTCCATAGCCGCAGGCAGAACAGTTGAAACTGGAGCAGCAGCACGGCCAGGTGGACTGGGGACAGCAAGGAGTCATCATACCAGGTAGTCCTGAGGCATGGTCCTAGGGCTCAGGTCCTCCGAGAGAAAGACAGAAAGAGAGAAAGAGAGAATTAGAGAGAGCATATTTAAATACACACAGGACACCGGATAAGACAAGAGAAATACTCCAGATGTAACAGACTGACCCTAGCCCCCCGACACATAAACTACTGCAGCATAAATACTGGAGGCTGAGACAGGAGGGATCAGAAGACACTGTGGCCCCATCCGATGATACCCCCGGGCAGGGCCAAACAGGCAGGATATAACCCCACCCACTTTGCCAAAGCACAGCCCCCACACCACTAGAGGGATGTCTCCAACCACCAACTTACCGTCTTAAGACAAGGCCGAATATAGCCCACAACGATCTCCGCCATGGCACAACCCAAGGGGGGGCGCCAACCCAGACAGGAAGACCACGTCAGTGATTCAACCCACTCAAGTGACGCACCCCTCCCATGGACGGCATGGAAGAACACCAGTAGGCCAGGGACTCAGCCCCTGTAAAAGGGTTAGAGGCAGAGAATCCCAGTGGAAAGAGGGGAACCGGCAAGGCAGAGACAGCAAGGGCGGTTCGTTGCTCCAGCCTTTCCGTTCACCTTGACACTCCTGGGCCAGACTATACTTAATCATAGGACCTACTGAAGAGATAAGTCTTCAGTAAAGACTTAAAGGTTGAGACTGAGTCTGCGTCTCTCAGATTGGTAGGCAGACCATTCCATAAAAATGGAGCTCTATAGGAGAAAGCCCTACCTCCAGCCGTTTGCTTAGAAATTCTAGGGACAATTAGGAGGCCTGCGTCTTGTGACCGTAGCGTACGTGTAGGTATGTACGGCAGGACCAAATCGGAAAGATAGGTAGGAGCAAGCCCATGTAATGCTTTGTAGGTTAGCAGTAAAACCTTGAAATCAGCCCTTGCCTTAACAGGAAGCCAGTGTAGGGAGGCTAGCACTGGAGTAATATGATCAAATTGTTTGGTTCTAGTCAGGATTCTAGCAGCCGTATTTAGCACTAACTGAAGTTTATTTAGTGCTTTATCCGGGTAGCCGGAAAGTAGAGCATTGCAGTAGTCCAGCCTAGAAGTAACAAAAGCATGGATTAATTTTTCTGCGTCATTTTTGGACAGAAAATTTCTGATTTTTGCAATGTTACGTAGATGGAAAAATGCTGTCCTTGAAACAGTCTTGATATGTTCTTCAAAAGAGAGATCAGGGTCCAGAGTAACGCCGAGGTCCTTCACAGTTTTATTTGAGACGACTGTACAACCATCCAGATTAATTTTCAGATTCAACAGAAGATCTCTTTGTTTCTTGGGACCTAGAACAAGCATCTCTGTTTTGTCCGAGTTTAAAAGTAGAAAGTTTGCAGCCATCCACTTCTTTATGTCTGAAACACAGGCTTCTAGCGAGGGCAATTTTGGGGCTTCACCATGTTTCATTGAAATGTACAGCTGTGTGTCGTCCGCATAGCAGTGAAATTTAACATTATGTTTTCGAATGACATCCCCAAGAGGTAAAATATATAGTGAAAACAATAGTGGTCCTAAAACGGAACCTTGAGGAACACCGAAATTTACAATTGATTTGTCAGAGGACAAACCATTCACAGAGACAAACTGATATCTTTCCGACAGATAAGATCTAAACCAGGCCAGAACTTGTCCATGTAGACCAATTTGGGTTTCCAATCTCTCCAAAAGAATGTGGTGATCGATGGTATCAAAAGCGGCACTAAGATCTAGGAGCACGAGGACAGATGCAGAGCCTCGGTCTGACGTCATTAAAAGGTCATTTACCACCTTCACAAGTGCAGTCTCAGTGCTATGATGGGGTCTAAAACCAGACTGAAGCGTTTCGTATACATTGTTTGTCTTCAGGAAGGCAGTGAATTGCTGTGCAACAGCTTTTTCCAAAATCTTTGAGAGGAATGGAAGATTCGATATAGGCCGATAGTTTTTTATAATTTCTGGATCAAGATTCGGCTTTTTCAAGAGAGGCTTTATTACTGCCACTTTTAGTGAGCTTGTTACACATCCGGTGGATAGAGAGCCGTTTATTATGTTCAACATAGGAGGGCCAAGCACAGGAAGCAGCTCTTTCAGTAGTTTAGTTGGAATAGGGTCCAGTATGCAGCTTGAGGGTTTGGAGGCCATGATTATTTTCATCATTGCGTCAAGAGATATAGTACTAAAACACTTTAGTATCTCCCTTGATCCTAGGTCCTGGCAGAGTTGTATAGACTCAGGACAATGGAGCTTTGGAGGAATACCCAGATTTAAAGAGGAGTCTGTAATTTGCTTTCTAATGATCATGATCTTTTCCTCAAAGAAGTTCATAAATGTATTACTGCTGAAGTGAAAGCCATCCTCCATTTGCGAAGGCTGCTTTTTAGTTAGCTTTGCGACAGTATCAAAAAGAAATTTCGGATTGTTCTTATTTTCCTCAATTAAGTTGGAAAAATAGGATGATCGAGCAGCAGTGAGGGCTCTTCGATACTGCACGGTACTGTCTTTCCAAGCTAGTCGGAAGACTTCCAGTTTGGTGTGGCGCCATTTCCGTTCCAATTTTCTGGAAGCTTGCTTCAGAGCTCGTGTATTTTCTGTATACCAGGGAGCTAGTTTCTTATGACAGATGTTTTTAGGGGTGCAACTGCATCTAGGGTATTGCTCAAGGTTAAATTGAGTTCATCGGTTAGGTGGTTAACTGATTTTTGTCCTCTGACGTCCTTGAGTAGGCAGAGGCAGTCTGGAAGGGCATCAAGGAATCTTTGGGTTGTCTGAGAATTTATAGCACGACTTTTAATGCTCCTTGGTTGGGGTCTGAGCAGATTATTTGTTGCAATTGCAAACGTAATAAAATGGTGGTCCGATAGTCCAGGATTATGAGGAAAAACATTTAGATCCACAACATTTATTCCATGGGACAAAACTAGGTCCAGAGTATGACTGTGGCAGTGAGTAGGTCCAGAGACATGTTGGACAAAACCCACTGAGTCGATGATGGCTCCGAAAGCCTTTTGGAGTGGGTCTGTAGACTTTTCCATGTGAATGTTAAAGTCACCAAAAATTAGAATATTATCTGCTATGACTACAAGATCCGATAGGAATTCAGGGAACTCAGTGAGGAACACTGCATATGGCCCAGGAGGCCTGTAAACAGTAGCTATAAAAAGTGAGTGAGTAGGCTGCATAGATTTCATGACTAGAAGCTCAAAAGACGAAAACGTCATTGTTTTTTTTTTGTAAATTGAAATTTGCTATCGTAAATGTTAGCAACACCTCCGCCTTTGCCGGATGCACGGGGGGTATGGTCACTAGTGTAACCAGGGGGTGAGGCCTCATTTAACACAGTAAATTCATTAGGCTTAAGCCATGTTTCAGTCAGGCCAATCACATCAAGATTATTATCAGTGATTAGTTCATTGACTATAACTGCCTTGGAAGTAAGGGATCTAACATTAAGTATCCCAATTTTGAGATGTGAGGTATCACAATCTCTTTCAATAATGGCAGGAAGGGAGGAGGTGTTTATACTAGTGAGATTGCTAAAGCGAACACCGCCATTTTTAATTTTGCCCAACCTAGATCGAGGCACAGACACGGTCTCAATGGGGAAAGCTGAGCTGACTACGCTGACTGTGCTAGTGGCAGACTCCACTAAGCTGGCAGGCTGGCTAACAGCCTGCTGCCTGGCCTGCACCCTATTTCATTGTGGAGCTAGAGGAGTTAGAGCCCTGTCTATGTTCGTAGATAAGATGAGAGCACCCCTCCAGCTAGCATGGAGTCCGTCACTCCTCAACAGGCCAGTCTTGGTCCTGTTTGTGGGTGAGTCCCAGAAAGAGGGCCAATTATCTACAAATTCTATCTTTTGGGAGGGGCAGAAAACAGTTTTCAACCAGCGATTGAGTTGTGAGACTCTGCTGTAGAGCTCATCACTCCCCCTAACTGGGAGGGGGCCAGAGACAATTAATCGATGCCGACACATCTTTCTAGCTGATTTACACGCTGAAGCTATGTTGCGCTTGGTGACCTCTGACTGTTTCATCCTAACATCGTTGGTGCCGACGTGGATAACAATATCTCTATACTCTCTACACTCGCCAGTTTTAGCTTTAGCCAGCACCGTCTTTAGATTAGCCTTAACGTCGGTAGCCCTGCCCCCTGGTAAACAGTGTATGATCGCTGGATGATTAGTTTTAAGTCTAATACTGCGGGTAATGGAGTCGCCAATGACTAGGGTTTTCAATTTGTCAGAGCTAATGGTGGGAGCCGTCGGCGTCTCAGACCCCACAACGGGAGGAGTAGAGATCAGAGAAGTCTCGGCCTCCGACTCCGACTCGCTTAATGGGGAGAACCGGTTGAAAGTTTCTGTCGGCTGAATAAGCGACACCGGTTGAGCATTCCTACAGCGTTTCCCTCCAGAAGCCATGAGAAAGATGTCCGGCTGCGGGGACCGTGCGAGGGGGTTTATACTAACGTTACTATCTGTACTTACTGGTGGCACAGACGCTGTTTCATCCTTTCCTACACTGAAATTACCCTTGCCTAACGATTGCGTCTGAAGCTGGGCTTGCAGCACAGCTATCCTTGCCGTAAGGCGATCGTTCTCCTGTATATTATAAGTACAACGACTGCAATTAGAAGTCATCATGTTAATGTTACTTAGCTTCGGCTGTTTGAAGTCCTGACGAACCATGTCCAGATAAAACCTCCGGGGTGAAAAAGTTGAATGAAAAAAGTTGAGTGAGGGAAAAAGTAAAAATATACGGTATTGAAAAACTTAAAAACCGTCAGGTAGCAAAGTAAGATCGGCAACAAAACGCACAGCAGCGTAAACAAGTCTGCAAGTTGTGACCGGAAACAGGAAACAGCCAAAAAAATGTTGGCCCACACTCGTGATGCTAGTTCACTGGGTGTTGTTTTAACGCTGTAGGTTGTAAACACATATTTGCATATTTCCCAGGGTGCCTTTCAAGTGATTTTTTAGTTGTCAGTATCACCCATGACTGTGTTTGCTAGTGACAGAGAGATTGGTGCATTCAATGGTATTCCCACTTATAGCCTTCACCAAGGGAGCGCCAGGTACATGCCAAATACTAGTTGGTCACCTCTAAATATATGCCTTTGTCAAAGGAGATGATTTACTTTTCCGTCTCCCTAGTTTCTCACCCCCATGCTGGGTCTATATCTGGCCCACACAAAGTCTCCAAATGAGTCCCACATGGCAGCCTATTCCCTATGTACTACACTACTTTTGACAAGGACCCATAAAACTGCCATTTGGGAAATACTGTCAGTCTGTCTCTCCTATTCCAATACACTGTGGTCAGAGAACTGCCATGCAGGATCCTGAGGGGGACAGTTTTACAGTGGAGATGTTATTAGGTCAAGTTGGTTATGTAAAGGGTTTAGCATTACCCTGCAATAGATAGCATTCAAGCAGAGACAGAGGAGAAGGAGGGACGGAAATGTAGCAGGGTAGCGTGAGGGAGAGAGGGAGGGAGCCAGAAAAGAGGTTAGTAAACCAGTTGGAAATTGAATAACACTGCCACTCCAATCCAATGATGAGCTGAGCTTTCAGTTAGTCAGGGCTTTAGTGAATTAAATAGGAGATTTGGCTACAGCGATATAAACCGACCGAACAGATCAAAATTATTTTATGTTCAGTCTGCGTGGTTGCATCTCAATTGGAACACTATTACCTATATAGTGCACTACTTTTGAACAGAGCCCATATGACCAGAGCTGTATGGGCCCAGTCAAAAGTAGTACACTATATTGTCATTTCAGACATGCCCTTAATTTGTTAGTCTGACCCAAATTATGGTTTAGATCAGTGTTTCCCAACTCTTCGAGTACTCCGAACAACACACATTTTTGTTGTAGCCCCGGGTAAACTCACCATATTCAATGAGGTGTTGATGATTAGTTGACAAGTTGAATCAGGTGTGCTTGTCCGGGGCTACAACCAAAATGTTTTACTGTTGGGATACTCGAGGACTGGAGTTGGTTAACATTGTTTTAGATGGCTAAGTACTGCTGTCATTGATAAGCTGTCACCCTGATCTCTTCTCTCTATCTCACCTGCAGTGGATTGGTCTGTAAAGTCTTAATAGCATCTATCACGTCAGAGGGAAATCACAGAGAACCTTTTGTACCATTCTCCTCCTTTGAAGCGGCGTGTGCTCATTTCAACACTGTGTGTGAATTGTGTACATTCATATGTGTGTGCGTGAGTGTGTGTGTCTGTATAAGCCTGTGTGTGTGTTATGTGTTGTGCAGTCTCTTAGTGTGATGAGCCTGCTTGCCACAAACGTTCTCCCCAGGCCCTCGCCGCCTTCCTCTGTTCTGTGATTTCTACTAGAACACTCTGTCCCTGACAGCTCTCTTCTCTCCCTCTCCTCTCCTTCTCTCCCTCTTCTCCCCCTCCTCTCCTCCTCTCCGCTGTGTTCTTTCTCTCCTTCCCCTCTCCAGCTTCTCCTGACATTCCATCCTCTATCCTCCCAACCCCAGCAATCAGATCTCTGCTCTTGTTCTCCCTTTTCTTCTTCCTCTTCCTCCTCTTCTTCCTTCGATTCCTTCTCTCCTCTTATTTTATGCTCTCCCCTATGTACCCTCCAACCTAGAACAATCAGTTATCTCATCTCCTCATATTTCTCCTCTTTCTCCTCTTCTTCTCTCCTGATTCTCCATCCTCTTCATCCTCCTTTCTCTCTCTTCTTCTCTCCGCCCTCCTCTACCACCTGTTTGCAGGTTTATCTGTTCTTGGTCTTTGTGAAAATAAGATTAATAATAAGAATTATAATAATAATAATAATGAATTTGTACAGTGCATATCTGGCACTCAACGTGCATAAGGGAGAAAACAAAACAAAAACAACAAACAGCAACAATACATCAAAAGGTAGAAAAAACAATCACAATGTATCAAAACATTACCTATTAATGCAAAAGATAGACTTTAAGTAGATTAAGTTTTTATGTGCTTACATTTGGAGCCTTTGCTACACTGTTTAGAGTGAGCAGCAGGTCAGTGTGTGAGTAACCTTATCCCCAGGCTATTGCGCACAGAGCGTATAAGCCTGGAATATCAAAAACACAAAGTCGGCCTTAGTGGGAGTGACCATAGGCCAGACTTGGATGGAAGTGTCTGGGAATGAGATTAGTCTGTTGTGGCTCGCCTCACCTATCCTGCCTTGTCTTTCCTTGTCCTTCCCCTCCCTCATCCTCTTCACTGATGAGCTTTGGATGATACACACTTGATCTCTATAAGGTGTGTGTGTGTGTGTGTGTGTGTGTGTGTGTGTGTGTGTGTGTGTGTGTGTGTGTGTGTGTGTGTGTGTGTGTGTGTGTGTGTGTGTGTAACATATCACCAGTGGAGGAAAAAGTACTGTCATACTTAATAGAAAATGACTCGAGTTAAAGTAAAAGTCTGAAAGTATTTGGTTTAAAATATACTTAAGAATCAAAGTAAATGTAATTGCTAAAATATACTTAAGTATCAAGAATAAACCAGATGGCACCATGTTCTTGATTTGTTTTATTTCAGACAGGGGCACACTCGAACATTCAGACATCATTTACAAACGAAGCATGTGTGTTTAGTGAGTCCGCCAGATCAGAGGCAGTAGGGATGACCAGGGATGAGAAGTGGGTGAATTTGACTATTTTCCTGCATTCAAAATATTTTGGGTGTCAAGGACAATGTATCAAGTAAAAAGTACAATATTTTCTTAACTTCAAAGCATGCCCAAAGTAAACTGTCTGCTACTCAGGCCCAAAAGCTAGAATATGCATATTATTATAAGATTTGGATAGAAAACACTCTGAAGTTTCTAAAACTGTTTGAACGATGTCTGTGAGTATAACAGAACTCATATGGCAGGCGAAAACCTGAGAAAAATCCAACCAGGAAGTGGGAAATCTGAGGTTTGTAATTTTTAAAGTGATTGCCTATCCAATATACAGTGTCTGTGGGGTCATATTGCACTTCCTAAGGCTTCCACTAGATGTCAACAGTCTTTAGAACGTTGTTTCAGGCTTCTACTGTGAATGGGGAGAGAATAAGAGCTAATTGAACCAGGTGTCTGGCAGAATGGCATAAGCTCAGTCACGCGCACAGCTGTGAGCACGGGTTGAGTTCCTTTTCATTTCTGAAGACAAAGGAATTGTCCGGTTGGAATATTATTGAAGATTTAAGATAAAAACATCCTAAAGATTGATTCTATACATCATTTGACATGTTTCAACGAACTGTAATAGAACTTTTTTGACTTTTCATCTGAACTTAGTGCTCGCGCATTTTATATTCGGAATAGTGAACTGAACGCGTGAACAAAAATGAGATATTTCGACATCAATATGGACTTTATCGAAACAAAACAAACATTTATTGTTGAACTGGGATTCCTGGGAGTGCATTCCGATGAAGATCATCAAAGGTAAATTAATATTTATAATGCTATTTCTGACTTTTGTTGACTCCACAACATGGTGGGTATCTGTATGGCTTGTTTTGGTGACTGAGTGCTGTACTCAGATTATTGCAAAGTGCGCCGTAAAGCTTTTTTGAAATCTGACACAGCGGTTGCATTAACCTGTTGAGGTGTACGGGGCAGTATTTTCACAGCCGGATGAAAAATGTACCCAAATTAAACTGGTTACTACTCTGGCCCAGAAACTAGAATATGCATAGTATTAGTAGATTCGGATAGAAAACACTCTGAAGTTTCTAAAACTGTTTGAATGGTGTCTGTGAATATAACAGAACTCATATGGCAGGCAAATGACTTAAATGTAAAAACCTGAGAAAAATCCAACCAGGAAGTGGAAAGTAAGATAATTGTAGTTCTTCTTTTGATTCTCTATCGAAACTACAGTTTCTGTGGGGTCACGTTGCACTTCCTAAGGCTTCCATTGGCTGTCAACAGCCTTCAGAAAGTTCTTTCAGCATTCTCCTGTCACTGGGCAGATAATAGGAGCTCAGTCAATCAGTGGACTGCCTGTGGACAAAGGGATTGGATACAAGCGATCGCGCGAGGCGCCGTTCCTTCTTTTTCTTCTTGAATGAATATGCTATTGTCCGGTTGGAATATTATCGCAATTTTACATAAAAAATACCATAAAGATTGATTTTAAACATCATTTGACATGCTTCTGAGTACGGTAATGGAACATTTAGACTTTTCTTCTCTGGTACTGCGCTCGCGTGTTATGCCTTTGGATAGTGCTCTGTACGCACGAACAAAACGGAGGTATTTGGACGTAAATATGGATTATTTTGAACAAAAACAACATTTTTTGTGGAAGAAGCAGTCCTGGGAGTGCATTCTGACGAAGATCAGCAAAGGTAAGAGAATATTTATAATATTAATTTAGGTTTAGGTGAGTTTAGGTGACCCCGAACTTGGCGGGTGTCTGTATAGCTTGCTGTGATGGCGAGCTATGTACTCAGAATATTGAAAAATGTGCTTTCTCTGTAAAGCTATTTTAAAATCTGACACAGTGGTTGCATCCAGGAGTAGTCTATCTATAATTCTTAAAATAATTGTTATATATTTTGTCAACATTTATGATGAGTATTTTTGTAAATTGATGTGCACATTCACCGGACGTTTTGGTGGGAATACATTTTCTGAACATCACGCGCCAATGTAAAATGCAGTTTTTGGTAATATATATGAACTTTATCGAACAAAACATACATGAATTGTGTAACATAATGTCCTAGGAGTGTCATCTGATGAAGATCGTCAAAGGTTAGTGCTTCATTTAGCTGGGTTTGGGGTTTTATTGACACATGTCCTTGCTTGGAAAATGGCTGTGTGATTATTTTTGTCTATGTACTCTCCTAACATAATCTAATGTTTTGAAATCGGACAATGTGGTTACATCAAGGAGAAGTGTATCTTTAAAATGGTGTAAAATAGTTGTATGTTAGTGTCCCACGTATCCCATAGAAGCTAAGGAGAAGTTAATCTTTAACTTCTTTGGGATAGGGGGCAATATTTTCACGGCCGGATAAAAAACGTACCCAATTTAATCTGGTTACTACTCCTGCCCAGAAACTAGAATATGCATATAATTAGTGGATTTGGATAGACAAGACTCTAAAGTTTCTAAAACTGTTTGAATGGTGTCTGTGAGTATAACAGAACTCATATGGCAGGCCAAAACCTGAGAAGATTCCATACAGGAAGTGCCCTGTCTGAAAATGTGTTGTCCTTCTGTTGCATCTGTGCTGTAACGTGACATTTTCTAAGGCTTCCATTGGCTCTCTAAAGCTACCAGAAAGTGGAATGGGGTGTCTCCTGTCTCTGGGCAAAGAATAGCAGCAGAATTTGTAAGTGGTCAGCCTGGGGACAGTGAGACTGAGATGCGCATTCACGAGACTACTCCATTTTTTTTTCAGCCTTTGAATGAATACAACGTTGCCCGGTTGGAATATTATTGCTATTTCATGAGAAAATGATTTTAAACAGCGTTTGACATGCTTCTAAGTACGGTAATGGAATATTTTTAATTTCTTTGTCACGAAATGCGCTCGCGTGTCCCCCTTCGCATAGTTACCTGAATGCATGAACTAAACAGAGCTATTTGAATATAACTATGGATTATTTGGAACCAAAACAACATTTGTTGTTGAAATAGAAGTCCTGGGAGTGCATTCTGACGAAGAACAGCAAACGTAATACAATTTTTCTATTAGTATTTCTGAGTTTAGTGAGCCCCAAACTTGGTGGGTGTCAAAATAGCTAGCCGTAATGGCCGAGCTATGTACTCAGAATATTGCAAAAAGGGGGCAGTATTTGCACGGCTGGATAAAAAAATGTACCCGATTTAATCTGGTTACTAATCCTACCCAGTAACTAGAATATGCATATACTTATTATATATGGATAGAAAACACTCTAAAGTTTCTAAAACTGTTTGAATGGTGTCTGTGAGTATAACAGAACTCATTTGGCAGGCAAAACCCTGAGACATTTTCTGACAGGAAGTGGATACCTGATGTGTTGTATTACCTTTAAACCTATGCCATTGAAAAACACAGGGGCTGAGGAATATTTTGGCACTGCCTATTGCTTCCACTAGATGTCACCAGCCTTTAAAAAGTGTTTTGAGTCTTCTGGAGGTAGATCTGACCGAACAAGAGCCATGGAACGATGATGGCCCATTAGACACCTGGCGCGCGAGTTCATGTTGGGTACCCTCGTTCCAATACGTTATAAAAGAGAATGCATTCGTCCACCTTGAATATTATTCATGTTCTGGTTAAAAAAGGCCCTAATGATTTATGCTATACAACGTTTGACATGTTTGAACGAACGTAAATATATTTTTTCCCCTCGTTCATGAAGTGAAGTCCGGCGGGCTTAGATCATGTGCTAACAAGACGGAGATTTTTGGACATAAATGATGAGCTTTTTTGAACAAAACTACATTCGTTATGGACCTGTGATACCTGGAAGTGACATCTGATGAAGAGAATCAAAGGTAATGGATTATTTACATAGTATTTTCGATTTTAGATCTCTCCAACATGGCCGTTTGTCTGTATCGCAACGCGTATTTTTCTGGGCGCAGTGCTCAGATTATTGCAAAGTGTGATTTCCCAGTAAGGTTATTTTTAAATCTGGCAAGTTGATTCCGTTCAAGAGATGTAAATCTATAATTCTTTAAATGACAATATAATATTTTACCAATGTTTTCTAATTTTAATTATTTAATTTGTGGTACTGACTTGACTGCCGGTTATTGGAGGGAAACGATTTCCTCAACATCAATGCCATAGTAAAACGCTGTTTTTGGATATAAATATGAACTTGATAGAACTAAAAATGCATGCATTGTCTAACATAATGTCCTAGGAGTGTCATCTGATGGAGATTGTAAAAGGTTAGTGCATCATTTTAGCTGGTTTTATGGTTTTGGTGACCCTGTCTTTGAATTGACAAAACATTACACACAACTCTTGTAAATGTACTGTCCTAACATACTCTAAATTTATGCTTTCGCCGTAAAACCTTTTTGAAATCGTAAAACGTGGTTAGATTAAGGAGATGTTTATCTTTCAAAGGGTGTAAAATAGTTGTATATTTGAAAAATTTGAATTTTGACATTTATTTGGATTCAAATTTGCCGCTCTTGAAATGCACCTGCTGTTGATGGAGTGCACCACGGGTGGGACGCGTGCGTCCCCCTAGCCCATAGAGGTTAAAGTAGGGAGCACCAGTGACTCGGTCTATAAAAAAGTGGTCAGATGAAGCAGATGCTAAACTACTGGACTGTTTTGCTATCACAGACTGGAACATGTTCCGGGATTCTTCCAATGACATTGAGGAATACACCACATCAGTCACTGGCTTTATCAATAAGTGCATCGAGGACGTCGTCCCCACAGTGACTGTAGGTACATACCCCAACCAGAAGCCATGGATTACAGGCAACATTTGCACTGAGCTGAAGGGTAGAGCTACCACTTTCAAGGTGTGGGACTCTAACCCGGAACCATCAAACAGGCAATGCATCAATACAGGGCTAAGATTGAATCATACTACACCGGCTCCGATGCTTGTCGGATGTGGCAGGGCTTGCAAACTATTACAGACTACAAAGGGAAGCACAGCCGCAAGTTGCCCAGTGACACGAGACTACCAGACGAGCTAAATCACTTCTATGCTCGCTTCGATGCAAGCAACACTGAGGCATGCATGAGAGCATCAGCTGTTCCCGAACCACTGTGTGATCACGCTTTCCGTAGCCAACGTGAGTAAGACCTTTAAACAGGTCTACATACACAAGGCTGCGGGGCCAGACGGATTACCAGGACGTGTGCTCCAAGCATGTGCTGACCAACTGGCAAGTGTTTTCACTGACATTTTCAGCATGTCCCTGATTGAGTCTGTAATACCAACATGTTTCAAGCAAACCACCATAGTGCCTGTCCCCAAGAACACAAAGGCAACCTGCCTAAATGACTACAGACCTGTAGGACTCACGTCCGTAGCCATGAAGTGCTTTGAAAGGCTGGTAATGGCTCACATCAACACCATTAGCCCAGAAACCCTAGACCCACTCAATTTGCATACCGCCCAAACAGATCCACAGATGATGCAAACTTTATTGCACACCACACTGCCCTTTCCCACCTGGACAAAAGGAACACCTATGTGAGAATGCTATTCATTGACTACAGCTCAGCATTCAACACCATAGTACCCTCAAAGCTCATCACTAAGCTAAGGAACCTGGGACTAAACACCTCCCTCTGCAACTGGATCCTGGACTTCCTGACGTGCCACCCCCAGGTGGTGAGGCTAGGTAGCAACACATCTGCCACGCTGACCCTCAACACTGGAGCTCCGCAGGGGTGCGTGCTCAGTCCCCTCCTGTACTTCCTGTTCACCCACGACTGCATGGCCAGGTACGACTCCAACACCATCATTAAGTTGCAACAGTGGGTGACACAACAGTGGTAGGCCTGATCACTGACAACGATGAGACAGCCTGTAGGGAGGTCGTCAGAGACCTGGCTGGGTGGTGCCAGAATAACAACCTATCCCTCAACATAACCAAGACTAAGGAGATGATTGTGGACTACAGGAAAAGGAGGACCGAGCATGCCCCCATTCTCATCGACAGGGCTGTGGTGGAGCAGGTTGAGAGCTTCAAGTTCCTTGGTGTCCACATCAACAACAAACTTGAATGGTCCAAACACACCAAGACAGTCGTGAAGAGGGCACGACAAAGCCTATTCCCCCTCAGGAAACTAAAAATATTTGGCATGGGTTCTGAGATCCTCAAAAGGTTCTACAGCTGCAACATTGAGAGCATCCTGACCAGTTGCATCACTGCCTGGTATGGCAATTGATCGGCCTCCGACCGCAAGGCACTTCAGAGGGTAATGTGTATGGCCCAGCACATCACTGGGGCAAAGCTGCCTGCCATCCAGGACCTCTACACCAGGCGGTGTCAGAGGAAGGCCCTAAAAATTGTCAAAGACCCCAGCCACCCCAGTCATAGACTGTTCTCTCCACTACCGCATGTCAAGCGGTACCGGAGTGCCAAGTCTAGGACAAAAACGCTTCTCAACAGTTTTTACTCCCAAGCCATAAGACTCCTGAACAGGTAACCAAATGGTTACCCGGACTATTTGCATTGTGTGCCCCCCCCCCAAACCCCTCTTTTACGCTGCTGCTACTCTCTGTTTATCATATATGCATAGTCACTTTAACTTTACATTCATGTACATACTGCCTCAATTGGCCCGACCAACCAGTGCTCCCGCACATGATCAAGAAGGCCAAAAAATAGTCAGAGAGGGCGCTTCCTGTTTGGAATCTTCTCAGGTTTTGGCCTGCCAAATGAGTTCTGTTATACTCACCCACACCACTCAAACAGTTTTAGAAACTTTGGAGTGTTTTCTATCCAAAGCTAATAATTATGTGCATATTCTAGTTTCTGGGCACGAGTAATAATCAGATTAAATCAGGTACGTTTTTTATCCGGCCGTGAAAATACTGCCCCCTATCCATAACAAGTGACTATGCATATATGATGAACAGAGAGTAGCAGTAGTGTAAAAAGAGGGGTTGGTGGGTGGTGGGACACAATGCAGATAGCCCAGTTAGCCAAAGTTTCTAAAACTGTTTGAGTGGTGTGGGTGAGTATAACAGAACTCATTTGGCAGGCCAAAACCTGAGAAGATTCCAAACAGGAAGCGCCCTTTCTGACTATTTTTTGGCCTTCTTGATCATCTCTATTTTACAGCTATTTAAAGACAAGACTCTCCTTTATCTAACCACACTGTCCGATTTCAAAAAGGCTTTACAGCGAAAGCAAAACATTAGATTATGTCAGCAGAGTACACAGCCAGAAATAATCAGACACCCATTTTTCAAGCTAGCATATAATGTCACAAAAACCCAGAAGACAGCTAAATGCAGCACTAACCTTTGATGATCTTCATCAGATGACACACCTAGGACATTATGTTATACAAAACATGCATTTTTTGTTCAATCAAGTTCATATTTATATCAAAAACCAGCTTTTTACATTAGCATGTGACGTTCAGAAAAAGCATACCCCCCGCAAACTTCCGGGGAATTCACTAACAATTTACTAAATTACTCACGATAAACGTTCACAAAAAGCATAACAATTATTTTAAGAATTATAGATACATTACTCCTCTATGCACTCGATATGTCCGATTTTAAAATAGCTTTTCGGATGAAGCACATTTTGCAATATTCTGAGTAGATAGCCCGGCATCACAGGGCTAGCTATTTAGACACCCGGCAAGTTTAGCCTTCACCAAAATCCCATTTACTATAACAAAAATGGTCTTACCTTTCCTGTTCTTCATCAGAATGCACTCCCAGGACTGCTACTTCAATAACAAATGTTGGTTTGGTCCAAAATAATACATCGTTATATCCGAATAGCGGTGTTTTGTTCGTGCGTCCCAGACACTATCCGAAATGGTAAATAACGGTCGCCGCATGGCACATTTCGTGACAAAAAAATTCTAAATATTCCATTACCGTACTTCGAAGCATGTCAACCGCTGTTTAAAATCTATTTTTATGCCATTATTCTTGTAAAAAAGCGATAATATTCCGACCGGGAATCTGCAATTAGCTAAACAGCCGAAGGAAAATACTGCACGGGGTCGAATCGGGCACGAATTGTCCTCTGATGGGCCACTTGGAAAAGGCGATAATGTGTTTCAGCCTGAGGCTGCCTCGTCATCGTTCAGGTTTTTCCCGGGCTCTGAGAGCCTATTGGAGCCCTAGGAAATTTCACGTTACAGCTAAGATCCTGACTCTTCAATACACAGAAGCAAGAACAACAACACCTTGTCAGACAGGCCACTTCCTGCATGAAACCTTCTCAGATTTTTGCCTGCCATAGGAGTTCTGTTATACTCACAGACACCATTCAAACAGTTTTAGAAACTTTAGGGTGTTTTCTATCCAAAGCCAATAATTATATGCACATTCTAGTTACTGGGCAGGAGTCGTAACCAGATTAAATCGGGTACGTTTTTTATCCGGATGTGAAAATACTGCCCCCTAGCCCAAAGAAGTTAACTGACATTTTGGGATATAAAGAAGGATTTTATCTAACAAAACGACCATGCATGTTGAAGCTGGGACCCTGTGGATTGCAAATCAGAGGAAGATTTTCAAAAAGTAGGTGAATACTTAATCACTATTTGTAATTTTATGAAGCCTGTGCTGGTTGAAAAATATTTTGATGTGTGGCGTCGTCCTCTGGAAAGCCTTTTGTAAATTGGACAATGCAGTTAGATGAACAATACTTTAAACTTTTAACCGATATAAGACACTTGTATGTACCTAAATGTTTATAAAATCCATCATTGTTATGATTATTTATTTGAATTGCGCGCCCTCCAATTTCACCGGAAGCTGTGATTTTCTTAAGTATAGGCGGGACGCCTATTTTACTTAACCTGTTGGGTCTAGGGGGCAGCATTTGCACGTCTGGATAAAAAAAATGTACCCGATTTAATCTGGTTACTAATCCTACCCAGTAACTAGAATATGCATATACTTATTATATATGGATAGAAAACACTCTAAAGTTTCTAAAACTGTTTGAATGGTGTCTGTGAGTATAACAGAACTCATTTGGCAGGCAAAACCCTGAGACATTTTCTGACAGGAAGTGGATACCTGATGTGTTGTATTGACTTTAAACCTATCCCATTGAAAAACACAGGGGTTTAGGAATATTTTGGCACTTCCTATTGCTTCCACTAGATGTCACCAGCCTTTACAAAGTGTTTTGAGTCTTCTGGAGGGAGATCTGACCGAACAAGAGCCATGGAACGATGATGTCCCATTAGACACCTGGCGCGCGAGTTCATGTTGGGTACCCTCGTTCCAATACGTTATAAAAGAGTATGCATTCGTCCACCTTGAATATTATTCATGTTCTGGTTAAAAAAGGCCCTAATGATTTATGCTATACAACGTTTGACATGTTTGAACGAACGGAAATATATTTTTTCCCCTCGTTCATGACGAGAAGTCCGGCTGGCTTAGATCATGTGCGAACAAGACGGAGATTTTTGGACATAAATGATGAGCTTTTTTGAACAAAACTACATTCGTTATGGACCTGTGATACCTGGAAGTGACATCTGATGAAGAGAATCAAAGGTAATGGATTATTTACATAGTATTTTCGATTTTAGATCTCCCCAACATGACGTCTAGTCTGTATCGCAACGCGTATTTTTCTGGGCGCAGTGCTCAGATTATTGCAAAGTGTGATTTCCCAGTAAGGTTATTTTTAAATCTGGCAAGTTGATTGCGTTCAAGAGATGTAAATCTATAATTCTTTAAATGACAATATAATATTTTACCAATGTTTTCTAATTTTAATTATTTAATTTGTGACGCTGACTTGACTGCCGGTTATTGGAGGGAAACGATTTCCTCAACATCAATGCCATAGTAAAACGCTGTTTTTGAATATAAATATGAACTTGATAGAACTAAAAATGCATGCATTGTCTAACATAATGTCCTAGGAGTGTCATCTGATGGAGATTGTAAAAGGTTAGTGCATCATTTTAGCTGGTTTTATGGTTTTGGTGACCCTGTCTTTGACTTGACAAAACATTACACACAACTCTTGTAAATGTACTGTCCTAACATACTCTAAATTTATGCTTTCGCCGTAAAACCTTTTTGAAATCGTAAAACGTGGTTAGATTAAGGAGATGTTTATCTTTCAAATGGTGTAAAATAGTTGTATTTTTGAAAAATTTGAATTTTGACATTTATTTGGATTCAAATTTGCCGCTCTTGAAATGCACCTGCTGTTGATGGAGTGCACCACGGGTGGCACGCTAGCGTCCCACCTAGCCCCAAGAGGTTAAGTACTTTAAACCACTGCATATAACAAATCATATCTCTGTCTGCCCTCTTTCTTTCTTTCTTTCTTTCTTTCTTTCTTTCTTTCTTTCTTTCTTTCTTGCTAACTTCTTTCAATATCTATCCCTCATTCCCATGTTTAACCTGTCAGTCTATATGTCTGACTGTCCTACCCCCGTGCATCCTTCCTTTCTTTCCTCTCTCTTACAGCTTCTGTCTTTCGACTACATAGCCATGCAGTCCTGCTGTAGTAGACATCAAAGTCTCGATCTCTTCCCTCTCATATTTATAGTATAGTTTTTAACACCCAAAGTTCAGACCCAATCCTAGCTTTTCCCCTTCTTCCGCCTCGTTCTCCCCTTCCACCTGCCCCCTCTTTTCCCCCACTCCCATCTGTCCCCATTCTCTCCCTTCCTTTCCCCCTCTTCACTCTTCCCTCTGCTCCTCCCCTCTTTCCCCCCACTTCCACCTGTCCCCCTTCCTCCTGTCATCCCTCTCTCACTTATTCCTGTCATTTCTGCTGCTGGGCCTCATGACTGCTGAGTGCATCAGCAACTCACACAATATCCTCACATACGCATGCACACACACTCCGAGCCCCCAATGCTAACAACTTACTGGAATAGAAACACTGGTCACGCTTGAAGAGGGCATGTGCATACAGACTCATATCTCCCTCACTAACTTTAAGCATCAGCCTTCAGAGCAGCTCACAGATCACTGCACCTGTACATAGCCCATCTGTAAATAGCCTATCCAACTACCTTATCCCAATATTCTTTTTTTTCTTCACTCCTTTGCACCCCAGTGTCTCTTCTTGGATATTCATCTTCTGCTCATCTATCACTCCAGTGTTTAATTGCTAAATTGTAATTACTTCGCCACTACGGCCTATTTATTGACTTACCTCCCTAATCTTAACTCATTTGCACACACTGTATATATATTTTTTCTATTGTGTTATTGACTGTATGTTTGTTTATTCCATTTGTAACTCTGTGTTGTTGTTTGTGTTGCACTGCTTTGCTTTATCTTAGCCAGATCGCAGTTGTAAATGAGAACTTGTTCTCAACTGGCCTACCTAATAAAAAAACACTCCCTCCACTGTAAGTCCATTCTGCCCATATCTCATTTGGACAAGAGGAATACCTATTTAAGAATGCTGTTCATCGACTACAACACTACAGTGCCCTCCAAGCTCATCACTTAGTTCGGGGCCCTAGGTCTGAACCCCACCCTGTGGTCTTGGACTTCCTGATGGGCTGACCCCAGGTGGTGAAGGTAGGAAACAACACCTCCACTACGCTGATCCTCAACACGGGGGCCCCACAAGGGTGTGTGCTCTGCCCCCTCCTGTACTCCTGTTCACCAATGGCTGCATGGCCACGCACGTCTCCAAATCAATCATCAAGTTTTCAGATTATATAATAGTGGTAGGCCTGATTACCAAAAATGACGAGACAGCCTACAGGGATGAGGTGAGGGCCCTGGTGGAGTGGTGCCAGGAATGCACATGACGGACAACCTGAAATGGTCCATCCACACTGCAACAGCACCTGTTCAACCTCATGAGGCTGAAGAAATTCGGCTTTGCCCCTAAGACCCTTGCAAACCTCTACAGATGCATCATTGAGCGCATCCTGTTGGTCTGTATCACCACCTAGTAGAGAAGGGTGTAATTGCAGAACGCAATTAGAGGTGTTTTCTCATATAGCCATTTCTTGATATCAAGTAACACCCATTGTTGATCGCCATTGATCCGTGGCTGATTATTTTGTGTCGTGGACAACAGTTGTTGACAACTTTAGCATTGTAGCTAAGCCTAACCCTAACCCTTTTCTTAATTTTATCATCAGTCTCCTAGCCTGCCATGCTAATTCACCTAACCTGCCATGCTAGATCACCTAACATGTCATGTTAATTATCCTAACCTGCCACGTTTGTTATCTTAACCTGTTATGTAAACAAATCATCTGTGTCGAGAAACCACCAGTAACACTGGAGCTGACCAACGGCAGGTATAAATGGGCGTTTCCTGATATCAGGGAACACCCACATCAAGAAAGCCTCAAATTGCAGTCTGCAATTACACCATATTCGCCTGGTACGGCAATTGCACTATCTGCAACTGCAAGGGTCTCCAGAGGGTATTGCGGTCAGCCAAATGCATCACCGGGGGCACACTGCCTGCCCTCCTTCACATCTACAGCACCCGGTGTCACAGGAAGATCAAATACCTCAGCCATCTGAGCCACGGCCATGTAGAAGGTGGAGACAGTACAGGTACATCAAAGCTGGGGCAGAGAGACCGAAAAACAGCTTTATTTTCAGGCCAACAGAATTAAATATTCAAAGCTAACCAGCCAATACCCTGCCCAGCTGAACTTAGTCACTGTTACTAGCTGGCACTCTACCCTGCACCTTAGAGACTGCTGCCATATGTACATAGTCATTGAACACTGGTCACTTTCAATTCTAGACACATACTATATAACTACTACACACACCTTTTCATAATGTCTATACACACCATCATATAGATATTTACATTTAGCAGATGCTTTTATCCAGAGAAACTTACAGTAGTAAGTAGATACATTTTTGTACTTGTCCCCCGTGGGAATCAAACCCACAACCCTGGTGTTGTAAGCGCCATGCTCTGCTAACTGAGCCACACTACAACTACATTTTTATTGATTCTGACATTGCTCGTTCTGATTTCATTTTTGGGATTTGTGTGTATTGTTCTGTATTGTTAGGTATTACTGCACTGAAGCTAGAAATATAAGCATTTTGCTGCACCTGTGATAACATCTGCAAAATATGTGCAAGCGACCAATACAATTTGATTTGATGATTTGATTGGAGACACATCATCTTTTTAAAATAGACAATGCTTATAGGGATGACCAAAATTAAGTGTGTGTGTGTGTGTGTGTGTGTGTGTGTGTGTGTGTGTGTGTGTGTGTGTGTGTGTGTGTGTGTGTGTGTGTGTGTGTGTGTGTGTGTGTGTGTGTGTGTGTGTGTGTGTGGAGAGAGGAGGTTACGTGTCTCAGTTATTAAATGGGAGATCAGCAGCTGAAGGGAATACTACTGACTGACAGACATCCAAACACAAGGGTACCAAATATAGATCAATTTCCTTTATCTGTCCTTCCTCTTCCTCTATCCTCTCCCTCTATCCCCTCCATTACACTCCCTATGCATTCATATTCCACTAGGCACTTATGGCTGAAATCCTAGATATTCATATAGTCACTATTTATTTGGGTAGTGAGTCAGCAAAAAATGAAGACTTTCTGTTGCCATCTCTGTATAATGGATTAATAATTATCTATTTCAACAGTAATACTTAAGTAGCTACAGATGTTTTTGTAGAAGACCGATTTTCGGGATGTCTCATGTGACAATCATCGCTCTAGCTCTGCCATCTTTCACCGCAGATGGGATGTCTCATGTGACAATCACCGCTCTAGCTCTGCCATCTTTCACCGCAGATGGGGAAGTGCGACATAGGCGGATGTGATGATTAAGATGCATCCATTACCTTAAACTGACAGATTTTTTTATTATATTACTTAGATTCACCAACTACTTCTCTGATAGAGTTCAGTGTGTCAAATCGGAGGGCCTGTTGTCCGGACCTCTGGCAGACTCTATGGGGATGCCACAGGGTTCAATTCTTGGGCCAACTATTTTCGCTGTATACATCAATGATGTCGCTCTTGCTGTTGGTGAGTCTCTGATCCACCTCTACGCAGACGACACCATTCTGTATACTTCTGGCCCTTATTTGGACACTATGTTAACAACCCTCCAGACGAGCTTCAATGCCATACAACTCTCCTTCCGTGGCCTCCAACTGCTCCTAAATACAAGTAAAACTAAATGCATGCTTCAACCGATCGCTGCCTGCACCTGCCCGCCTGTCCTGCATCACTACTCTGGAAGGTTCTGACTTAGAATATGTGGACAACTACAAATACCTAGGGGTCTGGTTAGACTGTAAACTCTCCTTCCAGACTCACATCAAACATCTCCAATCCAAAGTTAACCTCTATGGGCTAGGTGGGACGCTAGCGTGCCACCCGTGGTGCACTCCATCAACAGCAGGTGCATTTCAAGAGCGGCAAATTTGAATCCAAATAAATGTCAAAATTCAAATTTTTCAAACATACAACTATTTTACACCCTTTGAAAGATAAACATCTCCTTAATCTAACCACGTTTTACGATTTCAAAAAGGTTTTACGGCGAAAGCATAAATTTAGAGTATGTTAGGACAGTACATTTACAAGAGTTGTGTGTAATGTTTTGTTAAGTCAAAGACAGGGTCACCAAAACCATAAAACCAGCTAAAATGATGCACTAACCTTTTACAATCTCCATCAGATGACACTCCTAGGACATTATGTTAGACAATGCATGCATTTTTAGTTCTATCAAGTTCATATTTATATCCAAAAACAGCGTTTTACTATGGCATTGATGTTGAGGAAATCGTTTCCCTCCAATAACCGGCAGTCAAGTCAGCGTCACAAATTAAATAATTAAAATTAGAAAACATTGGTAAAATATTATATTGTCATTTAAAGAATTATAGATTTACATCTCTTGAACGCAATCAACTTGCCAGATTTAAAAATAACCTTACTGGGAAATCACACTTTGCAATAATCTGAGCACTGCGCCCAGAAAAATACGCGTTGCGATACAGACTAGACGTCATGTTGGGGAGATCTAAAATCGAAAATACTATGTAAATAATCCATTACCTTTGATTCTCTTCATCAGATGTCACTTCCAGGTATCACAGGTCCATAACGAATGTAGTTTTGTTCAAAAAAGCTCATCATTTATGTCCAAAAATCTCCGTCTTGTTAGCACATGATCTAAGCCAGCCGGACTTCTCGTCATGAACGAGGGGAAAAAATATATTTCCGTTCGTTCAAACATGTCAAACGTTGTATAGCATAAATCATTAGGGCCTTTTTTAACCAGAACATGAATAATATTCAAGGTGGACGAATGCATACTCTTTTATAACGTATTGGAACGAGGGTACCCAACATGAACTCGCGCGCCAGGTGTCTAATGGGACATCATCGTTCCATGGCTCTTGTTCGGTCAGATCTCCCTCCAGAAGACTCAAAACACTTTGTAAAGGCTGGTGACATCTAGTGGAAGCAATAGGAAGTGCCAAAATATTCCTCAGCCCCTGTGTTTTTCAATGGCATAGGTTTAAAGGTAATACAACACATCAGGTATCCACTTCCTGTCAGAAAATGTCTCAGGGTTTTGCCTGCCAAATGAGTTCTGTTATACTCACAGACACCATTCAAACAGTTTTAGAAACTTTAGAGTGTTTTCTATCCATATATAATAAGTATATGCATATTCTAGTTACTGGGTAGGATTAGTAACCAGATTAAATCGGGTACATTTTTTTTATCCAGACGTGCAAATGCTGCCCCCTAGCCCTAACAGGTTAAATAAAGAATTGGCTTCCTATTTCGCAACAAAGCATCCTTCACTCATGCTGCCAAACATACCCTAGTAAAACTGACCATCCTACCGATCCTCGACTTCGGCGATGTCATTTACAAAATAGCCTCCAATACCCTACTCAACAAACTGGATGCAGTCTATCACCGTGCCATCCGTTTTGTCACCAAAGCCCCATATACTACCCACCACTGCGACCTGTACACTCTCGTTGGCTGGCCTTCGCTTCATAATCGTCGCCAAACCCACTGGCTCCAGGTCATCTACAAGACCCTGCTAGGTAAAGTCCCCCCTTATCTCCGCTCACTGGTCACCATAGCAGCACCCACCTGTAGCACGCGCTCCAGCAGGTATATCTCTCTGGTCACCCCCAAAGCCAATTCCTCCTTTGGCCATCTCTCTTTCCAGTTCTCTGCTGCCAATGACTGGAACGAATTACAAAAATCTCTGAAACTGGAAACACTTATCTCCCTCACCAGCTTTAAGCACCAGCTGTCAGAGCAGCTCACAGATCACTGCACCTGTACATAGCCCATCTATAATTTAGCCCAAACAACTACCACTTCCCCTACTGTATTTATTTATTTTATTTTGCTCCTTTGCACCCCATTATCTCTATTTCTACTTTGCACTTTCTTCTACTACAAATCTACCATTCCAGTGTTTTACTTGCTATATTGTATTTACTTTGCCACCATGGACTTTTTTGCCTTTACCTTCCTTATCTCACCTCATTTGCTCACATCGTACATAGACTTATTTTTCTACTGTATTATTGACTGTATATTGGTTTTACTCCATGTGTAACTCTGTGTTGTTGTATGTTGTTGAACTGCTTTGCTTTGTCTTGGCCAGGTCGCAATTGTAAATGAGAAATTGTTCTCAACTTGCCTACCTGGTTAAATAAAGGTGAAATAAATAAATAAATAAATAAAATATTGTCTCACCTGTGCATCAATTGAGTCTATGGGGTTAAATAATTCTAACATATTTGTAAACGTCATTAAATCTACAGTCGTGGCCAAACGTTTTGAGAATGACACAAATAATAATTTCCACAAAGTTTGCTACTTCAGTGTCTTTAGATATTTTTGTCAGATGTTACTATGGAATTCTGAAGTATAATTACAAGCATTTCATAAGTGTCAAAGCCTTTAAATGACAATTACATGAAGTTGATTCAAAGTGTCAATGTTTGCAGTGTTGACCCTTCTTTTTCAAGACCTCTGCAATCCGTCCTGGCATGCTGTTAATTAACTTCTGGGCCACATCCTGACTGATGGCAGCCCATTCTTGCATAATCAATGCTTGGAGTTTGTCAGAATTTGTGGGTTTTTGTTTGTCCACCCGCCTCTTGAGGATTGACCACAAGTTCTTAATGGGATTAAGGTCTGGATAGTTTCCTGTCAATGGACCCAAAATATCGATGTTTTGTTCCCCGAGCCACTTAGTTATCCCTTTTGCCTTATGGCAAGATGCTCCATCATGCTGGAAAAGTCATTGTTCGTCACTAAACTGTTCCTGGATGGTTGGGAGAAGTTTCTCTCGGAGGATATGTTGGTACCATTCTTTATTCATGGCTGTGATCTTAGGCAAAATTGTGACTGAGCCCACTCCCTTGGCTGAGAAGCAATCCCACACATGAATGGTCGCAGGATGCTTTACTGTTGGCATGACACAGGACTGATGGTAGTGCTCACCTTGTCTTCTTCGGACAAGCTTTTTTCCGGATGCCCCAAACAATCGGAAAGGGGATTCATCAGAGAAAATTACTTTACCCCAGTCCTCAGCAGTCCAATCCCTGTACCTTTTGCAGAATATCAGTCTGTCCCTGATGTTTTTCCTGGAAAGAAGTGGCTTCTTTGCTGACCTTCTTGACACCAGGCCATCCTCCAAAAGTCTTTGCCTCACTGTGCATGCAGATGCACTCACACCTGCCTGCTGCCATTCCTGAGCAAGCTCTGTACTGGTGGTGCTCCGATCCCGCAGCTGAATCAACTTTAGGAGACGGTCCTGGCACTTGCTGGACTTTCTTGGGCGCCCTGAAGCCTTCTTTTCAACAATTGAACCGCTCTCCTTGAAGTTCTTGATGATCCGATAAATGGTTGATTTAGGTGCAATCTTACTGGTAGCAATATCCTTGCCTGTGAAGCCCTTTTTGTGCAAAGCAATGATGATGGCACGTGTTTCCTTGCAGGTAACCATGGTTGACAGAAGAAGAAGAATGATTCCAATCACCACCCTCCTTTTGAAGCTTCCAGTCTGTTATTCGAACTCAATCAATATGACAAAGTGATCTCCAGCCTTGTCCTCGTCAATACTCACACCTGTGTTAACGAGAAAATGACTGTCATGATGTCAGCTGGTCCTTTTGTGGCAGGGCTGAAATGCAGTGGAAATGTTTTTGGGCGATTCAGTTCATTTGCATGGCAAAGAGGGACTTTGCAATTAATTGCAATTCATCTGATCACTCTTCATAACATTCTGGAGTATATGCAAATTGCCATCATACAAACTGAGGCAGCAGACTTTGTGAAAATGTATATTTGTGTCATTCTCAAAACTTTTGGCCACGACTGTACACAACTATCAGTGTTGAACCTTAACATTTGTAAAAGGTCCTGAACAGTCATTCTGATTCCCATGTAAATTAGCCTTATGAGCAAATAAAATATCCCCCATCATTTTTGTGGGGGATAGAAATGCAATTTTTGGACAAGTACTTTGTCTCTCATGGCTAATTACCAGAAAGTTTGAAGAGACAGGCAGAGCAGGGGGGGGCTTATATTCATGAGCTCGCCTTGACTGACAGCTCTTTGAATTGCCTATGTCAAGAAACTTGAATGCAGTGAACGGTGTTGCAGTAAAACCATCTCAAGCAAATTTGGTGATAAACAACGCATTAATGATGTAAAAAAATATATGATGTTTGATGTTATTCACAGCAGTACTGATGGATGTGTTGACGTGACAACTGCGTCAGAGTTTGAATTACTCTTCCCCCCTTTTGTTCCATGCTTGCTGAAGACCTAGCTAGCCAGTAACTAGATAACACCAGACACAGCAGAAAGGGGAAATGTGTAAGTGTCTTTGCCATAGACGAATAGTGAAACATTTAATTTTATTTTCCAACACCCTACAGACAAATTTTGGCAACAGTAGAGTAGCTATCTGGTGACTATATATAAACCAAGCCCCTCTGCAAACACACCTTCATTGATGTTGGTTGCTAGGCAGTACTTATTTAAATTAGGTAAGAAAATATCATGTTACCATTGGTGTATTAAAATGAGAGTTAGGGTTACAATGGGCAAAAAAGGTCAATATCAGGGGATGTCTTTATCTATATAAATCTGGATATCTGACATTTTATTAGCTGTCAATATACATGCCCCAGATACGCATGTCCTTAATTTTGTATATGGAGTTAGTGTATTCTCCGTAATGGGACAGTTTCTACCTGCATCCAATCCAGACCTCAGAAATATCCCTGCTACCGTATGAGTCCAGGGAGATATCTGGGGTGAGATCCCTTCAAGACATGCCCCTAATGCTTGTGCACCCGCTTACATGTTTGTAGAATATTTTATCTCTGGAAAGGGTATGTGTCAACATGCTGACATATCTAAGCCTTTATACTTAGGCACATACTGTATCATATCTATAGTCATTACCTGATCAATTATGGATCCATATTTCTACAAAACTTCATGATTTCAATACATATCCTTACATGATATTTAATATTCATCCTCATGCAACTGATCAAAAAAGGACAAAATCTGACTCATGATCAATGTCCAGCGGCCAAATGATTTTACCTGTTCAGGAGCCAAAAATCATTGTGCTTCTTCACATGAAGGTGACATATCTGACCATACATTTGCACCATATTCAGTAGTAGGCTACAAAGCACAGAAAAACAAACGTCGTCATAAATAATCCAAAACACATCTTTGCTATTTCTGTTATAAAAATACAGCATAGCAAATACAAGGCTCCAATCACAACACCTGTTTTCTGTAAAGATACAAACGTAGGCCAATCTTAGCTAAACTTTTATTTATTTAACAGAAAATAAGAGTTGCACAAACTCAATACCCCTGCCAGCTCTGTTTTTTATAGACGATGGATGCAATGAGTGCAGATTGGGTTGTCAGTGGCGTCGGTCTCTTGCAGTGGCATCGGTCCCTCGCAGTCCAGTCCAGACACAACATGCATAAATCATGAATCAAAATTGTGTCAATATTGTAAGAAAATATTGTCATTTCACATAACCATACACAAGGTAGCTCCTCTACCTGCTTCATTCATCATGAGAAAACTAGCTGGAACAAGCTAGCTAGCCAAGTTGCTATATTAACCAGTAATACAAAATACGCCCAAACATTTTAAAACATTAGCTGTCACCTTGGAGCCTGATCAAGGGTAAAAATATCCCTGAAGGGAAGGAAATGTTGTTATTTGTTAGCTAGCTAGGCTACCAGTTAGCTTTTACCCTCCTACCAAGCCTAGCTAGCTTGCTAGCTAGCCCTACTGGCTGCTGGCCAAATTAGCAAACGTCCTTATTTTCAGCATATCAAAAAGCATATCAAGATCCGGATATGGACCTCAGCCAAGAGAAGTATATCTGGAATCAATATAGCTTATTATCTTGAATGTGCTGAGAAAACACAGATATGTGATGTATACAGTCAGTATTTGTCAACATGAAGAGAGAAAATAGGATGTCACATATCTCAGGATATCAAATGTCCATATCCGGCCTTCAGGAAATGTCCATGTGTGATATTTGGAGTAATCCCAATATCATATATGTTTTAAAGACACAACGGGATTCAGAATTTGCCAGGATAAGGTGCAAATCCACAAAACTCAAAATATGATTTGGAAATTGTTTATGATATTCTCTAGTATATCAAAGAGATTTCATGCAAAAATATCCTCTGATATGGACCCCTTTCGCTCAGTGTGATGTCATCCTATCCCTTTAATAATCCCACCTCCTGAAAAAGGTGTTTATCATGGAGGAGGGAACTAGTAACCATATGAACACACTTGATCAGTGTGGAAGCAAAAATCATTTTTCATATTGTCACCATCATATTTTGATCTGGTTTCCTTCCAATATCATCCAATTTCATGTAAAACATGACTTTGGCAGATTATGATCTTTAACAATATAACAGAACAGATTAACCGGAATGACATTTACTTTCACGAGTGGCCAAAAAAAGAACTCTGAATGCCACACCCCTACTAAGTCATGCCTCCAGTCTTCTGAGCTGACCCGCTGGGTCATATCGCAATAACCCAGCATCAATAATCCAGCCTCAACAACCCAAAATTAATTGTTTTAACAAAGAAACAACCCAACTAAGTGACCCAATGCCTGCAACCCAGAAGTTGGGTCATCAAAACAACCCAGCATTTTTTAGTGTGTATTAAAGCAACACAATGCTGTGCTTTAATCACGCCTCCATCACGTGCAATGGATGTCCCAAAAGGCACCCTATTCCCTACATATTGCCATTTTGGACACACAGACAGTCATCATTTTATGACATCTCCACCATGTGCAGGAGATTAGACAGTAATAGACATAGATTATAGATTAGCCATTGCTGACCAGAACAGCCCTGCGCCTTAACATGGAAATATCAACGCTATTTGTGTGACGGTTGTCTCAGTGTACCACAATGTTTTGTATCTCCCTTGGCAGTGTGTAGGGGGAGATCAGTGTGTGTGTGTGTGTGTGTGTGTGCATCACAAATTGACATTGGGACGGGATTAGTCGTAATGAAAGGAAACGACTACCATATATCCAATTGTTGATAGATACATTGGATCGCTGCCAACTCCAGCAGCATGTGATCACAACACAAAGGTCACATGTCTTACCTGTTACTCAGCATTACCTCTGCTCTCATAAGGGTCTTTATAGAATGGGCTTTTATGAGGTGTGTAGCGAGTGTGTGCGTCATGCGTGTGTGTGAGACAGAGAGATTGAGGGAATGAGTTTACAAGTTGCAATGTGACTGTGCTCAGAAATAGGAGAGGTTTGCACTTGGGCATTTGGCACACCATACCTTTACCCACGTATGGGTAGAAGTGTCGCATCTATACAGATCCAAAAATAAGATTACGCTCCCACATTCCTAACAACAACCAATTAATGCAAAACCGCAACAACTGACCTTAGATCGGCGTCTCTGACCAATGACCTCCAAGATGCCTTTTAGTCCATCTGTTCAACAGTGGAGCCTCCTCTGAGGAGGAAGGGGAGGACCATCCTCCTCAGTGAATTTCATATAAATAAAAATTGTGAAACAATAAAAAACTATAGTAAATATATTCATGTCACCAAATAACAGAATAAAGCACACTGTTTTGCAATGAAGGCATACAGTAGCCTGAACAGCCCTCTCTGGGGTAGCACCATGGTGTAGCCGGAGGACAGCTAGTTTCCGTCCTCCTCTGAGTACATTGACTTCAATACAAAACCTAGGAGGCTCATGGTACACAACCTCTTCCATAGACTTACAACATCCGGAGGACATTCTCCAACCTATTAGAGCTTTTGCAGTATGAAGTGACATGTTGTCGACCCAATCAAAGAATTAGAGAATGAATCTAGTACTGAAAGCACAAACTACATATAGCGAGCAATGCACTGTATAACATGTGGTGAGTAGTGGACTCAGAGAGAGAAAGATAATAGTTGAACAGTTTTGAAATAATACATTTCTTCAAAAAACTAAGGACAAGCAAGAGAGAGCGAAATATATATATATTTTTTAACTTATACTTACGTAGCTACTGAAGGCAGCTAGCTAGTTAGCCTACTCAAACACCCGGCTCAAACAGAGAGGGATGCTATGTTAGCTAGCTGGCTATGGCTATGGCTATCCAACACTGAAACTCTTCCAAGTCAAGGTAAGCTTTTAGTTTTATAAATGTATTGTTGGGTGAATTTTGGCCCATTCCTCCTGACAGAGCTGGTGTAACTGAGTCAGGTTTGTAGGCCTGCTTGCTCGCACACGCTTTTTCAGTTCTGCCCACATATTTTCCATAGGATTGATGGCCAATCCAATATCTTGACTTTGTTGTCCTTAAGCCATAACTTTGGAAGTATGCTTGGGATCATTGTCCATTTGGAAGACCCATTTGCGACCAAGCTTTAACTTCCTGACTGATGTCTTGAGATGTTGCTTCAATATATCCACATCATTTTCATTTCTCATGATGCCATCTACTTTGTGAAGTGCACCAATTACCAACAACGATGAGACAGCCTACAGAGAGGAGGTGAGGGCACACGGAGTGTGGTGTCAGGAAAACAACCTCTTGCTCAACGTCAACAAACAAAGGAGATGATTGTGGACTTCAGGAAACAACAATGGAAGCACCCCCCTATACATATTGATGGGACAGCAGTGGAGATGGTGGAAAGTTTTAAGTTCCTCAGCGTACACATCAAGGACAAACTGAAATGGTCCACCCACACAGACAGTGTGGTGAAGAAGGAGCAACAGCGCCTCTTCAACCTCAGGAGGCTGAAGAAATGTGTCTTGTTACCTAAAACCCTCACAAACCTTTACAGATGCACAATTGAGAGCATCCTGTCGGGCTGTATCACCGCCTGGTATGGCAACTGCACCGCCCACAACCGCAAGGCTCTCCAGAGGGTGGTGCGGTCTGCACAACGAATCACCAGGGGCAAACTACCTGCCCTCCACAACACCTACAGCACCCGATGTCAAGGCCAAAAAGACACATCAAGGACAACAATCACCTGGGCCACTGCCTGTTCACCCCACTGCCATCCAGAAACGCGAGGTCAGTACAGGTGCATCAAAGCTGGGACCGAGAGACTGAAAAACAGCTTCTATCTCAAGGCCAACAGACTGTTAAACAGCCATCACTGACACAGAGAGGCTGCTGCCTACATACAGATTCAAAATCATTGGCCACTTTATAAATGGATTACTAGTCACTTTAATAATTCCTCTTTAATAATGTTTACATTCAGTATCTTGCATTACTCATCTCATATGTATATACTGTTTTCTATACCATCTATTGCATCTTGCCTATGCCGCTCGGTCATCGCTCATCCATTTTCTTATTCCGTCCCTTAACTTAGATTTGTGTGTATTTGGTAGTTGTTGTGGAATTGTTAGATTACTTGTTAGATTTTTCTGCACTGTCGGAACTAGAAGCACAAGCATTACGCTACACTCGCAATAACATCTGCTAACCATGTGTATGTGACCAATAACATTTGATTTGACTCTCATCGATTTGAGTAATGACTATAAAATCACTTTAAATATCTGTACTCAGATACTCAGTACTCAGAAGGTCCCTATACAAGGAATAGGGTGCCATTTGGGACACAAAAAACAGTCAGAGTCTCTTTAGGTATGGGTTGCCATGGAAACAACTGCTTTGCAGTGGCTAAAGCGACAGAGACACAGTGTCTGGACGAGTGAGACATTAATTATTATTTACATTTTTACAAGCTATATGGGGGCAATACCAGAATAAATGATTGAATGATTCTGTCTCTTTGCAGCATAATCTGCAGAGCTGAGATTGTTGTATGCCCCATTTATACACTGAGTATACAAAACATTAGGAACACCTGCTCTTTCCATGACACAGACTGACCAGGTAAATCCAGGTGAAAGCTATCCCTTATGATCCCCACTTGTTTAATCCACTGTAGATGAAGAAGAGCAGACAGATAATAGAGGGATTTTTAAGCCTTGAGGCAATTGAGACATGGATTGTATATGTGTGCCATTCAGAGGCTGAATGGGCAAGACAAAATATTGAAGTGCCTTTGAACAGGGTGTGGTAGTAGGTGCCAAGCGCACAGTTTTGAATGTTTCATGAACTGCACTGCTGTGGTGTTTTCATGCTCAAAAGTTTCCTGTGTGTATCAAGAACGGTACACCACCCAAAGGACATCCAGCCAACTTGACACAACTGTGGGAATCATTGAAGCTAACATGGCCAGCATCCCTGTGGAATTGAGGCTGTTCTGAGGGCAAAAGGGTGTACAACTCAATATTAGGAAGGTGTTCCTAATGTTTTGTACTCTCAGTGTATAACATTCTGTTGGTGGCAAGAATTATGTATAGCAATATAAATTGAAAAACTCGAAGTGTTGAATCAACTGTTGTTTTGTGAGACTAATTCATTTTTGTAATTGTGTATCATTTCCAACTGCTGACCAAAGGAGGGGTTCGTGGCTACTGTATCACAGGGTAAAGAAGGAGTAATCTCTGAAGGAGACATTTGGCTCTCACACCCGTTGAAACTGTACTGCTACTGCCTCTTACCGTAGCTAACCAATGATAGAGGTCACCTTTGGATACAATATTCTCCTAATATCACCTCTTTGATAACCAAACAAATATATTATCTTCAAATATGTTATTTTATTTTATTGGAAGGAGGGTGTGTTTGGATGATTTAAACATAAATATTTTGCTCACATTTATATGTCATGAACAGTTTCTGTTTCAATTCTGCCACAGAAGTGGAGGCTGGAGAGAGGAGCTATAGGAGGACAGGCTCATTGTAATGGCTGGAATGGAATTAATGGAACGGTATCAAACACAAACGTATGGAAACCACGCATGACTCCATTCCATTTATTTCATTCTAGCCATTACAATGAGCCCGTCCTCCTATAGCTCCTCCCACCAGACGCCACTGTGCCACAGAGCATACTGTAGCCTATATTTAACGTTTCTATAAACCCTGACACATGAATCCTAGCTTCACTCATCTTTTCTTAGCACTGAATCTCCAATGAAAACATTGTCAATCACGACCCTATAATAGGAGGTGTACTGTGGCTGTAGGCCTGGAAACAGGGAAAGTGAACCATGATGAGAACCCTAATGACTCAGTCATTCCAATGACTGCAAGGCTGGGTGAGTCTACTGATTGTTACTCTACTGCTGCTTGCTTCTGGAGAATGGAATTGTGTGTGTGTGTGTGTGTGTGTGTGTGTGTGTGTGTGTGTGTGTGTGTGTGTGTGTGTGTGTGTGTGTGTGTGTGTGTGTGTGTGTGTGTGTAGACACTGTCATTATAAGGGCACATGGTGAGACTCAGATGCAGACACAGGAGGCAGATGGTTAGAGTCCAAGATGTTTATTAACAACCCAAAAGGGGTAGGCAAGAGAATGGTTGTGGATAGGAAAAAGGTCAAAACCAGTTCAGAGTTCCAGAGGTACAGAATGGCAGGCAGGCTCAAGGTCAGGGCAGGCAGGCAGGCAGGAATGGAGTCCAGAAAACAGGCAAAGGTCAAATCCAGGAGGACTAGTAGAAGAGAAAATAAAAGAAAAGCAGGAGCACGGGAAAGACCACACTGATTGACTTGAACATACCAGACAAACTGGCACAGAGAGACAGGAAACACAGGGATAAATACACCAGGGAAAATAAGTGACACCTGGAGGGGATGGAGACAATCACAAGGACAGGTGAAACAGATCAGGGTGTGACAGTCATTTGGAGTGTTATTACCCATAAGCATACCATCCAGGCAGCTAGCTACCAATAGCAAACATTGCCATGAAAATGAATGCAATGGCACGGCTCAGTTCATCTTCAATGTGTGTTAGTGTTTTTAAAGAAGGAATATATGGGGGTGTGTTGGCAGGTGATGGCAGCAAAACAAGTTTATAGAAGCAGTTCTGGAAATATGAAATGTATCCTAGTCAATCTGTCAGTGGGTGTAGTGATGGAAATCGTTTGTCTTTTTATGATGTGTTTTGAGTCAAATGGAGTGTTGGAGGTATGACAGAGTGTACACTGTAAGCCATGAAGCCCTAATGATGACGTCTGCTCAGTGCTTTGTAACTCAGTAATATTTAATATTTGTTCACCAGGAGTGTTGGTTTACACTAGCGACGTCATGGGACCCTCATCGCTCAAACAGTGAGAGTGAGTTGTGGAGAGGAGGGGCAGGCTTAAAAGACTCATGTGACCTAACACAAATTGGCATCTCTGTGCCAAAATATCCCCTGCAGTAAAGACACATACCTGTCCAGAGCAGAGCGCTGGTCGTCACGGCATTATTTACAGCATTCCAGAGGGTTTCTGTAATCTTTTTGAGCCAGGCAGGTCTCCTCCTCACACACAAACACGCACACACATGCACACACACATACTTGGGAGTACGCACACACAGTCGTGCATACAAACACTCCTTACCTCTCCTCACCCTCCTTCCTCACTCCTTTACCCCCCTCCTTCCCCCAGGACCTTATGGAAGGTTGGGCTGCAATCACCAGTCCAGATGCCATCTATAGACAGCCCTATTTATATTGCCATCAAAGAAATGGATTGCCCTTTCCGTGTGACTGACAAGATGGAATACCGGAATGAAACGCTCCATTGTTCTTCTTGCTGTAGTCATTCTGATTCTGCATTTGGTGATGTTTCTAAAGTGCTCAGAATTTCCACACTATTTGAGTTATGTCCGTCATTGACAGCACAATCATCTTATGGTGTTGTGTTGGAACAAAACAGAATCTGCTACAGCCCTGGATTGACGTGGTATATTTATGTCTTCTGCTTTTAGTTGAAATGGAGGAATGTGTTCACTCTACTGAGCAAAGCAAGCTCAGAGGTGAAGGTTGTTTTAAGGTTAGCTTAAGGTCATTCATCGTTTTCTTATGCGATTCATCATACTGACGGTTTGATCTCTGTGAAAGGCCAGCCACCCACTTACAAAACCAGTTCATCAATTGCTAAGGGGAATAGATAACTAGTGATCTTTTCGTATCATAGTTTACTCCAATTGTATATATATTTTTGCAATAATGTTAATAAAAAAAACATATAACCCCAAAAGAACATCCCACCCATATTTAGTCATGATTCTCATATCCTGTCTATAAAATACAGTCTACTCTCTTTCTTCTCCCTTCGAGCATAATTTTTTATCATTACAAGCATTTCACTACACCCGCAATAAAATCTGCTAAACACTTGTATGTGTCCAATAAAATTTCATTTGATTTGATAAACCACTCTGATCTGAAAACCCATTAAGAGGAAATTGCCACAACTCCCTGCTTATTTGAAGACAGTTCTTTGGTGGTGGCCCCATCAGCCAAGCCCCATGCTGTGATCAGGATGGCTTGCTATTAGTCGTTGACTGAGGATTGGCACGTTGTAAAATATTTATGTTATTCCCCTCGATGGCCAACTGTCATTCCTGATGCCTCATTGCACTAATAGATAGAGACCAGAGGACATTATGGATAATGTACACGGTGTCCCTTTTTACCAGAGCTGATGACTAAGTGGCCACCCGGTCTAGTTACATTGACCACCCCCCATTTATTTTTACACTGCTGCTAATCGCTGTTTATTATCTACGCATAGTCACTTTACCCCTAACTATATGCACAAATTACCTAGACTAACCTGTACCCTGCACATTGACTCGGTACCGGTATCCCCTGTATATACAGTTGTTCTTCCTTTAACCTGTTTGGGATAGGGGGCAGTATTTTCACGGCCGGATAAAACATGTACCCGATTTAATCTGGTTATTACTCCTGCCCAGAAACTAGAATATGCATATAATTAGTAGATTTGGATAGAAAACACCCGTAAGTTTCTAAAACTGTTTGAATGGTGTCTGTGAGTATAACAGAACTCATATGGCAGGCCAAAACCTGAGAAGATTCTATATGGGAAGTGTCCTGTCTGACCATTTCTTGGCCTAGGGGTTTTGGAGAGTGGTACTTCTGAGAACAATGACACTGGAGCGTGCGTGCATGTGATGACTCCATTTTCTTGTTTGAACGGATACAACGTCTCCCGGTTGGAAGAAGCTAGCTAGCTAACGAAGAACAACAAAGAATATCTAGTTAACAGAAGAAAAGAAAAAGAAAATCAGGACAGAAGAAAAAGGATATCAAAGTGAAACAGTTCTCTAAAGACACAAGAGACAATAATACAAGAAACAACACTTCTGTAGCTTGTCAACTATGTGTCTGTCTATCCCTGTTCTCTCCTCTCTGCACAGGCCATACAAACGCTTCACACCGCGTGGCCGCTGCCACTCTAACCTGGTGGTCCCAGCGCGCACGACCCACGTGGAGTTCCAGGTCTCCGGCAGCCTCTGGAACTGCCGGTCTGCAGCCAACAAGGCTGAGTTCATCTCAGCCTATGCTACCCTCCAGTCCCTAGACTTCCTGGCGCTGACGGAAACATGGATTACCACAGATAACACTGCTACTCCTACTGCTCTCTCTTCGTCTGCCCACGTGTTCTCGCATACCCCTAGAGCATCGAGCCAGCGGGGTGGTGGCACTGGAATCCTCATCTCTCCCAAGTGGACATTCTCTCTTTCTCCCCTGACCCATCTGTCTATCTCCTCATTTGAATTCCATGCTGTCACAGTTACCAGCCCTTTCAAGCTTAACATCCTTATCATTTATCGCCCTCCAGGTTCCCTTGGAGAGTTCATCAATGAGCTTGACGCCTTGATAAGTTCCTTTCCTGAGGATGGCTCACCTCTCACAGTTCTGGGTGACTTTAACCTCCCGACGTCTACCTTTGACTCATTCCTCTCTGCCTCCTTCTTTCCACTCCTCTCCTCTTTTGACCTCACCCTCTCACCTTCCCCCCCTACTCACAAGGCAGGCAATACGCTTGACCTCATCTTTACTAGATGCTGTTCTTCCACTAATCTCATTGCAACTCCCCTCCAAATCTCCGACCACTACCTTGTATCCTTTTCCCTCTTGCTCTCATCCAACACTTCTCACTCTGCCCCTACTCGGATGGTATTGCGCCGTCCCAACCTTCGCTCTCTCTCTCCCGCTACTCTCTCCTCTTCCATCCTATCATCTCTTCCCTCTGCTCAAACCTTCTCCAACCTATCTCCTGATTCTGCCTCCTCAACCCTCCTCTCCTCCCTTTCTGCATCCTTTGATTTTCTCTGTCCCCTATCCTCCAGGCCGGCTCGGTCCTCCCCTCCTGCTCCGTGGCTCGACGACTCACTACGAGCTCACAGAACAAGGCTCCGGGCAGCCGAGCGGAAATGGAGGAAAACTCGCCTCCCTGCGGACCTGGCATCCTTTCACTCACTCCTCTCTACATTCTCCTCTTCTGTCTCTGCTGCTAAAGCCACTTTCTACCACTCTAAATTCCAAGCATCTGCCTCTAACCCTAGGAAGCTCTTTGCTACCTTCTCCTCCCTCCTGAATCCTCCTCCCCCTCTCCCCCCCTCCTCCCTCTCTGCGGATGACTTCGTCAACCATTTTGAAAAGAAGGTTGACGATATCCGATCCTCGTTTGCTAAGTCAAACGACACCGCTGGTCCTGCTCACACTGCACTACCCTGTGCTTTGACCTCTTTCTCCCCTCTCTCTCCAGATGAAATCTCGCGTCTTGTGACGGCCGGCCGCCCAACAACCTGCCCACTTGACCCTATCCCCTCCTCTCTTCTCCAGACCATTTCCGGAGACCTTCTCCCCTTCCTCACCTCGCTCATCAACTCATCCTTGACCGCTGGCTACGTCCCTTCCGTCTTCAAGAAAGCGAGAGTTGCACCCCTTCTGAAAAAACCTACACTCGATCCCTCCGATGTCAACAACTACAGACCAGTATCCCTTCTTTCTTTTCTCTCCAAAACTCTTGAACGTGCCGTCCTTGGCCAGCTCTCCTGCTATCTCTCTCAGAATGACCTTCTTGATCCTAATCAGTCAGGTTTCAAGACTGGGCATTCAACTGAGACTGCTCTTCTCTGTGTCACGGAGGCTCTCCGCACTGCTAAAGCTAACTCTCTCTCCTCTGCTCTCATCCTTCTAGACCTATCTGCTGCCTTTGATACTGTGAACCATCAGATCCTCCTCTCCACCCTCTCCGATTTGGGCATCTCCGGCGCGGCCCACGCTTGGATTGCGTCCTACCTGACAGGTCGCTCCTACCAGGTGGCGTGGCGAGAATCTGTCTCCGCACCATGCGCTCTCACCACTGGTGTCCCCCAGGGCTCTGTTCTAGGCCCTCTCCTATTCTCGCTATACACCAAGTCACTTGGCTCTGTCATATCCTCACATGGTCTCTCCTATCATTGCTATGCAGACGACACACAATTAATCTTCTCCTTTCCCCCTTCTGATAACCAGGCGGCGAATCGCATCTCTGCATGTCTGTCAGACATATCAGTGTGGATGACGGATCACCAGCTCAAGCTGAACCTCGGCAAGACGGAGCTGCTCTTCCTCCCGGGGAAGGACTGCCCGTTCCATGATCTCGCCATCACGGTTGACAACTCCCTTGTGTCCTCCTCCCAGAGTGCTAAGAACCTTGGCGTGATCCTGGACAACACCCTGTCGTTCTCCACTAACATCAAGGCGGTGACCCGATCCTGTAGGTTCATGCTCTACAACATTCGCAGAGTACGACCCTGCCTCACACAGGAAGCGGCGCAGGTCCTAATCCAGGCACTTGTCATCTCCCGTCTGGATTACTGCAACTCGCTGTTGGCTGGGCTCCCTGCCTGTGCCATTAAACCCCTACAACTCATCCAGAACGCCGCAGCCCGTCTGGTGTTCAACCTTCCCAAGTTCTCTCACGTCACCCTGCTCCTCCTCTCTCTCCACTGGCTTCCAGTTGAAGCTCGCATCCGCTACAAGACCATGGTGATTGCCTACGGAGCTGTGAAGGGAACGGCACCTCCATACCTTCAGGCTCTGATCAGGCCCTACACCCAAACAAGGGCACTGCGTTCATCCACCACTGGCCTGCTGGCCCCCCTACCTCTGAGGAAGCACAGTTCCCGCTCAGCCCAGTCAAAACTGTTCGATGCTCTGGCACCCCAATGGTGGAACAAGCTCCCTCACGACGCCAGGACAGCGGAGTCAATCACCACCTTCCGGAGACACCTGAAACCCCACCTCTTTAAGGAATACCTAGGATAGGATAAAGTAATCCTTCTAACCCCCCCCCCCCCCCCCTTAAAAGATTTAGATGCACTATTGTAAAGTGGTTGTTCCACTGGATATCATAAGGTGAATGCACCATTTTGTAAGTCGCTCTGGATAAGAGCGTCTGCTAAATGACTTAAATGTAAATGTAATGTAATGGTTGGAATATTATCGAGAAAAATCGCATAAAAATTGATTTTAAACAGCGTTTGACATGCTTCGAAGTATGGTAATGGAATATTTTTAAATTTTTGGTCACGAAATGCGCTGGCGCAACACCCTTCGGATAGTGACTTGAACGCACGAACAAAACGGAGCTATTTGGATATAACTATGGATTATTTGGAACCAAAACAACATTGGGTGTTGAAGTAGAAGTCCTGGGAGTGCATTCTGACGAAGAACAGCAAAGGTAATCCAATTTTTCTTATAGTAAATCTGAGTTTGGTGAGTGCCAAACAATTTTTTTCTGCTTAATTCATTTGATTAATATTATGGTCTTTCTTTTCCAAGAAAACATTATTATACATCTGACAGACAGCGCCTGATTAAGTAACGCTAAAGAAAGATTAGAAAGAGGCAGATCTTATAGGAAGAGCCATGGACGTATAGCTGAGGGAAAGTGGGAAGTATCTGGGCAACTACAGTAAATTTTATTTAGAGAGAAGAAAATAGGAGAATAAGAAAGAGAGAAAAAGTTTTGTTAACATGGCAGGCTGGGGGGGAAGAGGTGACTGGCTTTCAAAAGTTGGTGCTGTACAACGTGACCGGTCGGGAGTAGGCTACTAAGTGACTGCGAGTGAAGAGCGAAATAATCCTAACATTGATTTATCAAGACCAGTCCCCATGCTTGTCTCAGAGAGCGCGAAACGGTGTTGACCACACGCGGGTAAGCTATTGCTTCAAATTCTATTATAACAATTGGATGACTTTGGGTGTTCCAGTAAGCAACAATTTGTTGCCTTCATTACCTTACATTATTCTTAAAATAACTCCAGCACAGAGAAAATAAAGGAGCCGTAAATAATTAAACAATGAAGTGATTGAATTCACAAATGCATTTGGCTGTTTTTAATATTTGCCATCAACCAAAAACACAGCATATACCGTGGTATTCCATTTCCAGCAAAACTATTCAAACCATCGACTCACTGATGGTTGAAGATTATGAGCGATCGGCAAAGGCAATCTGGAATCTGCTGGCATCACCGCACAACATCAACATCGCTCTAATACAGTCAGAAGACAGTTGAAGAAACTTGGGTGGACTTATGGCAAGGCTCTGTAAAACATGTTATTCATACAGTGGCTTGCGAAAGTATTCACCGCCCTTGGCCTTACAACCTGCAATTAAATCGATTTTTGGGGGGTCTGTATAATTTCATTTACACAACATGCCTACCACTTTGAAGATGCAAAATATTTTTATTGTGAAACAAACAAGAAATAAGACAAAAAACAGAACTTGAGCGTGCATAACTATTCACCCCCCCAAAGTCAATACTTTGTAGAGCCACCATTTGCTGCAATGTAACGTCTGCTTCCACCTCACACTCTCAAACACGTAGATCCCCTGAACGCAGCTCACTTTCCAGCTCACACTCTCAAACATATAGATCCCCTGAACGCAGCTCACTCTCCATATCCCAGTCACCTGAATTCTGATCACCTGTTCACACCCCTGTATATCATTATCACACACTATTTAGTTCAGTTCTTTGCAACCCATCATTGGGGGGGGGGGGGGGGGGTGGTATTGTTTGCTTTGTGACAGATTTCTAGTCGGAGCTCTGTTTTCCCCGCAATTTAATCCTCCTGTGTATGATAGTTTTTGCCTGTCTCACTAACGACGCCTCTTGCCTATTCCCTGCCTGTACCTTAGCCTATCGGATTTCCTGTTATCAACCGATTTCCTGATCTCCTGGATGATATTACTTGCCTTTTCCCTGCCTGTACTGTTGCCTTTTTGGACCCCTGTGTATGACTTTCTGCCTGCCTCTGGACCCAGCAATCTGCCTCCCCCTGTGGTTCTTTACAAATAAACACCTGCTGCGCCCTGTGCTTAAAACCAGCTCTCTGTCTCCAATCGTGTTCACTACAAGCAATTACAGCTGCAAGTATCTTGGGGCATGTCTGTATAAGCTTGGCACATCTAGCCACTGGTAGTTTTGCCCATACTTCAAGACAAAACTGCTCCAGCTCCTTCAAGTTGGATAGGTTCCGCAGGTGAACAGCAATCTTTAACCTGTCTGGGCTAGGTGGGATGTCACCGTCCCACTCTATTCAACAGCCAGTGGAACCGCGTGGCGCGAAATACAAAACCTCAAAAATGCAATAATTTAAATTTTTCAAACATATGACTATTTTACACCATTTGAAAGATAAGACTCCCGTTAATCTAACCACATTGTCCGATTTCAAAAAGGCTTTACAGCGAAAGCAAAACATTAGATTATGTTAGGAGAGTACATAGCCACAAATAATCACACAGCCATTTTCCAAGCAAGCATATATGTCACAGAAACCCAAAACACAGCTAAATGAAGCACTAACCTTTGATGATCTTCATCAGATGACACTCCTAGGACATTATGTTATACAATACATGAATGTTTTGTTCAATCAAGTTCATAATGTATATATATCAAAAACACCGTTTTTAACATTGGTGTGTGATGTTCAGAAAATGTATCCCCACCAAAAACTTTCGGTGAATTTACTAAATTACTCATCATAAATGTTGACAAAATACATAAATTATTTTAAGAATTATAGATACAGAACTCCTTTATGCAATCGCTATGTCAGATTTTAAAATAGCTTTTTGGCGAAAGCACATTTTGCAATGTTCTGAGTACATAGCTCAGCCATCAAGGCTAGCTATTTTGACACCCGCCAAGTTCGGGGCTCACTAAACTCAGAATTACTATTAGAAAAATTTTATTATGTTTGCTGATCTTCGTCAGAATGCACTCCCAGGACTGCTACTTCCACAAGAAATGTTGTTTTTGTTCCAAATAATCCATAGTTATATTCAAATACTTCCGTTTTGTTCGTGCATTCAGGTCACTATCCAAAGGGTAACACGCAAGCGCATATCGAGACAAAAAAATCTAAATGTTCCATTACCGTACTTAGAAGCATGTCAAATGCTGTTTACAATCATGCTGTTTACAATCACTTTTTATGGTATTTTTCTCGTAAAATAGCGATAATATTCCAACCGGACAATAGTATATTCATTCAAAGACGAAAATAAAAAACAGCGTGGTCTCGTGAATGCGCATCTCCAATCTCTTAGTCACCAGGCAGACCACTGACAAACTGAGCTACCATACTCTGCCCAGAGACAGGAGATGCCTCAATCCGCTTTCTGAACGCTTTAGAGAGCCAATGGAAGCCTTAGAATGTGCAACGTAACCCCACGGATACTGTAGTTTCGATAGAGAACCAAAATAAGAACTACAAATTCGCAGACAGGCCACTTCCTGCTTGGAATTTTCTCTGGTTTTTGCCTGCCATATGAGTTCTGTTATACTCACAGACACCATTCAAACAGTTTTAGAAACGTCCGAGTTTTTTCTACCCAAATCTACTAATAATATGCAAATATTTGACTCTGGGCCCGAGTATTAGGCCGTTTACTCTGGGCACGCTTTTCATCCGAAATTGAAAATACTGCCCCCTATACCTTGACAGGTTAAGTCATACCGCAGATTCTCAATTGGTTTGATGTCTTGGCTTTCAGTAGGCCATTCCAAGACATTTAAATGTTTCCCCTTATACCACTCAAGTGTTGCTTTAGCAGTATGTTTAGGGTAATTGTCCTGCTGGAAGGTGAACCTCCGTCCCAGTCTCAAATCTCTGGAAGACTGAAACAGGTTTCCCTCAAGAATTTGCCTGTATTTAGCGCCATCCAACATTCCTTCAATTCTGACCAGTTTCCTAGTCCCTGCAGATGAAAAACATCTCCACAATATGATGCTACCACCACCATGCTTCACTGTGGGGATGGTGTTCTCGGGGTGATTTTTTTATAACACAACCCTGACCTGTACTTCTCCACAACTTTGTCCCTGACCTGTTTGGAGAGCTCCTTGGTTTTCATGGTGCCGCTTGCTTGGTGGTGCCCCTTGCTGAGTGGTGTTGCAGACTCTGGGGCCTTTCCTGTGGCTCAGTTGGTAGAGCATGGTGTGTGCAACGCCAGGGTTGTGGGTTCGATTCCCACGGGGGGCCAGTACAAAAAAATAAAGAAAAATGTATGCATTCACTACTGTAAGTCGCTCTGGATAAGAGCGTCTGCTAAATGACTAAAATGTAAATGTAAATGTTTCAGAACAGGTGTATACATACTGAGATCATGTGACAGATCATGTGACACTTAGATTGCACTTTATTTAACTAATAGAAGGTAATTGGTTGCACAAGATCGTATTTAGGGATGAATACATATGCACGCACCACTTTTTCATTTTTAAATTTTAACAATTTATGAAACAAGTTTTTTTTTTCATTTCACTTCACCAATTTGGACTATTTTGTGTATGTCCATTACATGAAATCCAAATAAAAATAAATGTAAATTGCAGGTTCTAATGCAACAATATAGGAAAAACACCAAGGGGGATGAATACTTTTGCAAGGCACTGTATGTATTATTTTTTTCCCCACATTATATCGTAATGGATCCATTCATATATTTCAAGTCCCTGATCTCCACAAGAGTCTATTGTCCTGCTGATTGTTGAAATAAACACCTGCATTTTGAAAGAGTATTTTTAACCTCTCTAGGGAGTGTGGGACGCTACCGTCCCACCTGGCCAACATCCAGTGAAATTGTACAGCGCCAAATTCAAAAACAGAAATACTCATTTTAAAAATTCATAAAACATACAAGTATTATACATTGGTTTAAGATGAACTTGTTAATCCAACCACTGTGTCAGATTTCAAAAAGACTTTACGGCGAAAGCAAACCATGCGATTATCTGAGAACAGCGCCCAGCAGACAAATCATTACAAACAGTAACCAGCCAAGAAGAGGAGTAAAAAAAGTCAGAAATAGCGATAAAATGTATCACTTACCTTTGATGATTTTCATATGGTTGCACTCTCAAGACTCCATGTTACACAATAAATGTTTGTTTTGTTCGATAAAGTCCCTCTTTATATTCAAAAACCTCAGTTTTGTTGGTGCGTTTTGTTTAGTAATCCATTGGAACAATGCGCGGTCACAACACACAGACAAAATCTAAAAAGTACAATTAAAGTTCGTAGCAACATGTCAAACGATGTTTATAATCAATCCTCAGGTTGTTTTTGTCATAAATAATTGATCATATTTCAACCGGACAATAGCTTCATCAATAGAAAAGGAAAAACAAGAAAGGCACACTCCCGGTCACGCGCAGGACTCATGTCTGGAAATTTCCACTGCCCTCTCATTGAAAGTGGTGTTTCTCCCTCATTTTTCAGAGTACAAGTCTGAAACAATGTTTAAAGACTGGCCATATGTAGTGGAAGCCATAGGGATTGTGAACTGGGTCATAAGTCTTTGTATGGTGGATAGACTTTCAATGGAAAAACAGCCATTTCAAAATAATGGCACTTCCTGGATGGATTTTCCTGAGGTTTTTGCCTGCCGTATCAGTTCTGTTATACTCACAGACATTATTTTAACAGTTTTGGAAACTTTAGAGTGTTTTCTATCCAAATGTAATTATATGCATATCCTAGCTTCTGGGCCTGAGTAGCAGGCAGTTTACTTTGGGCACGCTTTTCATCCAAAATTCCGAATGCTGCCCCCTACCCTAGTGAAGTTAACAAAAGCTCAAAGATGTTGATGAAGAAATACTGTACAGTATATAATTTCCATGACGTTTTGAAGGTTGCATGATGTTTTTAGTTAGAAATGTACAAATTTAGAGTACTTAATTGAGTACATTGCAAGTTGGGGGGATTTTCTTTCACACCTAGCCCGAGCTATCCTTTTGTAAAGGTTGATGAGTCTATTATCCTGCTAATAGGCCATCATTGAAACATTGTTTGCACCCATAGGTTTTAGGCCTGCAGTAGGTTATAATAATCCATGCCTTCTGGGAATGTCTAAAAGTCCAAAGTTATGGTTGGAGTTACAATAATGTACTATAGGCCTAATAATGCTAAAGATAATGCTTAAATAAATCTAATAATGGTCTTTACTGTCTGCTGCACATTTTTACATTGTATTCCATTTCCAGCAAGACTATTCAAGTGATCGACACACTGATGCATGAAGATGATGAGCGATCAGCAAAGGCCATCTGGAATCTGCTGGCACAACAACAACATCGCTTTATTCACAGTCAGCAGACAGTTGAAGACATTTGCGTGGACTTATGGAAGGCTCCGTAAGACATTTTATATATATACAGTTGAAGACGGAAGTTTACATACACGAAGGGCACTTTTCGGCATTTGCTGTATGATTGATGAGAAACTCCATATTGCAAATGTACGGTCTGTTACTAGACGTCCGCGAATGTTTCTAAAATTTGCCGACAGCGGCAGCCTGTGCACCGGGGCCAGATCTTCCGGGAAGACATCGAATAAAGTCTCTCGGACATTCGGTTTCCGTTTTATAAAATGTAAAATTTTGGGGGTTTTTCACATTTTTCTGCTGTCCCGGTAAATTCCAGCAGATGGCGAAAGGAATCTTATTGCAAATGTACGAAACATCACCAATCACGACATGGCCATTTCTCCTAAACGGAAAATACTTTGAAGACGAAACTTGGTATGCATAGGTTTGGCAAAATGGGCAGTTAGCCCAGAAACAAGATGGTGTCGAGGCCTCAAAAATTAAAATAGAGCGCTAATTTGACCACTTCACGTCAAAGTACATGAACCTACGGTGTCAGGAAAAAAAGAACCAGACATTTATCTATCGTAATTTAACCTCTCTGGGCTAGGCGGAACGTAATCGTCCCACCTACGCAACAGCCAGTGTAATCCCGTGACGCAATTGTCAAATACCTTAGAAATGCTATTACTTCAATTTCTCAAACATATGACTATTTTACACCATTTTAAAGACAAGACTCTCGTTAACCTGTTAGGGCTAGGGGGCAGCATTTGCACGTCTGGATAAAAAAAATGTACCCGATTTAATCTGGTTACTAATCCTACCCAGTAACTAGAATATGCATATACTTATTATATATGGATAGAAAACACTCTAAAGTTTCTAAAACTGTTTGAATGGTGTCTGTGAGTATAACAGAACTCATTTGGCAGGCAAAACCCTGAGACATTTTCTGACAGGAAGTGGATACCTGATGTGTTGTATTGACTTTAAACCTATCCCATTGAAAAACACAGGGGCTGAGGAATATTTTGGCACTTCCTATTGCTTCCACTAGATGTCACCAGCCTTTACAAAGTGTTTTGAGTCTTCTGGAGGGAGATCTGACCGAACAAGAGCCATGGAACGATGATGTCCCATTAGACACCTGGCGTGCGAGTTCATGTTGGGTACCCTCGTTCCAATACGTTATAAAAGAGTATGCATTCGTCCACCTTGAATATTATTCATGTTCTGGTTAAAAAAGGCCCTAATGATTTATGCTATACAACGTTTGACATGTTTGAACGAACGGAAATATATTTTTTCCCCTCGTTCATGACGAGAAGTCCGGCTGGCTTAGATCATGTGCTAACAAGACGGAGATTTTTGGACATAAATGATGAGCTTTTTTGAACAAAACTACATTCGTTATGGACCTGTGATACCTGGAAGTGACATCTGATGAAGAGAATCAAAGGTAATGGATTATTTACATAGTATTTTCGATTTTAGATCTCCCCAACATGACGTCTAGTCTGTATCGCAACGCGTATTTTTCTGGGCGCAGTGCTCAGATTATTGCAAAGTGTGATTTCCCAGTAAGGTTATTTTTAAATCTGGCAAGTTGATTGCGTTCAAGAGATGTAAATCTATAATTCTTTAAATGACAATATAATATTTTACCAATGTTTTCTAATTTTAATTATTTAATTTGTGACGCTGACTTGACTGCCGGTTATTGGAGGGAAACGATTTCCTCAACATCAATGCCATAGTAAAACGCTGTTTTTGGATATAAATATGAACTTGATAGAACTAAAAATGCATGCATTGTCTAACATAATGGCCTAGGAGTGTCATCTGATGGAGATTGTAAAAGGTTAGTGCATCATTTTAGCTGGTTTTATGGTTTTGGTGACCCTGTCTTTGACTTGACAAAACATTACACACAACTCTTGTAAATGTACTGTCCTAACATACTCTAAATTTATGCTTTCGCCGTAAAACCTTTTTGAAATCGTAAAACGTGGTTAGATTAAGGAGATGTTTATCTTTGAAAGGGTGTAAAATAGTTGTATTTTTGAAAAATTTGAATTTTGACATTTATTTGGATTCAAATTTGCCGCTCTTGAAATGCACCTGCTGTTGATGGAGTGCACCACGGCTGGCACGCTAGCGTCCCACCTAGCCCATAGAGGTTAACCTGTTAGGGCTAGGGGGCAGTATTGACACGGCTGGATAAAAAACGTACCCGATTTAATCTGGTTACTACTCCTGCCCAGTAACTAGAATATGCATATAATTATTGGCTTTGGATAGAAAACACCCTAAAGTTTCTAAAACTGTTTGAATGGTGTCTGTGAGTATAACAGAACTCAAATGGCAGGTCAAAACCTGAGAAGATTATGTACAGGAAGTACCCTGTCTGACCATTTCTTGAACTTCTTTGCCATCTCTATTCATTACAAATCATCTCTGCTGTAACGTGACACTTCCTACGGCTCACATGGTCTCTCAGAAGGTGGCAAAAAGCTGAATCGTGGCTTTGCAGGCTCTGGCTGAAACAAAGTAGCGCGTTTGGGTAGTGGCTGGTTACAGTACTGTGAGAGTCAGGCTCGTGCCCGCGTCGACCGAAAGCTTTCTTTTCCTTTGTCTGTTTACCTAAAAGGATATTCCCGGTCGGAATATTATCGCTTTTTTACGAGAAAAATGGCATAAAAATGGATTTTAAACAGCGGTTGACATGCTTCGAAGTACGGTAATGGAATATTTAGATTTTTTTGGGGTGTCTGATTATTTCTGGCTGGGTACTCTGCTGACATAATCTAATGTTTTGCTTTCGTTGTAAAGCCTTTTTGAAATCGGACAGTTTGGTTAGATTAACCTCTCTGGGCTAGGCGGGACGAATTCGTCCCACCTACGCAACAGCCAGTGTAATCCAGTGGCGTGATTTTCAAATACCTTAAAAATCCTATTACTTCAATTTCTCAAACATATGACTATTTTACAGCTATTTAAAGACAAGACTCTCGTTAATCTAACCACACTGCCCGATTTCAAAAAGGCTTTACAACGAAAGCAAACCATTAGATTATGTCAGCAGAGTACCAAGCCAGAAATAATCAGACACCCATTTTTCAAGCTAGCATATAATGTCACAAAAACCCAGAAGACAGCTAAATGCAGCACTAACCTTTGATGATCTTCATCAGATGACAACCCTAGGACATTATGTTATACAATACATGCATGTTTTGTTCAATCAAGTTCATATTTATATCAAAAACAAGCTTTTTACATTAGCATGTGACGTTCAGAACTAGCAAACTTACGGCGAATTCACTAACAATTTACTAAATTACTCACGATAAACGTTCACAAAAAGCACAACAATTATTTTAAGAATTATAGATACAGAACTCCTCTATGCACTCGATATGTCTGATTTTAAAATAGCTTTTTGGTGAAAGCACATTTTGCAATATTCTAAGTACATAGCCCAGCCATCACGGGCTAGCTATTTAGACACCCGGCAAGTTTAGCACTCACCAATATCAGATTTACTATTACAAAAATTTGATTACCTTTTGTTGTCTTCGTCAGAATGCACTCCAGGGCTGCTACTTCAATAACAAATGTTGGTTTGGTCCAAAATAATCCATCGTTATATCCGAATAGCGGTGTTTTGTTCGTGCGTTCCAGAAACTATCCGAAATGGTAAATCAGGGTCGTGCGCATGGCGCAATTCGTGACAAAAAAAATCTAAATATTCCATTACCGTACTTCGAAGCATGTCAACCACTGTTTAAAATCCATTTTTATGCCATTTTTCTCAAAAAAAGCGATAATATTCAGACCGGGAATCTCCATTTAGCTAAACAGAGGAAAGAAAACAAAGCTTTCGGTCGACGCGGGCACGAGCCTGAGTCTCACAGTACTGTAACCAGCCACTACGCAAACGCGCTACTTTGTTTCAGCCAGAGCCTGCAAAGCCACGATTCAGCATTTTGCCACCTTCTGAGAGCCTATGGCAGCCGTAGGAAGTGTCACGGTACAGCTAAGATCCTCACTCTTCAATAAACAGAGACAAGAAGAACGACACCTTGTCAGACAGGCCACTTCCTGCATGAAATCTTCTCAGGTTTTTGCCTGCCATATGAGTTATGTTATACTCACAGACACCATTCAAACAGTTTTAGAAACTTTAGGGTGTTTTCTATCCAAAGCCAATAATTATATGCATATTCTAGTTACTGGGCAGGAGTAGTAACCAGATTAAATCGGGTACGTTTTTTATCCAGCCGTGTCAATACTGCCCCCTAGCCCTAACAGGTTAACCTGTTGGTGACACTCTGAGCGCCCATGGAAGACGTAGGAAGCGTCACGTTAGAGCAGAGATCCTTTGTAATGGATAGAGATGGCAAAGAAGTTCAAGAAATGGTCAGACACGGTACTTCCTGTACAGAATCTTCTCACGTTTTGGCCTGCCAAATGAGTTCTGTTATACTCACAGACACCATTCAAACAGTTTTAGAAACGTTGGAGTGTTTTCTATCCAAAGCTAATAATTATATGCATATTCTAGTTTCTGGGCAGGACTAATAATCAGATTAAATCGGGTACGTTTTTTATCCAGCCGTGAAAATACTGCCCCTAGTCATAACAGGTTAAACAGCGTTTGACATGCTTCGAAGTACGTAATGGAATATTTTGAAATATCTTGTCACGATACGCGTCCGCGTGTCACCGTTCGGATAGTGTCTTGAACGCAAGAACAAAACAGAGGATATTTGAACATAACTATGGATTATTTTGAACCAAAACAACATTTGTAGATGAAGTAGAAGTCCTGGGAGTGCATTCTGACGAAGAACAGCAAAGGTAAAAGGTTCTTATAGTAAATCTGAGTTTGGTGAGTGCCAAACTTGGTGGGTGTCAAAATAGCTAGCCCGTGATGGTGAGCTATCTACTCAGAATACTGCAAAATGTGCTTTTGCAGAAAAGCTATTTTAAAATCGGACACCGCGATTGCATAAAGGAGTTCTTTATCCATAATTCGTAAAATAATTGTTATGTTTTTTGTGAACGTTTATCGTGAGTAATTTAGTAAATTCACCGGAAATCTGCGGTGGGTATGCTAGTTCTGAAAATCACATGCTAATGTAAAAAGCTGGTTTTTGATATAAATATGAACTTGATTGAACAAAACATGCATGTATTGTATAACATAATGTCCTAGGATTGTCATCTGATGAAGATCATCAAAGGCTAGTGCTGCATTTAGCTGTGGTTTGGGTTTATGTGACATTATATGCTAGCTTGAAACATGGGTGTCTGATTATTATTTGGGATTTTTTCCTCTGTTTGCCGAAAAGGAGATTCCCTGTCGGAATATTATCGCTTTTCTACGAGAAAAATGGCGTAAAAATTGATTTTAAACAGCGGTTGACATGCTTCGAAGTACGGTAATGGAATATTTAGAATTTTATTGTCACGAATTGCGGCATGCGCGCGACACTTCTTTACTATTTCGGATAGTGTCTGGAACGCACGAACAAAACGCCGCTATTCGGATATAACGATGGATTATTTTGGACCAAACCAACATTTGTTATTGAAGTAGCAGTCCTGGGTGTGCATTCTGACGAAGACAACAAAAGGTAATCAAACTTTTATAATAGTAAATATGATTATGGTGAGTGCTAAACTTGCCGGGTGTCTAAATAGCGAGCCCGTGATGCCTGGGCTATGTACTTAGAACATTGCAAAATGTGCTTTCACCAAAAAGCTATTTTAAAATCGGACATATCGAGTGCATAGAGGAGGTCTGTATCTATAATTCTTAAAATAATTGTTATGCTTTTTGTGAACGTTTATCGTGAGTAATTTAGTAAAATGTTAGCGAATTCCCCGGAAGTTTGCAGGGGGTATGCTAGTTCTGAACGTCACATGCTAATGTAAAAAGCTGGTTTTTGATATAAATATGAACTTGATTGAACAAAACATGCATGTATTGTTTAACATAATGTCCTAGGGTTGTCATCTGATGAAGATCATCAAAGGTGAGTGCTGCATTTAGCTGTCTTCTGGGTTTTGGTGACATTATATGCTGGCTTGAAAAATGGGTGTCTGATTATTTCTGGCTTGGTACTCTGCTGACATAATCTAATGTTTTGCTTTCGTTGTAAAGCCTTTTTGAAATCGGACAGTGTGGTTAGATTAACGAGAGTCTTGTCTTTAAATAGCTGTAAAATAGTCATATATTTGAGAAATTGAAGTAATAGGATTTTTACGGTTTTGAAAATCGCGCCACAGGCTGCCAGTGGCTGTTACGTAGGTGGGAATCAAGTGTCCCACCTAGCCCATAGAGGTTAAAATGGTGTAAAATAGTCATATGTTTGAGAAATTGAAGTAATAGCATTTTTAAGGTATTTGAATAACGCGCCACGGGATTCCACTGGCTGTTGAGTAGGTGGGACGATTTCGTCCCACCTACCCTAGAGAGGCTAAGTAGTTCCCACATATGCTGAGCACTTGTTGTCTGCTTTTCCTTCACTCTGCGGTCCAACTCATCTCAAACCATCTCAATTGGGTTGAGCTCAGGTGACTGTGGAGGCCAGGTCATCTGATGCAGCACTCCATCACTCTCCTTGGTCAAATAGCCCTTACACAGCCTGGAGGTGTGTTTTGGGTCATTGTCCTGTTGAAAAACAAATGGTAGTCCCACTAAGCGCATACCAGATGGGATGGCATATAGCTGCAGACTGCTGTGGTAGTGTGCCTTGAATTCTAAATAAATCACTGACAGTGTCACCAGCAAAGCACCCCGACACCATCACACCTCCTCCTCCATTCTTCACGGTGGGAACCACACATGCGGAGATCATCCGTTCACCTACTCTTCTGAACAGTTGATGTTGAGATGTGTTACTTGAACTCTGTAAATAACTTATTTGGGCTACAGTCTGAGGTGCAGTTAACTCTAATTAACATATCTTCTGCAGCAGAGGTTACTTTGGGTCTTCCTTTCCAGTGGTGGTTCTCATGAGAGCCAGTTTCATGATAGCGCTTGATGGTTTTTGCGACTTCACTTGAAGAAACTTTCAAAGTTCTAGAAATGTTCCGCATTGACTGACCTTCATGTCTTAAAGTAACAATGGACTGACATTTCTCTTTGCTTATTTGAGCTGTTCTTGCCATAATATGTTCTTGGTCTTTTACCAAATAGGGCTATCTTCTGTATACCACTCGTACTTTGTCACAATACGACTAATTGGCTCAAATGCATTAAGAAGGAAACAAATTCCACAAATTAACTTTTAACCAGACACACCTGTTAATTGAAATGCATTCCAGGTGACTACCTCATGAAGCTGGTTGAGAGAATTCCAAAAGTGTGCAAAGCTGTCATCAAGGCAAAGGGTGGCTACTTTGAAGAATCTCAAATATATTTTGATTTGTTTAACACTTTTTTGGTTACTACATGATTCCATGTGTTATTTCATAGTTATGAGGTCTTCACTATTATTCTACAATGTAGAAAATAGTAAAAATAAGGGAAAACCCTTGAATGAGAAGGTGTGTCCAAACTTTTCAATGGTACTTTATTTATTTGACATATTATCATGCCTATTTCATAAGGCCTTATTTTGAGGGCCTAGTTTTACCCTAATATACTGTAGGGCCTGAAACACCTTTGCCCATCATTATCATATTTCCCAGCATGCTCTATTGCCGGTTGAGTTTTAGAATTGTTAGTTTCAATATCTATGTTTGTGCATGTACAGTGCATGTTTGTGCATTGATTGATTGATTAATTTTATGCTACACAAAGATAAATAAATAAAACATTCTAAACTTATCCAATCAATTAGTTAGATTTGTTTCACACATTACTGAAATATTTGTTTCAGTTTAATTATCTAAGGTAGTTTCTTCACAATGTTCCAAACCCTGGCAGTCATTTTGAAGGCAGTTGAATAACAATTTCAATTGTTGGATAGCCTAATTCTGGTTGGATTTCAATAGGAATTACACATCATGTTGCAAACTAGCATAATGTGACTTGCAGGTAGGGTTGAAAAATGTTGATACCTTTCCAAAAATTCCAAGGTTATGCAGAAATCCTGTTTGGAAGTTTCTTGTAAATGGAAGCAGGAAATCCAAAATCCTTCAACCAAGTTTTTTTTAAATAAATCTGGGAATTTTGGGAAAGTCACCAACAACCTGTATTCAGAATGACTTCCAAGGTTGGGAAGGCTATATGAGACAGTACAGTGTACAGCAAGCAGTTTAGCAGATACACCTGCAGGCCCCGGTAGCAATATATTAATAAAACCAAAAGCTTACCTTGACTTGGAAGAGTTACAGTGTTGTACAGCCATAGCCAGCTAGCTTACATATCATTGTTGGCTGCCATACCCCATTTGTGTCAAGGTACAACGAGTTGTGTATTCTATTATGGGTCTTTCGGCACCAATGTTGTACTGGACTGTCAGTTGACTAACTGTAGCCCGTCTGTTGCTCTGCATAATTTGTGTCATCCTCCTTTGCCCTCTTTCATCAATGACCCGTTTTCATCCACTGGCCTGATGTTGGCTGGATCTCCTTTGGGTGATGGACCATTCTTGAGACACACAGGAAAATGTTGAGCATGAAAAACCTAGCAGAGTTACAATTCATGACACACTCAAACCAGTACGCCTGGCACCTATTACCATACACTGTTCAAAGGCACTGAAATCTTTTGTCTTGCCCATTCACCCTCTGAATGCTACACATACACAATCCATGTCTCAAGGCTTAAAAAAATAATTATTTAACCTGTCTCCTCCCCTTCATCTACACTGATTGAAGTGGATTTAACAGATGACATCAAAAAGGGATCCTAGCTTTCACCTAGATATGAATGTTCAGTATACTGTATATTCCGTCTAATACTACAATAATTGATAGTGTTTCATCATTCATGCAACACGTGGATACATTTTAATTGTATAGCCAACCATTTCTTACCCTGCTCTGAGTGGGCACAATGTTTATAGTGCACCTGAATGTTTGCAAGACTCATAAGGTAGAAGTTCTGTTTATTTAATTCAATGTATGGTTTATTTTTTCCCTTTTTCCCGGTTCGAAGTTCTGTGTGTCTGTGTCCTATGTCTCAGTCATTTTTGTTGTGCCTAATAGGAGCACGTGTGCCTCAGTGTGCATAGAAATAGGCTATGTGGCCTGCCACCACACTTTGAAGTCAGAATGTTGAATAAGAGAAAATGATTAACACAATGCATACATTGAATAAAATATAATTCATAATAATGAAGTCTGATTAAGACGAATGTACATTGGAAGTGTAGATTGGAGAACCAGTTTATTGGTTGTAATTGCTTATTCATATTTCAAAAACATTAAACTTAGTTTTTCTGTTGAGTATCATAAATTATTGACACTACAAAGTATACGCCTCAGTCTTTGATATTTAATTTTGGTCCTTGGGGCCAGGTACTTTATTTACTTTATTATTTAGGCCTACCTGTTTCTGTTAGACAGATTCGATTTGGGGAAGCTGTACAGTCTTGCCCTCTACCAGTGTCCGTTCAGATAGGACAGGTTAGGCCTGGTAGAGAGGCCATTTATTTTGTGCTATTGCCTTCAGAAATTATTCCTACCCCTTGACTTTTTCCAAATGTTGTTGCGTTACAGCCTTATTCAAAAATAGACTAAAAAAAATCCTCAGCAATCTACACTCAATACGCTATAATGGCAAAGTGAAAACAGCTTTTTAAGAAATATATAAAAAAACAAAAACACCTTATTTACATAAGTATTCAGACTCTTTGATATGAGACTCGAAATTGAGCTAAGGTTCATCCTGTTTCCATTGATCACACTTGAGATGTTTCTACAACTTGATTGGAGTCCACCTGTGGTAAATTAAATTGATTGGACACGATTTGAAAGGCACACACCTGTCTGTATTAGGTGCCACAGTTGACAATGCATGTCAGAGCAAAAACCAAGCCATGAGGTCAAAGGAATTGTCCATAGAGCTCCAAGATAGGATTGTGTGACATCCATCATTCTTAAATGGAAGAGGTTTGGACACACCAAAACTCTTCCTAGTTCTAGCCGTCCGGCCAAACTAAGCAGTCGTGGGAGAAGTGCCTTGGTCAGGGAGGTGACCAAGAAGCCGGTGGTCACGCTGACAGAGCTCTAGAGTTCCTCTGCGGAGATGGGAGAACCTTACAGAAGGACAACCATCTCTGCAGCACTCCACCAATCAGGCATTTATGGTAGAGTGGCCAGACAGGAGCCACATGATGGCCCATTTGGAGTTTGCACTTAGACCATGAGAAACAAGATTCTCTGATCTTATGAAACAAGATTGAACTCTTTGGCCTGAATGCCAAGTGTCACGTCTGGAGGAAATTTGGCACCATCCCTACTGTGAATCATGGTGGTGGCAGCAACGTGCTTTTGGGATGTTTTTTCAGCGGCAGGGACTGGGAGACTAGTCATGATCGAGGGAAAGATGAACAGAGTAAAGTACAGAGAGATCTTTAATGAATACCTGCTCCAGAGCACTCAGGACCTCAGACTGGGGCGAAGGTTCACCTTCCAACAAGACAACGACCCTAAGAACACAGCCATGACAACGCAGTAGTGACTTCGGGACAAGTCTCTGAATGTCCTTGAGTGACCCAGCCAGAGCCCAGACTTGAACCCGATCGAAAATCTCTGGAGAGACCTGAAAATAGCTGTGCAACAACGCTCCCCATCCAACCCAACAGAGCTTGAGAAGATCTGCAGATAATAATGGGAGAAACTCCCCAAATACAGGTGTGCCAAGCTTGTAGCGTCATACCCAAGAAGACTCAAGGCTCCAAAGGTGCTTCAACAAAGTACTGAGCAAAGAGTCTGAATACTAATGTAAATGTCATATTTCTGTTTTTTTTATTTTCATACATTAGCAACATTTCTAAAAAACACATTTTTGCTTAGTCATTATAGGATTTTATTTGTAGATTTATGAGGGAAAAAATGATTTAATCAATTTTAGAATAAGGCTGTAACGTAACAAAATGTGGAAAAAGTCAAGGGGTCTGAATACTTTCCGAAGGCACTGTATGTATGTAAATCTACTTGTATATTTTGTATGATATGGCACTTCACCATTGATCACCAAGACCTGTAAATAAATTTACACTCTGCGCACTTCAGCCTGTCTTATGCAGATTTCATGCCCTTATTACTGCTACAAGGTACATATTTTACAATTACACAAGCTAATAAAGATATGTTGTTCACAAATTAATGAAAAAGGCTGTCTGACAGCCTCAAATAAACAAAAAATTGTAGTTGAACAAGTCTTTGCATTTATATAGTGGCAAGAAAATGTACGTGAAACCTTTGGAATTACCTTGATTTCTGCATAAATTGGTCATAAAGTTTGATCCGATCTTTATCTAAGTCATAACAATAGACAAACAGTCTGTTAAAACAAATAACTCACAAATAATTATACCTTTTCATGTCTTATTGAACACTGTGTAAACATTCACAGTGCAGGGTGGAAAAAGTATGTGAACGCTTGGATTTAATAACTGGTTGACCCTCCTTTGGCAGCAATAACCTCAACCAAACGTTTCCTGTAGTTGCGGATCAGACCTGCACAATAGTCAGGAAGAATTTTGGACCATTCGTCTTTACAAAACTGTTTCATTCTTGGGATGTCTGATGTGAACCGATCTCTTGAGGTCAGGACTCTGACTGGGCCACTCCAGAAGGCGTATTTTCTTCTGTTGAAGCCATTCTGTTGTTTATTTACTTCTGTGTTTTGGGTCGTTGTCCTGTTGCATCACCAACTTCTGTTGAGCTTCAATTGGCAGATAGCCTTACATTCTCCTGCAAAATGTATTGATAAACTTAATTTTTCTGTCGACAATAGCAAGCTGTCCAGGTCCTGAGGCAGCAAAGCAGCCCCTCCGCCATACTTTACAGTTGCGATAAGTTTTTGATGTTGGTGTGCTATGCCTTTTTTCTCTTCACATGTGTTCCTTGCAAACAATTAAACTGTAGTTTCATCTGTCCACAGAATGTTTTGCCAGTAGCGCTGTAGAAAATCCAGGGGCACTTTTACAAACTGCAGACGTGCTGTAATCTTTTTTTTGGACAGCAGTGGCTTCTTCCGTGGTGTCCTCCCATTAACACCATTCTTGTTTAGTGTTTTACATATTGTAAACTCATCAACAGAGATGTTAATATGTTCCAGAGATTTCTGTAAGTCTTTAGCTGACACTCTAGGATTCCTCTTAACCTCATTGAGCATTCTTCCCTGTGCTCTTGCAGTCATCTTTACCTTACGGCCACTCCTAGGGAGAGTAGCAACAGTGCTGAACTTTCTCCATTTATAGACAATTTGTCTTACCGTGGACTGATGAACATCAAGGCTTTTAGAGATACTTTTGTAATCCTTTGCATCTTTATGCAAGTGAACAATTCTTAATCTTAGGTCTTCTGAGATCTCTTTTGTCCGAGGCATGGTTCACATCAGGTAATGCTTCTTGTGAATAGCAAACTCAAATTTTGTGAGTGTTTTTTATAGGGCAAGGCAGCTCTAACCAACATCTCCAATCTCGTCTCATTTATTGGACTCCAGGTTAGCTGACTCCTGACTCCAATTAGCTTTTGGAGAAGTCATTAGCCTAGGGGTTCACATACTTTTTCCAACCTACTGTACACTATGAATGTTTTAATTATGTATTCAATATAGACAATAAAATACAATAAGTTGTGTGTTATTAGTTTAAGCACACTGTGTGTCTATTGTTGTGACTTAGACAAAGATCAGATCAAATCTAATGACCAATTTATACAGAAATCCAGGTAATTCCAAAGGGTTCACTAACATTTTCTTGCCACTATAGATACGTTGTATTACTTGTCATGAGACTTGACTTGAAAAGTTGTGACTCGACTTGCTCTTAGAATACACGACTTGGACTTGACTCGAGTCTTGACCCGTTTTACTTGGGACTCAACTTGAGACTCGGACCATGTGACTTGAGACTTGCTAGTGACTCGATTAATAGTGACTTCTACCCCCTTCTTATTAATGATATCTATTGCTTTTATACATGTCTTACAACTCGAAAGTCGTCTTTATTCTCGCTCAAAAAACTCCAGTGGCTTTTTTTTCTAATTGTCATGTTTAGTTTCTAAATGGTGTAGTTTCCCGCGAGAGAGTAATGGTTAATGTGATTGGATGTTAATTATTTGACTAGGCTACCTATATTTGACATTGTGTTGTAATTTTGCTGAACACTAGATGGTTTAATTATATTTTTGGCAGTGAAACGAAGCTACTCAGGCGAGAGAAAAACCTCACCTGTCACATGTGCTCCCTCTCCGGCCTCTAGGTCACCAGGCTGCTCGTTATGGCGCACACCTGTCACCATCGTTACACACACCTGCGCGTCTTCAGACTCACCTGGACTCCATCACCTCCCTGATTACCTTCCCTATATATGTCACTCCCTTTGGTTCCTTCCCCAGGCGTTATTGTATCTGTTCCAGTGTCATGTCTGTGCGTTGTTTGTGTTTTCTTGTTTTGTATTACGTTACGTTTATTTATAAAACCCTCACTCCCTGAACTTGCTTCCCGACCCTCAACGCACACGTTACATCACCCAAATGTATAGCCCCGTTGGAAATATAAATGTACTGTTTGAAAATGTCAATAAAAAAATTATAATACATATTTTTAAAATGTGAATATTTAAAAAAAAAAATAGTAATAAATTGGCGTACCCCCGACGGCATTGCGAGTACCCAAGTTTGGGAATACCTGCTCTACAAGCTATGCAACAACCACAATCGAGTTCCTTTGAACAATATAATAGTTAAATGGGGAAAATGTAAGTACAGTGTGACTCATGTTCACTGAAAAGAGTGTACATTTCACACTTTCAGAATTAAATATACACCATTTGTTTGTGGACTGAAGATCCCATCCTATTCCCTCCAGTCAGGACTGGATTGGACTCTGCATCACTCAGAAGGGTGTTAGAACACTATAATTAGAATTTAGATGTCTTTCCTTTCTATTCTAATTCTGTGGTTAAAACATTCGAATGTTGTTAGATTATTATCATTCTATGAGGCAGAACAGAAGAGGCTACATTATCTCCATGGGGCTCTATGTGCAGCAGGGTACACACAAAATTCTTCCACTCTGGCAGAGACTAGATGAAGGGAAGTGTGAGGGCTATAACGAGGGAGCTAGTGTTCATTCCTGAGCTGGGTAGAGTGAAAGCGTCAGGCAGGCTGGGTAGGGAGCTGGGTACAGCACTGGGTGTATGCCAGCGGCGCAGCTGCTGCTAAATATGTCCACTCTGGACCACCATAAATAGAAAGGGTCAGTTCAGGATACACACTTCTCCACCTCCTCCTTTCTCCATGAGCACTCGCCTCGTTTTGTGTCTATTCCAGCAGGCTCTGGACTCAGAGAGAGAGAGAGAGCGAGAGAGAGAGAAAATGTGTATGTGGGTGGGTGGGTAAACGTCTCTCTACATTGGAGGCTGCTGACAGGACTGCTGCTGTCACAACGGCTGCTTTATTTTGGCTCCTGCTACCATGACGACCCTGTGGGACGCGTAGTGTGTCTGTCTACCCCAGATCAGATCAGTGCTGGCCAGCGCCAAATAAGTGTGTGTGTGTGTGTGTGTGTGTTTTGCATCAGAGATGTTTTACATTTCACCACCAACCTATAATAAACTGTTGTTTTGGCTGAAAAAGTAGACAATTTGTATTGATGTTATTTGTATTCAAACATTTGCACAATAGATATATTTTTGTCTAAATGTGTCAATAGAGGAAAGACCAAGCCTCTGATGCAAGAGTGTTTTCCCATACACTAGGCCCATCACTACCGGGCATTGCACTATGGTTCAATTGTTACATTTAGCTTCAATTGAAAGTTATACTATGGGCAAATCAATCTGTCATCTGAGGCAGGCCATTCCACCTCTGGCAACTTTTGATAGCTGGCTTCTCAGTTATGTCTCTGTGTGTGTGTGTGTGTGTGTGTGTGTGTGTGTGTGTGTGTGTGTGTGTGTGTGTGTGTGTGTGTGTGTGTGTGTGTGTGTGTGTGTGTGTGTGTGTGTGTGTGCAAGTGTGTGTGCTCCTGCCTGTTTGCCTGCCTGCCTGCCTTCATCCATATATGTGTGCCCATGCATGCCTGCATGTCTTCATATATGTGTATGCAGTGGTGGAAAAAGTACCCAATTGTCATACTTGAGTAAAAGTAAAGATACAGTTCCATAATAGAAAATTACTCAAGTAAAAGTGAAAGTCACCCAGTAAAATACTACTTGAGTAAAAGTCTGAAAGTATTTGGTTTTAAATATACTTAAGTATCAAAAGCAAATGTAATTGCTAAAATATACTTAAGTATGAAAAGTAAAGATGAAGTATAAATCAGTTCAAATTCCTTATATTTACAGATAGACAGGGGAACACTCAGACATAATTTACAAACGAAGCATGTATTTAGTGAGTCTGCCAGTTCAGAGGCAGTAGGGATGACCAGGGATGTTCTCTTGATAAGTGTGTGAATTTGACATTTTTCCTGTCCTGCTAAGCATTCAAAATGTAACGAATACTTTTGGGTATGCATGGAGTAAAAAGTACATCATTTTCTTTCAGAATGTAGTGAAGTAAAAGTTGTCAAAAATATAAATGTCACATCCTGATCAGTTTCACCTGTCTTTGGTATTGTTTCCACCCCCTCCAGGTGTCGCTTGTTATCCCTGTGTTTCCTGTCTCTCTGTGCCAGTTCGTCTTGTAAGTTCCAAGTCAACCAGCGTGTTTTTCCCGTGCTCCTGCCTTTTCTATTCTATTTTTCTAGTCCTCCTGGTTTTGACCCTTGCCTGTTTTCTGGACTCTGTACCCACCTACCTGACCATTCTGCCTGCCCTGACCTCGAGCCTGCCTGCCATACTGTACCTCCTGGACTCTGCACTGGTTTTGACCTTTTGCCTGTCCATGACCATTCTCTTGCCTACCCGTTTTGGATGTAATAAATATCAAAGACTCAAACCATCTGCCTCCTGTGTCTCCTGTGTCTGCATCTAATAAATAGTAAATTAAAGTACAGATACCCCAAAAAACAACTTAATGAGTAGTACTTTAAAGTATTTCTACTTAAGTACTTTACACCACTGCGCCTGTGTGTATCACCCAGTGCCAGAACGGATGCAGAGCGCATGCTATGTGTGCAGTATATATTTGCATGTAATCCAATTTAATGAGTGTTATAGCATGACAGGCCTTTTCAGCAAACTCTACCCTCAGTCTCAGTCTTGGCACACAGCCCACAGCCTCGTTACAACACTTCCTCCTACTGAAACAACGGAACGATTAAAGGTGTGTGTGTGCTTGCTTGTGAGTGCCTGTGTGTGCATACGATCAGTTGCATGACACTGATTGGATATAACCAGTGCCTCCTAGCCTTAAACAACATGATTGTGAAATCAAAACCATTCTGCATCTTAAACAAAGAATAACCTGAATACTTCTAGTAAGTTGTAGTCAAAGTCAAAGAAAAATAATTATTACATTAAATGTTTATGTGGTACCGACTCAAAACTAAATGAGAAGTCACACCAACTAAATGTTTTAAAGATATGATAACAAATGAACTTGTTTTACCGCCATGCTCTACGGCAGGTAGATTTAAAACAAAAAAAAGTGTTTAATATCTGTGTTTTGCATATACATTGAGTGATTGATTGATGAAATGTTACGCTACACAAATAAATATTTATTTTCTCTAAACTAATCCAATCATTGAATTTTTGCACCCGTTAATGAAATGGTTGTTCCGGTTTCAATGACTTAGGTAGTTTCTTCCCACTGTTCTTAACCCTGGCAGTCATTATGAATGGAGGTTGCATTTGAATACAAATTTCAACTGATTGGAAAAGGAATTACACATCGCTTTGCAAATCAACATGATGTGATTTGCAGTGTTAATTTTACAATTCAATCGAAAAGGCAAAGCACGCTGGGAAATGATTGGAGGTGTAGCTTAGTTGGGGAGTTAAATTTAAGTATACATTACAAAAGGTATTTTGTAAGTATACATTACAAAAGCATTTGTATTACTTATATGAAGGTAGCACTGCTCACTTCAGTTGTTAAAGTTCCTTAACTATATTTTTTTAGGTAATCGGTTTCCTTATCCACTTATCCAGTATTACAGTTTGGAGGTATATTTATCATTGGATGAATATATTGAAGCCTTGGCCTGAAAAATAGTTATTTCACAGTTTTCTGTAAGTATTTTGACGGAATAAAGGTGATCCTATCTATTTTCTGTCATTTGAACAATGTGGATTTCGCAATATCATGATTCCTGGTTTTCTCCCCTACTGTCATGTTGTCTATGGTTCCTGGAAAATATACTATGGCTATTTTATTTTTCCACTTATTTTCCTCATTCTTTTGTGGAACTTCCAGGCCTACAGAGAGACAGACAGACAGACACCATGGCCATCCTGTTGTTTCTAGTTTCCTTGAAAAGGCATAAAAAGTGGAGGTTCTAACAAAATAATAACATTCCTGAAAGATCGTAATCCTTAATCGCATTCTACCCATTCTAATAATACCTTACTAGAACATTTAGAATGCCTGATGGCTCAGGGATACCCTCATGAATAAACTACTATACTGTATAAATACTATTGTATTCACTATAGTGTTTTTGCGAACTAAAGTCTGAAAAAACACCATAGTGAATACTGTATTATTTACAGTGAATACTGTACTATTTACTGTAGTACTTAAAGTTAACTGTAGTAAAAGAAAACTGTAGTACATATTATAGTAATTAACGTAGTGTTTTTGCGGATTGTAGTATACTGTAGTATTTCCTGTAGTGTTTTTGGACTGTAGTACACTGTAGTATTTACTGTACAGTTTTTGCCGACTGTAGTGTACTGTAGTATTTTTGCAGAGATTACTCTAGTATTTACTATAGTGTTTTTATCTATCCAAGATGGCGTAGCAGTTCAGACATCTGTCTTGTCGTGTCCCGTGTATATACCTTTTTTTTCTTCGTATATATTTTTTTTATTTTTAACCTCAATTTCAACATACTCTCCTGCAACCCGCCTCACCCAATGTGGTATGGATCTGCTATTTTCTATACTTTAGTACCGGAACACTAGCTAGTAGTCAGTTAGCCACTGCTAGCGGTCATCAGCTAACCTTAGCCCAGTCAACTCCTGCCAGTCTGCACAACGCGATTCAACCCAGAGCATACAGGACTGCTTTCTCTCCACCTAATCTCCACATTTCCAGATTCCTACCGCAAGCTCTGAACCTTTTCACCTGGATCATCGCAGCTAGCTAGCTGCTATCTGAGTGGCTACTCCTGGCTAACGTTTCTGTCCAGAAGCAAGCAGCAGTTAGCCTGGAACTAGCCTCGTGCTAGGCCCATCTCCCGGCTAGCTGATGAGGTCCATCAGCCACTCCTTGGGCAACAATACTTATTTTGACAATTGGCCTGGACCCCTTTTACTGCTGACACGGAGCCCCGTCGAGCCATCACGACTGGTCTACTGACGTAATTCGCCAGAGGGGGTTTCAACAGGCTCCTCCGTCGCAACATCCCCTGAAGGCCCATCTGCTAGCCTGCTAGCCATGGCCCGCTAGCTGTCAAGAGCATATCAGACTGTTAGCTGAAGAGGTCCATCAGCCAATTTCTTGGGCTACAATACCTATTTTGCCAATTGGCCTGGACCCTTTTACTGCCTACACAGAGCCCTGCCGATCCATTACGACTGGTCTGCCGATGTAACCGTCCCGAGGGAGCTACAACAGACTCTTCCGTCGTGACATCCCCCTAAGGCCCTTCTGCTAGCCTGCTAGCCCCGGCCCTCTAGCTGTCTGAATCGCTGTGTCTCCAGCTCGCCTAGCTACTCACTGGTCCCTATCATCACTCGGCTACGCATGCCACTCCCTAATGTCAATATACTCTGGCCATTGCTGTTTTGGTTAGTGAATATTGTCTTATTTCACTGTAGAGCCTCCAGCCCTGCTCAATATGCCTTAGCTAGCACTTTGTTCCAACTCCCACACATGCGGTGACCTCACCTGGTTTAAATGGTGTCCCTAGAGACAAAACCTCTCTCATCATCACTCAACGCCTAGGTTTACCTCCACTGTTATTCACATCCTACCATACCCTTGTCTGTACATTATGTCTTTAACCTGTTATGGCTAGGGGGCAGTATTTTCACGGCTGGATAAAAAACGTACCCGATTTAATCTGGTTACTACTCCTGCCCAGTAACTAGAATATGCATATAATTATTGGCTTTGGATAGAAAACACTCCAAAGTTTCTAAAACTGTTTGAATGGTGTCTGTGAGTATAACAGAACTCAAATGGCAGGTCAAAACCTGAGAGATTCCTTTACAGGAAGTGGCCTGTCTGACCATTTCTTGAACTTCTTTGCCATCTCTATCTTTTACAAAGGATCTCTGCTCTAACGTGACACTTCCTACGTCTTCCATGGGCGCTCAGAGCCCGGGAAAAACCTGAATGTCGTCATCCCAGCCCCAGGCTGAAACACATTATCGCCTTTCTCAAGTGGCCGATCAAGGGACTGTGGGCTTAGGCGCGTGCCCTGGCCGCCCCCGTCTTTGTGATTTTTCCTCTGTTTGCCGAAAAGGAGATTCCCGGTTGGTATATTATCGCTTTTTTACGAGATAAATTGCATAAAAATTGATTTTAAACAGCGGTTGATATGCTTCGAAGTACGGTAATGGAATAATTAGAATTTTTTTGTCACGAATTGCGCCATGCGCACGACCCTGATTTACCATTCGGATAGTGTCTGGGACGCACAAACAAAACGCCGCTATTCGGATATAACGATGGATTATTTTGGACCAAACCAACATTTGTTATTGAAGTAGCAGTCCTGGGAGTGCATTCTGACGAAGACAACAAAAGGTAATCAAACTTTTATAATAGTAAATCTGATATTGGTGAGTGCTAAACTTGCCGGGTGTCTAAATAGCTAGCCCGTGATGGCTGGGCTATGTACTTAGAATATTGCAAAATGTGCTTTCACCAAAAAGCTATTTTAAAATCGGACATATCGAGTGCATAGAGGAGTTCTGTATCTATAATTCTTAAAATAATTGTTATGCTTTTTGTGAACGTTTATCGTGAGTAATTTAGTAAATTGTTAGCAAATTCCCCGGAAGTTTGCGGGGGGTATGCTAGTTCTGAACGTCACATGCTAATGTAAAAAGCAGTTTTTTGATATAAATATGAACTTGATTGAACAAAACATGCATGTATTGTATAACATAATGTCCTAGGTGTGTCATCTGATGAAGATCATCAAAGGTTAGTGCTGCATTTAGCTGTCTTCTGGGTTTTTGTGACATTATATGCTAGCTTGAAAAATGGGTGTCTGATTATTTCTGGCTTGGTACTCTGCTGACATAATCTAATGTTTTGCTTTCGCTGTAAAGCCTTTTTGAAATCGGACAGTGTGGTTAGATAAAGGAGAGTCTTGTCTTTAAAATGCTGTGAAATAGTCATATGTTTGAAAAATTGAAGTTTTTGTATTTTTGAGGAATTTGTAATTCGCGCCACGCCTATCATTGGATATTGGAGCAGGTGTTCCGCTAGCGGAACGTCTAGATGTAAGAGGTTAATCTATTCTTCCACGCCCAGAAACCTGCTAATTTTACTCTATGTTCGTTATGCGCTAGATGACCAGTTCTTATAGCCTTTAGCCATACCCTTATCCTATTCAAATCAAATCAAATCAAATGTATTTATATAGCCCTTCTTACATCAGCTGATATCTCAAAGTGCTGTACAGAAACCCAGCCTAAAACCCCAAACAGCAAGCAATGCAGGTGTAGAAGCACGGTGGCTAGGAAAAACTCCCTAGAAAGGCCAAAACCTAGGAAGAAACCTAGAGAGGAACCAGGCTATGAGGGGTGGCCAGTCCTCTTCTGGCTGTGCCGGGTGGAGATTATAACAGCACATGGCCTAGATGTTCAAATGTTCATAAATGACCAGCATGGTCAAATAATAATAATCATAGTAGTTGTCGAGGGTGCAACAAGTAAGCAACACAAGAGTAAGTGTCAGTTGGCTTTTTCATAGCCGATCTTTGAGAGTATCTCTACCGCTCCTGCTGTCTCTAGAGAGTTGAAAACAGCAGGTCTGGGACAGGTAGCACGTCCGGTGAATAGGTCAGGGTTCCAGCAGGTCTGGGACAACAGGTCTGTGACAGGTAGCACGTCCGGTGAACAGGTCAGGGTTCCATAGCTGCAGGCAGAACAGTTGGAACCGGAGCAGCAGCACGGCCAGGTGAACTGGGGACAGCAAGGAGTCATCAAGCCAGGTAGTCCTGAGGCATGGTCCTAGGGCTCAGGTCCTCCGAGAGAGAGAGAGAGAGAGAGAGAGAAAGAAAGAAAGAAAGAAAGAAAGAAAGAAAGAAAGAAAGAAAGAAAGAAAGAAAGAAAGAAAGAAAGAAAGAAAGAGAGAGAATTAGAGAGAGCATATTTAAATTCACACAGGACACCGGAAAAGACAAGAGAAATACTCCAGATGTGACAGATTGACCCTAGTCCCCCGACACATAAACTACTGCAGCATAAATACTGGAGGCTGAGACAGGAGGGGTCAGGAGACACTGTGGCCCCATCCGATGAAACCCCCGGACAGGGCCAAACAGGTAGGATATAACCCCACCCACTTTGCCAAAGCACAGCCTCCACACCACTGGAGGGATATCTCCAACCACCAACATACCATCCCGGGACAAGGCCGAGTATAACCCACAAAGATCTCCGCCACGGCACAGCCCAAGGGGGGGGCACCAACACAGACAGGAAGACCACGTCAGTGACTCAACCCACTCAAGTGACGCACCCCTCCCAGGGACGGCATGGAAGAACACCAGTAAGCCAGTGACTCAGCCCCCGTAACAGGGGTAGAGGCAGAGAATCCCAGTGGAAAGAGGGGAAACTGGCCAGGCAGAGACAGCAAGGGCGGTTCGTTGCTCCAGCCTTACTCCTCCTCTGTTCCTCTGGTGATGTAGAGGTTAATCCAGGCCCTGCAGCGCCTAGCTCCACTCCCATTCCCCAGGCGCTCTCATTTGTTGACTTCTGTAACCGTAAAAGCCTTGGTTTCATGCATGTTCACATTAGAAGCCTCCTCACTAAGTTTGTTTTATTCACTGCTTTAGCACACTCTGCCAACCCAATGTCCTAGCCGTGTCTGAATCCTGGATTAGGAAGGCTACCAAAAATCCTGAAATTTCCATCCCTAACTATAACAATTTCCGACAAGATAGAACTGCCAAAGGGGGCGGAGTTGCAATCTACTGCAGAGATAGCCTGCAGAGTTCTGTCATAGTATCCAGGTCTGTGCCCAAACAATTTGAGCTTCTACTTATAAAATTCCACCTTTCCAGAAACAAGTCTCTCATTGTTGCCACTTGTTATAGACCACCCTCTGCCCCCAGCTGTGCCCTGGACATCACATGTGAATTGATTGCTCCCCATCTATCTTCAGAGCTCGTACTGTTAGGTGACCTTAACTGGGATATGCTTAACACCCCAGCCGTCCTACAATCAAAACTAGATGCCATCAATCTCACATAAATTATCAAGGAACCTACCAGGTACAACCCCAAATCTGTAAACATGGGCATCCTCATAGATATCATCCTGACCAACCTGCCCTCTAAATACACCTCTGCTGTCTTCAAACAAGATCTCAGCAATCACTGCCTCATTGCCTGCATCCGTAATGGGTCCGCGGTCAAATGACCATCCCTCATCACTGTCAAACGCTCCCTAAAACCCTTCAGCGAGCAGGCCTTTCTAATCGACCTTCCAGGTATCCTGGAAGGAAATTGACCATATTCCGTCAGTAGAGGATGCCTGGTTATTCTTTAACCTCTCTGGGCTAGGCGGGACGAATTCGTCCCACCTACGTAACAGCCACTTGAAGCCTGTGGCGCGATTTTCAAAACCTTAAAAATCCTATTACTTCAATTTGTCAAACATATGACTATTTTACAGCTATTTAAAGACAAGACTCTCTTTAATCTAACCACACTGTCCGATTTCAAAAAGGCTTTACAACGAAAGCAAAACATTAGATTATGTCAGCAGAGTACCAAGCCAGAAATAATCAGACACCCATTTTTCAAGCTAGCCTGTTAGGGCTAGGGGGCAGCATTTGCACGTCTGGATAAAAAAAATGTACCCGATTTAATCTGGTTACTAATCCTACCCAGTAACTAGAATATGCATATACTTATTATATATGGATAGAAAACACTCTAAAGTTTCTAAAACTGTTTGAATGGTGTCTGTGAGTATAACAGAACTCATTTGGCAGGCAAAACCCTGAGACATTTTCTGACAGGAAGTGGATACCTGATGTGTTGTATTGACTTTAAACCTATCCCATTGAAAAACACAGGGGCTTAGGAATATTTTGGCACTTCCTATTGCTTCCACTAGATGTCACCAGCCTTTACAAAGTGTTTTGAGTCTTCTGGAGGGAGATCTGACCGAACAAGAGCCATGGAACGATGATGTCCCATTAGACACCTGGCGCGCGAGTTCATGTTGGGTACCCTCGTTCCAATACGTTATAAAAGAGTATGCATTCGTCCACCTTGAATATTATTCATGTTCTGGTTAAAAAAGGCCCTAATGATTTATGCTATACAACGTTTGACATGTTTGAACGAACGGAAATATATTTTTTCCCCTCGTTCATGACGAGAAGTCCGGCTGGCTTACATCATGTGCTAACAAGACGGAGATTTTTGGACATAAATGATGAGCTTTTTTGAACAAAACTACATTCGTTATGGACCTGTGATACCTGGAAGTGACATCTGATGAAGAGAATCAAAGGTAATGGATTATTTACATAGTATTTTCGATTTTAGATCTCCCCAACATGACGTCTAGTCTGTATCGCAACGCGTATTTTTCTGGGCGCAGTGCTCAGATTATTGCAAAGTGTGATTTCCCAGTAAGGTTATTTTTAAATCTGGCAAGTTGATTGCGTTCAAGAGATGTAAATCTATAATTCTTTAAATGACAATATAATATTTTACCAATGTTTTCTAATTTTAATTATTTAATTTGTGACGCTGACTTGACTGCCGGTTATTGGAGGGAAACGATTTCCTCAACATCAATGCCATAGTAAAACGCTGTTTTTGGATATAAATATGAACTTGATAGAACTAAAAATGCATGCATTGTCTAACATAATGTCCTAGGAGTGTCATCTGATGGAGATTGTAAAAGGTTAGTGCATCATTTTAGCTGGTTTTATGGTTTTGGTGACCCTGTCTTTGACTTGACAAAACATTACACACAACTCTTGTAAATGTACTGTCCTAACATACTCTAAATTTATGCTTTCGCCGTAAAACCTTTTTGAAATCGTAAAACGTGGTTAGATTAAGGAGATGTTTATCTTTCAATTGGTGTAAAATAGTTGTATTTTTGAAAAATTTGAATTTTGACATTTATTTGGATTCAAATTTGCCGCTCTTGAAATGCACCTGCTGTTGATGGAGTGCACCACGGGTGGCACGCTAGCGTCCCACCTAGCCCCAAGAGGCTAGCATATAATGTCACAAAAACCCAGAAGACAGCTAAATGCAGCACTCACCTTTGATGATCTTCATCAGATGACAACCCTAGGACATTATGTTATACAATACATGCATATTTTGTTCAATCAAGTTCATATTTATATCAAAAACCAGCTTTTTACATTAGCATGTGACGTTCAGAACTGGCATACCCCCCGCAAACTTCCGGGGAATTCGCTAACATTTTACTAAATTACTCACGATAAACGTTCACAAAAAGCATAACAATTATTTTAAGAATTATAGATACAGACCTCCTCTATGCACTCGATATGTCCGATTTTAAAATAGCTTTTTGGTGAAAGCACATTTTGCAATATTCTAAGTACATAGCCCAGCCATCACGGGCTAGCTATTTAGACACCCGGCAAGTTTAGCACTCACCATAATCATATTTACTATTATAAAAGTTTGATTACCTTTTGTTGTCTTCGTCAGAATACACTCCCAGGACTGCTACTTCAATAACAAATGTTGGTTTGGTCCAAAATAATCCATCGTTATATCCGAATAGCGGCGTTTTGTTCGTGCGTTCCAGACACTATCCGAAATGGTAAAGAACGGTCGTGCGCATGGCGCAATTCGTGACAAAAAATTTCTAAATATTCCATTACCGTACTTCGAAGCATGTCAACCGCTGTTTAAAATCAATTTTTACGCCATTTTTCTCGTAGAAAAGCGATAATATTCCAACAGGGAATCTCCTTTTCGGCAAACAGAGGAAAAAATCACAAAGGCGGGGGCGGTCGGGTCACGCGCCTAAGCCCAGAGTCCCTTGATCGGCCACTTGAGAAAGGCGATAATGTGTTTCAGCCTGGGGCTGGGATGACGACATTCAGGTTTTTCCCGGGCTCTGAGCGCCTATGGACGACGTAGGAAGTGTCACGTTAGAGCAGAGATCCTTAGTAAAAGATAGAGATGGAAAAGAAGTTCAAGAAATGGTCAGACAGGCCACTTCCTGTAAAGGAATCTCTCAGGTTTTGACCTGCCATTTGAGTTCTGTTATACTCACAGACACCATTCAAACAGTTTTAGAAACTTTAGGGTGTTTTCTATCCATATGTAATAAGTATATGCATATTCTAGTTACTGGGTAGGAGTGGTAACCAGATTAAATCGGGTATGTTTTTTATCCAGCCGTGTCAATTCTGCCCCCTAGCCCTAACAGGTTAAAATTGCTTTCCTCACCATCTTAATTACATCTAGATGTTCCGCTAGCGGATCACCGCTCCAATATCCAATGATAGGGCGTGGCTCGAATTACAAACTCCTCAAAAATCCCAAAACTTCAATTTTTCAAACATATGACTATTTTACACCATTTTAACCTGTTATGGCTAGGGGGCAGTATTTTCACGGCTGGATAAAAAACGTACCCGATTTTATCTGGTTACTACTCCTGCCCAGTAACTAGAATATGCATATAATTATTGGCTTTGGATAGAAAACACCCTAAAGTTTCTAAAACTGTTTGAATGGTGTCTGTGAGTATAACAGAACTCATATGGCAGGCAAAAACCTGAGAAGATTTCATGCAGGAAGTGGCCTGTCTGACAAGGTGTCGTTCTTCTTGTCTCTGTTTATTGAAGAGTGAGGATCTTAGCTGTCCCCTGACACTTCCTACGGCTGCCATAGGCTCTCAGAAGGCGGCAAAACGCTGAATCGTGGCTTTGCAGGCTCTGGCTGAAAAAAAGTAGCGCGTTTGGGTAGTGGCTGGTTACAGTACTGTGAGACTCAGGCTCGTGCCCGCGTTGACCGAAAGCTTTGTTTTCTTTCCTCTGTTTAGCTAAATGGACATTCCCGGTCGGAATATTATCGCTTTTTTACAAGAAAAATGGCATAAAAATGGATTTTAAACAGCGGTTGACATGCTTCGAAGTACGGTAATGGAATATTTAGATTTTTTTTGTCACGAATTGCGCCATGCGCACGACCCTGATTTACCATTTCGGATAGTGTCTGGGACGCACAAACAAAACGCCGCTATTCGGATATAACAATGGATTATTTTGGACCAAACCAACATTTGTTATTGAAGTAGCAGTCCTTGGAGTGCATTCTGACGAAGACAACAAAAGGTAATCAAACTTTTATAATAGTAAATCTGATATTGGTGAGTGCTAAACTTGCCAGGTGTCTAAATAGCTAGCCCGTGATGGCTGGGCTATGTACTTAGAATATTGCAAAATGTGCTTTCACCAAAAAGCTATTTTAAAATCGGACATATCGAGTGCATAGAGGAGGTCTGTATCTATAATTCTTAAAATAATTGTTATGCTTTTTGTGAACGTTTATCGTGAGTAATTTAGTAAATTGTTAGCAAATTCCCCGGAAGTTTGCGGGGGGTATGCTAGTTCTGAACGACACATGCTAATGTAAAAAGCTGTTTTTTGATATAAATATGAACTTGATTGAACAAAACATGCATGTATTGTATAACGTAATGTCCTAGGTGTGTCATCTGATGAAGATCATCAAAGGTTAGTGCTGCATTTAGCTGTCTTCTGGGTTTTTGTGACATTATATGCTAGCTTGAAAAATGGGTGTCTGATTATTTCTGGCTGGGTACTCTGCTGACATAATCTAATGTTTTGCTTTCGCTGTAAAGCCTTTTTGAAATCGGACAGTGTGGTTAGATAAAGGAGAGTCTTGTCTTTAAAATGCTGTGAAATAGTCATATGTTTGAAAAATTGAAGTTTTTGTATTTTTGAGGAATTTGTAATTCGCGCCACGCCCATCATTGGATATTGGAGCAGGTGTTCCGCTAGCGGAACGTCTAGATGTAAGAGGTTTTAAAGACAAGACTCTCCTTTATCTAACCACATTGTCCGATTTCAAAAAGGCTTTACAACGAAAGCAAAACATTAGATTATGTCAGGAGAGTACCCAGCCAGAAATAATCACACACCCATTTTTCAAGCTAGCATATAATGTCACAAAAACCAAAACCACAGCTAAATGCAGCACTAACCTTTGATGATCTTCATCAGATGACACTCCTAGGACATTATGTTATACAATACATGCATGTTTTGTTCAGTCAAGTTCATATTTATATCAAAAACCAGCTTTTTACATTAGCATGTGACGTTCAGAACTAGCATACCCACCGCAAACTTCCGGTGAATTTACTAAATTACTCACGATAAATGTTCACAAAAAACATAACAATTATTTAAAGAATTATAGATACAGAACTCCTTTATGCAATCGCTATGTCAGATTTTAAAATAGCTTTTCGGTGAAAGCACATTTTGCAATATTCTGAGTAGATAGCCCGGCCATCACAGGCTAGCTATTTTGACACCCACCAAGTTTGGCACTCACCAAACTCAGATTTACTATAAGAAAAATTGGATTACCTTTGCTGTTCTTCGTCAGAATGCACTCCCAGGACTTCTACTTCATCACCCAATGTTGTTTTGGTTCCAAATAATCCATAGTTATATCCAAATAGCTGCGTTTGTTCTTGCGTTCAAGACACCATCCGAAGGGTGACGCGCCTGCACGTATCGTGACAAACAAATTCAAAATATTCCATTACCGTACTTCGAAGCATGTCAAACACTGTTTAAAATTAATTTTTTTGCGATTTTTCTCGTAAAATAGCGATAATATTCCGACCGGGAGACGTTGTATCCGTTCAAACACTGAAATTGTAAAATGGACTCTTCACGTGCAGGTGCGCGCTCGTTTCATTGTTCTCAGATCGACCACTATCCAAATGCCCTACTGTTTTTTTGCCCAGGGACTGCAGAGTCATCATTCCCTGTTATGGCACCTTCTGAGAGCCTATGGGAGCTTTAGAAAATGTCACGTTACAGCAGAGATCCTCTGTTTTCGATACAGAGGCTATAGAAGGCCAAGAAATGGTCAGATAGTGCACTTCCTGTATGGAATCTTCTCAGGTTTTGGCTTGCCATATGAGTTCTGTTATACTCACAGAAACCATTCAAACAGTTTTAGAAACTTGAGGGTGTTTTCTATCCAAATCAAACAATTATATGCATATTCTAGTTTCTGGGCAGGAGTAATAACCAGATTAAATCGGGTACGTTTTTTATCCGGCCGTGAAAATACTGCCCCCTATCCTAAACAGGTTAAAAAATGCATGCCCCATTCAAAAAATGTAGAAGCAGGAACAGATATAGCCTTGGTTCACTCCAGACCTGACTGCCCTTGACCAGCACAAAAACATCCTGTGGCATACTGCATTAGCTTCGAATAGCCCCCGCGATATGCAACTTTTCAGGGAAGTTAGGAACGAATATACACAGGCAGTTAGGAAAGCAAAGGCTAGCTTTTTCAAACAAAAATTTGCTTCCTGTAGCACAAACTCCAAAAAGTTCTGGGACACTGTAAACTTCTAAGACAGAGTTCAGTGTGTAAAATCAGAGGGCCTGTTGTCTGGACCTCTGGCGGTCTCTATTGGGGTGCCACAGGGTTCAAGTCTCGGTCTGACTCTTTTCTCTGTATACATCAATGATATCGCTCTTGCTGCTGGGGATTCTGATTCACCTCTACGCAGATTACACATTTCTGTGCATTTCTGGCCCTTCGTTGGACACTGTGTTAACCTCTATGGGCTAGGTGGGACGCTAGCGTGCCACCCGTGGTGCACTCCATCAACAGCAGGTGCATTTCAAGAGCGGCAAATTTGAATCCAAATAAATGTCAAAATTCAAATTTTTCAAACATACAACTATTTTACACCCTTTGAAAGATAAACATCTCCTTAATCTAACCACGTTTTACGATTTCAAAAAGGTTTTACGGCGAAAGCATAAATTTAGAGTATGTTAGGACAGTACATTTACAAGAGTTGTGTGTAATGTTTTGTCAAGTCAAAGACAGGGTCACCAAAACCATAAAACCAGCTAAAATGATACACTAACCTTTTACAATCTCCATCAGATGACACTCCTAGGACATTATGTTAGACAATGCATGCATTTTTAGTTCTATCAAGTTCATATTTATATACAAAAACAGCGTTTTACTATGGCATTGATGTTGAGGAAATCGTTTCCCTCCAATAACCGGCAGTCAAGTCAGCGTCAGAAATTAAATAATTAAAATTAGAAAACATTGTTAAAATATTATATTGTCATTTAAAGAATTATAGATTTACATCTTTTGAACGCAATCAACTTGCCAGATTTAAAAATAACCTTACTGGGAAATCACACTTTGCAATAATCTGAGCACTGTGCCCAGAAAAATACGCGTTGCGATACAGACTAGACGTCATGTTGGGGAGATCTAAAATCGAAAATACTATGTAAATAATCCATTACCTTTGATTCTCTTCATCAGATGTCACTTCCAGGTATCACAGGTCCATAACGAATGTAGTTTTGTTCAAAAAAGCTCATCATTTATGTCCAAAAATCTCCGTCTCGTTAGCACATGATGTAAGCCAGCCGGACTTCTCGTCATGAACGAGGGGAAAAAATATATTTCCGTTCGTTCAAACATGTCAAACGTTGTATAGCATAAATCATTAGGGCCTTTTTTAACCAGAACATGAATAATATTCAAGGTGGACGAATGCATAGCCTTTTATAACGTATTGGAACGAGGGTACCCAACATGAAGTAGCGCGCCAGGTGTCTAATGGGACATCACCGTTCCATGGCTCTTGTTCGGTCAGATCTCCCTCCAGAAGACTCAAAACACTTTGTAAAGGCTGGTGACATCTAGTGGAAGCAATAGGAAGTGCCAAAATATTCCTAAACCCCTGTGTCTTTCAATGGGATAGCTTTAAAGTCAATACAACACATCAGGTATCCACTTCCTGTCAGAAAATGTCTCAGGGTTTTGCCTGCCAAATGAGTTCTGTTATACTCACAGACACCATTCAAACAGTTTTGGAAACTTTAGAGTGTTTTCTATCCATATATAATAAGTATATGCATATTCTAGTTACTGGGTAGGATTAGTAACCAGATTAAATCGGGTACATTTTTTTTATCCAGACGTGCAAATGCTGCCCCCTAGACCCAACAGGTTAAAACAATGTCTGTGGGTATAACAGAACTGATATGGCAGGCAAAACCCTGAGGAAATTCCATCCGGGAATTATTTTTTTGAGGTCACAGGCCTTTTCAATGCAGGCCTATGGGATATACAAAAAAATAGGTCCCAGGTTGCAGTTTCTATGGCTTCCATTCGATGTCAACAGTCTTTAGACAGGGTTTCAGGCTTGTTTCTTTACAAACGGACAAGTAGTTGTAGTTTATCCAAGGTGTTCTCATCAGGACAGGTAGACTTTTGGCACATGTGAACGAGGGCGTGCTCTTCGTTATTTTCCTTTTCTATTGAACACTGTTCTTTACGTCTGAAATATTATCATTTATTTACATATTAGGGTACCTGAGGTTAGATTAGAAACATTGTTTGACTTGTTTGGACGAAGTTTACCAGTAGCTTTTTGGATTCTTTTATATGCATGTTGAAGGAGTGGATTACTGAAATCAATGGCACCAACTAAACTGACTTTTTGGATATAAAAAATAACTTTATTGAAGAAAACGAACATTTATTGTGTAGCTGGGACCCTTGGGATTGCAAAAAGGGGAAGATCTTCAAAGGTAAATTATTTATTTTATTGCTATTTGTGGTTTTTGTGAAGCCGGTGCTTGGTTGAAAAAGTATTTTGATGTGGGGTGCTGTCCTCAGATAATCACATGGTATGCTTTCACTGTAAAGCCTTTTTGAAATCTGACAACGTGGTTAGATTAACAAGAAGATAAGCTTTTAAATGATGTAAGACACTTGTATGTTTATGAATGTTTAATATTACAATTTTGTCATTTGAATTTGGTGCGCTCCAGCTTCACCGGATGTTGTCGATTTTGATCTCGCTAGCGGGATTCGAGCACTAAGAGGTTTTTTAACTAACCTCCAGACGAGCTTCAATGCCATACAACTCTCCTTCCGTGGCCTCCAACTGATTTTAAATGCAAGTAAAACTAAATGCATGCTCTTCAACTGATCGCTGCCCGCACCTGCCTGCCCGTCCAGCGGTTCTGACTTAGAATATGTGGACCACTACAAATATCTAGGTGTCTGGTTAGACAGCAAACTCTCCTTCCAGACTCACATTAAGCATCTTCAATCCAAAATTAAATCTAGAACCGGCTTCCTATTTCACAACAAAGCATCCTTCTCTCATGCTGCCAAACATACCCTCGTAAAACTGACTATCCTACCGATCCTTGACTTCGGCGATGTCATTTACAAAATAGCCTCCAACACTCTACTCAGCAAATTGGATGCAGTCTATCACAGAGCCATCTGTTTTGTCACCAAAGCCCCATATACTACCCACAACAGCGACCTGTATGCTCTCATTGGCTGGCCCTCGCTTCACATTAGTCGCCAAACCAACTGGCTCCAGGTCACCTATAAGTCTTTGCTAGGTAAAGCCCCGCCTTATCTCAGCTCACTGGTTACCATAGCAGCACCCACCTGTAGCATGCGCTCCAGCAGGTATATCTCTCTGGTCACCCCCAAAGCCAATTCCTCCTTTGGCAGTCTCTCCTTCCAGTTCTCTGCTACCAATGACTGGAACGAACTACAAAAATCTCTGAAACTGGAAACACTTATCTCCCTCACTAGCTTTAAGCACCAGCTGTCAGAGCAGCTCACAGATCACTGCACCGGTACATAGCCCATCTATAATTTAGCCCTACTTCCCATACTGTATTTATTTATTTATTTATTTAATTTTGCTCCTTTGCACCCCATTATTTCTATTTCTACTTTGCAATTTATTCCACTGCAAATCTACCATTCCAGTGTTTTACTTCCTATATTGTATTTGCCACCATGGCCTTTTTTGCCTTTACCTTCCTTATCTCACCTCATTTGCTCACATTGTATATAGACTTATTTTTCTACTGTATTATTGACTGTATGTTTGTTTTACTCCATGTGTAACTCTGTGTTGTTGTATGTGTCAAACTGCTTTGCTTTATCTTGGCCAGGTCGCAATTGTAAATGAGAACTTGTTCTCAACTTGCCTACCTGGTTAAATAAAGGTGAAATAAAAAAATAAAAATGTATTATTTTTTTTTTTTGCTCCTTTGCAGTAATCGCTACTTGCACATGCATCTTCTGCTCATCTATCACTCCAGTGTTTAATTGCTAAATTGTAATTAATTCGCCACTACGGCCTATTTATTGCCTTACCTCACAAATCTTACCTCTTTTGCACACACTGTATATAGATTTTGTCTATTGTTTTATTGACTGTACGTTTTTTTTATTTCATGTGTAACTCTGTGTTGTTGTTTGTGTCGCACTGCTTTGCTTTATCTTGGCCAGGTCGCAGTTGTAAATGAGAACTTGTTCTCAACTGGCCTACCTGGTTAAATAAAGGTGAAATAAAAAAATTAACAAACAAAACATCTCATTTTATCTTTGACATAGAAGTGGAGGCTTTGTCCTTGAGGAAACCTACTGGAGAAATACTAAAAGAGAAAAAAAATTATCGGTAGGAAGGTAGGACTGAGGTCTGAACAGACAGTTCAGACCTTCTGCTCTTTTCTTTAACCTGTAGGGAACACAATATATTGTCTATACTTGGCATGTAGTTTTTTTGCAGACTGTAGTATTTTTGCAGACATTACTCTAGTATTTACAGTGTGTTTTGCAGTTAATACTATAGTATTTACAATAGTATTCTGCAGTACACTACAACATTCTATAGAAAGTATTACACATAATCGAGGGATATTACAGTGTGTAGTATAGTATTCTACAGTATACTACAGTTTACTACATCATTCTATAGTAAGTACTGTAGTATTCTATAGTAAACTGTAACATTTTTACATGTGGGTAGGCTGCCTGTGGACACGGAAACAGAGTTTTATAAGAAGAACTCTGTTGCATAACCCCAGTTCAAAAACACAGACATTGAGGAAGTGTTTGCTTCTTTGTCACTGAATTCCTGAAAGAAGGGGAGAGGACAAGGGGAAAGCACAAGTGGCGATATGCATCTCGTCAGTGGAAAAACAGGATACATGCCTGAGTTGTGCCATGTGCTGGATAGGGGCACACACAATGCATTCGCGGGCACACACACACACACACACACACACACACACACACACACACACAGTACAACCAGACAGAGGGGGGAACACTCCATACCAGCGAACTCACAACCTGACCCCTGTCACCTTCTGACACTCTCTCCCTGAACAACAATAGTGTGTTGGTGAGTGGGTTCGGAGGGAGTCATAAGGTTCTAGATAAAACACCCGCAGTGAAATCTGTAGAACACAAACACCCAGTTATGAGGCAACAGAGTATGTACCACACTGCACTGTAGGTTCACTCTCATGGTATGGCCGTGTTGGTCATTTATTTGTCCTTGGACACCCACACAGCTCATCAGTGCATACAATCTAAAGTGCTTTAACTAATATCAAAATAACAATATTAATGCAATCCATTACTGATGTTATTGTCATTACCATTCCCCTGGGTTGAATGACACTTCTGTGGAAGCATGGTTTAATATATTAACTTTTTCAGGTTGAAATGAGGACCTCTTTACTGAGGAATGTGGTTATTTTTCATCATTGTGTTTTCTATTTTTTGGGTGTATTTTCTATGTTCCTATGCTGCCTTGATTGTGTAATTGTTGTGTAATTGTTGAGATGCAGGTCTCCATAGCAAAAGAGACTTTGGTCTCAATGGAATTCCCTGCTAAACTAAACGTTAAATAAATAAAATAAATAATCAGGCCAAGGTTCAAAACCATGTTACATGTTTCAGGTATTCAGGACTTCTTTACGTAGGCTACACTTCCATTGGGTGTCTTAGATATCTAGGGCTTACTATGGCTAAATAAAGAGACACCTCTGGTGGTGTCTAGTGTAGCGAGGGAGTTCCATTGAATATCTATATCGTTTATATAGATAGAATGGTGTCTATACTGAACAAAAATGTAAACGCAACATACCAAAATGTCAAAGATTCTACTGAGTTACAGTTCATATAAGGAAATCAGTCAGTTAAAATAAATTCGTTAGGTCCTAGTCTATGGATTTCACATCACTGGGAACACAGATATGCATCTGTACCTTTCAAAAAAGTAGGGGTCTGGATCAGAAAGCCAGTCAATATCTGGTGTAATCACCAGTTGCCTCATGCAGCGCGACACTTCTCGTTTGCATAGAGTTGATCAGGCTGTTGATTGTGGCTTTCATACAGGTCGATCCAGAGCATCCCAAACATGCTCAATGGGTGATGTCTGGTGAGTATGCAAGCCGTGAAAGAACTAGGCCATGTTCAGGTTCCAGGAATTGTGTACAGATCCTTGCAACATGGGGCCATGCATTATCGGGCTGAGACATGAGGTGATGGCGCCGGATGAATGGCACGACAATGGTCATCAGGATATTGTCACGGTATATCTTCATTCAAATTGCCACCAATAAAATGCAATTGTGTTCATTGTCCTGCCCATACCATAACCCCACCGCCAACATAGGGCACTCTGTTCATAACATCAATATCAGCAAACAGCTCGCCCACACAATTCCATACACATGTTCTGCAGTTTTAAGGCTGGTTGGACGTACTGCCAAATTCTCGAAAAAGACGCTGGAGGCGACTTATCATAGAGAAATGGACAATCAATTCTCTGGCAACAGCTCTGGTGGACTGCAGTCAGCATGCCAACTGTATACTCTCTCAAAACTTGAGACTGATCTGTTGCATTGTGTGCACATTTTAGAGTGGAATTTTGTCCCCAGCACAAGGTGCACCTGTGTAATGATCATGCTGTTTAATAAGCTTCTAGATTAGCCACACCTGTCAAGTGTATGGATTATCTTGGCAAAGGAGAAATGTTCACTAACAGCGATGTAAAACAAATTTGTTTAAAGAAAATAGGAAATAAATGTTTTTTGTGCTTCTGGAAAATTTCTAGCATCTTTTATTTTAACAATTTACATGTTAAGTTCATATTTTTGTTCAGTGTATATGCAGTGCCTTGCAAATGTATGCAGACCCCTTGGATTTCTTATAATTGCTTCGTTTTACAAAGTGGGATTAAAATGGATTTAATTGTCATTGTCAGTAATCTATACAAAATACTAATGTCAAAGACAAACATAAATACATAACTAAAATAGTGTTTGCATAAGTATTCAGCCCTTTGTTTAAGCAAGCCTAAATTAGTTCAGGAGTAAAATTTGGCTTAACTTCTCTAGGGCCAGTGGAACGAAATCGTCCCACCTACGTAACAGCCAAAGGAATCCTGTGGCGCGTTATTCAAATACCTTAGAAATGCTATTACTTCAATTTCTCAAACATATGACTATTTTACACCATTTTAAAGACAAGACTCTCGTTAATCTAACCACACTGTCCGATTTCAAAAAGGCTTTACAACGAAAGCAAAACATTAGATTATGTAAGCAGAGTACCCAGCCAGAAATAATCAGACACCCATTTTTCAAGCTAACATATAATGTCACATAAACCCAAACCACAGCTAAATGCAGCACTAACCTTTGATGATCTTCATCAGATGACAACCCTAGGACATTATGTTATACAATACATGCATGTTTTGTTCAATCAAGTTCATATTTATATCAAAAAACAGCTTTTTACATTAGCATGTGACGTTCAGAACTAGCATACCCCCCGCAAACTTCCGGTGAATTTACTAAATTACTCACGATAAACGTTCACAAAAAGCATAACAATTATTTTAAGAATTATAGATACAGAACTCCTCTATGCACTCGATATGTCCGATTTTAAAATAGCTTTTCGGTGAAAGCACATTTTGCAATATTCTAAGTAGATAGCCCGGCATCACAGGGCTAGCTATTTAGACACCCAGCAAGTTTAGCACTCACCAAAGTCAGATTTACTATAAAATGTTATTACCTTTGGTGTTCTTCGTCAGAATGCACTCCCAGGACTTCTACTTCAATAACAAATGTTGGTTTGGTCCCAAATAAGCCAGAGTTACATCCAAACAGCGGCGTTTTGTTTGTGCGTTCAAGACACTATCCGAAAGGGTAAATAAGCGTTACGCGCACGACGCAGTTCGTGACAAAAAAAATCTAAATATTCCATTACCGTACTTCGAAGCATGTCAACCGCTGTTTAAAATCAATTTTTATGCAATTTTTCTCGTAAAAAAGCGATAATATTCCGACCGGGAATCTGCGTTTAGGTAAAAAGACGAAAGAAAATAAAGCATGGGGTCGACTCGTGCACGCGCCTAAGCCCATTGTCCTCTGATCGGCCACTTTCCAAAAGCGCAAATGTGTTTCAGCCTGGGGCTGCCTCGATATCATTCAGCTTTTTCCCGGGCTCTGAGAGCCTATGGGAGCCATAGGAAGTGTCACGTTACAGCAAAGATCCTCAGTCTTCAATAAACAGAGACAAGAAGAATAAGATCTTGTCAGAGAGGGCACTTCCTGTAAGGAACCTTCTCAGGTTTTTGCCTGCCATATGAGTTCTGTTATACTCACAGACACCATTCAAACAGTTTTAGAAACTTTAGGGTGTTTTCTATCCAAAGCCAATAATTATATGCATATTCTAGTTACTGGGCAGGAGTAGTAACCAGATGAAATCGGGTACGTTTTTTATCCGGCCGTGTCAATACTGCCCCTACCCCCAACAGGTTAACAAATCAAATAATTTATATGGATTTAATTTGTCCCAATACTTTTGGTCCCCTAAAATGGGGGGACTATGCACAAAAAGGGATGTAATTTCTAAATGGTTCACCCGATATGGATGAAAATATCCTCAAAGCTGTGTCAAGGCACAAGACGAGACCCAGATGCAGACACAGGAGGCAGATGGTTGGAGTCTTACAATGTTTAATAATCCAAACGGGTAGGCAAGAGAATGGTCGTGGACAGGCAAAAAGGTCAAAACCAGATCAGAGTCCAGGAGGTACAGAATGGCAGACAGGCTTGTGGTCAAGGCAGGCAGAATGGTCAGGCAGGCGAGTACAAGGTCCAGAAACAGGCAAGGGTCAAAACCATGAGGACTAGAAAAAGGAGAATAGAAAAAAAGAGTATGGGAAAAAAACACGCTTGTTGACTTGACTAAACATACAAGACGAACTGGCACAGAGAGACAGGAAACACAGGGATAAATACACTGGGGAAAATAAACAAAACCTGGAGGGGGTGGAGACAATCACAGGAACAGGTGAAACAGATCAGGGCATGACAAGCGGACAGTCTGCTCTTTATGTGACGTGGTAAGGTTGGACCCAGGTGCAGAGAAGAGCCCAGACGAGGAATCAGTGGTTAAGGATAAACATAATACTTTACTAAGAAACAGTAGCCGCAGCACCACAGTACACTTGGGAAAAAAAATAACAACCGCCGCCGCCGTCAAACCTCACTCAGGCAACAACCACGCACAATAGACAATTCAAGCTTTCTGCAAAGGACAACAGAAAATACACCTCTTTTAACAGGGAAATCATAATGAGTAAATTGGACACACCTGAGAGTCGTTAATTATCTCTAGGACGGTCTCTGCCACCCTCTGGTGACAGGTGGAACCATGACACTTCAACGTCATAATCATTGCATAATTTAAAATCCAAAGTGCTGGAGTACAGAGCCAAACAACAAACAATGTGTCTCTGTCCCAATACGTTTAGAGCTCACTGTAAATGAAAAAGTGAAAAGAAGAACAGATATATACACAATAGAAAATATTCCAAAACATGCCTTGTATGCAACAAGGTACTAAAGTAATACTGCAACAAAAAAACACAGAAAAGGAATACACTTTTTGACCTAAATGCAAAGACTTATGTTTGGGGCAAATCCAATACAACACATCACTGAGTAACTGCCTCCTTATTTTTAAAGCATGGTGGTGGCTGCATCATAGTATGGGTATGCTTGACATCGGCAAATACTGGCGAGTTTTTCAGGGAAAAAAATGAATGGAACTAAGCACAGTCTGGAAAAATGCTAAAGGAAAACCTACTTCAGTCTGTTTTACACCAGAGACTGGGAGAGGAATTCACCTTTCAGCAGGACAATAACCTACAACACAAGGCCAAATATACACTGGAGTTGCTTACCAAGAAGACAGTCAATGTTCCTGAGTGTTACCGTTTTGACTTAACTCTGCAAGAAAATCTGTGGCAAGACTTGAAAATTGCTGTCTAACCATGATCCCAATATCTTGACAGAGCTTGAAGAATTTTTTAAATATTGCACAATCCATTTGTGCTAAGCTCTTACCCAAGAATAGTCACAGCTGTAATCAATGCTGTTATAGTGTGGACACTATATAATCAATTACATGGAATATGTTATTGTACTTACCTGCAGTATACTATGATTACTATTCATGTGTTCATGTTTATTATTGGCATTGGCCTTGACCTTTCCCCTTTGATGATGTCATCACCCAGGGTTGTACCTGTTCAATGCGACTCTACCACAGGTTGAGTGGGCTGTATCACTTTGCTGTGTTTGTACATTGTACACCTTTTATTTATTAGGTTGAAAGTCAAGGAAAGTAATATTGGATTGTGTGTCGGCATTCCTTGTCAAGTTACTACAAACGCCAAAGATGTTTCTGACGTATTGACTCGGGGCTGTCATGACGTTGCCCTCTTTGAGTACAGGGAGGACAGTTGACCTCCTCCCCCTTGCACCATCCCCCAACCTACCTCCCCCCACCCAGGCCCTGTGTGAAGGGGTTGTAAAAATTCCAAAGGAGAATGTCCTGCCTCATGGCCCAGTTGAGACCGAGAGGGGTTTCATAGAGAGACAAAGGAAATTCTTCCAACTCACAGAATTGGGGAACCGAACGACATTTATGTTCTGGAGAAGGTATAAAAGATCGGTGAAGAATCCAGCTACGAACTGGTCCGCTTGGTACAATTTTGTGATACTCAGAAGAGACAATATAGCCATATTACCATAATACTGTTTATATAATAGCCCCAGCTATGGGACTTGCATCTAAATGGTTGTATAAAATGTATTAACCCCTGTGCGGCCTCGGGATGGACATCCAGCGAAAAATCATATCGCCATTAGCATAACAAAATGTAATACTTTTTTTTTTCAATTTTTTTTTCAAATTATATCGTTTTATAAATACACCTCTCCTGAATCGAACCACGTTGTCCGATTTCAAAAAGGCTTTACAGCAAAAGCAAAACATTAGATTATGTTAGAGGAGTATATCGTAAAAGTAGCCACATAGCCATTTTCCAACCAACCACATGCATCACAAATAACCAAAAAACAGCTAAATGCAGCACTAACCTTTGACAATCTTCATCAGATGACACACCTAGGTCATCATGTTACACAATACATGCATTCTTTTGTTCGATAAAGTTCATATTTATATATAAAAACAGCATTTTACATCGGTGCGTAACGTTGACTAACTATTTTCCCTCAAATGCATCCGATGAAACAAAGCTACAATTTACTAAATTACTATTCGAAAACATTTTTAAAATGTAATATTGTCATTCTAAGATTTATAGATGAATATCTCTTGAAAGCACCTGTAATGCCAGATTTAAAATTAACTTTACTGGGTAATCATACTTTGCGATGAAAGGGGATGCGATACTCTGAAAAATAGGCTAACATTACAGGTCAGCGCCATCTTGGAACAATCGCATATCACATCTAGTCTTGTATACTATTGTCAATAATCCCTTACCTTTGGTTGTCTTCATCAGAAAGCACTTCCAGAAATCCCAGGTCCACAACAAATGTATTTTCGTTCGAAAAAATTACTCCTTTATGTTCCAAGAGCTTGTTCTTGTTAGCGCGTCTGAAAGCTGATCCAAATGCTCCATCGGCCACGGGACAGCCATTTCGAGAAAATACATTTTTTTCCCATTTAGGTTCATTCAAACATGTCAAACGTTGTATAACATAAATCTTCAGGGCGTTTTTCAACAAGAGAGCCAATAAGATTCAAGGAGGATGATTGCATTGTGTTTCAAAACGTTTCGAAAGGGGAAGGTAACCAGGGGCGCCGGCGTCATAATGGTGATGGCCCTCTCCGTGTGACCACGTCCCACTGCATCTCATTCATTCAGTTTTCACAGTAGGAGTCTCAAATCACTTTGTAAACACTGGGGACATCTAGTGGAAGCAATAGGAAGTGCTCAATGAAGCATAGCTCACGGTGTGATTAATAGGCAACGTGATGAAGTTGAGTTTGCAATTCAGAATTCCACTTCCTGTTTCCATCTGTCTCGGTGTTTTGACTGCCATATGAGTTCTGTTATACTCACAGACACCATTCAAACAGTTTTAGAAACTTTAGGGTGTTTTCTAAGTATTAATTATATGCATATCCTAACTTCTGAGTTTGAGTAGTAGGCCGTTTAAAATGGGCACTAATTTTTTTTTAAATGCGCTGTGGCGCCCCCTATCCTAGGCGACCGTCAAGAGGTTAATAAGGATAAAGCTATTTGGAATACGTTGAGATGCTATGTACTGATGTTAATGTGATAGAATGTATTTCTGTTCAAAGCTTAAATCAGTCATCGGCACGCCCCCCAGGGACACAGACAGGACCAGGCGTCATGTGACAAGCCTGTTCTATGTTCACGTATAAAACCCCCACCCTGATTTTCTTTCATCAGACCAGGCCTCCACTCCATGACGAGTTGGCCAATAGGTTTGACCATCCAATTCCTCTACTGAAAGTTAACTACACCACGTGGTTAACTTTTAGACTATCGATAGTCTAAAGAATAAGAACAAGTCTTTGATATTAATTATTAGTCTGCGGCTAAGTACTCGATATCATCGAACACGAAGACCGACGAAACATCCATTCTATAACGACATTAATGAATGTCACTTTGAAAGATCCATTCTAACAGAGAGAGAATGCGGACAAAACTCTCCAACAGAACAGAACTCTCCAACAAGGATCCCGACACACACTGAGGGTAAATATCTATTGATTGCAATTGTTTTCCGAATGAGTGAGCGTTCATGTGCAAAGGATTAGCATATCAATTGTTAATATTAATGAACTCTGTGTGCCTTCTCAGCTGCCCTTTATGACCCTTTGTTTTAACAAGACACCAGCCATGCCTGTTTAGCCCACCAGGGCACATTACTCTACCAATTCTTTGTGACGATAATTACTGTTTGTATACTTTCTGTGAATTACTTAGTTTAGTAAATAAATGATTTTAAGACAATTGATGTATGGATGACTTTTAGTAAAGGCTGGATTCGTGCAGATACAACAATTTACGATGTTTGGAATGAGACTGGACGCGAGGTAAAATACACCATTTAAACCAGAAGATAATCGACCTATACTATAATACAATATATAATGTTATAATAAAGGAAAGTTATATTAGGAAAATTATAACTTTGTAATCTGAATATTTTTTCTTGGTGCCCCGATCTCCTAGTTAATTACAGTTAAACGATTAATCAGTTTAATCGCGTAATAATAATAACAGGGAGTTATTTTGATAAACATGTCTTCAGTTTAATGGTGCCCAAAGACACGACAGGGCTATTAAATTATATTTAATGTCTATTAATCTTTAAAATAAATTAATTTTTCTTCCACTTTACAAAGTATTTTGTGTAGATTGTTGACAAACAATGGCAATTAAGTCAATTTTAGTCCCACTTTGTTACACAATAAAATGTGAAAAACTCAAAGGGGTCTGAATACTTTTGCAAGGCACTGTATACTCTGAATGAATTCTCAATGGACACAAGATAACCATCTCTGGAAGTATCTAATGTCAGATTTGCTGATGGCTACATGGAAGGTGTAGCTCGGGAATTCCACTGGATATCCGTATACTGAACATCTGTATAGAACGATAAATAAGTCTCAATGGGACATAATGAGAACCACCTCTGGAGTAAGGTGTGTGAGATGTGCTGATGACTGCATGGGATACATATGGGGTTCCATTAGATATCCATACCATTTACATTAGATCCTCTATATTGAATATCTGTAGCATATAGACATAGTTATCTAGTTCTACTCTCTATTCTCAGGGGACATATGAAGAGACAGACACCTCTGGAGGTAGTCCAGTGGTGTTGTGGATCTAGGGGTGCGATGGCTCCATTGAATATCCATAGATGTTCTGGATATCTCGTAGCCTATAGGTATAATGATTTCTAAATATACTCTGAATTATCCATGGACATACAGGATGAAGATGCACACTGAATTATCTATGGACATATGAAGAAAGACAGCTATGAGGTAGTTTAGGTAGTGTGAGATGTTCTGACTATAGCTAGACAGGGCAGAGAGGTGAAGGGAGGTGTCCTGGGAGCTATAAGTCCATGGTGCTGACTCCTGAGTCCTGCCCTAACAGGCAGCAGGAAATGGAGCATGTTGTGAGGTTAGCTCGTCACAGACTTCTCAACCATGTAGGAGCTAAAAAGAACATAATTCAGCACATCATGGTGTCAATGGGAGGAGGTGGTAGAGTAGTGCAATTTTTGATTAGTTTAGTCTCATTTCATTGTTCTAATAGGTTATATTCAGGAAGATGGTTTTCTTAATACACAAGTCAAGCTTTTTTCAACAGTAGTGGCTTCAGTACTTAGAAGTATTTGAGCCTTTTTTAACGGATAGTATCCCTTCTGTCTTCGATCTCAAACAAGAACAAATCTATTACTGATGTCTGGTCGGAGGTAAACATGAAAATATCCATTCTTCTGTGTATAAGTTAATTAGGCCTATGTCCAGAAATAGAGCATCTGAAAAACAGACAGTGCTCCTCAGGAACAGGACATTGATTCAATCCCCTAATGACTGATAGTAATTCCTCTCATTAGTAATGTCTGTACACATCAATAACCTCTGTAAGACATGGAATGCGACTCAAATGGCACCCTATAACCTATGTAGTGCACAGGGCTCTGGCCAAAAGTAGTGCCCTATAATATAGAGCACTACGTTTATACATATAATATTGAGAATTATGTCATAAGGAATAGGGTGCCATTTGGGAAGAAGACATTGGGGTGTAATAGTGTTTTGGTACTGCACCGTCCAGTGTCGTAAACAGGTAGGCGGCCCAATATTGTCATCTAAAGCAGGGTCGTTCCACGAAATGGTTTCCTTTGCATCCCTTTGATATTTTAACTAGTAGTTATGCACCAATATTGAATTTTAAAAGCCTGTTATATTAAATTAATTGCACTTTAATATAAACCAAATGAAGAATTCTATAAATCAGATTTAAGTTCTTGCAAAAAGGAAGTTTAATTTATTAGCATTATCCAATAGTTACTTTTTGAAGAAGAAATTCCTAAAAGTTGTCAACAGTGACACTCGAATCAAAGATAATTATTCTTTATGACCACCTCCTTCCATTTGTATATTCGAGGAAAGGTGTTGTTGATTTAATAAAAAACTATATTTACTCTGCCATCTTTTAGAGCAAACATTGATGGAAAGCTAACTAATTACATGGGTGCTAACAGGTTAATATTTCAATTTTGTTGAAGGAGAAAAAGATAGACAGAATTAGAATAACAGATCATACACCTGCTCGTCAAACATCTCATTCCAAAATAATGGCCATTAATATGGAGTTGGTCCCCCCTTTGCTGCTATTACAGCCTCCACTCTTCTGGGAAGGCTTTACACTAGATGTCAGAACATTGCTCCAGAGACTTCCTTCCATTCAACCACAATAACATTAGTGAGGTCGGGCGCTGAAGTTGGGCGATTAGGCCTGGCTCGCAGTCGGCATTCCAATTCATCCCAAAGGTGTTCGATGGGGTTGAGGTCAGGGCTCTGTGCAGGCCAGTCAAGTTCTTCCACACCGATCTCGACAAACTATTTCTGTATAGACTTCTCTTTGTGCATGGGGGTATTGTCATGTTAAAATAGGAAAAGGCCTTCCCCGAACTGTTGCCACAAAGTTGGAAGCACTGAATCCTCTAGAATATCATTATATGCTGTAGCGTTAAGATTTCCCTTCACTGGAACTAAGGGGCCTAGCCCAAACCATAAAAACAGCCCCAGACCATTCCTCCTCCACCAAACTTTACAATTGGAATTACGAATTCGGGCAGGTAGCGTTCCCCTGGCATCCGCCAAACCCAGATTCGTCCGTCGGACTGCCAGATTCATCACTCTAGAGAACGCTTTTCCACTGCTCCAGAGTCCAATGGCTTCGAGCTTTACATCACTCCAGCCTGACACTTGGCTTTGCGCATGGTGATCTTAGGCTTGTGTACTACTGCTCGGCCATGGAAACCCATTTCATGAAGTTCTGGACGAACAATTCTTATGCTGATGTTGCTTCCAGAGGCAGTTTGGATCTCGGTAGTGAGTGTTGCAACCGAGGACGGACAATTTTTAGATGCTACGCGCTTCAGCCCTCAACGGTCCCGTTGTGAGCTTGTGTGGCCTAGAACTTCGTGGCGGAGCCGTTTTTGCTCCTAGATGTTTCCACTTCACAACAACAGCATTTACTGTTGATCGGGGCAGCTCTAGCAGGGCAGACATTTGATGAACTGGCTTGTCTGAAAAGTGGCATCCTATGATGGTGCCATGTGGAAAGTCACTAAGCTCTTCAGTAAGGCCATTTTACTGCCAATGTTTGTCTATGGAGATTGCATACCTGTGTGCTCAATTTTATACAACTGTCAGCAAAGGGTGTGGCTGAAATAGCCAAATCCACTAATTTGAAAGGGTTTCCACACTTTTTCACATGATTGTATTTTTGAAATTTGAGAAAGGCAGCCAGTCAGTTTGCCTTTATCAAATTTCTAAATACAATCATGTGAAAAATGTACAGTTTGGAAAGCAAATGCTGTCCTAACTAAATGTGTAATGTGCTAAGTATTTGAAACATTACTTTTTTACACACATAAAAAATATTTGATTAATAAAACATGTAATCAGTCTTCTTCCTCAACTGAAGGGGATGATGACACAATCTTTGCGAGGGGAGACTATTTGATTTAATTTGTCCTCAATTCGTGGTTCAAACACTTAATTCAGGATAGATGGAGTTAGCCCTGAGTTAGCCTGCCCCAGAGCAGGTTAGTTCTGAAGGATTTATTGTCATAGAAATGTAGCTGGCTTAAAGGTGAGCCAATTTCATGGTACTGGTTATCCCAAGTTCAACCCGAGTTGAGTTTGTTTACCAAAGTTACACACACACACACACTAGCACCCGTGTTGAGGATCAGTGTGGCAGATGTTTTGTTGCCTACCCTTATCACCTCGGGGCGGCCCGTCAGGAAGTACAGGATTCAGTTGCAGAGGGAGGTGTTTAATCCCGGGGTCCTTAGCTTAGTGTTGAGCATTGTAGGCACGATAGTGTTGAGGGCTGAGCTGTGGTCAATGAAAAGCATTCTCACATACAGTACCAGTCAAAAGTTTGGACACACCTACTCAACTCAGGGTTTTTCTTTATTTTTACTATTTTCTACATTGTAGAATAATAGTTAAGACATCAACACTATGAAATAACACATATGGAATCAAGTAGTAACCAATTTGTTTTTAAACAAATCTAAATATATTTTATATTTGAGATTCTTCAAAGTAGCGACCCTTTGCCTTGATGACAGCTTTGCACAATCGTAGCATTCTCTCAACCAGCTTCATGAGGTAGTCACCTGGAATGCATTTCAATTAACAGGTGTGCCTTGTTAAAAGTTAAATAGTGGAAATTCTTTCCTTCTTAATGCGTTTGAGCCAATCAGTTGTGTTGTGACAAAGTAGTGGTGGTATACAGAAGATAGCCCTATTTGGTAAAATATCAAGTCCATATTACGGCAAGAACAGCTCAAATAACGTTTGGGGAAGGCCGTCATGGTAAATAAGAATGCGTCCTTAACTGACTTGCCTATTTAAATAAATGTAAAAAAATACATTGGCTCCGTAATGGACCAAAGTAATGGACCATTCCACCAAGTTAAATGATTCACAGCAGGTGACATCGTTTGGTTTCATGGGGGGTGGCAGGTAGCCTAGCGGTTAAGAGCATTGGACCAGTAACTGAAAGGTTGATGGTTAGAATCCCCAATGTGGAAAAATCTGACGTTCTGTCCTTGAGCAAGGCAGTTAACCCACAACAACAACTGCTCCCCCGATGACATTGATCAAGGCAGCCCCCTGCACCTCTCTGAGGTGAACTGCATTCAGTTGTGCAACTGACTAGGTTTTCCCTTCCCTCTAATCAGCATGGTGGAAAAGGAAGTAAGTCTTATGTCTATTTATAATTGCTTTATCATCTTTGAATGAGGTGGTTGAGCTCAGCACATCAACCCTGTTTACTCAATTAACGTTAGGAAAACTTGAATTTGATTTAACTTTCATTATGATTGGAACATATGTATAATTTCTAATTTCATGAACACCATGTTGTCCCATGCTCTTCACCACATGAGGAGTAATGGCCGATCATCACCTAAAACCTCCATCCTCTAATCGTCAATGCTGTTAGAGGCCCAATAGTAACTTTATCAGTTTCATATTATAGAGTTTGTTTGTACAATGGATACTTGATCAATGAGACAATGTTGGATTTTAACTAAGCATGCTTTCAAATAATAGTTAGGCCTTACATATGTGTCCGTAACAGGGTTGACAGACAGTGTGGTACAAGTGTAGATAAAATGCTCGTAGTTCATAGGATTTTAATGCCTTAGATGGGAAAAGGTGTTTTTCTGTAGGCTAAACATATCCTCCATGCAAGATTTTAATGTTCTTAAAAGTTTGAATGTCCAAAAGGTACCTTTTTCATGGAATGACCCAGCAGACGACCAAAATAATTTCCAGGAGGAGTGAGGCTGGAAAACAGGAAAAGCAGGGAGGAGAGGAGGGGAAGGATGGGGAATTCTGTTGTGTGCTATGGGGGGTCAGGGTGTGTGAGCGTTGTTGGGCAGGGGGCAGTGTGTGTGTATTTTGGAGGGGGGGACAGGGTGCGGTGGTGGAGGGAGCTTCGGAGGGAGTCACAACTCGCTACGCCCTGTTGGGGTGTTGTTACAGTATGCTGGCTTGCAAAGTGATGTTTAACTCCTATTGGAATCAAGCCAGAGTAGATTCCCACAATCTGCATTCAAAATGACTGCCACGGGTCAAAAGATAAAAATTTTTGATTACCTAAACCACGTGTCAAACTCATTCCATGGTGGGCCACCGCACATCTGCAGGTTTTTGCTCCTCCCTTGCACTTGATTGAGGAACTAAGGTCTCTGATTAGTAAGGAACTTACTCCATTCAACTTAATTGAACGGAGAAACAAAAAAAACAGCAGACACAAGGCCTATTTAGTGTTTATATGCTGTTTAATAAGACATGTTGTCACGGTTGTTGAAAGGAGGAGCGGACCAAAGTGCAGTGTGTGTGTCGTTCCACATTTTATTTACACTGTGAAACTATGCAATACATATAAATAAACTGAATGACAAAAACAACAAACCGTGACGTAGAGGTGAAACATACACTGACTCAAAGATAATCTCCCACAAACCCAGGTGGGAAAAAAAACTATTTAAGTATGATCTCCAATTAGAGACAACGAGGACCAGCTGCCTCTAATTGGAGATCATCCCAAACAAAACCCCAACATAGAAATACAAAACTAGAACCTGAACATAGAAATAGAAAACATAGAAAAAAAACCTGTCACGCCCTGACCTACTCTACCATAGAAAATAACAGCTAAGGTCAGGACGTGACAGTACCCCCCCAAAGGTGCAGACTCCGACCGCACCAAAACAACAAAAGAACCAAAAAAAAGGGAGGGTTAGGGAAGGTAACAAATGTCTATGGCGGCTCTGGTGCAGTAAGCAGAACCTTCTCATCCCGCGGATCCTCCAACAGAGGAGGCGGCTCCGGTTCAGGTCGTAACCCCCACTCCGCCCGCTGATCCCTCTGCTTTTGTGCCACGGACCGTGGATCGTCGGAGGAGGAACCGGACCGTAGATCGTCGCCGGAGGCTCTGTACTGCGGACCCCCGCTGGAGGTTCCGGGCTGCGGGCCGTCTCAGGAGGTTCCCGGACTGCGGGCCGTCTCAGGAGGTTCCCGGACTGCGGGCCGTCTCAGGAGGTTCCCGGACTGCGGGCCATCGCTGCTCGCTCCATGCCGTGGATCATCACTGCAGGCTCCGTGCCATGAATCACCACTGGAGACTTTGTGCCATGGATCATCCCTACAGGCTCTGGGCCATGGATCATCCCTACAGGCTTCTTGCCATGGATCATCCCTACAGGCTCTGGGCCATGGATCATCCCTACAGGCTTCGTGCCATGGATCATCACTGGAGGCTTCAGACCATGGATCATCACTGGAGGCTTCTTACGTGGAGCCGGAACAGGTCTCACCGGACTGGGGAACGTCGCTGGAGGCTCTGGACTGGAGGACGTTGCCGGAAGCTCTGGACTGGGAAGACACACTGGAGGCCTGATGAGTGGGGCTGGCACAGGTGGCGCCAGGCTGGTAACACGCACCTCAGGGCAAGTGCGAGGAGCAGGAACAGGACACACCGGACTGGGCAGGCGCACTAGAGACCTGATGCGTGGGGCTGGCACAGGTGGCGCCAGACTGGTGACACGCACCTCACGGTAAGCACGAGGAGTTGGCTCAGGTCTCCAACCTGACTCTGCCAATCTCCCCGTGTGCCCCCACAGCCCAAAATATTTTTGGGGCTGCCTCTCATGCTTCCCTTGTTGCCGTGCTCTCGCTGCCTCCACCTGTTCCCATGAGAGGTGCTTTTCTCCTGCCTCTAAATCCTCCAAAGCCCTGAGTATACTCCTCCTTAGCTCCTCAATAGTCCACTGGTCCATACCACGCTGCTTGGTCCTTTGGTGGTGGGAGATTCTGTCACGGTTGTCGTAAGGAGAAGCGGACTAAAGTGCAGCGTGTGTGTCATTCCACATTTTATTTTACTGTGAAACTATGCAATACATATAAATAAACTGAAATACAAAACAACAAACAGTGACACAGAGGTGAACCATACACTGACTCAAAGCTAATCTCCCACAAACCCAGGTGGAAAAAACCCCTACTTAAGTATGATCTCCAATTAGAGACAATGAGGTCCAGCTGCCTCTAATTGGAGATCATCCCAAACAAAACCCCAACATAGAAATACAAAACTAGGACCTGAACATAGAAATAAAAAACATAGAAAACCCCCCTGTCACGCCCTGACCTACTCTACCATAGAAAATAACAGCTTTCTAAGGTCAAGACGTGACACATGTAGCCTATTTGAAATGATGAGCGCTTCTTACAGTCACCTTTCATTGTTGTTTATTGAAATATTTTTCATTCAAATCCTAGGGTTTGGTTTCAATACTTGAAAACCAAATGGTACGTCCAGATAGTCACCAAAATAGATGGGTGTTGGTTAAATGGTGATCATAAAGAATGGAGTGAATTTTGTGCAGCAGTTTTTTTCCTGTGAGCAAGGAATGGTTTTTAGTGGAGCGGTTGGAAAGGATGTGCAGCACCACTCTGTAAGCGATGAGCGGGATTTCTGACCCTCAACTCCACTCATATACTCTGATTACTTGGGAGTCAACCTCACTTGGGGGGGCGGCAGGTAGCTTAGTGGTTAGAGCGTTGGGCAAGTAACCGAAAGGTTGCTTGATTGAACTGAAAGGACTGAAAGGTCAAATCCCTGAGCTGACAAGGTAAAAATCAGTTGTTCTGCCCCTGAACAAGGCAGCTAACCCTCTCTTCCCCGGTAGACCGTCATTGTAAACAAGAAGTTGTTCTTAACCTGTTGGGTCTAGGGGGCAGCATTTGCACGTCTGGATAAAAAAAATGTACCCGATTTAATCTGGTTACTAATCCTACCCAGTAACTAGAATATGCATATACTTATTATATATGGATAGAAAACACTCTAAAGTTTCCAAAACTGTTTGAATGGTGTCTGTGAGTATAACAGAACTCATTTGGCAGGCAAAACCCTGAGACATTTTCTGACAGGAAGTGGATACCTGATGTGTTGTATTGACTTTAAACCTATCCCATTGAAAAACACAGGGGTTTAGGAATATTTTGGCACTTCCTATTGCTTCCACTAGATGTCACCAGCCTTTACAAAGTGTTTTGAGTCTTCTGGAGGGAGATCTGACCGAACAAGAGCCATGGAACGGTGATGTCCCATTAGACACCTGGCGCGCTACTTCATGTTGGGTACCCTCGTTCCAATACGTTATAAAAGACTATGCATTCGTCCACCTTGAATATTATTCATGTTCTGGTTAAAAAAGGCCCTAATGATTTATGCTATACAACGTTTGACATGTTTGAACGAACGGAAATATATTTTTTCCCCTCGTTCATGACGAGAAGTCCGGCTGGCTTACATCATGTGCTAACGAGACGGAGATTTTTGGACATAAATGATGAGCTTTTTTGAACAAAACTACATTCGTTATGGACCTGTGATACCTGGAAGTGACATCTGATGAAGAGAATCAAAGGTAATGGATTATTTACATAGTATTTTCGATTTTAGATCTCCCCAACATGACGTCTAGTCTGTATCGCAACGCGTATTTTTCTGGGCACAGTGCTCAGATTATTGCAAAGTGTGATTTCCCAGTAAGGTTATTTTTAAATCTGGCAAGTTGATTGCGTTCAAAAGATGTAAATCTATAATTCTTTAAATGACAATATAATATTTTACCAATGTTTTCTAATTTTAATTATTTAATTTGTGACGCTGACTTGACTGCCGGTTATTGGAGGGAAACGATTTCCTCAACATCAATGCCATAGTAAAACGCTGTTTTTGGATATAAATATCAACTTGATAGAACTAAAAATGCATGCATTGTCTAACATAATGTCCTAGGAGTGTCATCTGATGGAGATTGTAAAAGGTTAGTGTATCATTTTAGCTGGTTTTATGGTTTTGGTGACCCTGTCTTTGACTTGACAAAACATTACACACAACTCTTGTAAATGTACTGTCCTAACATACTCTAAATTTATGCTTTCGCCGTAAAACCTTTTTGAAATCGTAAAACGTGGTTAGATTAAGGAGATGTTTATCTTTCAAATGGTGTAACATAGTTGTATTTTTGAAAAATTTGAATTTTGACATTTATTTGGATTCAAATTTGCCGCTCTTGAAATGCACCTGCTGTTGATGGAGTGCACCACGGGTGGCACGCTAGCGTCCCACCTAGCCCCAAGAGGTTATCTGACTTGCCTAGTTAAATAAAGGTAAAATATATATACTGCTCAAAAATAAAGGGAACACTAAAATAACACATCCTAGATCTGAATGAATGAAATAATCTTATTAAATACTTTTTTTCTTTACATAGTTGAATGTGCTGACAACAAAATCACACAAAAATAATCAATGGAAATCCAATTTATCAACCCATGGAGGTCTGGATTTAGAGTCACACTCAAAATTAAAGTGGAAAACCACACTACAGGCTGATCCAACTTTGATGTAATGTCCTTAAAACAAGTCAAAATGAGGCTGAGTAGTGTGTGTGGCCTCCACGTGCCTGTATGACCTCCCTACAACGCCTGGGCATGCTCCTGATGAGGTGGCGGATGGTCTCCTGAGGGATCTCCTCCCAGACCTGGACTAAAGCATCCGCCAACTCCTGGACAGTCTGTGGTGCAACGTGGCGTTGGTGGATGGAGCGAGACATGATGTCCCAGATGCGCTCAATTGTATTCAGGTCTGGGGAACGGGCGGGCCAGTCCATAGCATCAATGCCTTCCTCTTGCAGGAACTGCTGACACACTCCAGCCACATGAGGTCTAGCATTGTCTTGCATTAGGAGGAACCCAGGGCCAACCGCACCAGCATATGGTCTCACAAGGGGTCTGAGGATCTCATCTCGGTACCTAATGGCAGTCAGGCTACCTCTGGCGAGCACATGGAGGGCTGTGCGGCCCCCCAAAGAAATGCCACCCCACACCATGACTGACCCACCGCCAAACCGGTCATGCTGGAGGATGTTGCAGGCAGCAGAACGTTCTCCACGGCGTCTCCAGACTCTGTCACGTCTGTCACATGTGCTCAGTGTGAACCTGCTTCACCTGTGAGGAGGACAGGGTGCCAGTGGCGAATTTGCCAATCGTGGTGTTCTCTGGCAAATGCCAAACGTCCTGCACGGTGTTGGGCTGTAAGCACAACCCCCACCTGTGGACGTTGGGCCCTCATACCACCCTCATGGAGTCTGTTTCTGACCGTTTGAGAAGACATATGCACATTTGTGGCCTGCTGAAGGTCATTTTGCAGGGCTCTGGCAGTGCTCCTCCTGCTCCTTCTTGCACAAAGGCGGAGGTAGCGGTCCTGCTGCTGGGTTGTTGCTCTCCTACGGCCTCCTCCACGTCTCCTGATGTGCTGGCCTGTCTCCTGGTAGCGCCTCCATGCTCTGGACACTACGCTGACAGACACAGCAAACCTTCTTGCCATAGCTCGCATTGATGTGCCATCCTGGATGAGCTGCACTACCTGAGCCGCGTGTGTGGGTTGTAGACTCCGTCTCATGCTACCACTAGAGTGAAAGCACCGCCAGCATTCAAAAGTGACCAAAACATCAGCCAGGAAGCATAAGAACTGAGAAGTGGTCTGTGGTTACCACCTGCAGAACCACTCCTTTGTTGGGGGTGTCTTGCTAATTGCCTATAATTTCCACCTGTTGTCTATTCCATTTGCACAACAGCATGTGACATTTGTCAATCAGTGTTGCTTCCTAAGTGGACAGTTTGATTTCACAGAAGTGTGATTGACTTGGAGTTACATTGTGTTGTTTAAGTGTTCCCTTTATTTTTTTGAGCAGTGTATATTTTACTCACCACATTTTACATTGGCGCGCGACTTTCAGAAAATATTTTGCCTCCAATACTGCCGGTGAATCAGCACAACAATTTACAAAAATACTCATCATAAACGTTGATAAAATATTAAACTGTTATTCAAAGAATTATAGATGAACATGTTCTTTATGCAACTGCTGTGACAGATTTCAAAAAAGCTTCACGGGGATAGCACACTTTGCAATAATCTGAGTACTGCGCTCAGAAAACAACAGCATGCAATACAGATACCCGCCAATTTGGATATAGGGTGCAAAATTACTGGGACCATGGCTGGCAAGTGAGCTGCGTCACATAAGCCTAAAACAACATTTGAGGACTGCGGTTTGTTCGGGACAAGTTATTGTGGTAGAGCGTGGGAGTCCGACACAAAGACAAAGGGTGCAGGGGTACAGTAAGAAAAGCTGCAGGAGCAGGCTGAAATGGGATGAATAAATAAGTCCTGCACAGACTCACAACCTCTCATTTGCCAGCCACCTGAATGTCCTGCTATGCCACTGGATCTGTGGGTCTGTTAAAGATTCTTAAAAGATGAGAACCATTTTTCCCTATGGAGGAATGACAAACTAAAAATGGAAAAGGAAGACAAAACAACACACCAGCAAGAGACCAGTAAAAACAACCCCAGAAACAAAACCCCAATGCCAGCATGCAGGCCCCCTACTAAATCAGAGTCTCCCTCTCCAAAACCTTTCCCCAATCTATTCCCTACCCACTCTTTCCCCTCCTTTCACCACCCCTGATCCCTCCACCCTAGACTGTACAGGCCCAGATCCCTCCTCCCTCCTCCCTGCTGCCTTTGATACACCCTGACCCCCATGGCCACTGATTGCGCACAGCAGCAAACCAGCCAGCCTCAATCCAGACCCCCCGAACCCTCAGATCCACCTTCACCCTTTCCAGAATCACCATCAGTACAGGGGGCCACCAGTCAGTCAGTGCGGAGGCAGGCCAAGACCCATGAACAGCCAAGAAACACCAACGACCAGCTAAAGGCCCTCATCCACCTCTGCAACAGAATGACCAACCCCGGATCCCCCCCCAATAATCATCATGACCCTGACAATACACTCAGACCAGAAATAATTTCTCAGTCTCCAGCATCCAGCCTTGCCGGTGCATCGCTCCTCCTCCAGCACCAGCCCAGGCTGATGGACATACCCTCCACCACCTCCATCCCCCTTCTCCTTCTCCATATCTATATCTCTCACACTTCCTCCTTTTACACCTATCCCTCTCACAGAACCAAAACCAGACCAGAAACAGGAACCATTCATTACCACACCAGAAGAGGCACGGAGGAAGGAAGAAAGATCTAAATCTATGCCGGAGCGAGCAGGCCAGAGGGGAGTACCATCACTGACCTCCAGGTCTTGGTCTTCCAACTGTGTTCACCTGCTGTTCACATTCTCCCCTCTGCAGATCCAACACCAGTTCCAGCACCAGCACCAGACCCAGTCCCAGCACTAGCACCAGTGCCAACACCAGAACACCGAAAGAGTTGTGGAGGAGGGACCAAAAATCAAACCTTCACCCAGAGCGTGTAGACCACAGGGGAGTTCCACCATTGACCAACGGGTCTTCGTTGTGTGTTTGCCCGCTCCTCAGGTAGTCCTTCCTCCTCTCTGCTGATCCAACACCTGTCCCAGAACCAACCAAGTTCCCAGTTTTCAGCACCAGACCACGAGACGAGGCGCAGAGGAGGGACCAAACTTCATATCTTTACCCGGAGTGAGCAGGCTACAGGGGAGATCCACCACTGACCTCCAGATCTAGGGCGTCCTTATGTGTCTGCTTGCTCCTCAGGTTGTCCTTCTGCCCCTCTATAGAGCCAGATCCCAGTTTCCTGTTCCAGTACCAGACCCAGAACCAATCCCTGGTTTTCAGTCCACCCCAGCATGGTTCCCAGTTTTCATCTCCAGTACCAACCCCTTCGCCAACAACGAGCACAGCAGCGGCTACCACAACTGTCGTCTCCATCCAGCTGCTGCCAGCCCAGACCCTACTCCTTCCCCTCCCCCAACACATGCCATAAACCGCTCCAACAGACCAACCACTCCAGTAAAGACCCAAAACTCCTACGAGATTGCGTCATCAATAGGAAGGTAAGGTTGGAGGATGGCATGAGTAGATCTGTTAAGGGAGCATGGCAGCAGCGGGCAGCTCGATACTGAGTTTCCTGAAGTGCCACACGGAGATGGAATTCATGTTGGAAGCCTGGGCAAGGTAGAGGGCGGATGTCGAGAAGAAGTGTTGTGGAATATCTAAGCAAAAGGAAGAGAGACTGCAGATTCTTTCAAACAACAGTTTGCTAACTATGCACTTCAACAGTTGCGCAGTTAAGGCCCAATAAACAGTGTCGGTTCTCAGCTTTTATAGAGAAGCACATCCTTTTTGTGTACGCAATTAGTTGTCTGTGCAGATGTAAGATAGCACAAGGTTGATAGCCCGAGGGCTCAACTGTCTAACTGCATTCACAACAGCAAAGCACTCTAATGTGCTCCTTTCTGCAAGTTTCCATACATGTGACTTTCTGTAGATATTAAACCCATGGGATGTCATGCTGCGGTCGCACCAAAGCGGACCTTAGCTATACGCCCAGTCTTATGACAAAGTCACACAAAGACAAGTTTGTAACAGGTTAGAAAAAACAATATCATATAACAAACAATTCTTTAACTTCTTGGGGCTATGTGGGACGCTAGCGTGCCACCCGTGGTGCACCCTATCAACAGCAGGTGCATTTCAAGAGCGTCAAATTTGAAACCAAATAAATGTCAAAATTCAAATTTTTCAAACATACAACTATCTTACACCCTTTGAAAGATAAACATCTCCTTAATCTAACCACGTTGTCCGATTTCAAAAAGGTTTTACGGCGAAAGCATAAAGTTAGATTATGTTAGGAGAGTACATTGACAATAGCTGTGTGTAATGTTTTGTCAATTCAAAGACAGGGTCACCAAAACCATAAAACCAGCTAAAATGATGCACTAACCTTTTACAATCTCCATCAGATGACACTCCTAGGACATTATGTTAGACAATGCATGCATTTTTAGTTCTATCAAGTTCATATTTATATCCAAAAACAGTGTTTTACTATGGCATTGATGTTGAGGAAATCGTTTTTTCTCCAATAACCGGCAGTCAAGTCAGCACCACAAATTAAATAATTAAAATTAGAAAACATTGGTAAAATATTATATTGTCATTTAAAGAATTATAGATTTACATCTCTTGAACGCAATCAACTTGCCAGATTTAAAAATAACCTTACTGGGAAATCACACTTTGCAATAATCTGAGCACTGCGCCCAGAAAAATATGATTTGCTATACAGACAAACGGCCATGTTGGAGAGATCTAAAATCGAAAATACTATGTAAATAATCCATTACCTTTGATTCTCTTCATCAGATGTCACTTCCAGGAATCCCAGGTCCATAACGAATGTAGTTTTGTTCAAAAAAGCTCATCATTTATTTCCAAAAAGATCCGTGTTGTTAGCACATGATCTAAGCCAGCCGGACTTCTCGTCATGAACGAGGGGAAAAAATATATTTACGTTCGTTCAAACATGTCAAACGTTGTATAGCATAAATCATTAGTGCCTTTTTTAACCAGAACATGAATAATAGTCAAGGTGGACGAATGCATTCTCTTTTATAACGTATTGGAACGAGGGTACCCAACATGAACTCGCGCGCCAGAGTCTAATCGGCCATCACCGTTCCATGGCTCTTGTTCGGTCAGATCTCACAGTAAAAGACTCAAAACACTTTGTAAAGGCTGGTGACATCTAGTGGAAGCAATAGGAAGTGCCAAAACATTAATCAACCCCTGTGTGTTTCAATGGCATAGGCTTAAAGGTAATTCAACACATCAGGTATCCACTTCCTGTCAGAAAATGTCTCAGGGTTTTGCCTGCCAAATGAGTTCTGTTATATTCACAGACACCATTCAAACAGTTTTAGAAACTTTAGGGTGTTTTCTATCCATATATAATAAGTATATGCATATTCTAGTTACTGGGTAGGATTAGTAACCAGATTAAATCGGGTACGTTTTTTTATCCAGCCGTGAAAATACTGCCCCCTAGCCCCAACAGGTTAAACGGGATAGCATGACTAATTACATTTGAAGTCGGAAGTATACATACACCTTAGCCAAATACATTTAAACTCAGTTTTTCACAATTCCTGACATTTAATCCTAGAAAAAATTCCCTGTTTTAGGTCAGTTAGGATCACCACTTCATTTTAAGAATGTGAAATGTCAGAATAATATTAGAGAGAATGATTTATTTCAGCTTCTATTTCTTTCATCACATTCCCAGTGGGTCAGAAGTTTACATGCATGGAATTAGTATTTGGTAGCATTGCCTTTAAATTGTCTAACTTGGGTCAAACGTTTGAGGTAGCCTTTTGCAAGCTTCCCACAATAAGTTGGGTGAATTTTGGCCCATTCCTCCTGACAGAGCTGGTGTAACTGAGTCAGGTTTGTAGGCCTCCTTGCTCGCACACGCTTTTCAATTCTTCCCACACATTTTCTATGGGATTGAGGTCAGGGCTATGTGATGGCCACTCCAATGCCTTGATTTTGTTGTCCTTAAGCCATTTTGCCACAACTTTGGAAGTATGCTTGGGTCATTGTCCATTTGGAAGAACAATTTGCGACCAGGATTTAACTTCCTGACTGATGTCTTGAGATGTTGCTTCAATATATCCACATAATTGTCCTTCCCCATGATGCCATCTACTTTGTGAAGTGCACCGGTCCCTCCTGCAGCAAAGCACACCCACAACATGATGCTGCCACCCCCGTGCTTCACGGTTGGGATGGTGTTCTTCAGCTTGCAAGCCTCCCCCTTTTTCCTCCAAACATAACGATGGCCATTATGGCCAAACAGTTCTATTTTTGTTTCATCAGACCAGAGGACATTTCTACAAAAAGTACAATATGTGCCCCCATGTGCAGTTGCAAATTTTTTTATGGCAGTTTTGGAGCAGTGGCTTCTTCCTTGCTGAGTGGCCTTTCAGGTTATGTCGATATAGGGCTCATTTTACTGTGGATATAGATACTTTTGTACCTTTTTCCTCCAGCATCTTCACAAGGTCCTTTGCTGTTGTTCTGGGATTGATTTGCACTTTTCACACCAAAGTACGTTCATCTCTAGGAGACCGAACGTGTCTCCTTCCTGAGCGGTATGACATCTGCGTGGTCCCATGGTGTTTATACTTGCGTATTATTGTTTGTACAGATGAACGTGGTACCTTCAGGTGTTTGGAAATTGCTCCCAAAGATGAACCAGACTTGTGGAGGTCTACAATTGTTTTCTGAGTTCCTGGCTGATTTATTTAGATTTTCCCATTATGTCAAGTAAAGAGGCACTGAGTTTGAAGGTAGGCCTTGAAATACATCCACAGGGACACCACCAATTGACTCAAATTATGTCAATTAGCCTATCAGAAGCTTCTAAAGCCATGACATAATTTTCTGGAAATTTCCAAGCTGTTTAAAGGCACAGTCAACTTAATGTATGTAAACTTCTGACCCACTGGAATTTTGATACAATGAATTATAAGTGAAATAATCTCTGTAAATAATTGTTGGAAAAATGATTTGTGTCATGCACATAGTAGATGTCCTAATCGACTTGCCAAAACTATTGTTTCGTAACAAGACATTTTTGGAATGGTGGAAAAACAAGTTTTAATGACTCCAACCTAACCTCTAGTCCCACCTACGTAACAGCCACTGCCAGCCTGTGGCGCGATTTTCAAAACCTTAAAAATCCTATTACTTCAATTTCTCAAACATATGACTATTTTACAGCCATTTAAAGACACGACTTTCGTTAATCTAACCACACTGTCCGATTTCAAAAAGGCTTTACAACGAAAGCAAAACATTAGATTATGTCAGCAGAGTACCAAGCCAGAAATAATCAGACACCCATTTTTCAAGCCAGCATATAATGTCACCAAAACCCAGAAGACAGCTAAATGCAGCACTCACCTTTGATGATCTTCATCAGATGACAACCCTAGGACATTATGTTATACAATACATGCATGTTTTGTTCAATCAAGTTCATATTTATATCAAAAACCAGATTTTTACATTAGCATGTGATGTTCAGAACTAGCATACCCCCCGCAAACTTCCGGGGAATTCGCTAACATTTTACTAAATTACTCACGATAAACGTTCACAAAAAGCATAAAAATTATTTTAAGAATTATAGATACAGACCTCCTCTATGCACTCGATATGTCCGATTTTAAAATAGCTTTTTGGTGAAAGCACATTTTGCAATATTCTAAGTACATAGCCCAGGCATCACGGGCTCGCTATTTAGACACCCGGCAAGTTTAGCACTCACCATAATCATATTTACTATTATAAAAGTTTCATTACCTTTTGTTGTCTTCGTCAGAATGCACACCCAGGACTGCTACTTCAATAACAAATGTTGGTTTGGTCCAAAATAATCCATCGTTATATCCGAATAGCGGCGTTTTGTTCGTGCGTTCCAGACACTATCCGAAATAGTAAAGAAGTGTCGCGCGCATGGCGCAATTTGTGACAATAAAATTCTAAATATTCCATTACCGTACTTCGAAGCATGTCAACCGCTGTTTAAAATCAATTTTTACGACATTTTTCTCGTAGAAAAGCGATAATATTCCGACAGGGAATCTCCTTTTCGGCAAACAGAGGAAAAAATCCCAAAGGCGGGGGCGGTCGGGGTCACGAGCATAAGCCCAATGTCCCTTGATCGGCCACTTGAGAAAGGCGATAATGTGTTTCAGCCTGGGGCTGGAATGACGACATTCTGTTTTTTCCCGGGCTCTGAGCGCCTATGGACGACGTGGGAAGTGTCACGTTAGAGCAGAGATCCTTAGTAAATGATAGAGATGGAAAAGAAGTTCAAGAAATGGTCAGACAGGCCACTTCCTGTAAAGGAATCTCTCAGGTTTTGACCTGCCATTTGAGTTCTGTTATACTCACAGACACCATTCAAACAGTTTTAGAAAATTTAGGGTGTTTTCTATCCATATGTAATAAGTATATGCATATTCTAGTTACTGGGTAGGAGTGGTAACCAGATTAAATCGGGTATGTTTTTTATCCAGCCGTGTCAATACTGCCCCCTAGCCCTAACAGGCTAAGTGTACGTAAACTTCCGATTTCAGCTGTATGACATTTTCCAGAATAGAAGTGAGGCAGAAAGAAGGGCATGAGTTGTAAACCCGAACCGACTGCGAAATACAAGTTGAGTAGTCAAGTGCAGGAGAGAAATGCATGTTTCGTGCCTGAAAACCCTGAGCAGTTGACGAATAGTGAACTTGAAATTAATGTAGACAAAAGTGAGAATGAAAGACCTGCATCATCAGGTGAGGTGAATGCTTCCGAGCTTCACCCCAATGATCAGGAAAATGCCATATATGACTCTGGCCCAGTGTGAGTAAGATTCGTGGAGAAAGTGGATCCATGTCTTTTGGCCGATCCTTTTGTGGTATCAGGCTGGATGAAGAGGGAGCTGAGTTCTGTCAATTCAGTCAAAGTTTCCAGAGATTGATTTTTTTGTCTGCTGTGTGTCTGCTGCTCAGAAGGTGCTGCATAATTCGAGACTCGGGATAAAAGCGGTGTCCTGCTTTGCTCTCCGGAGCAGAGCTTTGCTGAAAGTAGTGATAACTGGGGTGGGGTACATTATTAAGGTGGACCGAGAGAAGTTGGGGATCTCCGGAGTCTGGGATGAATGTCATTTGGTGTGATTTAGACCCGGTGGCGAGGGCGAGACAGAGGAGATCCTGTATATCCTTCTGAGTTTTGATGCGGAGTGTTTGCTGGATAAAGTCATGCTAGGGCATACAGTGCCCTCCGTAATTACTGGGACAGTGAAGCGTTTATTCTTATTTTGGCTCTATACTCCAAAAGTTTGGATTTGAAATCAAACAATGACTATGAGGTTAAAGTGCAGACTCAGCTTTAATTTGAGGGTATTTTCATCCATATCGAGTAAACCGTTCAAATACTTTTTTCCTCATTTTAGTGTAGCAAAATTATTGGGATGAATTCACTTATGTGCATCAAAGTAGTAAAAAGTTACTTATTTTGTCACATATTCCAGCAAGCAATGACCATATTAAGCTTGTGATTCTACTAATTTGTTGGATGCAATTGCTCTTTGTTTTGGTTGTGTTTGAGATTATTTTGTCCTAAATAGAAATGAACAGTAAATAATGTATTGTGTCATTTTGGAGTCAATTTTATTTTAAATAAGAATAGAATGTTTCTAAACACTTGTCACGACTGTCTGGTGAGGATCCAAGTAGGTCAGATCAGCTTTGCAATAAATAACTCCAACCAGATCCCCTCTCACCCACAGGGGGGGGGGGGGGGGGGGATCTGGTGGGGGTTGACAGCTCACGCCCTGTTGTAAATCATGAGAGAACACTCAGCGCTCTCCTTCTCCAAATTCACTAGAGGAATGTGGCTTTGTTTCACAGATTTTCCCGCAGAAACTCTAACACTTTGTAAAGCGAATACTGGAACAATATTTCTAACAAAGAACGTGGAGAATGGTCACAGGCGACCTAAAATAACACTGATGTCAGTTTGGATATTATTTTGTGATGTCATTAAAAATGTTATAAAGGACATACTGTACTCTTGAAAAGTATACACACTACATACATGATGTTTCCATCCTCTACGTTGTGCATGCTACATGAAAGAAGCTGAAAGTGTTTTTGTTAAGAAAGGGATGTGATTTTAGAAACTATAAGAGGAAATTGTTTCTATAACTGTGGACAGTAAGTAGTCACCGCCCCCTTGAGTGAGGTCAGAGAGCATGTCAGCCTGACGGAACTGCCCTTTTGAATAAACTGTATACAATTATGGTTTAAGAATTCACTTATCAGACCAGAGAGACATAGAGCTGCAGCTCACATTTGAAGTGGTTTGAACTCTGAATCTCAACATGAGGTAGAGATGATAAAGTCACCTCCCGGAAAATCACTGGTAGGGCTGATTAGCTGTCCTAAGTAAAGTATCTAGAAAAGCAAATTGAAGTGGAACCATTCTACTACTCTTTTCAAACCATCGTAGTACGCTACTCTCATCATCCCATTGGGAACTATCAACACGGCTGGCTAGGCTTTCTTCAAAGAAGCATCTTCTGGAGCGAATGGAAGGAGAATAAACTTGTAGTTACATTTACATTTACGTCATTTAGCAGACGCTCTTATCCAGAGCGACTTACAGTAGTGAATGCATACATTTCATACAATTTCATACTTTTTTTTTTTCTGTGCTGGCCCCCCGTGGGAATCGAACCCACAACCCTGGCGTTGCAAACACCATGCTCTACCAACTGAGCTACAGGGAAGGCTAGTTCCGTTCAGGACTACACAACAAATCACCAGATACCGGACAACAGCAGAGGAGAACAACAGTAGAAGACGGGTTGGAACCCCTTTTTGACAGTCAATGCCTTGCAAGTGTGCAGTGAACAGGCCCAAACCCCTTTCCAAGAAGGCCTTGTCCACTGAGAGAAACCAAGGATATTCACGTAAATACATTCATAATTTCTTACTCCAAGCGGGCGGCGGTTTGTGTACAAAGTATAAGTGAGAGTAGTTTCTAAATGTACCAATGTTAAGTGTCTCTGTCCATCTCTCTCTCGCCCTCCCCATGTCTTTTGTAACAAGCAGCCATATTGTTGTCAGTCCGCTGTTTCTGTATTAAGTGTGTATGTTTATCCTGTGTTACCATTTATTTAGCTAGTAAATCAACAATTAAACCAATTTGTGTATTACTGAATCTTAAGTAAGGCTTAGGTTTTTGCAGATGCAAGGTTACGACTGTTCAGAATGATGATATGAGGTTATGATTAATAAGTTGACTGTTTATGGATGTGATGGGTAAAGGCCTTTAGAGTTTAATTCAGGAGATGGTAACTCTTTAAATAACTGCTCTCGTGGTGCCCCAAATCCTAATGACTTAGTTGTTACATGATTAATTTAACCGGGTAACAATTAAACATAATTAGTTGATTAGATAAATAACCGTCATCCGATTAATTAAAGTAGAGTCACAACACACTTCTACATTAATATGGATGCTACCATGATTACGGATCATCCTGAATGAATCGTGAATAACAATGAGTGAGAGTTACAGATTCACAAATATCATACCCCCAAGATATGTTAACCTCTCACCATTACAATAACAAGAGAGGTTAGCATTTTTGGGGGTATGACATTTATGCCTCTATAACTTTCTAATCATTATTAACGATTCATTCAGTATTATCTGTAATCATGCTAGCATCCACATTAATGTAGAATTGTTTCGAAACATTTTCTATTCTTATTTACAATAAAAGTGACTTCAAAATTACACAAGACATCATTTATCGTTAATTTCTATTTTTATATGGGTTGGTAACAGCTGATTGGTCGGTTGCTATTCTCGGGTATCGGAATGACTTTTGTTACCCTCCAGGCCTGAGGGCATACCGTTTCCTGTAGGCTTAGATTGAAGAGATTACAAATAGGAGTGGCAATATCGCCTGCTATAATCCTCTGTAATTTTCCATCCAAGTTGTCAGACCCAGGTGGCTTGTCATTGTTGATAGATAACAATATTGTTTTCACCTTTTCCACACTCACTTTACGGAATTCAAAAATTCCAAAAATTATCTTTTAGAATTTGGTCAGTTATGCATAGATGTGTAGGTTCAGAATTTGTTGTTGGCTTGTCATGCCTAAGCTTGCTCATCTTGCAATGAAAAAATCTTTAAAGTAGTAAGCAATATCAGTGACTTTTGTGATGAATGAGCTATCTGATTGATGGAGCCGAGTTTGCCTTTTTGCCAAACATTTAATTTAAGGTGCATCAAAGCTTTTTGTTTCAGAGCACAGTTTCTTCTCCTTTTTATTCAGTTTAGGGTTAGGGTTAGTTTAGTCACATGATTTCTCAATTTACAGTATGTTTGCCAATCGGCTGTGCAGCCAGGCGTATTTGCCATTCCTTTGGCATTTTCCTTCTCACAATAAAATGTTTCTATTCTTCATAAATCCTTGGGGATTTAACAGTTTTTACAGTCGTTTTCTTAAAGGTTGCATGCTTATTAGTACACTATATTAGGCCCAGGCTGTGGAACTTTGGTTTTCGTAGATGTGGCTACTATATTATGATAACTACAACTCATAGATTTGGATACTGCTTTAGTAAGCCGTCATTGTAAAATAAGAATTAGTTCTTAACTGACTTGCCTAGTTAAATAAAGGTTGAATTAAAAAATAAATACAATTTAGAGCAGATTTATGCATCATTAGTAAAGCTTTGATGAATTGAAGTGGATGATTTCATTCCTGTGCTGTTTGTAAATACCCTGGTAGGTTGACTGATAACCTGAACCAGGTTGCAGGTACTAGTTACAGTTTGAAGCTTTTTATTGAGTGGACAGCTTGATGAAAGCCAGTCAATATTTAGGTCTCCCAGAAAATATACCTCTCTGTTGATATCTCATACATTAGCAAGCATTTCACACATATTATCCAGACGCTGACTGTTAGCACTTGGTCTATAGCAGCTTCCCACAAGAATCGGCTTTAGGTGAGGCAGGTGAACCTGTAGCCAAATTACTTCAACAGCATTTTGTCATGGTTCCACCTGTAACCACAGGGCGGCAAAGACTGTCTTAGAGACATTAACGACACTCAGGTGTGTCCAATTTACTCATTATGATTTCCCTGTTAAAAGAGGTGTGTCTTCTGTTGTCCTTTGCAGAAGCTTGAATTGTTTACTGTGTGTGGTCGTGTCCTAAGTGAGGTGTCGAGACAGTGTTGGTTGTTTTTTCCATGTGTACTGTGATCCTGCGGCTACTGTTTCTCAGTAAAGTATTATGTTTATCCTTAATCACTGATTCCTCATCTGGTCTCTTCTCTGCACCTGGGTCCAATCTTACCACATCACACATTTGACATGAGATCATCTCTAAGCTTTACAGGAATATGAATCTGAACATAAATGGCAACACCTCCACCATTGACATTCCTGTCTTTTCTGAAGATGTTGAAACCATGTCGTGCTACCACTGTATAATCTAAGTGAATTTCAGAGAGTCAGTATATGAATGTTATCTGATACTAGCAAGCTATCGATTTCATGAACCTTGTTTCTGAGGCTACATATTTTTATTAATAGGCCAAATTACACATTCTGTTAACATCACCAAAGTGTTATTTCCTTGCAATTTGTAGTCTGACATTTATTTACATATGATAACGTTTCACAAAGTAGTTTGGATGTAGTCAACTACTTTTTCAAAGTAACTTAAGTTAGGTAAACTATATTTTTCTTAAGGGTAGCTGTAGTGTAGCTGAAATTATTTCAGTGTGAAGTAATTGGTAGCTTGGTAAACTATATTTTCAGAGTAGCTTCCCCAACAGTGATCAATAGGATTCAGACCCTGATATAACGTACTGTACTGGGTGTTTGTTGTGGCGTGGATAAGATACAGTACAGCGTGGATAAGATTTCTTGTACAGCACTTTGAGATATCAGCTGATGTAAGAAGGGCTATATAAATACATTTGATTTGATTTGATACTGTACAAGGAGACTGGATTTTGCCTCCTGGTGTATTTCACAAGGTTTCCATTGAGGGTTGAATTGAGATATGAAAGGAAGAAGGCAGGTGTTATGCGTAAAGAAAGGACTCAGAAACAACAGTAAAAATCCACAAACTCCACAAATGAGCAATGAAAAGACTGGCGATAAGGGTCTGTCTAGTCCTCGTCTTAGAGTATCCTAATAGTATTGAATGGGAGGCCCCCTGATGTGTCTGTGTAACTCAGTAAACCTGCAGATGTCGTCTCCTATTGTGTGGTAATGACATGTTGCTGCATTCTGTCATCTCTGCAGAGGGATGTCAGGAGAGGACAGTTAATCTTTTTACTGTCTCTGTGTGTGTGTGCGTGTGTCAGCAGGTAGGCCAGGGTGACAGCGATCAATAATGCATTAGGCCTCATCACAGCTGCCTGCCAGCTAGGGAGAGACAGCACTGGTACCACACTCCTATAGCCTGTCTCCTCTCCTCTCTGAGAGAGAGAGTGAATGAGAGAGAGAGAGAGAGAGAAAGAAAAGAAAAGAAAAGAAAAGAAAGAAAGAAAGAAAGAAAGAAAGAAAGAAAGAAAGAAAGAAAGAAAGAAAGAAAGAAAGAAAGAAAGAAAGAAAGAAAGAAAGAAAGATAGGGAGAGAGACAGCACTGGGAAATGCACTCCTATGGCCTGTCTTCTCTCTTCCCTAAGAGAGAAAGAATGATAGAAAGAGCCTGACATGAAGAGATAAGAAAGGAAGACAGGGATAGAGAGAGAGAGAGAGAGAGAGAGAGAAAGAGAGAGAGAGAGAAAGAGAGAGAGAGAGAGAGAGAGAGAGAAAGAGAGAGAGAGAGAGAAATGGAAGACAGAGACAGATTTGGATGATAAAAACCTAAGCAAACTTTCTGCCTCTTCACAAGAAATGCAACATTCTGAGACAATGAAATTTGATAGGCTAACTGATCATTTGGAGTCTTTTTGTGAGCTCGTTTCAGAGCATAAAAGGTTGAGACAGAGGAAGGATCTATTGTTTAGTAGGATGGTTTGGTGCAAGGTTAAACTACAGAACATCTGCCTTCTTCTCCCCATCCCCAACCTTGCCCCCACCCCCAATAAACCTGTTAGGGATAGGGGGCAGTATTTTCATGGCCGGAAAAAAACGTACCCGATTTAATCTGGTTATTACTCCTGCCCATAAACTAGAATATGCATATAATTAGTAGATTTCGATAGAAAACACCCTAACGTTTCTAAAACTGTTTGAATGGTGTCTGTGAGTATAACAGAACTCATATGGCAGGCTAAACCTGAGAAGATTCTATATGGGAAGTGCCCTGTCTGACCATTTCTTGGCCTTCTGTAGCCTATTTATCGAAAATACAGGATCTCTGCTGTAACGTGACATTTTCTAAGGCTTTAATTGGATCTCAGAAGGCGCCAGAACGTGGAATGATAACTCTGCAGTCCCTGGGCGAAAAACAGTAGGGGTTTTGGAGAGTGGTCCTTCTGAGAACAATGACACTGGTGCGCGTGTGCATGTGAAGACTACATTTTCTCCCGGTTGGAATATTATTGCTGTTTTATGAGAAAAATCGCATAAAAATTGATTTTAAACAGCGTTTGACATGCTTCGAAGTACGGTAATAGAATATTTTGAATTTTTTTGTCACGAAATGCGCCGGCGCGTCACCCTTCGGATAGTGACTTGAACGCATGAACAAAACGGAGCTATTTGGATATAACTATGGATTATTTGGAACCAAAACAACATTGGGTGTTGAAGTAGAAGACCTGGGAGTGCATTCTGACGAAGAACAGCAAAGGTAATCCAAGTAAATCTGAGTTTGGTGAGTGCCAAACTTGGTGGGTGTCAAAATAGCTAGCCGTGATGGCCGGGCTATCTACTCAGAATATTGCAAAATGTGCTTTCACCGAAAAGCTATTTTAAAATCGGACACCGCGATTGCATAAATGAGTTCTGTATCTATAATTCTTAAAATAATTTATGTTTTTTGTCAACGTTTATCATGAGTAATTTAGTAAATTCACCGGAAGTTTTCGGTGGGTATGCTAGTTCTGAACAAAACATGCTAATGTAAAAAGCTGGTTTTTGATATAAATATGAACTTGATTGAACAAAACATGCATGTATTGTATAACATAATGTCCAATGAGTAACATCTGATGAAGATCATCAAAGGTTAGTGCTGCATTTAGCTGTGGTTTTGGTTTTTGTGACATATATGCTAGCTTGAAAAATGGGTGTGTGATTATTTCTGGCTGGGTACTCTCCTGACATAATCTAATGTTTTGCTTTCGTTGTAAAGCCTTTTTGAAATCGGACAATGTTGTTAGATAAAGTAGAGTCTTGCCATTAAAATGGTGTAAAATAGTCATATGTTTGAAAAATTGAAGTTTTAGCATTTTTGAGGTATTTGTAATTCGCACCACTATATACCATTGGATATTGGTGAGGCGTTCCGCTAGCGGCACGTCTGTCCCTAACAGGTTTAACACACACACATACACACACACAAATACAGATTTATAGAACATATAGCGACATACAAGAAAAAGCAATATGCTGCTGCGCTCAAATGGGTAAAAACTATAAGGCCAGGGAGATATGGTACAAGGGGCACTTTGAAAAGGGTAGTCTATGACAAACGGAATAAACATACTAAACAAAAAAATAAATAACACTTTATTTGCATAATCCATCTGTATGTAGATGCTTTACAGATTATCAGTAACATTTCAACTAACTATCTACTACCTGTAGCTCTAACCGTAACCTTAGGAACAAATGTTTATTTACAATGATGGCTTACACCGGCCAAACCCGGACGACACTGGACCAAATGTGCGCTGCCCTATCGGACTCCCAATCACAGTGATACAGCCTGGATTCAAACCAGGGTGTCTGTAGTGACACCTCAAACGCAGAGATGCAGTGCCTTAGACCACTACGCCACACGGGAGCCCTCCTTCTATGACATAGACTGACCAGGTGAATCCAGGTAAAAGCTATGATCTCTTATTGATGTAACTTGTTAAATCCACTTCAATCCATGTAGATAAAGGGGAGGAGACAGGTTAAATAAGGATTTTTAAGCCTTGAGACAATTGAGACATGGATTATGTATGTGTGCCATTCAGAGGGTGAGCGGGCAAGACAAAATATGTATTACATCAAATCAAATTGTATTGGTCACATGCATGTGTTTAGCAGATGTTATTGCAGGTGTAGCGAAATGCTTGTGTTTCTATCTCCGACAGTGCAGTAATATCTAACAAGTAATATCTAACAATTTCCCAACATATACCCAATACACACAAATCTAAGTAAGGAATGGAATTAAGATTAATAGACTGAGATACAGTAGAATAGTATAGAATACTGTCACAGCATTCATCGTCTTCAGAAGAAATAGAAAAGTCCTAGTCAGAAAAGGTAGACCAATACGCACAAATCCCAAACACAAACACACCCTAATATATGGGACTCTCAATCAAAGGCAAAGAGAAAACACCTGCCTTCAATTGAGAGTCCCAACCCCAATTAATCAAACATAGAAACACAGACTACCTAGACTAGACATAGAATTACCTAAACATAGATCATAACCCAAAAACCCGGAAATACTAAATCAAACGCCCTTCTCCCAAAACACCACCCTGAACCACATAAAACAAATACCCTCTGCCACGTCCTGACCAAACTACAATACCAATTAACCCTTATACTGGCCAGGACGTGACAAATACAGTGTGTATATATATATATATATATATATGAGATGAGTAATGCAAGATATGTAAACATTAATAAAGTGACTAGTGTTCCATTTATTCAAGTGGCCAGTGATTTCAAGTCTATGTATATACTGCAGGCAGCAGCCTCTATGTGCTAGTGCTGGCTATTTAACAGTCTGATGGCCTTGAGATAGAAGCTGTTTTTCAGTCTCTAGGTTCCAGCTTTGATGCACCTGTACTGACCTCGCCTTCTGGATGATAGCAGAGGGGGGACAGGCAGTGGCTCAGGTGATTGTTGTCCTTGATGATCTTTTTGGCCTTCCTGTGACATCAGGTAGTTTGCCCCCTGGGATGCGTTGGGCGGACCGCACCACCCTCTTTAGAGCCCTGCGGTTGTGGGCGGTGCAGTTACCATACCAAGTGTTGATACAGCCCGACAGGATGCTCTCAATTGTGCATCTGTAAAAGTTTGCGAGGATTTTAGGTGCCAAGCCAAATTTCTTCAGCCTCCTGAGGTTGAAGAGGCGCTGTTGCGCCTTCTTCACCACACTGTCTCTGTGTGGGTGGACCATTTCAGTTTGTCAGTGATGTGTATGCTGAGGAACTTCAGTCCCGTCGATGTGGATAGGGGGCTGCTCCCTCTGCTGTTTCCTGAAGTCCACGATCATTTCCTTTGTTTTGTTGACGTTGAGTGAGGGGTTATTTTCCTGGCACCTCACTCCCAGAGCCCTCACCTCCTCCCTGTAGGCTGTCTCGTCATTGTTGGTAATCAAACCTACTACTGTTGTGTCGTCTGCAAACTTGATGATTGAGTTGGAGGCATGCTTGGCCACGCAGTCATGGGTGAACAGGGAGTACAGGAGGGGGCTGAGCACGCACCCTTGTGGGGCCCCAGTGTTGAGGATCAGCAAAGGGGAGGTGTTGTTTCCTACCCTCACCACCTGGGGGTGTCCAGGATCCAGTTGCACAGGGCTGGGTTCAGACCCAGGGCCTCGAGCTTAATGATGAGCTTGGAGGGTACTTTGGTGTTAAATGCTAAGCTATAGTTAGTGAACAGCATTCTTACGTAGGTATTCCTCTTGTTCATAGGGCAGCGTGCGGTGTGATAGCAATTGCATCGTCTGGGGATCTATGGGGGCGGTAAGCAAATTGGAGTGGGTCTAGGGTGACAGGTAAGGTATTGGTGATATGACCCTTAACTAGTCTCTCAAAGCACTTCATGATGACCGAAGTGAGTGCTACGGGGCAATAGTCATTTAGTTCAGTTACCTTTACTTTGGAGTGTTGTATATTGCTTATTTTATTGAAGCACATATCTATCTAGGCCAGGTATTCCCAAACTGGAGTACCCCCAGGGGTACGCGCAATGTCGTCAGGGTTGTTCACAATTTTCGATAAACAAATAAGGTTTTATATGTAAGATGGTTAAATAAAGAGCAAAATTATTTTATTATTATTATTATTATTTGTGCCCTGGGCCCTTGTGACAAAAACTCACATTCATTCTTACGTTTAATAAATGTATCGTATAGTGTGTTTGTGGCAGGCTTACAATGATAGCAAATAACATTTGAGAGTGCGCTGACCCTGGTGCTAGAGGGGGTACGCAGCTGGAGGTTGAATGTTTTATGGGGTACAGGACACAAAAGCGATAATGTGTTTCAGCCAGAGGCTGCCTCGCTATCATTCAGCTTTTTCCCGGGTTCTGAGAGCCTATGGGAGCCGTAGGAAGTGTCACGTTACGGCAAAGATCCCCAGTCTTCAATAAAAAGAGCCAAGATGAACAACAACTTGTCAGAGAGGGCGCTTCCTGTTTGGAATCTTCTCAGGTTTTTGCCTGCCATATGAGTTCTGTTATACTCACAGACACCATTCAAACAGTTTTAGAAACTTTAGGGTGTTTTCTATCCAAAGCCAATAATTATATGCATATTCTAGTTACTGGGCAGGAGTAGTAACCAGATTAAATCGGGTACGTTTTTTATCCGGCCGTGTCAATACTGCCCCCTAGCCCTAACAGGTTAAACATTCATGGCAATTTAGCTAGCTAACTTGCTGTTGCTTGCTAATTTGTCCTGGGTTCTTATTTTACCTGAAATGCACAAGGTCCTATACTCCGAAAATTAACCCACAGGTAAAAGTTTGTTTTCTAGTACTCTCTCCTCCTTCAGGCTTCTTCTTCTTTGGACTTTATATGGCGGTTGGCAACCAACTTTAAGGTGCATTATCACAACTGACTGGACTGGAGTGTGGACCTCAGTTTATCTTTCAATCACCCACATGGGTATATGCTCCTAAAAACCAATGAGGAGATGGCACGTGGGTATATGCTCTTAAAAACCAATGAGGAGATGGGAGAGGCAGGACTTGCAGTGCGTTGAGTGTCACAAATAGAACCAAGTTCTGTTTTAGCGCCTTGCTACGCAGACGCTCATTGACGTGCACAAGCAGTGTGGGTGCAATGATTGAATAATATGTATGTGTACATTTATTTCTCAATGAGTGCAGTCTGGTCAGCATGTCAGACACTCGGCCCTCCGTGGAATGAGTTTGAAACGTGATCTAAAGCATCTAAACTGGACAACTATTTTACTACAGATTGGATTAATTTAGAAAAATGTATGGTATTTATGTTCTTTTTTTGAGTAGGCCTAGCATAAGATTAAGTAATTAATAAATGTACATGCAGAATATAGATTGACATTTTTTTATTTTTTTTTAAATAGACCTTCAATAGAGAGTGCTGGGAAATATGATAATGATGGCCGTGGTTTTGGTTTACCAGTGGTTATAAACACCATAACTATGGTTATTTTACACCAATATTTTACACCAACACCAATGAGTGTTAATTTTACACTTAGAGTTAATGTAACAACTGAATCAACACCAGAATTGTCACACTGAAAAATAAACACTAGGTAACATTGGCCAATTTGCTGTGTGAGACAGAATCACTGCTTGTTCCTTGTTCTGCTATAGCTAGACATCCAGGCTCCAGTGTAGCAGTTTTCAAGTCTCGCTGAGTCCAAAAGGCTGCTCTTTTAATGAAAAAAGGCTGTCTGAAAGTAATTAAATGAAAAAAAGGAGTGTGTGAAAAGTAATGCCACTTTATTTCTCTCACACAGGATGATGTAACCAAATGAATATCCTGCATCTTTGCAATATCCTGCATAACTGCATATTTTAAACATTTACATTACATTTTAGTCATTTAGCAGACGCTCTTATCCAGAGCGACTTACAGTAGTGAATACATACATTTCATTTTCATTTCATGCATTTTTTTTTTGTAACATCCTCTGACTTGTGTCTTGGTTCTTGTTGTCACGTCTCTCTCTCTTTCTCTTTCTCCCTCTTCAGTGGGCTCGGAGCAGATAAAGGCCTCTCTGTTCCGGAGACAAAGAAAGCTCTTTCTGAAGAAAGAATGCTGAGTTTCCGGTGTGAGCTGCCTGGTCGTGTTGGAGGGGAGAGGAAGGGCAGATGGCTGGGCATGAATATGAGATGCACTGAGGGGGGGTCGATGAGTGTGCGTGTGTGTCTGTATGTCTATGCGTGCGTGCCTGTGTGTGTGTGTGTGTGTGTGTGTGTGTGTGTGTGTGTGTGTGTGTGTGTGTGTGTGTGTGTGTGTGTGTGTGTGTGTGTGTGTGTGCGCGTGCGCACGCATCCAGGGTGTGCGGTTAAAGAGGGTACAGAGTTTGTCTTAGCCTGGCAGAAACCAGCCAGCACCACAACTGCACCCCTCTTCCACAATGAACCAGAGAGAAAGAGGAGACACTGAACCCTGTGTGTGGTTTAAACTGAGGGCACCGTTTAGATAACTCTAAACTACAGTAAAGGACATATTGGGACAATCCCTTTCTTAGATAATTATTGGGCACGGTAGGACACACATTGGGATGCACTGCCATACTGCGACAACAGTGTCAACAGAGTTAGCAGATTGGGACAAGGCCCCACTTAGATAACAGTAAGGACACATTGGGACAAACTGGCATACTAGGACATAGTGCAACTGAGTTAGTAGCAAAGCCTGTGAGTGTATCCCTTATTCATCTATGGGAAAACAACGTCTTGGAGATGTTATTGTTTTCCCATTAGATGAATAAGGGATAAACTCACAGGCCGAATAAGGCCTTATATTGAGGGCTTAGTTTTACGCTGATGCAGTGGCCTGAAACCAATGGTTAACATGCCACATCAGGCCTGCATGTCACATTAAGTATCTTGCAAAGTGATGTGTAATCCAGCCAGAGTGGGGACATCCAACATTTGGAATAACTGCCAGGGTTGGGAGGACTAAAATATGAGACTACCTAAAGCCTCTAAACTGAGGGGGGGTCGATGAGTGTGCGTGTGGCCGCTGCCGATGAGTGTGCGAGTGGCCGCTGCCACTCTAACCTGGTGGTCCCAGCGCGCACGACCTACATGGAGTTCCAGGTCTCCGGTAGCCTCTGGAACTGCCGGTCTGCGGCCAACAAGGCAGAGTTCATCTCAGCCTATGCTACCCTCCAGCACCTCGACTTCTTGGCACTGACGGAAACATGGATTACCACAGATAACACTGCTACTCCTACTGCTCTCTCCTCGTCTGCCCACGTGTTCTCGTATACCCCGAGAGCATCTGGCCAGCGGGGTGGTGGCACTGGAATCCTCATCTCTCCCAAGTGGACATTCTCTCTTTCTCCCCTGACCCATCTGTCGATCTCCTCATTTGAATTCCATGCTGTCACAGTTACCAGCCCTTTCAAGCTTAACGAGAGTCTTGTCTTTAAATAGCTGTAAAATAGTCATATGTTTGAGAAATTGAAGTAATAGGATTTTTAAGGTATTTGAAAATCGCGCCACTGGATTACACTGGCTGTTGCGTAGGTGGGACGAATTCGTCCCGCCTAGCCCAGAGAGGTTAACATCCTTATCATTTATCGCCCTCCAGGTTCCCTTGGAGAGTTCATCAATGAGCTTGACGTCTTGATAAGTTCCTTTCCTGAGGATGGCTCACCTCTCACAGTTCTGGGTGACTTTAACCTCCCCACGTCTACCTTTGACTCATTCCTCTCTGCCTCCTTCTTTCCATTCCTCTCCTCTTTTGACCTCACCCTCTCACCTTCCCCCCTACTCACAAGGCAGGCAATACGCTTGACCTTATCTTTACTAGATGCTGTTCGTCCACTAATCTCATTGCAACTCCCCTCCAAGTCTCCGACCACTACCTTGTATCCTTTTCCCTCTCGCTCTCATCCAACACTTCTCACTCTGCCCCTACTCAGATGGTATTGCGCCGTCCCAACCTTCGCTCTCTCTCTCCCGCTACTCTCTCCTCTTCCATCCTATCATCTCTTCCCTCTGCTCAAACCTTCTCCAACCTATCCCCTGATTCTGCCTCCTCAACCCTCCTCTCCTCCATTTCTGCATCCTTTTATTCTCTATGTCCCCTATCCTCCAGGCCGGCTCGGTCCTCCCCTCCTGCTCCGTGGCTCGACGACTCATTGCGAGCTCACAGAACAGGGCTCCGGGCAGCTGAGCGGAAATGGAGGAAAACTCGCCTCCCTGCGGACCTGGCGTCCTTTCACTCCCTCCTCTCTACATTTTCCTCTTCTGTCTCTGCTGCTAAAGCCACTTTCTACCACTCTAAATTCCAAGCATCTGCCTCTAACCCTAGGAAGCTCTTTGCCACCTTCTCCTCCCTCCTGAATCCTCCTCCCCCTCCCGCCTCCTCCCTCTCTGCGGGTGACTTCGTCAACCATTTTGAAAAGAAGGTTGACGACATCCGATCCTCGTTTGCTAAGTCAAACGACACCGCTGGTCCTGCTCTCCCTGCCCTACCCTGTGCTTTGACCTCTTTCTCCCCTCTCTCTCCAGATGAAATCTCGCGTCTTGTGACGGCCGGCCGCCCAACAACCTGCCCGCTTGACCCTATCCCCTCCTCTCTTCTCCAGACCATTTCCGGAGACCTTCTCCCTTACCTCACCTCGCTCATCAACTCATCCTTGACCGCTGGCTACGTCCCTTCCGTCTTCAAGAGAGCGAGAGTTGCACCCCTTCTGAAAAAAACTTACACTCGATCCCTCCAATGTCAACAACTACAGACCAGTATCCCTTCTTTCTTTTCTCTCCAAAACTCTTGAACGTGCCGTCCTTGGCCAGCTCTCCTGATATCTCTCTCAGAATGACCTTCTTGATCCTAATCAGTCAGGTTTCAAGACTGGTCATTCAACTGAGACTGCTCTTCTCTGTGTCACGGAGGCTCTCCGCACTGCTAAAGCTAACTCTCTCCTCTGCTCTCATCCTCCTAGACCTATCTGCTGCCTTTGATACGGTGAAACATCAGATCCTCCTCTCCACCCTCTCCGAGTTGGGCATCTCCGGCACGGCCCACGCTTGGATTGCGTCCTACCTGACAGGTCGCTCCTACCAGGTGGCGTGGCGAGAATCTGTCTCCGCACCATGTGCTCTCACCACTGGTGTCCCCCAGGGCTCTGTTCTAGGCCCTCTCCTATTCTCGCTATACACCAAGTCACTTGGCTCTGTCATATCCTCACATGGTCTCTCCTATCATTGCTATGCAGACGACACACAATTAATCTTCTCCTTTCCCCCTTCTGATAACCAGGTGGCGTATCGCATCTCTGCATGTCTGGCAGACATATCAGTGTGGATGACGGATCACCACCTCAAGCTGAACCTCGGCAAGACGGAGCTGCTCTTCCTCCCGGGGAAGGACTGCCCGTTCCATGATCTCGCCATCATGGTTGACAACTCCATTGTGTCCTCCTCCCAGAGTGCTAAGAACCTTGGCGTGACCCTGGACAACACCCTGTCGTTCTCTACTAACATCAAGGCGGTGACCCGATCCTGTAGGTTCATGCTCTACAACATTCGCAGAGTACGACCCTGCCTCACACAGGAAGCGGCGCAGGTCCTAATCCAGGCACTTGTCATCTCCCGTCTGGATTACTGCAACTCGCTGTTGGCTGGGCTCCCTGCCTGTGCCATTAAACCCCTACATCTCATCCAGAACGCCGCAGCCCGTCTGGTGTTCAACCTTCCCAAGTTCTCTCACATCACCCCGCTCCTCCGCTCTCTCCACTGGCTTCCTGTTGAAGCTCGCATCCGCTACAAGACCATGGTGCTTGCCTACGGAGCTGTGAGGGGAACGGCACCTCCGTACCTTCAGGCTCTGATCAGGCCCTACACCCAAACAAGGGCACTGCGTTCATCCACCTCTGGCCTGCTTGCCTCCCTACCTCTGAGGAAGCACAGTTCCCGCTCAGCCCAGTCAAAACTGTTCGCTGCTCTGGCACCCCAATGGTGGAACGAGCTCCCTCACGACGCCAGGACAGCGGAGTCAATCACCACCTTCCGGAGATACCTGAAACCCCACCTCTTTAAGGAATACCTAGGATAGGATAAAGTAATCCTTCTAACCCCCCCCTTAAAAGATTTAGATGCACTATTGTAAAGTGGTTGTTCCACTGGATATCATAAGGTGAATGCACCAATTTGTAAGTCGCTCTGGATAAGAGCGTCTGCCAAATGACTTAAATGTAAATGTAAATGTAAACTGGAACAACCATTTCAGTAACAGCTACAATTAGTATGTTATTTATATTTGAGTAACATTAATCAATCAATATACATGCAAAACATTGGTTATTAAAACCAACACTAGGGTTTTTACACCAATGAGTGTTTATATAACCTCTTACATCTAGACGTTCCGCTAGCGGAACACCTGCTCCAATATCCAATGATAGGCGTGGCGCGAATTACAAATTCCTCAAAAATACAAAAACTTCAATTTTTCAAACATATGACTATTTCACAGCATTTTAAAGACAAGACTCTCCTTTATCTAACCACACTGTCCGATTTCAAAAAGGCTTTACAGCGAAAGCAAAACATTAGATTATGTCAGCAGAGTACCAAGCCAGAAATAATCAGACACCCATTTTTCAAGCTAGCATATAATGTCACAAAAACCCAGAAGACAGCTAAATGCAGCACTAACCTTTGATGATCTTCATCAGATGACACACCTAGGACATTATGTTATACAATACATGCATGTTTTGTTCAATCAAGTTCATATTTATATCAAAAAACAGCTTTTTACATTAGCATGTGACGTTCAGAACTAGCATACCCCCCGCAAACTTCCGGGGAATTTTCTAACAATTTACTAAATTACTCACGATAAACGTTCACAAAAAGCATAACAATTATTTTAAGAATTATAGATACAGAACTCCTCTATGCACTCGATATGTCTGATTTTAAAATAGCTTTTTGGTGAAAGCACATTTTGCAATATTCTAAGTACATAGCCCAGGCATCACGGGCTAACTATTTAGACAGTTTAGCCCTGACCAATATCAGATTTACTATTATAAAAGTTTGATTACCTTTTGTTGTCTTCGTCAGAATGCACTCCCAGGACTGCCACTTCAATAACAAATGTTGGGTTGGTCCAAAATAATCCATCGTTATATCCGAATAGCGACGTTTTGTTCGTGCGTCCCAGACACTATCCGAATGGTAAAGAAGGGTCGTGCGCATGGCGCAATTCGTGACAAAAAAAATCGAAATATTCCATTACCGTACTTCGAAGCATGTCAACCGCTGTTTAAAATCAATTTTTACGCCATTTTTCTCGTAGAAAAGCGATAATATTCTGACAGGGAATCTCCTTTTCGGCAAACAGAGGAAAAAATCACAAAGACGGGGGCGGCCAGGTCACGCGCCTAAGCCCACAGTCCCTTGATCGGCCACTTGAGAAAGGCGATAATGTGTTTCAGCCTGGGGCTGGGATGACGACATTCTGTTTTTTCCCGGGCTCTGAGCGCCTATGGACGACGTAGGAAGTGTCACGTTAGAGCAGAGATCCTTTGTAAAAGATAGAGATGGCAAAGAAGTTCCAGAAATGGTCAGACAGGCCACTTCCTGTAAAGGAATCTCTCAGGTTTTGACCTGCCATTTGAGTTCTGTTATACTCACAGACACCATTCAAACAGTTTTAGAAACTTTAGGGTGTTTTCTATCCATATATAATAAGTATATGCATATTCTAGTTACTGGGTAGGATTAGTAACCAGATTAAATCGGGTACGTTTTTTATCCAGCTGTGAAAATACTGCCCCCTAGCCATAAGAGGTTAACACTTACAGAGGGAATTCTCCTGAATCAACACTAGAAATGTCACTATGAAAAATCAACACTAGGTGACACTGGCCAATTTGTTGTGTAGGAACCTTAATACTGGTAGTCAATGTGAAAACAACCTCTCCAGGACATGCTGTAAGGACCTCTTAACAATGCAATAGTTGTTGGAAAACAGACAAAGGTCAGAGCCATTACTGCTCAAGCACTTCACATTGTTAATAACACGAATCAATAACATTGCTACATTTGCTCTATTTGATTGAAAACAATGAACTGTTTATCAAAGGTGCATGATAATAAATGGTGGTTGTGTGTGTGTGTGTGTTTGTGTTCATGTGCATCCCCCTGTGTTTGTATGTGTTTGTTCATGCCCATGTGTGTGTCAGTGGTGTACTGTACTGTGTGAGAGACATAAACAAAACAGAGTGGGTGGGTGAGTCTAGACTGTTGAGTACAGTACAGTATGTTGTTGAACTGAGCAGCCATCCAGCCAGTCAGTGTATGACTGACATCAGTGTGTTACACTCAGTGGCTTAGTGTTAACAGGGAGGCAGCAGCGTGCTGTGTTTATGTTTCTTTGCGTTTCTATATGTGTTACTGTGTGTTACTGTGTGTGCTTGTAGGATTGTGTGTGAACTTGTAGGGCAGGACACAGTGTTCTCTGTGGTGTGTGGCTGATTACCTGAGGTCCAGGGGACCGTCACAGGAGGATAACACTGTTCTGCTAACCAGGCCAGACTGTACTGCACTGTACACACAGTCCTGTCACAAATCACCATCATGATGAGAGATTTAGGGACAGACTGAGCCTAGGCGTGTGAGTCTTTGTGTGTGACGTTTGTGTGTGTGTGATGGGGGCGGGGGCTGTAAGTTTCCGGGACAGACTGAGCCTAGGTATGTGCGTTTGTGTCAGCCCCTGCTGAGATTGTACTTTAGTAGCCTTACTGTATAACACCTTTCAACATGTATAGCGAAGAGTAATACATACTGTACCTCTCCTAATGAGTTACATGTACCACTTTGATTGTTGAAGTTATATTAGGCCACAACTATACTACAGGTTAGACTAGGTCAGGGCTCTCCATCACTGTTCCTGGAGAGCTACCATCCTGTAGGTTCACTCAAACCCTAATCTAGCACACCTGATTCTAATAATTAGCTGGTTGACTAGATGAATCAGGATAGTTACAACTGGAGTTGGAGCGAAAACCAACAGGAGGGTAGCTCTCCAGGAACATGGTTGGAGAGCCCTGCTCTAAGCTACATTCACTACATTACTCTCCTGCTCAGTTCATATGCATAGCTAAGAGTAATCCAATACATTAGGCCCATGCAGCACATTACCTCTACTTGCTGGTTACACTCCATGCACCACCTCTATCACAACGGTAACATTCAGCCACAGCTACGGTATAGAGCCCTCAAACTCAACTCTGGACCTCGAAGTCAGTGACACTCCTTTTTTTCATTGTTCCCCTCTAATCAAGGACTGATTTAGTCCTGGTACTACAGGTGGGTGTAATTCATTATCAGGTAGAACAGAAAACCATCAGGCTCCGGACCTCGTAGTGTAAGAGTTGAATACCCCTTGTATAGAGGTTACTGTAGGGCTAGGATAGGGGTGTCAAACTCATACCACGGAGGGCAGACTGTCTGCGGGTTTTTGTTTTTTCCTTTCAATTAAGGCCTACACAACCAGGTGAGGGGAGTTCCTTAGTAATTAATGACCTTAATTCATCAATCAAGAGTGGAGCAAAAAAACGCAGACACTCGGCCCTACGTAGAATGAGTTTGACATGTGGGCTAGGCGGTTCTATTAGGCAAAAACTATATTACCCTATACTACCCAAGTCATTCAGGCAGTTAAGCAAGAGGCTTATTCTAACTTACTCTAGCTTACATTTACAGACAGACATTACAGTATGTTGCCTGTAAAAAAATCTGCCAATGTTTTTATGGTCCTCTTTCAAACAGCCCAATTCTTACCACATTTATGAAGCCTTTTACATATCCCATATGCATGCTGGCACCGTGAGTGCTGTAGTGATGTATCGATGTGGGTGGGCGTCTATTTTAATAAATCCATTGAACATACCCCATCATAAAGAGATACATTATTAATTTGTTTAGACAGGTCCTAAGAAACATTGTAAAACTAATACAATTTATTTTCAAAAGAATAGAACAGCATATTTGAATTATGTTACTGGTCTGTGCAGGCTATAGGCTACATGGCTGTGCCATGCAAATTAAATCAATAGTTCTTATTTTGTTAATTAAACAGACAAGAGAAACTTACATCCCCTTGCCCTGATCACAGTCAACAAGCCTTTATTTTATAGTAGGAAATAATATAATGGAATATAACAGAATAAATTATAAATTATATTTTTCCCACAACTTTATTTTCACGGAATGTGAATGAACCCCTGTCATATAACAAAATAGTTGTATTTTGAAACAGAGCCCATGTCCTCATTTTATTTGCTTTAGTGTGTGTGGCTGATTACCTGAGGTCCAGATTCTGCTCTTTCTGATCATGTAAAGAAATGTAAAATCTGACCTGGATGAACCTCTGATTTGAGAAAATTGGCTTTTTGATCTAGGTTGGATGCAAATTAAGTTAGAAACGTATGCATTTTAACCCATCATTTATAAGCCAAATATAAGGGCATGTAATTATTTACCTGTCAAATTCATGGAAAAAATATCAAATGGCAGTGTGCATTGTCCCTAGGCTAAATGCCAAAGCATTTCTGTGGCAATAGAAAAGAACAGCTCAAGGACAGAACAACACACATTTAAATGGAGAGAAGCTTTGTGATTGACTGTGAAGCTTTGTGATTGACAAAGTTTGATGTCAAGTCTGATATCAGAGAGAATACAGTAGACAGCACACGTCAAACGTGTGATTTATGACCCTATGTCATGGGTGACGTGTGTATGCCCATATATGGGCATCCTGTCAGTACATCCTGGCGGAAAGTTATCACGTGCTCTAGAGAGTGCCCATATATGGGCATCCTGAAAGGACATCCTGATCCTGTTCTCACGCGTTAGAGTGTGTGTTAATTTATGCATATATTATTGCATCTATTCCTTTGAAGTTGTCGTGATGATTGATGTGTAGGGAACTCGTAGAACTAGGGGGAATGTGTTTGAAAATTTCAAAGAGTATGGCCCCCACCCCCGGAATGATTGACCTTAGGTCTGTTGTCTATGAAACAGGAATTGGGGGGGCAGGTATTGGGGGGGCAGACGCATTATCAATAAGCCCTAGAACAGCACAAGCGCCCACGATAAACCACTAAAGAAATTAAACATGGATTGTGTGATCAGTGGCACAGCCGTGATGACCGTAACAACGGAAACAGGACCTCGGTTGAAACATAGAGAAAGGTCAGAGTATAAAGCATCAATACACGATGCGCCAAAAAAGCAGATTCTAAATATGTATAGAACCCAAATACCGCCTGCAACTGCGCTGAAAGATCAGGTGATGATGTCTAATGGACAGCAATGGGGTTATCTGTTTGATTACCCGGCCTGTAGAGTGAAACTCTATACCGTAGCCGAAGGAGAAGAAAATACAGCCCTGGCTTTAGGAGTGGACTACGGGCTTGAAGACTGGCAGGTTTTTCGCAAGATGGTGTGTCCCGAACTGAGAGTTATCACAAAGGGGTATAGCTTGTTCACGGGCTACGAGACCAGTTGGGAAGGTGCCCCTGACTCCTCAGGAAGAATATTTCACAGGGTGAAAATACAAAGAAAGAATGGACTACCATGTGGCTGCGTGGAGTTCTATATCAGCAACGAGGAAATCCGCAACCAAAACATTCATGATGGTGGCCTGACTGGGGATTTTAGGTTGCACATGCTTATTCCTTTCAACCTCTCTTGGGTAGGGGGCAGTATTTTGACGTCCGGATGAAGAAGATGCCCAGAGTAAACTGCCTGCTACTCAGTCCCAGAAGCTAAGATATGCATATTATAATAAGATTTGGATAGAAAACACTCTGAAGTTTCTAAAACTGTTTGAATGATGTCTGTGAGTATAACAGAACTCATAAGGCAGGCAAAAACCTGAGACAAAATCCAACCAGGAAGTGTGGAAATCTGAGGTTTGTAGTTTTTCAAGTGATTCCCTATCCAATATATAGTGTCTGTGGGGTCATTTTGCACTTCCTAAGGCTTCCACTAGATGTCAACACTCTTTAGAACGTTGTTTCAGGCTTCTACTGTGAATGGGGAGAGAATAAGAGCATATGGAGTCAGATGACTGAGAAAATGACATGAGCTCAGTGACGCGCGCTGACATGAGAGTTAGATGTGTTCCTTTTCTTTTTTGAAGCCAAAGGAATCGTCCGGTTGGAATATTATGGAAGATATATGATAAAAACATCCTAAAGATTGATTCTATACATCGTTTGACATGTTTCTACGAACTGTAATATAACTGTTTTGACTTTTCGTCTGAACTCACTGCGCGAGGACAGTGGATTTGGATTACTCGACTGAACGCACAAACAAAATGGAGGTATTTTGGACATAAAGGATGGACTTAACGAAACAAATGAACATTTATTGTGGAACTGGGATTCCTGGGAGTGCATTCCGATGAAGATCATCAAAGGTAAGTGAATTTTATAACGCTATTTCTGAGTTTTGTTGACTCCACAAAATGGTGGGTTTGGTTTTGTGACTGAGCGCCGTACTCAGATTATTGCACGGTGTGCTTTCGCTGTAAATCTTTTTTTAAATCTGACACAGCGGTTGCATTAAGGAACAGTTTATCTATAATTCTTTGAATTACAGTTGAATATTTTATCAACGTTTACGATAAGTATTTCTGTAAATTGATGTGCTCATTCACCGGAAGTTTTGGGAGGCAAAACATTTCTGAACATTACATGCCAATGTAAAATGGGGTTTTTGGATATAAATATAAACTTTATCGAGTAAAACATACATGTATTGTGTAACATGAAGTCCTATGAGTGCCATCTGATGAAGATCAGCAAAGGTTAGGGATTCATTTTAGCTGTATTTCTGTTTTTTTGTGATGCCTCTCCTTGCTTGGAAAATGGCTGTGTGGTTTTTCTTGTCTAGGCGCTGTCCTAACATAATCTAATGTTATGCTTTCACCGTAAAGCCTTTTGAAATTGGACAATGTGGTTGGATTAACGAGAAGTGTATCTTTAAAATGGGATATAATAGTTGTATGTTTGAGAAATTCTAATTATGAGATTTTTGTTGTTTTGAATTTGGCGCCCTGCTATTTCACTGGCTGTTGAATAGTGTGTCCCACATACCCCAGAGAGGTTAAAAATTGGGATCTAATGGAATTGAAAATGTTAGAGTTGTTGGACGCTCTTTTTGTACAGAGCCAACAGCGGCAGAGCATTGTTCAGCTAAGGAAGTGCATAATATATATGAATCCTGAGGATTATGATTCAAAGGAACCCCAAGAAGGGTCATCCTCAGAAGGGTCAGCCACCGAAGAAAACTAAGTACGTGGCTGCTGCGATAACCTCACTAGGGAGTGTGGGACGCTAGAATCCCATTTACTCAATAAATGTTTGTTTTGTTCGATAAAGTCCATGTTTATATCCAAAAACCTCAGTTTTGTTAGCGCATTTTGTTCAATAATCCACTGTCTCAAACAACATCCGGTGAAATTGCAGAGCGTGAAACTCAACAAAACAGAAATTCTCATTTTAAACATACATAAAAGATACAAATGTTATACACCTGTAACGCCCTGGCCATAGAGAGGGGTTTTTGTTCTTTATTTTGGTTAGGCCAGGGTGTTACATTGGGTGGGCGTTCTATGTTCATTTTTCTATGTTTTTGTATTTCTTTGTTTTGGGCCGTGTGTGTGTGTGTGTGTGTGTGTGTGTGTGGCTCCCAATCAGGCACAGCTGTAGTTCGTTGTTGCTGATTGGGAGTCACACATAAGGAGCCTGTTTATCCTTTGGGTTTTGTGGGGGATTGTTTCTGTTTAGTGTCTTGCACCTGACAGTACTGTTTGGCTGTCGGTTTTCTTGTTTTGCTGTATCGTGTTCGTTCGTAAATTAAAACTCAAGATGAACACTAACTCCGCTGCACCATGGTCTACTTCCACAGACAGCCGTTACAACACCAGCTTAAAGATACATTTTTTGTTAATCCAACCGCTGTGTCAGATTTCAAAAAGGCTTTACGGCGAAAGCAAACCATGTGATTATCTGAGAACAGCGCCCAGCAGACAAATCATTGCAAACAGATAGCAGACAAGAAGAGGAGTAACAAAAGTCAGAAATAGCAATAATATTTATCACTTACCTTTGATGATCTTCATATGGTTGCACTCCGAAGACTCCGTGTTACACAATAAATGTTCGTTTTGTTCGATAATGTCCCTCTTTATGTCCAAAAACCTCTGTTTTGTTGGTGCGTTTTGTTCAGCAATCCATTGGAACAAAGCGCGGTCACAACAGACAGACGAAAAATCTAAAAAGTACAATGAAGGTTCGTAGAAACATGTCAAACGATGTTTAAAATCAAACCTCAGGTTGTTTTTGTCATGAATAATCAATAATATTTCAACCGGACAAAAGCTTCGTCAATAGAAAAGGAGAAACAAGATAGGCGCACTCCCGATCGCGCGTGGACTCATGTCTGGAAATTTCCACAATTTCCACTCATTGAAAGTGCTGTATCTCCCTAATTTTTCAGAGTAAAAGCCTGAAACAATGCTTAAAACCCCTGTGCGGCCTCCGTCCTGTATGCGGGACGGACATCCAGCGAAAAATCATATCGCCATTAGCATAACAAAATGTAATAATTACATTTTTTTTATAATAATTCAAATTATATCGTTTTATAGATACACCTCTCCTGAATCGAACCACGTTGTCCGATTTCAAAAAGGTTTTACAGCAAAAGCAAAATATTAGATTATGTTAGAGGAGTATATCGTAAAAGTAGCCACATAGCCATTTTCCGACCAACCACATGCATCACAAATAACCAAAAAACAGCTAAATGCAGCACTAACCTTTGACAATCTTCATCAAATGACACACATAGGCCATCATGTTACACAATACATGCATTCTTTTGTTCGATAAAGTTCATATTTATATATAAAAACAGCATTTTACATCGGTGCGTAACGTTGACTAACTATTTTCCCTCAAATGCATCCGATGAAACAGAGCTACAATTTACTAAAGTACTATTAGAAAATATGAGTTCTGTTATACTCACAGACACCATTCAAACAGTTTTAGAAACTTTAGGGTGTTTTCTATCCACAAGTATTAATTATATGCATATCCTAGCTTCTGAGTTTGAGTAGGAGGCCGTTTAAAATGGGCACACATTTTTTTCAAAAATCGCTTTAGCGCCCCCTATCCTAGGGGAACGCCAAGAGGTTAAAGACTGGCTACATGTAGAAGAAGTCATAGAGATCATGAACTGGGTCCTAAGTCTTTGTATGGTGGATAGGCTTTCAATGGAAAAACAGCCTTTCAAAATAATAGTTCTTCCTGGATGGATTTTCCTCAGGTTTTTGCCTGCCATATCAGTTCTGTTATACTCACAGACATTATTTTAACAGTTTTGGAAACTTTAGAGGGTTTTCTATCCAAACCTACCAATTGTATACATATCCTAGCTTCTGGGCCTGAGTAGCAGGCAGTTTACTATGGGCATGCTTTTCATCCAAAATTCCGAATGCTGCCCCTACCCTAGTGAAGTTAACTATGCCCTGATACCAAAGGCCTGGTTCAACAATAAAAGTAGTGCCCATAAAGCCTCCGGTTATTCATTTCAGCATATACCATGGATATTCATATACCACACTAGGACTCCGATACGTCATGGGTACCAGACCCTATGGACTCTATGCCTCACAGCCCTCCATTCTACTCCCCCCAGGCAAGACCCCCAACACCCCCTACATGTACACCACCTGAGGATGTGTTTGATGGGGTGGTAAGTACTATTTTTGTGGACTCCATCAAGGCCTCTGTAGCCACACGTTTAGACGTGGTGATTGGAGAGTATATAAGAGAAAAATGCATTGGTTGTGAGATCAATTACCCCAGCCAACGACGACATCCATGTTTATATGACCCCCCAAGGTGCTACTTCTTCAACCATTTTGAGGAGCTGGTGAAAAGACTGTGGTCCAGCCAGTTTATACATTCGCTGGTCAGAGCCCTGGAGTCTATGGGTCTTGTGCCGTCTATTCCCAGAGTTTACAGGGTAACCGAGGCTTTCCTACATGAACTGAAGGAGGCGATCTAGATCCACGAGAAACTCAAAGAAATCCGGCACACCCTGGTGGACGACAACAAATGCAAGGAAGCTGTGGTGGCGGATGTGGTGACTTTCTGGCTCAATAAACCGCAAGAGACCGAGTAACAATACATATTTTCTTTTTAGATGTAAAGCAATGGGCATGGTCCTACCCAACACAAGAGCTTGTGAGGCAAGAACGCAAAATGCTGATGTAACCTTGGTGTAGTAAAACCTTTTGTTGTAAGGATTACAACAAGTGATGGAATCTTTATGTTGAGAAACCCTTTACTGTAAGGATAAATTGTGTGTGTATGTTGCATGTTCCTTGCAACATCTCTCTGCTTTTTGTGTTCCTTGACACGACAGCTCAAATGTATACACTATAAAAATGTGCTGTCATTTTTTTCAGTAAATTACTGGCAGCACAGTAGCCAGTAAATTATTGTAGATTTACAGAACCTTGAATGGAACACAAATGTACAACATATTACTGGAACACCTGACTACAGTAACATGCAGCATTCCTCAAATGTATAGAATATGACTGGAAGCAAAGTGGTTACAATACTTTCAATATCCATTTTGTAATTTTTATTTTATTGGCCTGAACTACAATTCATGTAGCCTATTGTTTTTAATTATAATACAGGTATTTTGTATTTTCTAATACAAATGTATACTCACAAGTAGACCACTTGACTACAACATTCTCAATAATGGTAACATGACTGTGGTATATTCTTGTTTACTAGTTTAATAAACTGACTGTAATTCGCTCCGGATAAGAGTGTCTGCTAAATGACCAAAATGTTAAAAGGGAATTTCACCCTGGCTCTGCCACGGCAAATAGTCATTATTATATCAATAACATTACATTTTTGTCATAAACATCCAAATTATCCAAACCACAAGCTAGAACAAGCATTTTTTAATTTCACTGGTAGAATCTGGAAGTTTCGACTTCCTGCGTATTCATCTGCTCATAGTGAACCACAAAGTCCATTATTCACAGCGAATGCAGACATCACCCTGCTAGGTAGATATCATTACATTACATTTAAGTCATTTAGCAGACGCTCTTATCCAGAGCGACTTACAAATTGGTGCATTCACCTTATGATATCCAGTGGAACAACCACTTTACAATAGTGCATCTAAATCTTTTAAGGGGGGGGGTTAGAAGGATTACTTTATCCTATCCTAGGTATTCCTTAAAGAGGTGGGGTTTCAGGTATCTCCGGAAGGTGGTGATTGACTCCGCTGTCCTGGCGTCGTGAGGGAGCTTGTTCCACCATTGGGGTGCCAGAGCAGCGAACAGTTTTGACTGGGCTGAGCGGGAACTGTGCTTCCTCAGAGGTAGGGGGGCCAGCAGGCCAGAGGTGGATGAACGCAGTGCCCTTGTTTGGGTGTAGGGCCTGATCAGAGCCTGAAGGTATGGAGGTGCCGTTTCCTTCACAGCTCCGTAGGCAATCACCATGGTCTTGTAGCGGATGCGAGCTTCAACTGGAAGCCAGTGGAGAGAGCGGAGGAGCGGGGTGACGTGAGAGAACTTGGGAAGGTTGAACACCAGACGGGCTGCGGCGTTCTGGATGAGTTGTAGGGGTTTAATGGCACAGGCAGGGAGCCCAGCCAACAGCGAGTTGCAGTAATCCAGACGGGAGATGACAAGTGCCTGGATTAGGACCTGCGCCGCTTCCTGTGTGAGGCAGGGTCGTACTCTGCGAATGTTGTAGAGCATGAACCTACAGGATCGGGTCACCGCCTTGATGTTAGTGGAGAACGACAGGGTGTTGTCCAGGATCACGCCAAGGTTCTTAGCACTCTGGGAGGAGGACACAAGGGAGTTGTCAACCGTGATGGCGAGATCATGGAACGGGCAGTCCTTCCCCGGGAGGAAGAGCAGCTCCGTCTTGCCGAGGTTCAGCTTGAGCTGGTGATCCGTCATCCACACTGATATGTCTGACAGACATGCAGAGATGCGATTTGCCGCCTGGTTATCAGAAGGGGGAAAGGAGAAGATTAATTGTGTGTCGTCTGCATAGCAATGATAGGAGAGACCATGTGAGGATATGACAGAGCCAAGTGACTTGGTGTATAGCGAGAATAGGAGAGGGCTTAGAACAGAGCCCTGGGGGACACCAGTGGTGAGAGCGCATGGTGCGGAGACAGATTCTCGCCACACCACCTGGTAGGAGCGACCTGTCAGGTAGGACGCAATCCAAGCGTGGGCCGCGCCGGAGATGCCCAAATCGGAGAGGGTGGAGAGGAGGATCTGATGGTTCACAGTATCAAAGGCAGCAGATAGGTCTAGAAGGATGAGAGCAGAGGAGAGAGAGTTAGCTTTAGCAGTGCGGAGAGCCTCCGTGACACAGAGAAGAGCAGTCTCAGTTGACTGCCCAGTCTTGAAACCTGACTGATTAGGATCAAGAAGGTCATTCTGAGAGAGATAGCAGGAGAGCTGGCCAAGGACGGCACGTTCAAGAGTTTTGGAGAGAAAAGAAAGAAGGGATACTGGTCTGTAGTTGTTGACATCGGAGGGATCGAATGTAGGTTTTTTCAGAAGGGGTGCAACTCTCGCTCTCTTGAAGACGGAAGGGACGTAGCCAGCGGTCAAGGATGAGTTGATGAGCGAGGTGAGGAAGGGGAGAAGGTCTCCAGAAATGGTCTGGAGAAGAGAGGAGGGGATAGGGTCAAGTGGGCAGGTTGTTGGGCGGCCGGCCGTCACAAGACGCGAGATTTCATCTGGAGAGAGAGGGGAGAAAGAGGTCAAAGCACAGGGTAGGGCAGTGTGAGCAGGACCAGTGGTGTCGTTTGACTTAGCAAACGAGGATCGGATATTGTCAACCTTCTTTTCAAAATGGTTAACGAAGTCATCCGCAAAGAGGGAGGAGGGGGGAGAGGGGGAGGAGGATTCAGGAGGGAGGAGAAGGTAGCAAAGAGCTTCCTAGGGTTAGAGGCAGATGCTTGGAATTTAGAGTGGTAGAAAGTGGCTTTAGCAGCAGAGACAGAAGAGGAGAATGTAGAGAGGAGGGAGTGAAAGGATGCCAGGTCCGCAGGGAGGCGAGTTTTCCTCCATTTCCGCTCGGCTGCCCGGAGCCCTGTTCTGTGAGCTCGTAGTGAGTCGTCGAGCCACGGAGCAGGAGGAGAGGACCGATCCGGCCTTAAGGATAGGTGGCAGAGAAAATCAAAGGATGCAGAAAGAGAGAGGAGAGGAGGGTTGAAGAGGCAGAATCAGGAGATAGGTTGGAGAAGGTTTGAGCAGAGGGAAGAGATGATAGGATGGAAGAGGAGAGAGTAGCGGGAGAGAGAGAGCGAAGGTTGGGACGGCGCAATACCATCTGAGTAGGGGCAGAGTGAGAAGTGTTGGATGAGAGCAAGAGGGAAAAGGATACAAGGTAGTGGTCGGAGATTTGGAGGGGAGTTGCAATGAGATTAGTGGAAGAACAGCATCTAGTAAAGATGAGGTCAAGCATATTGCCTGCCTTGTGAGTAGGGGGGGAAGGTGAGAGGGTGAGGTCAAAAGAGGAGAGGAGTGGAAAGAAGGAGGCAGAGAGGAATGAGTCAAAGGTAGACGTGGGGAGGTTAAAGTCACCCAGAACTGTGAGAGGTGAGCCATCCTCAGGAAAGGAACTTATCAAGGCGTCAAGCTCATTGATGAACTCTCCAAGGGAACCTGGAGGGCGATAAATGATAAGGATGTTAAGCTTGAAAGGGCTGGTAACTGTGACAGCATGGAATTCAAATGAGGAGATAGACAGATGGGTCAGGGGAGAAAGAGAGAATGTCCACTTGGGAGTGATGAGGATTCCAGTGCCAACACCCCGCTGGCTCGATGCTCTAGGGGTATGCGAGAACACGTGGGCAGACGAAGAGAGAGCAGTAGGAGTAGCAGTGTTATCTGTGGTAATCCATGTTTCCGTCAGCGCCAGGAAGTCTAGGGACTGGAGGGTAGCATAGGCTGAGATGAACTCAGCCTTGTTGGCTGCAGACCGGCAGTTCCAGAGGCTGCCGGAGACCTGGGACTCCACGTGGGTCGTGCGCGCTGGGACCACCAGGTTAGAGTGGCAGCGGCCACGCGGTGTGAAGCGTTTGTATGGCCTGTGCAGAGAGGAGAGAACAGGGATAGACAGACACATAGTTGACAAGCTACAGAAGTGTTGTTTCTTGTATTATTGTCTCTTGTGTCTTTAGAGAACTGTTTCACTTTGATATCCTTTTTCTTCTGTCCTGATTTTCTCTTTCTTTTCTTCTGTTAACTAGATATTCTTTGTTGTTCTTCGTTAGCTAGCTAGCTTCTTCCAAAAGAGTCCCTAGCAACTGCTTAGCAACTGGTAAACAATTCAGCTAGCTAAGATAACTACAATTTTATGAAAAATAGTTATTTTTCAAAAGCCTATCTTCTTTGTTTGTTGCTTGTTTTCTTTTGCTTTTTTCCGATGTACTTCACTCTAAAAACCATGTAAATTTCAATATTTGTAGGAGCTCATTTTTCAGCTGCTGCTGCTCAAATTGGAGTTCCGGAACCGTGCCCACAAACTTGGTTCATGGTGTTGTTTACTTTTGAACAACCAACACACAGTAATCTCAGAACTTCTCTGGGCAATTATTTTTTTACGTTTGTTTTTCACTAACGTTTTTCATCATTTAAAAAAAAAAATTATATTATTGGCTGTATGTTTGTTTATTCCATGTGTAACTCTGTGTTGTTTTTTGTGATGCACTGCTTTGCTTTATCTTGGCCAGGTCACAGTTGTAAATGAGAACTTGTTCTCAACTAGCCTATCTGGTTAAATAAAGGTGAAATAAATAAATACAAATAAATACAAAAATCATCCCTATGTAGTGTTCTGTCTGGCTGTGCTAATTACAAACAAGCGTGAAAATTAGTTATCTTTCACCGTTCTACCTACCAGAGATTTAGCCAGATGCTGCCAGTAGTTTGCGGCTACCAAGAATGATGCCAAGGATTATCAGATGGATTTTCAGGCTGAACGGATGGGTAATCAATTTAGATGATAGCTGAGAAGTGATGCGATACCATCTTTTTCTCCTTTCACAACAAAACAGAAAATTATTCTTACTATTTATTCTAGAGGTAACACAACGTTAGCTGGACTAGGTAAATTAGCTATGTTAGCTAATGTTATGGTCCTGTATTGAACTCTGAAAGCCATCAGCTAAATCATATAGCTAGCTATCTTTTGGATACACACTGCCAATCAATTTCACATATGCCATGGTCACTGCTAGACTGGTAAGCTACCTTGAGCAGAGTAAACATGTTTGTCTATTTGTTCTATCTTTGACTAACTTTAGCTAACGTAAGCAAAATGAGTAACTCAATCTGGTAGCCATTTATTCCACCCTTGTCTGGAAAACACTCTGTACTAAACATAGAATTGTCAATATAGCTATCTCACTCTTAGTGTGTTGGTAGTATTGATGAATGTGTATAAATTGTCTATGGTTATTTAGTTGTTTCTACAGCTGGCTAGCAGCCTTACTGGCAATTTAGTGATGCTAACTAGCTAACAGCAAGCTGACAATATTAAAATGTCCATGTGAATTGTGCTAAGCTAGCCAGTCTAATAGAGATCAATACAATTAGTGGGGTGGTTAAATTGAGCATTGTTGTGTGTTTTATTGTAAATGCAACATAACGAAACAAAACGAACTATGCAAGAGATTTTGTTGTAGGCAGAACACGTCTGAGAAGGATTCTACTGTGCACGAGTCAGCCTGTACTCTACACAGACCAGTGCAGCATAAACAATCAGAGCTGTAGTATGCCCATATGCAAATAGACCATTGCCATATATGGATCTGTGCCATTCACTTTGAACTGCTCTGGGTTGACTGCTGTGGTCATGAGTAGATGTGCTTGTTTTGAGATCAAAGTGAGAGCTGCATGTAGCCTCGTGTGCACATTTTATTCATATCCTTTGCTAGTTAGTGAGTTTTAGCCCAGCTATACAGTATATACTTTGTAGTCAGCAATAAGGGAGTGATTGCTTCCTACAAGAGCACAAAACGTGTACATTTTGTATTTATTAAGGATCCCCATTAGCTGCTGCCAAGGCGGCAGCTAATCTTCCTGGGGTCCAGCAACATTAAGGCAGTTTATATACAGTTTAAATATTAAATGACATAACATTTCATAACACTTTACCGAATACATTTAGTGTGTTTCCTCAGGCCACTACTGCACTATCACATATTTATAATACATTACATTACATTACATTACATTAATACAACATCCATGTGTACGTGTGTGTAGAGTGCATGTCTTATCATGCGTATGTTTGTCTGTGCCTGTGTGTGTCTCTTCACAGTCCCCGCTGTTCCATAAGGTGTTTTTTTATCTGTTTGTTAAATCTGATTCTACTGCTTGCATCAGTTACCTGATGTGGAATAGAGTTCCATGTAGCCATGGCTCTATGTACTGTAGTACTGTACGCCTCCCATAGTCTGTTCTTGACTTGGGAATTGTGAAGAGACCTTTGGTGGCATGTCTTGTGGAGTATGCATGGGGTCCAAGCTGTGTGCTAGTAGTTTAAACAGACACCTCGGTGCATTCAGCCTATCAACACTTCTTACAAAGACAAGTAGTGATGAAGTCAATTTCTTCTCCACTTTGAGCCATGAGAGATGTACAACTACTTCATCCCAATATTGTTATTTATTTTTTTGCTCTTTTGCTCTTTTAAAATGTCATGGGATGCATTTTCTCTGTTGTTTTTAATGGTAGGCCACACTGGTAAGCCTACATTATGATCAAATAACCACAGTAGTATACTTGGCCAATGTTAAAACTTGGTGGCAGCTGTCTATCGTTGTCTCTGATTAGGAATCATACTTAGGCAGCCCTTTTTTCCACCTTCAGTTGTGGGATCTTGTTTTTGTACAGCTCAGTAAGCCTGCAGAACGTGACGTTGGTTTTTTCTTTGTTGTTTTGATTTCATGTTCTGAGTTTAATAAAAATAGAAATATGAACATGTACCACACTGCACCTTGGTCTACTCATTTTGACGATCGTCACAAATATGTAGCCTAATAGAGAGAAATATGGCATGACCGTACAAATGTACTTAGGTAGGTAGGCAGACAGAATCTAGCTACAGCCATGTCTAACAGGCATGTTTTTCAAATATTTTTACAGTAATTCCAGTTTATCAGTTTTAGAGACTTACAGCTAGCTTGATGGATAGCCAATAATTGTTATTTACATCTGTTTAGAATCCTACCTTACGTCATGTAATTTTTAAATGTAGCCACGGTCATAATCATAACCAATGTCAACCCTTGTCAATTATGTTAGATAGCTGGTTAGTAAAACTATTTACAGTTGCTGATGTTACTTGCTAAAAAGTTATAAACGGGAGGCCAGGTGCATAGTAACAAGTTAGCAGGTGCCAGGTTAACTAGGTAGCCAACTCCAGTCACATGCTAACGTTTGTTGGTAAACCTAGCTTTAGGTGGCTTGTTGTAACACACAAGGTTTTTGGCACTCCAAAATTACATTATGGTACTGGTTTCTGTGTGGGTGGTACTGAATTAGTGTAAATTACTGGCAACATAGTAAACAGCAAATTACTGTAGATTTACAGGTAAAGGTATTCAGAATCCAAAATTACAGTATGGTACTGTATTATGTAGGATGTTATTGAACTATAGAAAATGACTGGAAGCACAGTAGCCAGAGAATTACTGTAGATTTACTGGTAAAGATATTTAGATTCCAAAATTACAGTATGGTACTGAATTGGAGTACATTTCGGTGTTACTCATGGTTCCTTTTTAGGACCACTATTGTTTTCACTATATATTTTACCTCTTGGTGAGGTCATTCTGAAACATAATGTTAACTCTCACTGCTATGTGGACGACACACAGCTGTACATTTTGATGAAACATGGTGAAGCCCCAATGTTGCACTCCCTGGAAGCCTGTGTTTCAGACATAAGGAAGTGGATGGCGGAAAATGTTCTACTTTTAAACTCGGACAAAACAGGAATGCTAGTTCTAGGTCCCAAGAAACAAAGAGATCTTCTGTTGGATCTTACAATTAATCTTGATGGTTGTAGAGTTGTCTCAAATAAAACTGTGAAGGACCTCGGCATTACTCTGGACCCTGATCTCTCTGTTGATGAACATATCAAGACTGTTTCAAGGACAGATTTTTTCCATCTACGTAACATTTCAAAAATCAGAAACTTTCTGTACAAGAATGATGCAGTAAAATGTATCCATGCTTTGTCACTTCTAGATTAGACTACCCAGATAAAGCACTAAATAAACTTCAGTTAGTGCTAAACACGGCTGCTAGAACCTTGAATATAACCAAACTATTACTCCAGTGCTAGCCTCTCTACACTGGCTTCCTGTTAAGGCTAGGGCTGATTTAAAGGTTTTACTGCTAACCTACAAAGCATTACATGGGCTTGCTCCTACCTATCTTTCAGATTTGGTCCTGCCGTACATACCTACACGTACGCTACGGTCACAAGACGCAGGCCTCCTTATTGTCCCTAGAATTTCTAAGCAAACAGCTGGAGGAAGGGCTTTCTCCCATAGAGCTTCATTTTTATGGAATGGTCTGCCTACCCATGTGAGAGACACAGACTCGTTCTCGACCTTTTAAGTCTTTATTGATTGATTGTGTCACGCCCTGACCTGAGAGAGCCTTTTTATGTCTCTATTTAGGTTTGGTCAGGGTGTGATTTGGGTGGGAATTCTATGTCTGTATTTCTATGTTGGGGATTGCTTTGTTTCGGCCGGGTATGGCTCCCAATTAGGAAAAGCTGTACATCATTGTTGCTGATTGTGAGTCATACTTAGGCAGCATGTTTTTTCTTTGGGTTTTGTGGGTAGATATTTTCTGTTTAGTGTTTTGCACCTGACAGAACTGTTTGGCTGTCGGTTTCTTGTTTTTTGTGTTTATAGTGTTCTATCTTCAATAAATTCATGATGAGCACTAATCACGCTGCACCTTGGTTCAGATTGAGTGTAGTCTGGCTCAGGGGTGTGAAGGTGAATGGAAAGGCACTGGAGCGACGAACGTCCCTTGCTGTCTCAGCCTCCAGTAATTATACCTCAATAGTTTATGTGTGGGGTATGTGTTAAGTATGCTCCCTCTAATTCTCTCTTACTCTCTCTCTTCTCTCAGAGAACCTGAGCCCTAGGACCATGCCTCAGGACTACCTGGCCTGATGACTCCTTGCTCTCCCCAGTCCACCTGGTTGTGCTGCTGCTCCAGTTTCAACCGGACGTGCTACCTTATCCCGGACCTACTGTTTTCGACTCTCTCTCTCTACCGCACCTGCTGTCTCTAACTCTGAATGATCGGCTATGAAAAGCCAGCTGACATTTACTCCTGAGATGCTGACCTGTTGCACGCTCTACAACCACTGTGATTATTATTTGACCCTGCTGGTCATCTATGAACGTTTGGACATCTTGGCCATGTACTGTTATAATCTCCACACATCCAGAAGAGGACTGGCCACCCCTCAGAGCCTGGTTCCTCTGTAGGTTTCTTCCTAGGTTCTGGCCTTTCTAGGGAGTTTTTCCTAGCCACCGTGCTTCTACATCTACTGTACATCTGCATTGCTTGATGTTTGGGGTTTTAGGCTGGGTTTCTGTATAGCACTTTGTGACATCGGCTGATGTAAAAAGGGCTTTATAAATACATTTGACTGATTGATTGATTACTGGCAGCACAGTAGGCAATAAGCTACTGTAGATTTACAGGACATGATTATACAGTACCAGTCAAAAGTTACTCATTCCAGAGTTTTTCTTTATTTTCCTATTTTCTACTTTGTAAAACAGTAATGAAGACATCAGCTTTGCACACTCTTGGCATTCTCTCAAACAGCTTCATGAGGTATTCTCCTGGAATGCATTTCAATTAACAGGTGTGCCTTGTTAAAAGGTAATTTGTGGAATTTCTTTCCTTAATGTGTTTGAGCAAATCAGTTGTTTTGTTACAAGGTAGGGGTGGTATACAGAATATATTCTTATTTGGTTAAAGACCAAGTCCATATTATGGTAAGAACAACTCAAATAAGCAAAGAGAAACGATAGTCCATCATTACTTTAAGACATGAAGGTCAGTCAATCTGAAATATTTCAAGATCTTTTCAAGTTTCTTCAAGTGCGGTCACAAAAACCATCAAACACACATACCTCGACTAACCTGTGCCCTCGCACATTGATTCTGTACCAGTACCCCCTGTATTTGGCCTCGGTACTGTTATTTTACTGCTGCTCTTTTATTTTTTACTTAACATTTATTTTTTCTTAAAACTGCATTGTTGGTTAAGGGCTTGTACGTAAGCATTTTACTGTAAGGTCTACACCTGTTATATTTGGCGCATGTGACAAGTAAAATGTGATTTGATTTGATAAAACTGGCTCTCATGAGGACCACCACAGGAACGGAAGAGCCAGATTTTCCTCTGCTGCAGAGGATAAGTTAATTACAGTTAACTGCACCTCAGATTGCAGCCCAAATAAGTACTTCACAGAGTTAAAGTAACAGACATCTCAACATCAACAGGTCAGAGGAGACTGGTGGAATAGATGATGGCACTGGAGGGGATGGCTGCCATTTTATTGGCTCTTAAACAACTATGCTATTTTGTTCGTTTTTTTCGCATTGTTGGTAACTTATTTTGTACATAATGCTGCTGCTACTGTCTCTTATGACCGAAAAGAGCTTCTGGACATCAGAATAATGATTACTCACCTCGATTTGGACAAATCATTTTTCTTTAATGAGTCAGATGGGAAGGATATACTCCAAACACCCGAACAGGCCCTCATTCCAATCATTCGCTGGAGAAAGAAACTGAGATTTTGCGGAAAGAGACCGGGGTGCTAATCTGCTTTTGCCATCAGTACTGTTAGCTAAAGCTCAATCACTGGAAAATAAATGGGACAAACTGAAAGCACGTATATCCTACCAACAGGACATTAAAAACTGTAATATCTTATATTTCACAGAGTCGTGGCTGAACGACAACATTTATAACATACAGCTGGCGGGTTGCACACTCTATAGGCATGATAGAACAGCAGCCGCTGGTAAGACACAGGGCGGGGGCCTATGCAAGTCTCAAGGTTTTGCTCACCTGTGGTAGAGTATCTAATGATAAGCTGTAGACAGCACTATCTACCTAGAGAGTTTATCTGTATTTTTCTTAGCTGTCTACATACCACCACAGACCGTTGCTGGCACTAAAACCGCACTCAATGAGCTGTATACCGCCATGATCAAACACTCATCCATAGGCGGCGTTCCTAGTGGCCGGGGACTTTAATGCTGGGAAACTTAATAAAAAACATTGTTTGACATGTTTCGACAAACTTTACCAGTACTATTTGGATGTATTCATCTGCATGTTGTGACCGCCATTGAGACAGTGGATTACTGAACAAAACGCACCAACAAAACTGAGTTTTTGGGACATAAAGAGGGACTTTATTGAACAAAATGAACATTTATTGTGTAACCAGGACTCTTGTGACAACAACCAGATGAAGCTCATCAAAAGTAAGTGATTAATTTTATCGCTATTTCTGACTTTCGTGACTCCTCTACTTGGCTTGAAAATGTTTGTATGCTTTTGTAAGCGGGGCGCTGTCCTCAGTTAATCGCATGGTATGCTTTCACTGTAAAGCCTTTTTGAAATCTGACACAGCGGCTGGATTAACAAGAAGTTCATCTTTAAGCCGATGTAACATTTGAATTTTTATACATGTTTAATTTGACTATTTCTGTATTTTGAATTTGGCGCTCTGCCATTTCACAGAATGTTGGCCAGGTGGGACGCTACCGTCCCACCTGCCCATAAGAAGCTAAATCAGTTTAACCTAATTTCTATCAGCATGTTAAATGTACAACCAGAGGGAGAAAAAAAACTCTAGACCATCTTCACTCCGTGTTAGAGCGGAACTCTAATCTGGAAGCTTATAAGAAATCCCGCTATGCCCTCTGACGAACCATCAAACAGGCAAAGCGCCAATACAGGACTAAGATCGAATCGTACTACACCGGCTCCGACGCTTGTCAGATGTGGAAGGGCTTGCAAACTATTACAGACTACAAGGGAAGCACAGCTGAGAGCTGCGCAGTGACACGACCCTAGCAGACGAGCTACTTCAATGCTCGCGTCAAGGCTGTCACGCCCTGACCTTAGAGATCCTTTTATGTCTCTATTTTGGTTGGTCAGGGCGTGAGTTGGGATGGGCATTCTATGTCCTTTTTTCTATGTTTGGTATTTCTTTGTTTCGGCCGGGTATGGCTCTCAATCAGGGACAGCTGTATATCATTGTTGCTGATTGGGAGCCATACTTCCCAGCCTGTTTTCCTTTGGGTTTTGTGGGTGGTTATTTTCTGTTTAGTCATTTGTTACCTGACAGAACTGTTTGGCTGTTGTCTTTTGTTTAGTTGTAAAGTGTTCTCATTTTCCATTAAATTTCATGATGAGCACTAACCACGCTGCGCCTTAGTCTACTCCATTCAATAGCCGTTACAAAGGCAAGTAACATTGAAACATGAAATAGAGCATCAGCTGTTCCGGACGACTGTGTGATCACGCTCTCTGCAGCCGATGTGAGTAAGACCTTTAACTTCTTATGGATACGTGGGATGGTAGCGTCCCACCTGGCCAACATCCGGTGAAATGGCAAAGCGCCAAATTCAAATTAACTTACTATGAATATTAAACTTTCATGAAATCACAAGTGCAATACATCAATACAGCTTAACTTGTTGTTAATCCAGCCGCCGTGTCATATTTCAAAAAGGCTTTACGGTGAAAGCAAACCATGCAATTATCTGAGGACAGTGTCCAGCACACAAATGCATAACAAATCATTATCAACCAGGGAGTTGCGACACGAAAGTCAGAAATAGTGATATAATATATGCCTTACCTTTGAAGATCTTCTTCTGTTGGTACTCCAAAATGTCCCAGTTACATTACAAATGGTCCTTTTTGTTCGATAAAGTCCTTTTTTATATACATAAAAACTCAGTTTAGCCCAGCACACAAAACATTACAAACAGTTAGCAGCCAAGTAGATTAGTCATGAAAGTCAGAAATAGCAATAAAATTAATCACTTACCTTTGATGATCTTCGTATGGTTACACTCACAAGACTCCCGGTTATACAATAAATGTTTGTTTTGTTTGAAAAAGTCCATTTTGTTGGTGCGTTTTGTTCAGTAATCCAATGGCTCAAATGCGGTCACAACAGGCAGACGAAAATTCCAAATAGAATCCGTAAAGTTCGTATAAACATATCAAACGATGTTTATAATCAATCCTCAGGTTGTTTTAGCCTAAATAATCTATACTATTTCAACCGGACAATAGCGTCGTCAATATAAAAGTAAAACAAGAAAGGTGCACTGTCGGTCGTGCGCAGTAACCAGCTCTGGGGACATCCCAGGGTCCACTCACTCAATGTTGTCATTCTTCCTAATTTTTCAGAATAAAAGCCTGAAACAATGTCTAAAGACTGTTCAAAACAAGTGGAAGCCATAGGGAACGCAATCTGGGTCATAACCATTAATATGGTAGATAGGCTTTAAATGGAAAAACACCTATTTTAAAATAATGGCACATCCTGGATGGATTTTCCTCAGGTTTTTGCCTGCCATATCAGTTCTGTTATATTCACAGACATTATTTTAACAATTTTGGAAACGATAGAATGTTTTCTATCCAAATCTACCAATTATGTGCATATCCTAGCTTCTGGGCCTGAGTAGCAGGCAGTTTACTTTGGGCACGCTTTTCATCCAAAATTCCGAATGCTGCCCCCTATCCTAAAAAAGTTAAATAGGTCAACATTCACAAGGCCACGGGGCCAGATGGATTACCAGGATGTGTACTCCGAGCATGCGTTGACCACCTGTCGGGTGTCTTTACTGCCATTTTCAACCTCTCCCTGTCTGAGTCTGTAATACCAATATGTTTCAAGCAGATCACCATAGTCCCAGTGCCCAAGAACACTAAGGTAACCTGCCTAAATGACTACTCCAACCTGTGGCACTCAAATTTGTAGCCATGAAATGTTTGAAAGGCTGGTCATGGCTCACATCAACACCATTATCCAAGAAACCCTAGACCCACTCAAATTTGCATACCGCCCGAACAGATCCACAGATGATGCCATCTCTATTGCACTCCACACTGCCCTTTCACACCTTGACAAAAAGAACACCTATGTGAGAATGCTATTCATTGACTACAGCTCAGTGTTCAACACCATAGTGCCCTCAAAGCTAATCATTAAGCTAAGGACCCTGGGACTAAACACCTCCCTATGCAACTATATCCTGGACTTCCTGAAGGGCCACCCCCAGGTGGTAAGGGTAGGTAACAACACATCCGCCACGCTGATCCTCAACACGGGGGCCCCTCAGGGGTGCCTGCTCAGTCCCCTCCTGTACTCCCTGTTCACTCATGACTGCACGGCCAGGCACGACTCCAACACCATCATTAAGTTTGCCAATGATCACTGACTATGATGAGAGGTCAGAGACCTGACCGTGTGGTGCAAGGACAACAACTTCTCCCTCAACGTGATCAAATAAAAGGAGATGATTGTGGACTACAGGAAAAAGAGGACAGAGCACGCCCCCATTCTCATCGATGGGGCTGTAGTGGAGCAGGTTGAGAGCTTCAAGTTCCTTGGCATCCACATCACCAACAAACTAACATGGTCCAAGCACACCAAGACAGTCGTAAAGAGGGCACAACAAAAGCTATTCCCCCTCAGGAGACTGAAAAGATTTGGCATGGCTCCTCAGATCCTCAAAAGGTTTTACAGCTGCACCATTGAGAGCATCCTGACGGGTCGCATCACTGCCTGGTATGGCAACTGCTCGGCCTCCGACCGCAAGGCACTACAGAGGGTAGTGTATACGTCCCAGTACATTACTGGGCCAAGATCCCTGCCATCCAAGACCTCTATACCAGGCGGTGTAAGAGGAAGGCCCTAAGAATTGTCAACGACTTCACCCTAGTCATGGTCTGTTCTCTTTGCTAAAGCATGGCAAGAGGTACCGGAGCACCAAGTCTAGGCCCAAGAGGCTTCTAAACAGCTTTTACTCCCAAGCAATAAGACTCCAAAACATCTAATCAAATGGCTACCCAGACTATTTGCATTGCCCCTCCACTCTTATACGCAGCAGCTACTCTCTGTTATTATCAATGCATAGTCACTTTAATAACTCTACCTACATGTACATATTACCTCAATACCAGTGTCCACACACATTGACTCTGTACTGGTACCCCCTGTATATTGCTGCTCTTTAATTATTTGTTACTCTTTTCTCAGATTTTTTGGGGGGGATTTTCTTAAAACTGCATTGTTGGTTAAGGGCTTGTAACTAAGCATTTCACTGTACGGTCTACACCTGTTGTATTCGGCGCATTTGACAAATGCAATTTGATTTGATTTGAATCAGGCCTTCATGGTCGAATTGCTGCAAAGAAACCACTACTAAAGGACACCAATAAGAAGAAGAGACTTGCTTGGGCCAAGAAACTTGAGCAATGGACATTAGACCGGTGGATATCTGTCCTTTGGTCTGATGAGTCCAAATGTGAGATTTTTGGTTCCAACCGCCGTGTCTTTGTGAGACGTAGAGTAGGTGAACGGAGGATCTCCGCATGTGTGGTTCCCACCGTAAAGCATGGAGGAGGATGTGTGATGGTGTTGGGGTGCTTTGTTGGTGACACTATCAATGATTTATTTATAATTCAAGGCACACTTAACCAGAATTGTTTCCACAGCATTCTGCAGCAATATGCCATCCCATCACGTTTGTGCTTAGTGGGACTATTATTTGTTTTTCAACAAGACAATGACCCAACACACCTCCAGGCTGTGTAAGGGCTATTTAACCAAGAAGGAGAGAGATGGAGTGCTGCATCAGAAGACCTGTCCTCCACAATCAGCTGACCACAACCAAATTGAGATGGTTTGGGATGAGTTGGACTGCAGAGTGAAGGAAAATCAGTCAACAAGTGCTCAGCATATGTGGGAACTCAAGACTGTTGGAAAAGAATTCCTGTCACGTCCTGACCAGTAAAAGGGGTTATATGTCATTGTAGTATGATCAGGGCGTGACAGGGGGTGTTTGTTTTGGGTGATTTGATGTTTTGGGGGTTTTGTTCTATGTTTTATATTTCTATGTTTATTCTAGTTCTATGTTGGTTTTTGGCAATGACCTCCAATTAGAGCCAGCTGGTTGTTGTTGTCTCTAATTGGAAGCCATATTTAGTTGTGTTCGTTTCACTTGTGTTTTGTGGGTGGTTGCTTTCTGTCTTCCGTTTAGTAGTTGTTGGTTGTTTTGTTATTTTGTTTGTGTTCTCAGTAAATAAATTAAGTATGAGCACTATACACGCTGCGCCTTGGTCCCCTTTCATCGACCACTGTGACAGAACCACCCACCAAACAAGGACCAAGCAGCGGAAGAAGGAGCAACGGGAGAAGTATCTCGAGTCATGGACGTGGGAGGAGATACTCGAGGGTAAGGGTCCATGGAGCCAGGCTGGGGAGTACCAGCGCCCGAAGGCGGAGCTGGAGGAGTCGAAGAGGGAACGACAAAGGTACGAGGCATTGTATCCTCCTATTCAGGAGGTGGAGAAGCAGCCCCAAAACATTTTTGGGGGGGCATAAGGGGAGTGTTGCTAGGTCAGGGGGGAACCCTGACCTAACTTCTCGGGCTATTCGGAGGGAGCCGTGGAGGTAACCGGAGCAGAGAAGGGAGTCGAGCGCCGAGCTTGACGCAAGATTCCGGAAGGAGGTACTGGCAGACAGGGCACGACTGAGCAGGCGTGCGGAGGGGTGAGCAATGCATTACAGGGTGATGGGCACTATCTCGCCCATCCGCACGCACAGTCCGGTGCGGTCGGTACGGGCTCCGTAGCGTTGCAGTGCAAGAGTTGGCACTCAGCCAGGAAGGAGTGTGCGTGCTCAGCGCATCTGGCCGCCAGTGCGTCTCCTCGGTCCAGCTTACCCTGCGCCTGCTCTACGCATGGCAGCCCTCACTCTCCAGCACAGCCCAGTTCACCATGTGCCAGCGCTCCACCCATGCCGGGCTACAGTCACCATTCAGCCAGGACGGGGTGTGCCAGCTATAAGCTCCAGACCTCCAGTGCGCCTGTCCAGCCCAGTACGTCCTGTTCCTGCTCCCCGCACTTGCCCTGAGGTGCGTGTCACCAGTCTGGCACCTCCTATGCCAGCCCCACGCATCAGGCCTCCAGTGCGCATTCCCAGTCCAGAGCTTCCGGCGACAGTTCCCCGTCCAGAGCTTCCGGCGACAGTTCCCCGTCCAGAGCTTCCGGCGACAGTTCTCCGTCCAGAGCTTCCGGCGACAGTTCCCCGGCCAGAGCTTCCTGCAACAGTTCCCCGTCCAGAGCTTCCGGCGACCGTTCCCCGTCCAGAGCTTCCGGCGACCGTTCCCCGTCCAGAGCTTCCGGCGACAGTTCCCCGTCCGGAGCTTCCGGCGACAGTTCCCCGTCCGGAGCTTCCGGCGACAGTTCCCCGTCCGGAGCTTCCGGCGACAGTTCCCCGTCCGGAGCTTCCGGCGACAGTTCCCCATCCGGAGCCTACAGAGACGGCATACAGTCCGGAGCCTACAGAGATGGCCTGCAGTCTGGAGCCTACAGAGACATCCTGCAGTCCGGAGCCTACATAGACGGCCTGCAGTCCGAAACCTACAGAGACGCCCCTCAGCCCGGGGCCTCCAGCGACGCCCCTCAGCCCGGGGCCTCCAGCGACGCCCCTCAGCCCGGGGCCTCCAGCGACTCCCCTCAGCCCGGGCCTCCAGCAACACCCCTCAGCCCGGGGTCTCCAGCGATGCCGCGCAGCCCAGAGTCTGCTGAACGGGAGCTACGGCCAGAGCCAGAGCCATCTCCATGGTGGGAGGATTGGTAAGGGGGGGGTGTAGCACAGGAACCGTGGTTGACGGTGGCCACCCTCCCTTCCCTCCCTTTAGGTTTGGGGTTGTTTTTGTGGGTTTTGTTTTGATGTGCATTCGGGGTCTGCACCTTTGGGGGGGGAGGGTACTGTCACGTCCTGACCAGTAAAAGGGGTTATTTGTCATTGTAGTATGGTCAGGGCGTGGCAGGGGGTGTTTGTTTTGGGTGTTTGATGTTTTTGGGGTTTTGTTCTATGTTTTATATTTCTATGTTTATTCTAGTTCTGTTGGTTTTTGGCAATGACCTCCAATTAGAGGCAGCTGGTTCTTGTTGTCTCTAATTGGAGGCCATATTTAGTTGTGTTCGTTTCACTTGTGTTTTGTGGGTGGTTGCTTTCTGTTTTTCGTTTAGTAGTTGTTGTACCTGATGGAACTGTTGGTCGTTTTGTTATTTTGTTTAAAACCTGTCTGGGCTAGGGGGCAGTATTTTCACGGCCGGATGAAAGACGTACCCAATTTGAACAGGTTACTACTCTGGCCCAGAAACTAGAACATGCATATTATTGGTAGATTTGGATAGAAAACACTCTGAAGTTTCTAAAACTGTTTGAATGGTGTCTGTAAGTTTAACAGAACTCATATGGCAGGCAAAAACCTGAGAAAAATACAAGCAGGAAATGAAAATCTGGTTCCTGTAGTTTTTTCAAGTCATTGCCAATCGAATACACAGTGAGTTAGGGTTCATTTTGCACTTCCTAAGGCTTCCACTAGATGTCAACAGTCTTTAGAAAGTTGTTTGAGGCGTCTATGATGAACAGAGACCGAATGAGAAGGCGGGGAAGTTGGTGTCCCAGGGAATGACATCACTTCACTGGTGCGCATTCACGAGGAAGCTCTGTTCCAAAACGTTTTTTCAAGACACAGGATTGGTCCGGTTAAATTATTACTGAATCTTCACGTTCTAAAGGCACTAAAGATTGATGCTATATAACGTTTGACATGTTTGAACGAACGTAAATAGATTTTTTTTTTTACTTTTCGTCGTGACATTTTCCTCGCGCGTCCTACATTATGAGTAGCTTACTGAACACGCAAACAACATGGAGTTATTTGGACATAAATTATGAACTTTATCGAACAAAACAACATTTGTTGTGCACCTGGGATCCCTGGAAGTGCCTTCTAATGAAGATTATTAAAGGTAAGTGAATATTTATAATGCTATTTATGCATTTAGATGACTCCAAAATGGCAGCTATAATTCTTTGAATAACAGTTCAATATTTTATCAACGTTTATGACGAGTATTTTTGTAAATTGTAGTACTGATTCACCAGAGGTTTTGGGGGAAATACATTTTCTGAACGTCACGCGCAATGTAAAATGCTGTTTTTGGATATAAATATGAACTTGATAGAACAAAAAAATGCATGTATTGTCTAACATAATGTCCTAGGAGTGTCATCTGATGAAGATTGTCAAAGGTTAGTGCATAATTTTATCTGGTTTTCTGCTTTTGGTGACGCCTGTCCTTGCATTGAAAATGGCTGTGTGTAATTTTTTGTCTATGTACTGTCCTAACATAATCTAATTTTATGCTTTCGCCATAAAGGCTTTTTGAAATCGGACAACGTGGTTGGATTAAGGAGATGTTTATCTTTCAAATGGTGTAAAATAGTTGATTGTTTGAGAAATGTAAATTATTAGATTTTTTGCTATCTTGTCAAGCAATCCCGTTACCGGGATGAGAACGGGAAGGGGTCCCATAGAGGTTAAGTGTTCTCAGTAAATAAATTAAGTATGAGCACTATACACGCTGCGCCTTGGTCCCCTTTCATGGACCGCTGTGACAATTCCAGTTGAAGCTGGTTGAGAGAATGCCAAGAGTGTGCAAAGCTGTCATCAAGGCAAAAGGTGGCTACTTTGAAGAATCTAAAATATAAAATATATTTTGATTTGTTTAAAACTTTTTGGGTTACTACATGATTCCATATGTGCTATTTAATAGTTTTGATGTCTTATTCTACAGTGTAGAAAATAATAAAAAAGAAACAAAAACCCTTGTAAATTATTATTCACAGCGAACTAAGCCAACCTCAGTGTGAGCTCTGGTTGCGAATGGTTGAACGACTACAACCATTTACAAACAAATTATAACCAATAACATAGTCTGTTCTAACAAAAAAGGTTTTAACTTTAAAGTCTCTAGTACAACCAATATTAAAAACAGTCAAATGCATTTGTGAATTAAATTGCTTTAGCCGACATGTTGCAGTTTATTCACTGTTTAATTATTTAACACTGCCTTTGTTATTTGATTTTATAACTAAAATGCTTGACTGTATTTAAAGACATGGATGACGTGTATGCTGTGTGATGACATGCACAAATGAATGAATGAATGAATGATTGATTGATATACTGTATATTGAAGTAGGCCTTTATGCCAATAAGTAAGTTACACTAAAACAGCTACAGTAAACAGGACTCTTAGGTCTACAGCTCCATGTCATTTCAATAACTTAACTTCTCAAAGATGTCCTCTGGTGGTTGAACTAGCATTAATGGAAACAATGGTTGACAGTAAAATACTATGACGTCATACACTCCAACATGCCATACCATTCCGCAGCATCCCGTAAGCTGTGCTGCGGTATGATGCAACTTTTAAAGGAAGAACTACTGTAGGTGGTGTGCTGAAGACAAAAAACGTGAAATTGATCAATCCCTGTCGAGGGATGAGCTGATCTTCATGTATATGACAGTGAAACATTCTTATGATGACTATTACATTTGTTGGCACCTTCAATTCTTGCACATTTTCTCAAAAAGTATATTTCAACACTCTGAACTGCTAAACTTGGAACCAATCAGAACTCCCCTTGTGATGAAGGCAGCATTGGCCTGCTTCTATCTACAATGTAAAAACACGAGCGGCTGTCTGATGAAGAGGAACAGATATAGCTAGCTCCCAAAGACTGAAATAAGATAAATATGAAATATGATAAATATGAAATGTGCAGCATGCAATACAAATTGTCTTGATCGTATGAACAGGTAACTTCGTTGACCGTTAAGCCAATTTATTGAAAGCTAGCATACATTGACCAAGTCATGATGATTGATGTTGTTGATTTTAAATTGCTTGTTTTTTTGTTGTTTTACAGTGCTTTGGGATTTCTTTATGTAATGAATTGCGCTATACAATGCCTTCAGAAAGTAAGTATTTACACCCGTTGACTTTTTCCACATTTTGTTGTTACAGCCTGAATTTAAAATGGATTAAATTGAGAATTTGTGCCACTGGCCTACACACAATACCCCATAATATAAAAGTGGAATCATGTTTTTAGAACATTTTACAAATTCATTAAAACTGAAAGCTGAAATGTCTTGAGTGAATAAGTATTCAACTGCATTGTTATGGCAAGCCTAAATAAGTTCAGGAGTAAACATTTGCTTAACACGTCACATAAGTTGCATGGACTCACTCTGTGGGAAATAATAGTGTTTAACATGAATTCTTAAATTAAAGGTGGGTGAGGTACCCACAGGTGGATGATTTTACTTGTTTGAACAACATAAAAAATATTAACTACTGTACTGTATTTGTACTTGCAGGAAATAAAGAAGACGTCATAAAAAGAAAGGCATGTTGTCTTTATTTGAGACTGGGGAGGTGATGGGTCAATCAGAAATGATGGTAGCATACTGTGTCTCTTACATCTCGTGCGTCAGCGGAGTGGTCAGAATCATTATCAGGATCATTCACTGGTTGAGTTGGACATTGTTCTCCTCTAATTGTGGCAATGTTGTGGAGAATCACACATGCCACATGCCCTTTCTGGGGTGACCCTGAGCCTATGAAGGCACTGGAACCCAATGGTCATCTCTACCCTGTCTCGCGTCCTATATATATATAAACTCACCACGGACAAATATAGTGCTCAGTGTACACTGACAAACACTGACAAAAAGGATTGCGAGTCATGCACAGACCCAGGCCAATTTGCTTCTACGTTGCTGATGATGTGGTCTGCATCGCATATGATCTTCACAGTGCAGAACCGTAATTAGCTGCAGTAGCTGTATTGTGAAGTATCTTTTATTTGGAATGCTAAAGGCTACTATTTAGGTCTACCTGCACATTAATGCTGTGGAAAGACTTTCTATTCACATTATCTCCTTAATTTACTGAAGGAACTGTGATAGGAATATGAGTGCCATCTATGCAGCCAATCACACCTGGAAACCCTAAAATATATCAAATTAACTGATTAGTGCTTCAAGTCTCAAAGCTTCATACAAAATGAATTCATTATTGCTTAGACTGATACCTGCAATTCTGTGGAATTCTTCTTGATGCGTCTTGTGGGTCTGTGACTTGGGAACACCACAAAAGTGTACAGTAAACGTTTCAGTGCTAGAGTCACATTTGATAGCCCGACAGACGGTTGCCTTGGAAATATGCTCAGCATCACCGATGCTATATAGAAAACTCCCGTTGGCAAAAAAACGAAGTGCAACACAAAGAATTTGTTCTGAATTGAGAGTATGTCCACGATGTGTCATATGAACGATATGAGGGCTGAGAATATTGTTCAGATGAATGATCGATTGTGCAGAAAAATGGAAACGCACAAACAGATAATCATCAGGGAATGAAAAAACATCCAAGCGGGGTCTGATCACCCTCTCCTGACTGAGATTTCTGTGGAGTATTTTTATTCAATATCAACTGGCTCTTCAAGAAAAGGACACACCATCTCTGACACCTCCTTCAGTCAACAGGCTTCAGCTGAAGAGGAGGAGAAACTCAGGGTTAGTTGAAGAAAACCTGCCAGTGAGCACGTTAGCTTCACGGAGTATGTTGCCATAGTAACTGACTCAGAGTTAAGCTGAACTGGCTTTGTAAAACCGAAAACTAAGTCTGAGTTTTCACTAAACCCGCTTTCTGAAACAGGGCCCAGATCGCGTTTGGTGTGGGGGGGATAAAATCAACATGTGCGCGATGGCGCACAGGGATGCGCATGCGTGCGGTCTGGTCAGCATGTAAGGGTTTTCGCTCCTCCCTTGTACCTGATTGATGAATTAAGGCAGAGTTTCCCAAACTCTGTCCTCGGGACCCCAAGGGGTGCAAGTTTTATTTTTTCCCTAGCACTACACAGCTGATTCAAATAATCAACTAATCATCAAACTTTGATCATTTAAATCAGCAGTGTAGTGTTAGGGCAAAAACGTGCACCAATTGGGGTCCTGAGGACCGGGTTTGGGAAATGCTGAATTAAGGTCACTGACTAGTAAAGAACTCCCCTCACCTGGTTGTCTGTCTTAAATGAAATGAAAAACCAAAAACCAGCAGACATTAGGCCATCCATGGAATAAGTTTGACACCCCTGCTTTAGATAGTCTCATATCTTAGTCTTCTTAACCCGGCAGTCATTCTGAATGTAGGTTTTGGGAGAATAAAAAAAAAAAAAAGATATTCCCACTCTGGTTGGAATCCAATAGGAATTACACATTACCTTACAAGCAAGCATTATGTGACTTGCAGGCATGATGTTGCAAGTAAACCATGAGTTTCAGGCCACTGTGTTAGGGTAAAACTATAACCTCAAAAAAGGCCTTTTGAAATGTGTTGTCAAATAATTGAATTGAATGATAACATATTCGCTTAGGATCTCACTTCATGAATGCCACAGGATTGAAAATGTCACTAACTAACAAATACAGTCTTGGGTGGTAGCTCTACAATTCACTGGAAAAGCAAGGCACTCTAGGAAATATGCAAATAAGGCCTTACACTAAGCCAGGTGTTAATTTAATACTGAAAAGTGTGGAGCCATATAGACACTGTGTTAAATGTAAGACTCTCAGTGTTGATTTAACACTGGAGAATTTGCTGAGCACCCAAATGTCTTGTCTGCTTGAGAAATAAGACTTGACATCCATTACACACAGACACAGACAGACACAGGCACAGACAGACATAGACAGACACAGACGTGTGCGTGCACACGTACACATACACAGTCCTGTCTACAGGGCAGAGTGTCTTTCCCTGCATGTCTTTTAACAGTCCCAAACTGAGGTCATAGAAAATATGAGGTGCAAACTAAACACTGTATCATTACAGTAAGCTCCTGCATGACGGCATTTTGTTGTGATGCTTAACAGAAGCATGGCTTATGACTTGTCAACCCACTACAGTACAGTCAGTGTTCAACTTTCAACCAAATGCTGAACCATTACTGTATGCAAGCCACTGCATTTTTTAATGATGCTTAACATTAGTCTAGACGAGGACTTGTCACCCTCTACGATAACTTTCCACCAATGTCTGGACCCTCAGCTTTGAGCTCTTGAAAAGTGCTACAGTGTATATAAATCCAACGATTGTTAACTATTATTATGCTGTACTTTTAGGACATGGTGGAAACAAAAAGTTGAACATGTCAACCACTACAGTACAGTAAGTGTTGAACTTTTAACCCATGACTTGTCTCTCAACTTCACAACACAAGTACAGCAAAGTGTTGAACATTCAACTGATCGCTTTAATCTGACCCCCACCCTGAGTACAACCGCTTTGTGCATCTTGTCATTATCCCTTATTTCTCTCAGTTCTCTTTCTCTCCTTCCTGTCATTCACACCTTAGGAACCCCTGGTGTTGTGTTGACTATATACAGTATGACCTTTGATCTAAAGGAGCCTGTAGTCCAGCACATTGTGCCCTGAGCCACCGCAGCTGACCCTAAGCTCTGATTGTTTACGTAAAGAAAGCGTAGAGAGAGCCTGAACCCTGACACACAGAGCAGACTATCATGGCAGGGCAGCTGTAATATACACACGCACGCACAGCTGTATATTCTACATTAAATACAGTATTATACTTATATTAGGCTGCCTATTGCTATTATGTCTTTCATGGTTTTCCATAAGTTGGAAACAGAATATTGTCTCTGGGTAATCAATACAGTAATAGTTGATTGGCTCTTCACTTGTCTTCGTAAGCATTGCAATACTTACCATTTTGAGTCAATTACAGCAATGAAGTCTTTATGACTTGCTCATATTCCATGACTTGCACAAGCATTGTAAAGAAAGCTGTAAAGGCTTCTTACCAGTAATTGATTTACAGTGGTGAGTAAGCTAAATATTTCCTTACAATGTGGTTGGCTCGTAATTGTGTCGGCTTGCCTTTTGAAAGATCTTGAGATATCAGCGGTCACACACACTTTTTTCTCTCTCTCTCTCTCTCTCTCTCTCTCTCTCTCTCTCGTGTCGGTGTCAACACACACATACACACATAAACACACACACTCGCTCAATGGCATCTTAGCTGGTTCCCCAGGATGTGATTGTCAGTCCACAAGTACAGTAATGGCGGCCTATCCTAGCTGTGTGTGACATGTGACTTGTAACCCTCTTAACCCTCATGTGGCGGAGGAACAAACATTTGCCACTCTTTACAGGGAGGAACCACAATCTGGAAGCCATTTTCCCTGATGGACCAGACCAACTGTGCCCAGCCTTTCATGTGCTGGTGGCCAGGGGAGGAATGCTGAGGTTTGAGTATAGCGTGGACCGTGAGCTGGGTAATTACAGAGTAGTGGGGGATAAACTGTAACTCAGGAGAGAGGAGGAGAGGAGAGAGGGAGGAGAGCAGGAAGGCGGTGGCTTTGAGTTGGGGTTAAAGGAGATCATCTGTACTACACGGAAGGTGGGTAGTAGAGGAGTACACACATGTACTGTACACATGTTCACACACCACACACACACACACACACACACCAGAAGACTCGCATACACACCGACAGCAGGAGACATACACTGGAGATTATCATACACACACGCACAAAGCTTCACACTATACACACTCTCTCTCTCTCACACACACACACACACACACACACACACACACACACACATATATATATATATATATATATATATATATATATATATATATATATATATATATATATATATATATATATATATATATATCTGGGAAAGATAAAAACCTCTCACTAAGATGTCAACAAGGCCAGCACAATTGTGCAAGAGAAGAGAAGAGGAGGAGAGTAGCTCTTAGCCAAATGGGCAACAATAAAAGTCCCATGTTGAAACCGACAAGCTTTAAATCACCACACAGCAAATTCTTCAGTGTTAAATCAACACTTTTCAGTGTTAAATTAACACAATGCTTATTTGCATATTTCCCAGAGTGCCTTTCGAGTGGATTGTATCATTACCACCCATATGTCTGTATTTGTTAATGACAGGAACATGGTTGTTGCATTCATCTATTTTTAAACCTGTGGCCTTCATCAAATGTGATTCTAAGCGAATATGTTATCATTCAAATAAAGTTCTTAAACACAATAAAATATTATATTTTGATGGCCTAGTTTTACCCTGATACAGTGACATGAAACTTATGGGTTTCAGGCCTGCCAGTCACATTATAATGGCTTGCAAAGTGATGTGTTACTTCTATTGTAATCCAACCCAAGTGGGGTTAGCCAACATTTGGAACACTTATTCACCCGCAACCTGCATTCAGAATGACTGCTGGATTGGGAAGATTAAGACGACAAACTTTGGGACTTGTAGGTACAGCACAGAGCTTTGTGCACGGTTTCCAATTTGAGGTTTGGCAAGGGACAAGGGGGAATTGAAGTTCAGTTTCTTGTCGCCCTCAGCTTGACTTCAATTAAAACAAACTTTATTTGGTTTAAAATATGTAGACTAAGATATTTGACTACCTAAAGCATCTAAATTGGAACAACCATTTCAGTAATGGGTGCAATAAGTCCAAGTAAAAGATTGGATTAGTTTAGAAAAATGTGTTATTTATATTTGAGTAGCTTAAGATTAAGTAGTCAAATCAAATTTATTTGTCACATACACATGCTTAGCAGATGTTAATGCGATTCAAGTGAAATGCTTGTGCTTCTAGTTCCGACCATGCATCTAACAAGTAATATAACCTAACAATTCCACAACAACACCTTATACACACAAGTGTAAAGGAATGAATACGAGTATGTACATAAAAATATATGAATGAGTGATGCCCGAACGGCATAGGCAAGATGCAGTAGATGGTGTAGAGTACAGTATATACATATGAGATGAGTAATGTAGGGTATGAAAACATGATATAAAGTGGCATTGTTTAAAGTGGCCAGTGATACATTTAATTACATCAAGATGGCAAGATGCAATAGATGGTATAAGGTACAGTATATACATATGAGATGAGTAATGTATGGTATGAAAGCATTATATACTGCTCAAAAAAATAAAGGGAACACTTAAACAACATATCCTAGAGCTGAATGAAAGAAATAATCTTATTAAATACTTTTTTCTTTACATAATTGAATGTGCTGACAACAAAATCACACAAAAATAATCAATGGAAATCCAATTTATCAACCCATGGAGGTCTGGATTTGGAGTCACTCAAAATTAAAGTGGAAAACCACACTACAGGCTGATCCAACTTTGATGTAATGTCCTTAAAACAAGTCAAAATGAGGCTCAGTAGTGTGTGTGGCCTCCACGTGCCTGTATGACCTCCCTACAACGCCTGGGCATGCTCCTGATGAGGTGGCGGATGGTCTCCTGAGGGATCTCCTCCCAGACCTGGACTAAAGCATCCGCCAACTCCTGGACAGTCTGTGGTGCAACGTGGCGTTGGTGGATGGAGCGAGACATGATGTCCCAGATGTGCTCAATTGGATTCAGGTCTGGGGAACGGGCAGGCCAGTCCATAGCATCAATGCCTTCCTCTTGCAGGAACTGCTGACACACTCCAGCCACATGAGGTCTAGCATTGTCTTGCATTAGGAGGAACCCAGGGCCAACCGCACCAGCAATTGGTCTCACAAGGGGTCTGAGGATCTCATCTCGGTACCTAATGGCAGTCAGGCTACCTCTGGCGAGCACATGGAGGGCCCCCCAAAGAAATGCCACCCCACACCATGACTGACCCACCGCCAAACCGGTCATGCTGGAGGATGTTGCAGGCAGCAGAACATTCTGCACGGCATCTCCAGACTCTGTCACGTCTGTCAAATGCTCAGTGTGAACCTGCTTTCATCTGTGAAGAGCACAGGGCGCCAGTGGCGAATTTGCCAATCTTGGTGTTCTCTGGCAAATGCCAAACGTCATGCACGGTGTTGGGCTGTAAGCACAACCCCCACCTGTGGACGTCGGGCACTCATACCACCCTCATGGAGTCTGTTTCTGACCGTTTGAGCAGACACATGCACATTTGTGGCCTGCTGGAGGTCATTTTGCAGGGCTCTGGCAGTGCTTCTCCTGCTCCTCCTTGCACAAAGGCGGAGGTAGCAGTCCTGCTGCTGGGTTGTTGCCCTCCTATGGCCTCCTCCACGTCTCCTGATGTACTGGCCTGTCTCCTGGTAGCGCTTCCATGCTCTGGACACTACGCTGACAGACACAGCAAACCTTCTTGCCACAGCTCGATTTGATGTGCCATCCTGGATGAGCTGCACTACCTGAGCCACTTGTGTGGGCTGTAGACTCCGTCTCATGCTACCACTAGAGTGAAAGCACCGCCAGCATTCAAAAGTGACCAAAACATCAGCCAGGAAGCATAGGAACTGAGAAGTGGTCTGTGGTCCCCACCTGCAGAACCACTCCTTTATTGGGGGTGTCTTGCTAACTGCCTATAATTTCCACCTGTTGTCTATTCCATTTGCACAACAGCATGTGAAATGTATTGTCAATCAGTGTTGCTTCCTAAGTGGATGGTTTGATTTCAAAGAAGTGTGATTGACTTAGAGTTACATTGTGTTGTTTAACCTGTTGGGTCTAGGGGGCAGCATTTGCACGTCTGGATAAAAAAAATGTACCCGATTTAATCTGGTTACTAATCCTACCCAGTAACTAGAATATGCATATACTTATTATATATGGATAGAAAACACTCTAAAGTTTCCAAAACTGTTTGAATGGTGTCTGTGAGTATAACAGAACTCATTTGGCAGGCAAAACCCTGAGACATTTTCTGACAGGAAGTGGATACCTGATGTGTTGTATTGACTTTAAACCTATCCCATTGAAAAACACAGGGGTTTAGGAATATTTTGGCACTTCCTATTGCTTCCACTAGATGTCACCAGCCTTTACAAAGTGTTTTGAGTCTTCTGGAGGGAGATCTGACCGAACAAGAGCCATGGAACGATGATGGCCCATTAGACACCTTGCGCGCGAGTTCATGTTGGGTACCCTCGTTCCAATACGTTATAAAAGAGTATGCATTCGTCCACCTTGAATATTATTCATGTTCTGGTTAAAAAAAGGCCCTAATGATTTATGCTATACAACGTTTGACATGTTTGAACGAACGGAAATATATTTTTTCCCCTCGTTCATGACGAGAAGTCCGGCTGGCTTACATCATGTGCTAACGAGACGGAGATTTTTGGACATAAATGATGAGCTTTTTTGAACAAAACTACATTCGTTATGGACCTGTGATACCTGGAAGTGACATCTGATGAAGAGAATCAAAGGTAATGGATTATTTACATAGTATTTTCGATTTTAGATCTCCCCAACATGACGTCTAGTCTGTATCGCAACGCGTATTTTTCTGGGCGCAGTGCTCAGATTATTGCAAAGTGTGATTTCCCAGTAAGGTTATTTTTAAATCTGGCAAGTTGATTGCGTTCAAGAGATGTAAATCTATAATTCTTTAAATGACAATATAATATTTTACCAATGTTTTCTAATTTTAATTATTTAATTTGTGACGCTGACTTGACTGCCGGTTATTGGAGGGAAACGATTTCCTCAACATCAATGCCATAGTAAAACGCTGTTTTTGGATATAAATATGAACTTGATAGAACTAAAAATGCATGCATTGTCTAACATAATGTCCTAGGAGTGTCATCTGATGGAGATTGTAAAAGGTTAGTGCATCATTTTAGCTGGTTTTATGGTTTTGGTGACCCTGTCTTTGACTTGACAAAACATTACACACAACTCTTGTAAATGTACTGTCCTAACATACTCTAAATTTATGCTTTCGCCGTAAAACCTTTTTGAAATCGTAAAACGTGGTTAGATTAAGGAGATGTTTATCTTTCAAATGGTGTAACATAGTTGTATTTTTGAAAAATTTGAATTTTGACATTTATTTGGATTCAAATTTGCCGCTCTTGAAATGCACCTGCTGTTGATGGAGTGCACCACGGGTGGCACGCTAGCGTCCCACCTAGCCCCAAGAGGTTAAGTGTTCCCTTTATTTTTTGAGCAGTGTTTAAAGTGGCTAGTGATAAATTGATGACATACATTTTTCCATTATTAAAGTGGCTAGAGTTGAATAAGTATGTTGAAAGCAGCCACTCAATGTTAGTGAAGGCTGTTTAACAGTCTGATGGCCTTGAGATAGAAGCTGTTTTTCAGTCTCTCGGTCCCTGCTTTGTTGCACATGTACTGACCTTGCCTTCTGGATGATAACGGGGTGAACAGGCAGTAGCTCGGGTGGTTGTTGTCCTTGATGATCTTTTTGGCCTTCCTGTAACATCGGATGGTGTAGGTATCCAGGAGGGCAGGTAGTTTGCACCCGGTGATGTGTTGTGCAGACCTCACTACCCTCTGGAGAGCCTTACGGTTATGGCCGGAGTAGCTGCCATACCAGGCGGTGATACAGCCCGACAGGATGCTCTCGATTGTGCATCTATAAAAGTTTGTGCGTGATTTTGGTGACAAGTCGAATTTCTTCAGCCTCCTGAGGTTGAAGAGGCGCTGCTGCGCCTTCTTCACCACGCTGTCTGTGTGGGTGGAACATTTCAGTTTGTCCGTGATGTGTACCCTGAGGAACTTAAAACTTTCCACCCTCTCCACTACTGTCCTGTCAATGTTGATAGGGGGCTGCTCCCTCTGCTGCTTCCTGAAGTCCACGATCATCTCCTTTGTTTTGTTGACAGTGAGTGCGAGGTTATTTTCCTGACACCACACTCCGAGGGCCCTCACCTCCTCCCTGTAGGCTGTCTCGTCGTTGTTGGTAATCAAGCCTACCACTGTAGTGTCGTCTGCAAACTTGATGATTGAGTTGGAGGCGTGCATGGCCACGCAGTCGAGGGTGAACAGGGAGTACAGGAGAGGGCTGAGAACGCACCCTTGTGGGGACCCAGTGTTGAGGATCAGCGGGGTGTAGATGTTGTTACCTACCCTCACCTCCTTGGGGCAGCCCGTCAGGAAGTCCAAGACCCTGTTGCACAGGGCGGAGTCGAGACCCAGGGTCTCGAGCTTAATGACGAGTTTGGAGGGTATTATGGTGTTAACTTCTATGGGCTAGGTGGGACGCAAGCGTCCCACCCGTGGTGCACTCCATCAACAGCAGGTGCATTTCAAGAGCGGCAAATTTGAATCCAAATAAATGTCAAAATTCAAATTTTTCTCCTTAACCTGTTGGGTCTAGGGGGCAGCATTTGCACGTCTGGATAAAAAAAATGTACCCGATTTAATCTGGTTACTAATCCTACCCAGTAACTAGAATATGCATATACTTATTATATATGGATAGAAAACACTCTAAAGTTTCCAAAACTGTTTGAATGGTGTCTGTGAGTATAACAGAACTCATTTGGCAGGCAAAACCCTGAGACATTTTCTGACAGGAAGTGGATACCTGATGTGTTGTATTGACTTTAAACCTATCCCATTGAAAAACACAGGGGTTTAGGAATATTTTGGCACTTCCTATTGCTTCCACTAGATGTCACCAGCCTTTACAAAGTGTTTTGAGTCTTCTGGAGGGAGATCTGACCGAACAAGAGCCATGGAACGGTGATGTCCCATTAGACACCTGGCGCGCTACTTCATGTTGGGTACCCTCGTTCCAATACGTTATAAAAGGCTATGCATTCGTCCACCTTGAATATTATTCATGTTCTGGTTAAAAAAGGCCCTAATGATTTATGCTATACAACGTTTGACATGTTTGAACGAACGGAAATATATTTTTTCCCCTCGTTCATGACGAGAAGTCCGGCTGGCTTACATCATGTGCTAACGAGACGGAGATTTTTGGACATAAATGATGAGCTTTTTTGAACAAAACTACATTCGTTATGGACCTGTGATACCTGGAAGTGACATCTGATGAAGAGAATCAAAGGTAATGGATTATTTACATAGTATTTTCGATTTTAGATCTCCCCAACATGACGTCTAGTCTGTATCGCAACGCGTATTTTTCTGGGCGCAGTGCTCAGATTATTGCAAAGTGTGATTTCCCAGTAAGGTTATTTTTAAATCTGGCAAGTTGATTGCGTTCAAGAGATGTAAATCTATAATTCTTTAAATGACAATATAATATTTTACCAATGTTTTCTAATTTTAATTATTTAATTTGTGACGCTGACTTGACTGCCGGTTATTGGAGGGAAACGATTTCCTCAACATCAATGCCATAGTAAAACGCTGTTTTTGGATATAAATATGAACTTGATAGAACTAAAAATGCATGCATTGTCTAACATAATGTCCTAGGAGTGTCATCTGATGGAGATTGTAAAAGGTTAGTGCATCATTTTAGCTGGTTTTATGGTTTTGGTGACCCTGTCTTTGACTTGACAAAACATTACACACAACTCTTGTAAATGTACTGTCCTAACATACTCTAAATTTATGCTTTCGCCGTAAAACCTTTTTGAAATCGTAAAACGTGGTTAGATTAAGGAGATGTTTATCTTTCAAATGGTGTAACATAGTTGTATTTTTGAAAAATTTGAATTTTGACATTTATTTGGATTCAAATTTGCCGCTCTTGAAATGCACCTGCTGTTGATGGAGTGCACCACGGGTGGCACGCTAGCGTCCCACCTAGCCCCAAGAGGTTAAGTGTTCCCTTTATTTTTTGAGCAGTGTTTAAAGTGGCTAGTGATAAATTGATGACATACATTTTTCCATTATTAAAGTGGCTAGAGTTGAATAAGTATGTTGAAAGCAGCCACTCAATGTTAGTGAAGGCTGTTTAACAGTCTGATGGCCTTGAGATAGAAGCTGTTTTTCAGTCTCTCGGTCCCTGCTTTGTTGCACATGTACTGACCTTGCCTTCTGGATGATAACGGGGTGAACAGGCAGTAGCTCGGGTGGTTGTTGTCCTTGATGATCTTTTTGGCCTTCCTGTAACATCGGATGGTGTAGGTATCCAGGAGGGCAGGTAGTTTGCACCCGGTGATGTGTTGTGCAGACCTCACTACCCTCTGGAGAGCCTTACGGTTATGGCCGGAGTAGCTGCCATACCAGGCGGTGATACAGCCCGACAGGATGCTCTCGATTGTGCATCTATAAAAGTTTGTGCGTGATTTTGGTGACAAGTCGAATTTCTTCAGCCTCCTGAGGTTGAAGAGGCGCTGCTGCGCCTTCTTCACCACGCTGTCTGTGTGGGTGGAACATTTCAGTTTGTCCGTGATGTGTACCCTGAGGAACTTAAAACTTTCCACCCTCTCCACTACTGTCCTGTCAATGTTGATAGGGGGCTGCTCCCTCTGCTGCTTCCTGAAGTCCACGATCATCTCCTTTGTTTTGTTGACAGTGAGTGCGAGGTTATTTTCCTGACACCACACTCCGAGGGCCCTCACCTCCTCCCTGTAGGCTGTCTCGTCGTTGTTGGTAATCAAGCCTACCACTGTAGTGTCGTCTGCAAACTTGATGATTGAGTTGGAGGCGTGCATGGCCACGCAGTCGAGGGTGAACAGGGAGTACAGGAGAGGGCTGAGAACGCACCCTTGTGGGGACCCAGTGTTGAGGATCAGCGGGGTGTAGATGTTGTTACCTACCCTCACCTCCTTGGGGCAGCCCGTCAGGAAGTCCAAGACCCTGTTGCACAGGGCGGAGTCGAGACCCAGGGTCTCGAGCTTAATGACGAGTTTGGAGGGTATTATGGTGTTAACTTCTATGGGCTAGGTGGGACGCAAGCGTCCCACCCGTGGTGCACTCCATCAACAGCAGGTGCATTTCAAGAGCGGCAAATTTGAATCCAAATAAATGTCAAAATTCAAATTTTTCTCCTTAACCTGTTGGGTCTAGGGGGCAGCATTTGCACGTCTGGATAAAAAAAATGTACCCGATTTAATCTGGTTACTAATCCTACCCAGTAACTAGAATATGCATATACTTATTATATATGGATAGAAAACACTCTAAAGTTTCCAAAACTGTTTGAATGGTGTCTGTGAGTATAACAGAACTCATTTGGCAGGCAAAACCCTGAGACATTTTCTGACAGGAAGTGGATACCTGATGTGTTGTATTGACTTTAAACCTATCCCATTGAAAAACACAGGGGTTTAGGAATATTTTGGCACTTCCTATTGCTTCCACTAGATGTCACCAGCCTTTACAAAGTGTTTTGAGTCTTCTGGAGGGAGATCTGACCGAACAAGAGCCATGGAACGGTGATGTCCCATTAGACACCTGGCGCGCTACTTCATGTTGGGTACCCTCGTTCCAATACGTTATAAAAGGCTATGCATTCGTCCACCTTGAATATTATTCATGTTCTGGTTAAAAAAGGCCCTAATGATTTATGCTATACAACGTTTGACATGTTTGAACGAACGGAAATATATTTTTTCCCCTCGTTCATGACGAGAAGTCCGGCTGGCTTACATCATGTGCTAACGAGACGGAGATTTTTGGACATAAATGATGAGCTTTTTTGAACAAAACTACATTCGTTATGGACCTGTGATACCTGGAAGTGACATCTGATGAAGAGAATCAAAGGTAATGGATTATTTACATAGTATTTTCGATTTTAGATCTCCCCAACATGACGTCTAGTCTGTATCGCAACGCGTATTTTTCTGGGCACAGTGCTCAGATTATTGCAAAGTGTGATTTCCCAGTAAGGTTATTTTTAAATCTGGCAAGTTGATTGCGTTCAAAAGATGTAAATCTATAATTCTTTAAATGACAATATAATATTTTACCAATGTTTTCTAATTTTAATTATTTAATTTGTGACGCTGACTTGACTGCCGGTTATTGGAGGGAAACGATTTCCTCAACATCAATGCCATAGTAAAACGCTGTTTTTGTATATAAATATGAACTTGATAGAACTAAAAATGCATGCATTGTCTAACATAATGTCCTAGGAGTGTCATCTGATGGAGATTGTAAAAGGTTAGTGTATCATTTTAGCTGGTTTTATGGTTTTGGTGACCCTGTCTTTGACTTGACAAAACATTACACACAACTCTTGTAAATGTACTGTCCTAACATACTCTAAATTTATGCTTTCGCCGTAAAACCTTTTTGAAATCGTAAAACGTGGTTAGATTAAGGAGATGTTTATCTTTCAAATGGTGTAACATAGTTGTATTTTTGAAAAATTTGAATTTTGACATTTATTTGGATTCAAATTTGCCGCTCTTGAAATGCACCTGCTGTTGATGGAGTGCACCACAGGTGGCACGCTAGCGTCCCACCTAGCCCCAAGAGGTTAATCTAACCACGTTTTACGATTTCAAAAAGGTTTTACGGCGAAAGCATAAATTTAGAGTATGTTAGGACAGTACATTTACAAGAGTTGTGTGTAATGTTGTGCCAATTCAAAGACAGGCGTCACCAAACCATAAAATCAGCTAAAATTATGCACTAACCTTTTACAATCTCCAACAGATGACACTCCTAGGACATTGTGTTAGACAATGCATGCATTTTTAGTTCTATCAAGTTCATATTTATATCCAAAAACAGTGTTTTACTGTGGCGTTGATGTTCAGGAAATCGTTTCCCTCCAATAACCGGCATTCAAGTCAGCACCACAAATTAAATAATTAAAATTAGAAAACATTGGTAAAATATTATATTGTCATTTAAAGAATTATAGATTTACATCTCTTGAACGTAATCAACTTGCCAGATTTAAAAATAACCTTACTGGGAAATCACACTTTGCAATAATCTGAGCACTGCGCCCAGAAAAATACGCGTTGCGATACAGACTAGCCGCCATGTTGGGGAGATCTAAAATCGAAAATACTATGTAAATAATCCATTACCTTTGATTCTCTTCATCAGATGTCACTTCCAGGTATCACAGGTCCATAACGAATGTAGTTTTGTTAAAAAAAGCTCATCATTTATGTCCAAAAATCTCCGTCTTGTTAGCACATGATCTAAGCCCGCCGGACTTCACTTCATGAACGAGGGGAAAAAATATATTTACGTTCGTTCAAACATGTCAAACGTTGTATAGCATAAATTATTAGGGCCTTTTTTAACCAGAACATGAATAATATTCAAGGTGGACGAATGCATTCTCTTTTATAACGTATTGGAACGAGGGTACCCAACATGAACTCGCGCGCCAGGTGTCTAATGGGCCATCATCGTTCCATGGCTCTTGTTCGGTCAGATCTCCCTCCAGAAGACTCAAAACACTTTGTAAAGGCTGGTGACATCTAGTGGAAGCAATAGGTAGTGCCAAAATATTCCTCAGCCCCTGTGTTTTTCAATGGCATAGGTTTAAAGGTAATACAACACATCAGGTATCCACTTCCTGTCAGAAAATGTCTCAGGGTTTTGCCTGCCAAATGAGTTCTGTTATACTCACAGACACCATTCAAACAGTTTTAGAAACTTTAGGGTGTTTTCTATCCATATATAATAAGTATATGCATATTCTAGTTACTGGGTAGGATTAGTAACCAGATTAAATCGGGTAAATTTTTTTATCCAGCCGTGCAAATACTGCCCCCTAGCCCTAACAGGTTAAATGCTGAGCTGTAATCGATGAACAGCATTCTTACATAGGTATTCCTCTTGTCCAGATGGGTGAGGGCAGTGTGCAGTGTGATGGCGACTGTAAACACACCAGCCAGCTGGTCTGCGCATGCTCTGAGGATGCGGCCGGGGATGCCGTCTGGGCCTGCAGCCTTGTGAGGGTTAACACGTTTAAATGTTTTACTCACGTCGGCTGCAGTGAAGGAGAGCCTGCAGGTTTTGGTAGCGGGCCGTGTCAGTGGCACTGTATTGTCCTCAAAGCGAGCAAAAAAGTAGTTTAGTCTGTCTGGGAGCAAGGCATCGTGGTCCGCGACGGGGCAGTTTTTTTTTTGTCCGTGATTGACTGTAGACCCTGCCACATACCTCTCGTGTCTGAGCCGTTGAATTGCGACTCCACTTTGTCTTCATACTGATGCTTAGCTTGTTTGATTGTCTTGCGGAGGGAATAGCTACACTGTTTGTATTCGGTCATGTTTCCGGTCACCTTGCCCTGATTAAAAGCAGTGGTTCGTGCTTTCAGTTTTGCGCGAATGCTGCCATCAATCCACAGTTTCTGGTTGGGGAATGTTTTAATAGACGCTGTGGGTTCGACATCACCGATGCACTTGCTAATAAACTCGCTCACCGAATAAGCGTATTCATCAATGTTGTTGTTCGACGTTATGCAGAACATGTCCCAGTCCACGTGATCGAAGCAATCTTGAATAATGGAATCCGATTGGTCGGACCAGCTTTGAACAGACCTGAGCGCGGGAGCTTCCTGTTTTAGTTTCTGTCTATAGGCTGGAAGCAACATAATGGAGTCGTGGTCAGAGAGTGGGGGAGGGCCTTATATGCGTCGCGGAAGTTAGAATAACAGTGATCCAGGGTTTTGCCTGCCCTGGTAGCACAATCGATATGCTGATAGAATTTGGGGAGCCTTGTTTTCAGATTAGCCTTGTTAAAATCCCCAGCTACAATAAATGCAGCCTCAGGATATGTGGTTTCCAGTTTACATAGAGTCGAATTAAGTTCTTTCAGGGCCGTCGATGTGTCTGCTTGGGGGAGAATATACACGACTGTGATTATGATTGAAGAGAATTCTCTTGGTAGGTAATGCGGTCGGCATTTAATTGTGAGGAATTCTAAGTCAGGTGAACAAAAGGACTTGAGTACCTGTATGTTGTTATGATCACACCACGTCTCGTTAATCATAAGGCATACGCCCCTGCCCTTCTTCTTACCAGAGAGATGCTTGTTTCTGTCCGCGCGATGCGTGAAGAAACCAGGTGGCTGTACTGACTCAGATAGCGTGTCTCGAGTGAGCCATGTTTCCGTGAAACAAAGAACGTTACAGTCTCTGATGTCTCTCTGGAAGGCAGCTCTTGCTCGGATTTCGTCTACCTTGTTGTCAAGAGACTGGACATTGGTGAGTAGTATGCTCGGGAGTGGTGCGCGATGTGCCCGTCTACGGAGCCTGACCAGAAGACTGCTCCGTCTGCCCCTTTTTACGGCATCGTTGTTTTGGGTTGCCGGCTGGGATCCGATCCATTGTCCTGGGTGGTAGGCCAAACAGAGGATCCGCTTCGGGAAAGTCGTATTCCTGGTCGTAATGTTGGTGAGTTGACGTTGCTCTTATATCCAGTAGTTCCTCCCGACTGTATGTAATAAAACCTAAGATTTTCTGGGGTAGCATTGTAAGAAATAACACATAAAAAACGAAATACTGCATAGTTTCCTAGGAACGCGAAGCGAGGCGGCCATCTCTATCGGCGTCGGAAATACATGCAAAAACATGGCTATTGAAGCAAAAAATTAAAAAAGTCAAGCTGCAACAGAGCATTCTGGGAATATGATATGAACAGGCGTGGTTTCGGTTTAACACTGGTTATTAACACTAGGTAACACTGGCCAATTTGCTGTGCACCATCTCCAGTTAGATTCTATTCATAAAGTATTTAACATTATGATCAAAGAGCCTGATGGGACTTCTATGCCACAAAGAACAAAATTGTTACGCAAAAGATTGATTTGTGGCATCCTTGAGTTCTAGTGGGCAGGTTTAGACGATTCATCACGATCATCTGATTACATTTAATATCACAAACATGAAGTCATACAACAAAGAACGATAGAGATCTGTGGCCATTTAGAAACCGGATTTACCCTGGCAAATTTTGATGATTCATACAAATGTCTGATTGCGTACAATTTCACAAACATAGCGTAACATGAGCATGCTACTCTTAACAATGGACTTCACTGTTGTCTTTCTGCTGAAAGGGAGGTGAGAGCAGGTGACTGCCGTAATCCATAAGTGATCTCTTTCTTTCTCTCTCTCTAAATCTCGCTGGCACGCTCTCTCTCTTGCGCTCTCTCGCCATATCACTGACATCTACTGCTTTTCAATCTATGACAACACAACTATGTCTACTAATCATGGTTTATCAGCCCAGTTACCCTAAATATAGCTCCCTCCGCAACATACACACACACAGAGAAAACAACGAGGAATAACTATGGAATAATAGTAAACAGTGTGTGTGTGTGTGTGTGTGTGTGTGTGTGTGTGTGTGTGTGTGTGTGTGTGTGTGTGTGTGTGTGTGTGTGTGTGTGTGTCAAGGCTATTATAGTAAATGGAAATGAAAACTGATCATGAGAAATTATTTAGTCATACATTTTTTTTTACTGAAATATATACTGCTCAAAAAAATAAAGGGAACACTTAAACAACACATCCTAGATCTGAATGAAAGAAATAATCTTATGAAATACTTTTTTCTTTACATAGTTGAATGTGCTGAGAACAAAATCACACAAAAATAATCAATGGAAATCCAATTTATCAACCCATGGAGGTCTGGATTTGGAGTCACACACAAAATTAAAGTGGAAAACCACACTACAGGCTGATCCAACTTTGATGTAATGTCCTTAAAACAAGTCAAAATGAGGCTCAGTAGTGTGTGTGGCCTCCACGTGCCTGTATGACCTCCCTACAATGCCTGGGCATGCTCCTGATGAGGTGGCGGATGGTCTCCTGAGGGATCTCCTCCCAGACCTGGACTAAAGCATCCGCCAACTCCTGGACAGTCTGTGGTGCAACGTGGCGTTGGTGGATGGAGCGAGACATGATGTCCCAGATGTGCTCAATTGGATTCAGGTCTGGGGAACGGGCGGGCCAGTCCATAGCATCAATGCCTTCCTCTTGCAGCAACTGCTGACACACTCCAGCCACATGAGGTCTAGCATTGTCTTGCATTAGGAGGAACCCAGGGCCAACCGCACCAGCATATGGTCTCACAAGGGGTCTGAGGATCTCATCTCGGTACCTAATGGCAGTCAGGCTACCTCTGGCGAGCACATGGAGGGCTGTGCGGCCCCCCAAAGAAATGCCACCCCACACCATGACTGACCCACTGCCAAACCGGTCATGCTGGAGGATGTTGCAGGCAGCAGAACGATCTCCACGGCGTCTCCAGACTCTGTCACGTCTGTCACGTGCTCAGTGTGAACCTGCTTGCATCTGTGAAGAGCACAGGGCGCCAGTGGCGAATTCGCCAATCTTGGTGTTCTCTGGCAAATGCCAAACGTCCTGCACGGTGTTGCGCTGTAAGCACAACCCCCACCTGTGGACATCGGGCCCTCATACCACCCTCATGGAGTCTGTTTCTGACCGTTTGAGCAGACACATGCACATTTGTGGCCTGCAGGAGGTCATTTTGCAGGGCTCTGGCAGTGCTTCACCTGCTCCACCTTGCACAAAGGCGGAGGTAGCGGTCCTGCTGCTGGGTTGTTGCCCTCCTACGGCTTCCTCCACGCCTCCTGATGTACTGGCCTGTCTCCTGGTAGCGCCTCCATGCTCTGGACACTACGCTGACAGACACAGCAAACCTTCTTGCCACAGCTCGCATTGATGTGCCATCCTGGATGAGCTGTACTACCTGAGCCACTTGTGTGGGTTGTAGACTCCGTCTCATGCTACCACTAGAGTGAAAGCACCGCCAGCATTCAAAAGTGACCAAAACATCAGCCAGGAAGCATAGGAACTGAGAAGTGGTCTGTGGTCCCCACCTGCAGAACCACTCCTTTATTGGGGGTGTCTTGCTAATTGCCTATAATTTCCACCTGTTGTCTATTCCATTTGCACAACAGCATGTGAAATGTATTGTCAATCAGTGTTGCTTCCTAAGTGGACAGTTTGATTTCACAGAAGTGTGATTGACTTGGAGTTACATTGTGTTGTTTAAGTGTTCCCTTTATTTTTTTGAGCAGTGTATAATTAACATAGCTCCCTCCGCAACACACACACACACACAGAGAAAACAGCGCGGAATAACAATGGAATTAATACTAAACAGCACGTGTGTGTGTTTGTGTGTGTCAAGGTTATTATGGTAAATGGAAATGAAAACTAATCATGAAAAATGATTTAGTCACCAAAAAATTTACTGAAAGTTAGAAAATATCTTCATTGACACAGTCAAAATTAACTAAAATAAAATAAAGTCCATCACAAATTCTGTTTAGTTTTAGATTTCTGGGCAAAAATCGAATGTGGTTTTCAAGCTACATGCTACTAAATCTGGCTGGTAAATGTTGTCAGGAGATGGCGATTTTCAAAAAGGCCTAGCTTGTCTATCACTAGCGATCACTGGCTAACTGGGAAAAGCTAGCTAACTTGATTATTCTTACATCTACTACTAAGGTTAGAAATCATTGGATTGGTGTAAACATGGGATAAAGAGAGTCTTTAAGTCTCAAAGTCACTTTGAGAATTACTTTATAATTTAAACCTAACATAACCATAGCACTCGAGAACCCTAGGCCATACAGCCATAGGGTTCTCATTTGAACAGTTGACTACAGTGGGACCAACATGTACAACACTGTGTCTAAACCTTAATAATCACAGCATGCAATACGGTGGAAAGATTTACTTTCCCACAGAGGTGTTTTGCATTTCACTTGCTGAGCTAATGGAAACTCGGGAGGGAACTTAACAGTTGGCTTGAAGCTGTGTTACACAAAAATCCTCAGTAAGTGTTTGTAAAATAACTTTACAAATACAAGGATGAGCTGGCCAATCAGCGGTCTAGAAGAGGATGAGCTGGCCAATCCGCAGTCTGCTCGCATTAATATTTTCAACGACTGGTATACGCCCACACCATTCTGTTGTTGGGGTACACCCGCACCACTCCAAAACAGAATACTTAATTACCATTTTGGAAGGAAAACTATTTCACTCATATTGTAAGTAATTATAGATCATATTTCATAGACACATTGGGCAAATGCCTTGGGGGCCAATGTGGGGCTAATGAACAAATGGCACATCGACCCAATATGGGAGGCTTACGTGGGGCCAATATTTTCAGCCAGGTCATTTAAGATTGAAGTCAAAATTGGACATCTAGTCATGTCTGGAGGAAAACCGTCCACTGGGGGCAACAGTGAGCTCTATTACCATTAAGTAGGCTTGGGTTTTGTTAGTGTTGTGGACAGAGGTGGTGGATAGCTGTAATCTCATGACTCTGGCTCTGAGGGTTGTGTGTTTAATCCCAGTTGTGATCACTAGTTTTTTATTTTGGTTTTAACCCTATCCCAAACCTTAACCCTTACCTTAACTATTTGGAATGAGGGCCTAAACTTAATGTTTTAGCCCTATCCCAAACCGTAACCCTTACCTTAATGAGTGCCTAAACATTATGTTGTGACCCTATCCCAAACCGTAACCCTTACCTTAATGAGTGCCTAAACATTATGTTGTAACCCTATCCCAAACCTTAACCCTTACCTTCATGAGTGCCTAAACATTATGTTGTAACACTATCCCAATCCTTAACCCTTACCTTAATGAGTACCTAAACATTATGTTGTAACACTATCCCAATCCTTAACCCTTACCTTAATGACTGCCTAAACATTATGTTGTAACCCTATCCCAAACCTGTAACCCTTACCTTAACTATTTGGAATGAGGGCCTAAACTTAATGTTTTAGCCCTATCCCAAACCGTAACCCTTACCTTAATGAGTGCCTAAACATTATGTTGTGACCCTATCCCAAACCGTAACCCTTACCTTAATGAGTGCCTAAACATTATGTTGTAACCCTATCCCAATCCTTAACCCTTACCTTAATGAGTGCCTAAACATTATGTTGTAACCCTATCCCAAACCTTAACCCTTACCTTCATGAGTGCCTAAACATTATGTTGTAACACTATCCCAATCCTTAACCCTTACCTTAATGAAACATTATGTTGTAACACTATCCCAATCCTTAACCCTTACCTTAATGACTGCCTAAACATTATGTTGTAACCCTATCCCAAACCTTAACCCTTACCTTAATGAGTGCCTAAACATTATGTTGTAACACTATCCCAATCCTTAACCCTTACCTTCATGAGTGCCTAAACATTATGTTGTAACACTATCCCAATCCTTAACCCTTACCTTAATGAGTGCCTAAACATTATGTTGTAACACTATCCCAATCCTTAACCCTTACCTTAATGAGTGCCTAAACTTGGAACAATACAGAGCAGCAGGAGCAACAAAAACAGTTAAAAATGTTACATTTGGAGCAACTTCGAAATGTGACGTTTGGAGAACGTGAATGACGTTTGGAGAACGTAGATGAATTCTGCAGTGAGACTTTGAGAGCTTGTTAATATTTTAGACTGCATTGGGCCCACATCGTGCCAATATGGACATGTTTGCTGAAGTTTACTGGATTACTACTCTAAGGCATTTGCTGGCAGACTGTAGTGGAATGGGGATCAGTAATACGTGTGTGTGTGTGTGTGTGGACACATGTCTGTGTGCTTGCATGCGTTCATATGTATGTGCATTTACTGTACTTGTGTGTGTGTGTGTGTGCGTCAGCATTTGTGCACGCCCATTGGCATGCCATTTGCATCTGTGTTTGTGCATGTCATCCATGCCCGTGTGTAAGTCATCCCTCACCATGTGTACAGTATAAAATGTACTTAGTGCGTAATATAGCCTAGTGTCCTATCCTGAGCTGCCTCAGCCAGTCTGTAGTACAGTACAGGGCTGCTGCTGCACTGAGCCTCCCAGAGTAGAGCAGAGCGGTAGCATTAGCTAGCATAGTGTAGCAGAGTGTTGACTCAACACAACCCGTGTCACCGGGCTCCATTCCGCAGCCGCAGCACAGCAGCCAGAGCAGAGCAACAACGCTTCATTCATGGAACACAATCCTGTTGGCGTGCCTGAGGGGAGGCGGCGCCCCGGATCAAATGCCCACACCCCACACAGACTCACACAGACATGGAGGCGCACACACAGGCAAGCACAAATGCATCGGCATGCACACACACTCACATACACACATGGAATCTGTGCCTGAGGGAGTCTGTAGGGGAGCAAAGAGGCGCAGACATATCTGGCCTCCTCAACACCTTTAATCAAACACATGGAGGCAAGGGTGACAGAGCATGAGCCCCTTTCACTCCCCCTAACTGCAGCGAATCAGGGGGGCTGGGGACCTCGCAACCCAACTCTGCTTCACTGAGCCACCATCACTCACGTGGAGGATGTGCAGTTTTGCCACCAATGCAGCATTGCTTGTTCTCTTCAAATCACTGTGTGTGTGTGTGTGTGTGTGTGTGTGTGTGTGTGTGTGTGTGTGTGTGTGTGTGTGTGTGTGTGTGTGTGTGTGTGTGTGTGTGTGTGTGTGTGTGTGTGTGTGTGTGCGTGTGTGTGTGTGTGTGTTTGTGTGTGCGTGAGTGTCTTTTCTTGCGTGCATGTCTGCTTTCAAGCATGTGTGTAGTGTGTGTGTGCTGCATGCGTGTGCCGTGTGTGTGTGTGTCTGCATTAAAACACACAGTGGGCTTTGAGATCACTTGGCTGTGTCAGTAAAATAAAGCCCTAACTCTAGCGTGATTATTCTAACACCCTCTGGCTACACAATCATTGATTCTATCAGGAACTGCTAATAATGAGATAATTGTGTGTGCACGCGCACGGGCGTGCAGGCTTGCATGCATTTGTGTGTGTGCGTGTGTACGTGTGTTGCATCAGACCGTGTGTGCCGTTGCATCTGTGTGTGTGCATTCATGCACATGCATGCGTTTCTCCCAGCATCCCTGTGTCTGTGTGCCCGGCCTGTGTCTCTATGTGTGTCCCTTTGCCTCTGGAAGAACTGCTCTGTTTATCACGACAAGGAACTCATTGACCTGGTTCAGTAAGAAGCCTCGTCCCTCCTGAATGCTGCTCGAGAAGGGTGTAATTGCAGACCGCAGTTAGGAGTGTTTTCCAATATCTACTCTACTTCAAGTTACACCCATTGATGCTTAACATTGGTTCGTGGTCATTTCTTTTGCATTGGGGACAACAGTTGTTGACAACCAACTGTAGCCTTGTAGTTAAGCCTAACCCTAACCCTTTTCCTAACCTTAACCACATTCTCCTAACCTGCCACGTTAGTTATCTTAACCTGCGAGTCAAACAAATCATCTGTGTTGATAAACCATCAGTCTCATAACACCAGAACTGACCAATGAGAGGCATCAATGGGCGTTTCCTGATATAACGGAACACCCACATCAAGAAACACCTTGAATTACGGTCTGCAATTACACAATATTGCACAGCTCTGCTCAGAGGACTGGAGATGCCCCCTGCTGGTGGAAGGGAGAATAGCAGCCTCTCCAACTCAGCCCCATCCCACCGCTGGAGTATCCAGCTACATCACACAGCAAGCTAGGTTGGTCATGTATCAAACACAGTTGGATCTAAGGACTGTAGAATACATGACACTCAGACCTCACTTTCTGCACCATCCTGACTCTCCTCTCCAGGAATAGCTCTAGATGAACACATGTCCAAATCCACCCAGAAAGACATAAACATTTATTCTAGTGTAAGTCTGGTAAGAATTATTCAGTTGTGTGATTCCTGGAATCTAAAACAAACCTAAAAATGCATCTTAATTTAATGTGACGATACATGTATTGGCGACCAAAAGGTCAACAGTTTCTAACCAATTGTACTATTGGACATAAGGAACACCTATGTGAGAATGCTATTCATTGACTACAGCTCAACGTTCAACACCATAGTACCCTCAAAGCTCATCACTAAGCTAAGGAACCTGGGACTAAGCACCTCCCTCTGCAACTGGATCCTGGACTTCCTGACGGGTCGCCCCCAGGTGGTGAGGGTAGGTAGCAACACATCTGCCACACTGATCCTCAACACTGGAGCTCCCCAGGGGTGCGTGCTCAGTCCCCTCCTGTACTCCCTGTTCACCCACGACTGTATGGCCAGGCACGAGTCCAACACCATCATTAAGTTTTCTGACGACACAACAGTGGTAGGCCTGATCACCGACAACGACGAGACAGCCTATTGGGAGGAGATCAGAGACCTGGCCGGGTGGTGCCAGAATAATTGATTGTGGACTACAGGAAAAGGAGCACCAAGCACGTACCCATTCTAATTGACGGGGCTGTAGTGGAGCAGGTTGAGAACTTCAAAATCCTTCGTGTCCACATCAACAACAAACTAGATTGGTCCAAACACACCAAGACAGTCGTGAAGAGGGCACAACAAAACCTATTCCCCCTCAGGAAACTAAAAAGATTTGACATGGGTCCTGAGATCCTCAAAAGGTTCTACAGCTGCAACATCGAGAGCATCCTGACCGGTTGCATCACTGCCTGGTACGGCAATTACTCGGCCTCTGACCGCAAGGCACTTCAGAGGGTAGTGCGTACAGCCCAATACATCACTTCACTGAGGCAAAGCTGCCTGCCATCCAGGACCTCTACACCAGGCAGTGTCAGAGGAAGGCCCTAAAAATTGTCAAAGACCCCAGCCACCCAAGTCATAGACTGTTCTCTCTACTACTGCATGGCAGGCGGTGCCAGAGTGCCAAGTCTAGGACAAAAAGGCTTCTCAACAGTTTTTACCCCCAAGCCATAAGACTTCCGAACAGGTAACCAATGGTTACCCGGACTATTTGCATTGTGTGCCCCTCCAACCCCTCTTTTACGCTGCTGCTACTCTCTGTTTATCTTATAGGCATAGTCACTTTAACCATACCTACACGTACATACTACCTCAATAAGCCTGACTAACCGGTGTCTGTATATAGCCTTGCTACTCTTATTTTCAAATGTATTTTTACTGTTGTTTTATTACTTTCCTACCTTTACACACACACACACACACACCTTTTTTCACACTATTGGTTAGAGCCTGTAAGTAAGCATTTCACTGTAAGGTCTACATCTGTTGTATTCAGCGCACGTGACAAATAAACTTTGATTTGAAATTCAGTATTGTGACTGGGGTTGAGGGCGGGGAACTGTGAGTGACCGTGGTCACACTCCCAGTGATACAAGCTGTTATTCACCGACACACGCAGAGACACACACCCCCCATCCCAGTAATACTGGTTTGTAATCGGTTGACCCTGGTTTAAACCCTCAGTATTACAGGATTAGTTAGAGACACACACCAGGTCAGCCAAGCTTCTTTACTTTTACTTATGGACTGCATTATTCTCAGAGAGAGCGAAAAGCCTGCACGCATGGCGTGTGTGCATGCGTGTGTGTGTTATCTATTCGTGCTTTCTAGTGATCTAGATGAGGATTCTTAGAGTGGATTATAAACATTGAATATATACAGGGAAAATGGTCCACATCTTCTGCTTTCCCCCCACCATTCTCTCTCTCTCTCTCTCTCTCTCTCTCTCTCTCTCTCTCTCTCTCTCTCTCTCTCTCTCTCTCTCTCTCTCTCTCTCTCTCTCTCTCTCTCTCTCTCTCTCTCTCTCTCTCTCTCTCTCTCTCTCTCTCTCTCTCTCTCTCTCTCTCTCTCTCTCTCTCTCTCTCTCTCTCTCTCTCTCTCTCTCTCTCTCTCTCTCTCTCTATATATATATATATATATATATATATATATATATATATATATATATATATATATATATATATACAAACACAGGAAGGAGCAAGAGAGGGAACCATCACGCCACAGTGTACCTTCCCAAAGGTCATGTTCATCTTACAGTGCATTCCTAGCATAGCTCACCACTTGTTTTTGACAGGTGACTGCTGACAGCTAGTAATACCTCTTTGTGTAGGTAGGTATTATAGGTCTTTATGCCCTAACAACAGGACACTAACAGGTGACTTCATGTGCATCCCAGATGGCACACGATTCCCTATTTAGAGCACTACTTTTGAACAAGGCCCATAGTGCTCTGGTCAAAAGTAGTGCACTATATAGGGAGTAGGGTGCCATTTGGGATGCAGACTTTGCCTAGCGTAGTTGCCGTGCCTAGCATACACATAAGAATGCTGTGTTAAAAACAACCCAATTTGGGTACATATTGGACAGAACACACGTTGGGTTATTTTGACCAAGCCAGTTAGGTCACTTGGTTGGGTTAATCAGCCTCTGCCGAGTCCCTAACACCCGGATGCTCCAGTTCTCAGGGGAAATGGAAAGAGAGCCTGTGACGATACTGACGCTTTTGGATGTTAACAAGGCTACTCTCCATCTTAACTCTTACTCCACATTTACTGGATTGGTTGAACAATGCAGAAGAGAACCTCCCCTATTTTCCTCTTGTCCAAAACAGTATGCAAGGGATCTAGTTTTAGGCATTTATTTCACACCTGCTACTTTAGGTTATTGGGTTATTGAGTTGGGTTTTGGCCACCCGTGAGAGTAAATTACAACATGTTCTGTTTTATTGTCATCACATGTCAAAGTTATCAGATAAGGTTAAAGTAGTGAAATAAGGTGGTGGGTTTTAATGAGTGTAGAGTTAGTTAGTAGCATAATTTAAAATATATTTGTGTTCTATTTTTTCTTTTTCCCATGTTGTATCACAAAGTAATGGTTTTATTCTATAGTTCAGTTGGGGGCAGTAATGCAACATGTTAGATGTCAACTGCAGTTAAACTCCGCAGAAGAAGAAATGTCAAAGTTGAGCACTAACACTTTTGTAGCTTTTATGAGGTTTACACAAGAGTATGAGTTCCTCAACTGCCTACGCATCTCCCAATGTTGATATGGTTACCACAAGCATTTCACTACACTTTGCAATAACATCTGCTAACCATGTGTATGTGACCAATAAAATTAGATTTGACTTTGTTATAGTATTTAAATAATAATGTTATTACATGAATATTAAAATATGTAATGTGCAAAAATATTGAATGAAAATTGCAATGCACAAACCTAACGAACAGAAGAAGTAGCTGAAAGTCATGCCCCCACCTGGCCAAGCCTCCTGAAAATAACCCTATTACACAAACATGGGTTAACCTTTTCACACACGAGTTCCAAATATCTCTAACGGTCCCCCCAGCGTGAGTTTTTTATGCAGGTGATGTCATAATGCACTCACTGTTCCAAAATTAGATTGTTTCGCAACAAGACAGTTAACCCAAGCCGACCTCAAACCACGCAGCCTGCTAATCATTGATAGGCTGTTTCAACTTGTCAATTTGAAATTATTGTCAAACAATATTTATTTAACAACAGTTTGAATTGAGGTTTGTTCCGCATCCTCAATAATTCACATAGAAGTAGTACATTTCACTGTGGTGGAAAATTTACATTTGAGTCATTAAGATGAGCCGGACAAACTTCTTTCTTCGATTAGATGCTGCGTTCAAAACAACTGGAAACTCGGAAATATCCGACTTCAGAGTGTTCAAGACAACTGAACTCGTTTTTACCAGTCATCCAACTCGGGCCTCTTTCTAGAGCTCCCACTTTCCAACCTAAAGATCACTGACATCATGATTTGACCTCTTATTTTTAAGAGTTCCAAGTTGTGTTAACCTGTTATGGCTAGGGGGCAGTATTTTCACGGCTGGATAAAAAACGTACCCGATTTAATCTGGTTACTACTCCTGCCCAGTAACTAGAATATGCATATAATTATTGGCTTTGGATAGAAAACACTCCAAAGTTTCTAAAACTGTTTGAATGGTGTCTGTGTGTATAACAGAACTCAAATGGCAGGTCAAAACCTGAGAGATTCCTTTACAGGAAGTGGCCTGTCTGACCATTTATTGAACTTCTTTGCCATCTCTATCTATTACAAAGGATCTCTGCTCTAACGTGACACTTCCGACGTCTTCCATGGGCGCTCAGAGCCCGGGAAAAACCTGAATGTCGTCATTCCAGCCCCAGGCTGAAACACATTATCGCCTTTCTCAAGTGGCCGATCAAGGGACTGTGGGCTTAGGCGCGTGCACTGGCCGCCCCCGTCTTTGTGATTTTTCCTCTGTTTGCCGAAAAGGAGATTCCCGGTCGGAATATTATCGCTTTTTTACGAGATAAATTGCATAAAAAATTATTTTAAACAGCGGTTGACATGCTTCGAAGTACGGTAATGGAATATTTAGAATTTTTTTGTCACGAATTGCGCCATGCACGCGACCCTGATTTACCATTTCGGATAGTTTCTGGAACGCACGAACAAAACGCCGCTATTCGGATATAACGATGGATTATTTGGGACCAAACCAACATTTGTTATTGAAGTAGCAGTCCTGGGAGTGCATTCTGACGAAGACAACAAAGGTAATAAAATTTTTGTTATAGTAAATCTGATTTTGGTGAAGGCTAAGCTTGCCGGGTGTCTAAATAGCTAGCCCGTGATGGCTGGGCTATGTACTTAGAATATTGCAAAATGTGCTTTCACCAAAAAAGCTATTTTAAAATCGGACATATCGAGTGCATAGAGGAGTTCTGTATCTATAATTCTTAAAATAATTGTTATGCTTTTTGTGAACGTTTATCGTGAGTAATTTAGTAAATTGTTAGTAAATTCCCCGGAAGTTTGCGGGGGGTATGCTAGTTCTGAACGTCACATGCTAATGTAAAAAGCTGTTTTTTGATATAAATATGAACTTGATTGAACAAAACATGCATGTATTGTATGACATAATGTCCTAGGTGTGTCATCTGATGAAGATCATCAAAGGTTAGTGCTGCATTTAGCTGTCTTCTGGGTTTTTGTGACATTATATGCTAGCTTGAAAAATGGGTGTCTGATTATTTCTGGCTGGGTACTCTGCTGACATAATCTAATGTTTTGCTTTCGCTGTAAAGCCTTTTTGAAATCGGACAGTGTGGTTAGATAAAGGAGAGTCTTGTCTTTAAATAGCTGTAAAATAGTCATATGTTTGAGAAATTGAAGTAATAGGATTTTTAAGGTATTTGAAAATCGCGCCACAGGATTCAACTGGCTGTTACGTAGGTGGGACGAATTCGTCCCGCCTGCCCTAGAGAGGTTAACCTGTTAGGGCTAGGGGGCAGTATTGACACGGCTGGATAAAAAACATACCCGATTTAATCTGGTTACCACTCCTACCCAGTAACTAGAATATGCATATACTTATTACATATGGATAGAAAACACCCTAACGTTTCTAAAACTGTTTGAATGGTGTCTGTGAGTATAACAGAAATCAAATGGCAGGTCATAACCTGAGAGATTTCTTTACAGGAAGTGGCCTGTCTGACCATTTCTTGAACTTCTTTTCCATCTCTATCATTTACTAAGGATCTCTGCTCTAACGTGACACTTCCCACGTCGTCCATAGGCGCTCAGAGCCCGGGAAAAAACAGAATGTCGTCATTCCAGCCCCAGGCTGAAACACACTATCGCCTTTCTCAAGTGGCCGATCAAGGGACACGGGCTTATGCGCGTGACCCCGACCGCCCCCGCCTTTGGGATTTTTTCCTCTGTTTGCCGAAAAGGAGATTCCCTGTCGGAATATTATCGCTTTTCTACGAGAAAAATGTCGTAACAATTGATTTTAAACAGCGGTTGACATGCTTCGAAGTACGGTAATGGAATATTTAGAATTTTATTGTCACGAATTGCGCCATGCGCGTGACACAAGCGTCCCACCTAGCCCATAGAGGTTAACATTGCAGAGAGCAATAGAAGTGAATATGTCAATGGAAATTGAAATGGCAAATCAAGACACACAGCAGCTAAGTGCATCGACCCAAGTGCATAAGATGTCTATGGATTAAAAAGAACAAGGCAGTAGGTGGCAAGCCATGATATCACTGTGGGAAACCAGGTCACCAAGTAGAGGAGTGTTGGTGCAAAGACTTAGACACATTCAAACAAGAGTACTGAAAAATGAAAAAGCGACTTCAGGAAGTACAAAACGAAAGTGCATAAAATGGAGCATATAGAGGATGAACAAAGTTCTACCCTGTCTGAAGGGGAATATTCGTTGCATGTTTTGTCCATTTCAGACAATGGACACGGACACTGGGTGACACCGCTACTGGATAGAAAAGCAGTGCGGATGCAAGTGGACATTGGAGCAGCCATTTCTTTGCTGTCTGAGGCTGTATACAAGGAGAAACTACATCACCTCACACCACAGTCCACGAAGATGACGCTGAAAATCTACACTGGTGAAACTGTTCCAGTGAGAGGAAGCGTGATTGTTACAGCGGAGCTCAACAAACATAAGGTAAAGCTACCACTCTACATCGTGAAAGGCAACTATCCAGCTTTTATGGGATGCACATGGCTGGAAAAGATCAAACTAAACTGGCAAGAAATTCACATGGTTGAAAAAGAGGACACAAACCTACAAGGGATATTGAGGGAACACGCGGATGTGTTCATTGGAGAACTTGGCGGTATGAAGTACATAACAGTTAAACTGACCGTGAAACCAGACAGCAAGCCAAAATGCTTCAAAGCTAGACCTGTGTCACATGCCATAAAAAAACTAAAGTTGAAACAGATATAAACAGACAAGTCAAGAGTGGAGTATTGAATTCAGTGAATGTTAGTGAATGGGATACACCCTTCGTTCCAGACATAAAAAAAAGATGGATCACTCAGACGATTTCAAAGTCCCCGTTAACCCCGGCTTGACTGCTGAAAAATATCCACTACCCTCATTGACAACCTCTTTTCTGGTTTAGCTGGATGACAGAAATTCAGTAAGATTGACTTATATCAGGCCTATCTACAGATGGATGTGGACCAAGAGTCACAAGAACCGTTGACCATAGTGACTCACAAAGGGCTGTACAGGTAGCAGAGGTTTTCTTTTGGAATCACCTCAGCTCCGGCCTTGTTTCAGAGAGCTGTGGACCAGATACTGAGCAGGCTCACCGGGTTCCAATGTTACCTCGATGATCTACTCATCACAGGCAAAGATGAGCAGGTGCACCTGAGAAATCTGGACGCTACACTACAGAAATTGAAGGAGTACGGTCTGAGGGTCCGAAAGGACAAATACGAGTGGTTCCTCAATAGGCGCCTAAACACCTTCCTGTTGACCTACAGAAACACCCCCCATGCTACAACCAAAGTGTCACCCACGTCAGCCATGATGAAAAGACAGCTTCACACGCGACTCAACCTCCTGAGACCTCCAAAGACTAAACAGGTTGTACACACACAACAGAGAGCACAGGTGGAGAGACGGAGCAAAGCAAAAGACAGAAGCTTCAGAGCTGGAGAGAGAGTTCTTGCTCGGAACTACTGCAAAGGTCCAAAGTGGATTCCAGCAACAGTGGTCGCACAAACAGACCCTGTGTCCTACACAGTTCACACACTGGAGAACATCATCTGGAGGAGACACGTGAATCAACTGTTGCCAGGAACCAGCCTCAGAGATGACTCATGTCAAGTGACAAACCAAGATCAGCTACTGGAGACCTACCATGACTACGAGCCATCACCTGAACCTACACTGCAGCAACCTACAAATTTGGAAATTGTTCCAGACCCAACTGAGCCAGCCAGAGTGACTACTCAGATTGCTGTTGCACCACTGTCTGGGCATACACCATCACCACTGAGACTCAGAGACAATGTGACTGTAGACTCACATGTATATGTCGGCATTACCCTGCAAGAGAAAGATGACCCCTGAAAGGTTGAACATTTAGTTCAGACTAACCTCTGACATTGGGGCAGAATACACCCCAGGATTAAGTCTGGGAACTGAGGTAGTCTAGCCTCTTTCCTTAGTTCAGAAAATGTTATTTTGAAAAGTTCCTTTATTTCCATTAAGAGACTTATGTTAAAAAATATCTATATTTATTTTTTCCTTATAAGGCATCAAAAGTAATAAGGGAGGAATAGGGCACCTGTAATGAAGAACAGCTTAAATAAGCAAAGAGAAACGACAGTCCATCAGTACAGTAAGACATGAAGGTCATTCAATCCGTAAAAATGTAAGAACTTTGAAAGTTTCTTCAGTGCAGTCGCAAAAACCATCAAGCACTATGATGAAATTGTCTCCCACGAGGACCACCACGGGAAAGAAAGACCCAGAGTTACCTCTGCTGCAGAGGATAAGTTCATTAGAGTTACAGTGGCTTGCGAAAGTATTCGCCCCCTTGGTATTTTTCCTATTTTGTTGCCTTACAACCTGGAATTAAAATAATTTTTTTGGGGGGGTTGTATCATTTGATTTACACAACATGCCTACCACTTTGAAACAAACAAGAAATAAGACAAAAAAAACTGAAAACTTGAACGTGCATTACTATTCACCCCCCAAAAGTCAATACTTTGTAGATCCACCTTTCACAGCAATTACAGCTGCAAATCTCTTGGCGTATGTCTCTATAAGCTTGACACATCTAGCCACTGGGATTTTTGCCCATTCTTCAAGGCAAAACTGCTCCAGCTCCTTCAAGTTGGATAGGTTCCGCTGGTCTACAGCAATCTTCAAGTCATACGACAGATTCTCAATTGGATTGAGGTCTGGGCTTTGACTAGGTCATTCCAAGACATTTACATGTTTCCCCTTAAACCACTCAAGTGTTGCTTTAGCTGAATGCTTAGGGTCATTGTCCTGCTGGAAGGTGAACCTCCGTCCCAGTCTCAAATTTATTGAAGACTGAAACAGGATTCCCTCAAGAATATCCCTGTATTTAGCGCCATCCATCATTCCTTCAATTCTGACCAGATTCCCAGTACATGCCGATGAAAAACATCCCCACAGCATGATGCTGCCACCACCATGCTTCACTGGGGGATGGTATTCTCGGGGTGATGTGAGGTGTTGTGTTTGCGCCCGAAAGAGCGTTTTCCTTGATGGCCAAAAAGCTCAATTTTAGTCTCATCTGACCAAGGTACCTTCTTCCATATGTTTGGGGAGTCTCCCACATGCCTTTAGGTGAACAACAAATGTGTTCGCTTATTCTTTAACCTCTTGACGGTCGCCTAGGATAGGGGGCGCTACAGCGATTTTTGAAAAAAATTCGTGCCCATTTTAAACGGCCTCCTACTCAAACTCAGAAGCTAGGATATGCATATAATTAATACTTGTGGATAGAAAACACCCTAAAGTTTCTAAAACTGTTTGAATGGTGTCTGTGAGTATAACAGAACTCATATGGCAGTCAAAACCCCGAGACCGATCGTAACAGGATGTGGAATTCTGAATTGCGGACTCAACTTCATCACTTTGCCTATAACTCACACCGTGGGCAATGGTTCATTGAGCACTTCCTATTGCTTCCACTAGATGTCCCCAGTCTTTACAAAGTGGTTTGAGTCTCCTACTGTGAAAACTGACTGAATGAGACGCTGTGGAACGTGGTCACATGAGGAGGGCCATCACCATTATGACGCCGGCGCCCCTGGCTACCCTCCCCTTTCGAAACGTTTAGAAAGACAATTGCAATCGTCCCCCTTGAATCTTATTGGAGCTCTGGTTGAAAAAGGCCCTAAAGATTTATGTTATACAACTTTTGACATGTTTGAATTTATATGGTCTTTATCAAATCAAATCAAATGTATTTGTCACATACACATGGTTAGCAGGTGTTAATGCAAGTGTAGTGAAATGTTTGTGCTTCTAGTTCCGACCATGCAGTAATATCTAACAAGTAATATAACCTAACAATTCCACAACATCTACCTTATACACACAAGTGTAAAGGAATTAATATGAATATGTACATAAAAATATATAAATGAGTGATGGCCGAACGGCATAGGCAAGATGCAGTAGATGGTATAGAGTACAGTATATACATATGAGATGAGCAATGCAGGGTATGAAAACATTATATGAAGTGACATTGTTTGAAGTGGCTAGTGATACCTTACATCAAGATGGCAAGATGCAGTAGATGGTATAGCATACAGTATATACATATGAGATGAGCAATGTAGGGTATGAGAACATTATTTAAAGTGGCATTGTTTAAAGTGGAAGGTGAATCTATTGTAGAGATAGCCTGCAGAGTTCTGTCCTACTATCCAGGTCTGTTCCCAAACAATTCGAACTTCTACTTTTAAAAATCCATCTCTCTAAAAACAAGTCTCTTACCGTTGCCGCCTGCTATAGACCACCCTTGGCCCCAAGCTGTGCTCTGGACACTATATGTGAACTGATTGCCCCCCATCTATCTTCTGAGCTTGTGCTACTAGGTGACCTAAACTGGGACATGCTTAACACCCCAGCCATCCTACAATCCAAGCTTGATGCCCTCAATCTCACACAAATTATTAATGAACCCACCAGGTACAACCCCAAAGCCGTAAACACTGGCACCCTCATAGATATCATCCTAACCAACTTGCCCTCTAAATACACCTCTGCTGTTTTCAACCAAGATCTCAGCAATCACTGCCTCATTGCCTGCGTCCGTAATGGCTCCGCAGTCAAACGACCTCCACTCATCACTGTCAAACGCTCCCTAAAACACTTCAGCGAGCAGGCCTTTCTAATCGACCTGGCCCGGGTATCCTGGAAGGATATTGACCTCATCCCGTCAGTATAGGATGCCTGGTTATTTTTTTTAAATGCCTTCCTCACCATCTTAAATAAGCATGCCCCATTCAAAAAATGTAGAACCAGGAACAGATATAGCCCTTTGTTCTCCCCAGACCTGACTGCCCTTAACCAACACAAAAACATCCTGTGGCATTCTGCATTAGCATCGAACAGCCCCCGTGATATGCAACTTTTCAGGGAAGTTAGAAACCAATATACACAGGCAGTTAGAAAAGCCAAGGCTAGCTTTTTCAAGCAGAAATTTGCTTCCTGTAACACAAATTCAAAAAAGTTCTGGGACATTGTAAAGTCCATGGAGAATAAGAACACCTCCTCCCAACTGTCCACTGCACTGAGGATAGGAAACTCTGTCACCACCCATAAACCCACTATAATTGAGAATTTCAATAAGCATTTTTCTACGGCTGGCCATGTTTTCCGCCTGGCTACCCCTACTGCAGTCAACAGCACTGCACCCCCCACAGCAACTCGCCCAAGCCTTCCCCATTTCTCCTTCTCCCAAATCCATTCAGCTGATGTTCTGAAAGAGCGGCAAATCTGGACCCCTACAAATCAGCCGGGCTAGACAATCTGGACCCTTTCTTTCTTAAATTATGTGCCGAAATTATTACAACCCCTATTACTAGCCTGTTCAACCTCTCTTTCGTGTCGTCTGAGATTCCCATAGATTGGAAAACAGCTGCTGTCATCCCCCTCTTCAAAGGAGGGGACACTCTTGACCCAAATTGCTACAGACCTATATCCATCCTACCCTGCCTTTCTAAGGTCTTCGAAAGCCAAGTCAACAAACAGATTACCGACCATTTCGAATCCCACCGCACCTTCTCCGCTATGCAATCTGGTTTCAGAGCTGGTCATGGGTGCACCTCAGCCACGCTCAAGGTCCTAAACGATATCGTAACCGCCATCGATTAGAAACATACTGTGCTGCCGTATTCATTGACCTGGCCAAAGCTTTCGACTCTGTCAATCACCACATCCTCATCGGCAGACTCAATAGCCTTAGTTTCTCAAACGATTTAATCGCCTGGTTCACCAACTACTTCTCTGATAGAGTTCAGGGTGTCAAATCCGAGGCCCTGTTGTCCGGACCTCTGGCAGTCTCTATGGGGGTGCCACAGGGTTCAATTCTCGGTCCGACTCTTTTCTCTGTACACATCAATGATGTTGCTCTCGCTGCTGGTGATTCTCTGATCCACCTCTACGCAGACGACACCATTCTGTATACTTCTGTCCCTTCTTTGGACACTGTGTTAACAACCCTCCAGACGAGCTTCAATGCCATACAACTCTCCTTCCGTGGCCTCCAACTGCTCCTAAATACAAGTAAAACTAAATGCATGCTCTTCAACCGATCGCTGCCTGCACCTGCCCGCCTGTCCAGCATCACTACTCTGGACGGTTCTGACTTAGAATATGTGGACAACTACAAATACCTAGGTGTCTGGTTAGACTGTAAACTCTCCTTCCAGACTCACATCAAACATCTCCAATCCAAAGTTAAATCTGGCTCCAGGTCATCTATAAGACCCTGCTAGGTAAAGTCCCCCCTTATCTCCGCTCACTGGTCACCATAGCAGCACCCACCTGTAGCACGCGCTCCAGCAGGTATATCTCTGGTCACCCCCAAAGCCAATTCCTCCTTTGGCCGTCTCTCCTTCCAGTTCTCTGCTGCCAATGACTGGAACGAACTACAAAAATCTCTGAAACTGGAAACACTTATCTCCCTCACTAGCTTTAAGCACCAGCTGTCAGAGCAGCTCACAGATCACTGCACCTGTACATAGCCCATCTATAATTTAGCCTGAGCAACTACCTCTTCCCCTACTGTATTTATTTCTTTTATTTTTTTTGCTCCTTTGCACCCCATTATTTCTATTTCTACTTTGCACTTTCTTCTACTACAAATCTACCATTCCAGTGTTTTACTTGCTATATTGTATTTACTTTGCCACCATGGCCTTTTTTTTGCCTTTACCTTCGTTATCTCACCTCATTTGCTCACATTGTATATAGACATATTTTTCTACTGTATCATTGACTGTATGTTTGTTTTACTCCATGTGTAACTCTGTGTTGTTGTATGTTGTCGAACTGCTTTGCTTTATCTTGGCCAGGTCGCAATTGTAAATGAGAACTTGTTCTCAACTTGCCTACCTGGTTAAATAAAGGTGAAATAAATAAAGTGGCTAGTGGTACATTTAATTACATCAGATGGCAAGATGCAGTAGATGGTATATCGTACAGTATATACATAAGAGATGAGTAATGTAGGGTAAGTAAACATTATATAATATAAAGTGGCTAGTGATAAATTGATTACATACATTTTTCCATTATTAAAGTGGGTGGAGTTGAGTCAGTATGTGGCAGCAGCCACTCAATGTTAGTGATGGCTGTTTAACAGTCTGATGGCCTTGAGATAGAAGCTGTTTTTCAGTCTCTCGGTCCCCGCTTTGATGCACCTGTACTGACCTCACCTTCTAGATGATAGCGGGGTGAACAGGCAGTGGCTGTGGTGGTTGTTGTCCTTGATGATCTTGTTGGCCTTCCTGTGACATCGGGTGGTGTAGGTGTCCTGGAGGGCAGGTAGTTTGCACCCGGTGATGCGTTGTGCAGACCTCACTACCCTCTGGAGAGCCTTCCGGTTATGGGCCGTACCAAGCGGTGATACAGCCCGACAGGATGCTCTCGATTGTGCATCTGTAAAAGTTTGTGAGTGTTTTTGGTGACAAGCCGAATTTCTTCAGCCTCCTGAGGTTAAAGAGGCGCTGCTGCGCCTTCTTCACCATGCTGTCTGTGTGGGTGGAACATTTCAGTTTGTCCATGATGTGTACGCCGAGGAACTTAAAACTCTCCACCCTCTCCACTACTGTCCAGTCAATGTAGATAGGGGGCTGCTCCCTCTGCTGTTTCCTGACGTCAACGATCATCTCCTTTGTTTTGTTGACATTGAGTGTGAGGTTATTTTCCTGACATCACACTCCGAGGGCCCTCACCTCCTCCCTGTAGGCCGTCTCGTCGTTGTTGGTAATCAAGCCTACCACTGTAGTGTCGTCTGCAAACTTGATGATTGAGTTGGAGGTGTGCATGGCCACGCAATCATGGGTGAACAGGGAGTACAGTAGAGGGCTGAGAATGCACCCCTGTGGGGACCCAGTGTTGAGGATCAGCGGGGTGGAGATGTTGTTACCTACCCTCCCCACCTGGGGGCGGCTCATCAGGACGTCCAGGACCCAGTTGCACAGGGCGGGGTCGAGACCCAGGGTCTCGAGCTTAATGATGAGTTTGGAGGGTACTATGGTGTTAAATGCTGAGCTGTAATCGATGAACAGCATTCTTACATAGGTATTCCTCTTGTCCAGATGGGTTAGGACAGTGTGTAGTGTGATGGCGATTGTGTCGTCTGTGGACCTATTGTGGCGGTAAGCAAATTGGAGTGGGTCTAGGGTGTCAGGTAGGGTGGAGGTGATATGGTCCTTGACTAGTCTCTCAAAGCACTTCATGATGACGGAAGTGAGTGCTACAGGGCAGTAGTCATTTAGTTCAGTTACCTTAGCTTTCTTGGGACAGAAACAATGGTGGCCCTCTTGAAGCATGTGGGAACAGCAGACTGGGATAAGGATTGATTGAATATGTCTGTAAACACACCAGCCAGCTGGTCTGCGCATGCTCTGAGGACGTGGCCGGGGATGTCGTCTGGGCCTGCAGCCTTGCGAGGATTAACACGTTTAAATGTTTTACTCACGTTGGCTACAGTGAAGGAGAACCCACAGGTTTTGGTAGCGGGCCGTGTCAGTGGCACTGTATTGTCCTCAAAGCGAGCAAAAAAGTTGTTCAATCTGTCTGGGAGCAAGACATCGTGATCCGCGACGGGGCTGGTTTTTCTTTTGTAGTCCGTGATTGACTGTAGACCCTGCCACATAACTCTCGTGTCTGAGCCATTGAATTGCGACTCCACTTTGTCTCCGTACTGACGCTTACCTTGTTTGATTGCCTTGCGGAGGGAATAGCTACACTGTTTGTATTCGGGTATGTTTCCGGTCACCTTGCCCTGATTAAAAGCAGTGGTTCGCGCATTCAGTTTTGCGCGAATGCTGCCATCAATCCACGGTTTCTGGTTGGGGAATGTTTTAATAGACGCTGTGGGTTCGACATCACCGATGCACTTGTTAATGAACTCGCACACCGAATAAGCGTATTCGTCAATGTTATTGTTCGCCGCAATGCGGAACATATCCCAGTCTACGTGATTGAAGCAATCTTGAAGCGTGGAGTCCGATTGATCGGACCAGCGTTGAACAGACCTGAGGGCGGGAGCTTCCTGTTTTAGTTTCTGTCTATAGTCTGGGAGTAACAAAATGGAGTCGTGGTCAGCTTTTCCGAAAGGAGGGTGGGGGAGGGCCTTATGTGCGTCGCGGACGTTAGAACAACAATGATCTAGGGTTTTGCTAGCCCTGGTAGCACAATCGATATGCTGATAAAATTTAGGGAGCCTTGTTTTCAGATTAGCTTTGTTACAATCCCCGGCTACAATAAATGCAGCCTCAGGATATGTGGTTTCCAGTTTACATAGAGTCCAATGAAGTTCTTTCAGGGCCGTCGATGTGTCTGCTTGGGGGGGATGTACACGACAGTGATTATGATCGAAGAGAATTCTCTTGGTAGATAATAAGGTCGGCATTTAATAGTGAGGAATTCTAAGTCAGGTGAACAAAAGGACTTGAGTTCCTGTATATTGTTATGATCACACCATGTCTCGTTAATCACAAGGCATACACCCCCGCCCTTCTTCTTACCAGAGAGATGCTTGTTTCTGTCCGCGCGATGCGTGAAGAAACCAGGTGGCTGTACCGACTCAGATAGCATGTCTCAAGTGAGCCATGTTTCCGTGAAAAAGAGAATGTTGCAATCTCTGATGTCTCTCTTGAAGGCAACCCTTGCTCGGATTTCGTCTACCTTGTTGTCAAGAGACTGGACATTGGCGAGTAGTATGCTCGGGAGCGATGTGCAATGTGCCCGTCTACGGAGCCTGACCAAAAGACCGCTCCGTCTACGGCGTCGTTGTTTTGGGTCGCCGGCTTGTATCCGACCCATTGTCCTGGGTGGTAGGCCAAACAGAGGATCCGCTTCGGGAAAGTCGTATTTATGGTCGTAATGTTGGTGAGTTGACGTTGCTCTTATATCCAATAGTTCCTCCCAACTGTATGTAATAAAACCTAAGATTACCTGGGGTAACAATGTAAGAAATAACACATAAAAAAAAAAAATATACTGCATAATTTCCTAGGAACGCGAAGCGAGGCGGCCATCTCTGTCGGCGCCGGAAGTCATACATAATGGGGTCCAACAGTTCTAAATCAAATAACTAAATTATCCCTTGTTTGACCATCTTAAGACAAACATCTTAAGACCCCCCCCACCCTCTCCCTGGCTTAGACTTTTAAGAATAAAATGTTTTCTCTGCCCACTGTATGAACCTAGTGTCCTACAGACATACTGCACTGTGCATTGTCCTGAATGGAATATCGACTGGATGCATTCCACTTTTAAAGAATACAGAGATATCTGAGGATCTAAGTTAGATAAAACTGTATCAATCTTTAATGCTATGTGATGTAATTCTACAAACATACTCTTGAGGAAATCACTTCATATGTCTGTGTCCCAAACGGCACCATATTCCCTATATGGTGTACTGCACAAAATACATATTAGGGTGTTATTTGGGATGGAGGCTATGTGTTTTAAGACCAGTGTGATAGCGGTGCAGTGACCGTGAGGGAACATTCCGGTACTTTGTGTACCCAACATCAAGAGATGCCTCTCTGCTCTGCACTCAGCCACTGACATTATGTAATGTGTGAAGTAAGGGTTGCTCTTGTCTCGAGGGTAAGTTTGTGTGTGTGTGTGTGTGTGTGTGTGTGTGTGTGTGTGTGTGTGTGTGTGTGTGTGTGTGTGTGTGTGTGTGTGTGTGTGTGTGTGTGTGTGTGTGTGTGTGTGTGTGTGTGTGTGTGTGTGTGTGTGTGTGTGTGTGTTATGCTTCCTGCTTTGGAATGTTTTTTAGGAACATGTTGTGTAACCTTGTTAATGTCATAGTTTTGGTGCTGCTTGTGTGAGCTAAAAACCAAGCATTCTGATTGGCTCTTATGGAGCACTCCCCCTTCGGAACCCCCTCTCCTCACTAACCAGGGATACTCAGATACTCAAATGCGGGATCTTCATGGAAACTGCTGCTCCCTCTCTGTCGCCACCACAGTGTTCCGCTTCTGGAACACTCCAGCAAGTGCTCCTCCCCCTCTCATCTCCTCTCCTCCACTCTCTTCCCACACTCTACACTAGGAACCACCTGTCTGGTCTAGAGGATACCTCCCTCTAGTCTATAAACTAGACCTGTCTAACAGAATAGCTATTCTACAATATTTCATTCAATATATAGCTGTTTCCTTTATGCTCTGTGTCCATGTGCTGTATGCATTTATACTTTTACAGCTGCTTTATTGTTCTCCTTTGAAAAATAGGTATTTTAACCTCAATTGGAGTTCTTGATTTAAACAAAGGTTTTAAAAAATATCTTAAGTTACTGTAGGGTGTGCTGTCTGGGTATCAGATCTCAAGGTCTTCTCTTTTTTAATATTAAAACCCTTTAAGATGTCTATACCGGTAAGTCATCTATAATACTGTTTGACTCACTATGGGAAGTATAGTCACAACTAGGGCTGTTACTGTAACCATATTACCACCACACCGGCGCTCACGAGTCATGACGGCAGTCAAATTCCACGTCACCATTTAGTCATGGTTATTAGGCTTCTCCAAGCTCTGATAATGCTGCTGGTCATTAGTAGTCTTCCAAACTTGCTAACTGCCTGGTACTCAGCACGCTATTGTCCCTACGAAAATTGATTGAAACACTTCACCCATGTTGCGCAGCATTTATATAGGCTATGTAATTGAGTGAGCTTTCTATACGCTAGGCCTACTATATTTATTTGTCAACTTTCCTAATATTAAGCACTTGCTTCTCTTTTAAACAGGAGTATAGCCTACCTGGCTGGCATGAAAAATTAACCACGGGAAAAGCATCCTCCATTTGCTATTTAAGTGCATAGATGACAAGTATTTTTTTCCACTGCCCCTGTTTTGAGACCAGGGCATGATAATGGTCCATTCTAAATCAAAAAAAATTCTCACATATATGATTTAGTATATTTAAAGACAAGATTAAATCAAGAACAGTCTGATGGGTGACAATATTAGCCTATCAGCTGTGAATGACACCCAACTTGTGTGCAGTAAGACAAGAAACAGCGCAAGCCTTTTTTGTGCGACTTTTTCAAATCATAGTTGCACACCTCATGTAGCCTAGCCGATAGCCTATATGTTTTGATAAGATTTGTATCACAACTAAAGTGGCCAAATAACTTCTTCAAAGCACATGAATCCGCTTTGCAAGGTGTGTAGAGCCTAACTGGCATGCATACGTAGTGCATCAGTTTCACGTTTGGGGAAGATCATTTTCACCATAAAAATGCACCTTTATAATAAAAGCAATACATTCATAATCACATTTGTCGTAAATTTTGAGAAAGGTATTTTCCTGCTAATTGATTGCATTTTTGGAATATTTGTGCTTATAGCCTACTGCCGTGGGCGCTTTGTTGTGCTTATAATGTGAAGAAATAGCCCAATAGTTTATCAACATTTTAAGCTAAATGTTCTGATATGTTGCATCAGCCTCATTGCTTTAAAAAGCATTTTTGATGCTAGTGTTTGTATTCATTTGGGATCGATCACATCCCACAACTGTCCCAGACTGTTTGGAATATTTATTTCTCGCACAGAATAGAATAGGTCAATTTTTGTACTATGTCAATCTACTATCCCCCAGTGGTGTAGTACTTAAATAAAATTACTTGAATGTACTACTTAAGTCGTTTTTGGGGGTACTTGTACTTTACTATTTACATTTTTGACAACTTTTACTTTTACTTTACTACATTCTTAGATAAAATAATGTACTTTTTACTCCATACATTTTCCCTTGACACCCAAAAGGACTCGTTACATTTTGAGTGCTTAGCAGGACAGGAAAATGGTCTAATTCACACGCTTATCAAGACAACATCCCTGGTCATCCCTACTGCCTCTGATCTGGCAGATTCACAGACATGAATGCTTTGTTTGTAAATTATGTTTGAGTGTTGGAGTGTGCCCCTGGCTAGGCAAAAATAAAAAATAAATAAAAAATAAATGTCTGGTTTGCTTAATATAAGGAATTTGAAACAATTTTTAGTTTTACTTTAAATACTTAAGTATATTTTAGCAATTATATTTAAAACCAAATACATTTAGACTTTTACTCAAGTAGTATTTTACTTGGTGACTTACTTTTACTTGAGACATTTTCTATTAACGTATCTTTACTTTTACTCAAGTATGACAATTGGGTACTTTTTCCACCACTGCCAGTACCAAAGTCGATAGGCTAGTGCTTCTGCGGTTTGTTAGGCCTACTCATCTTGTTGGCTAACGAAAAGTAAATGTGGACAGTTCTTCCAACATCTTCAATATGCGCCTTGTCGCCTGTGAGAAAGACCCGATGACGTGACGGGTATTGGCTAATAAGAATTGAGCTATTTATTGTGATGGTGTAGGCTATATTACATGGATTTATTAGACTTTTTAAAATGTAGATGTTCCAAAGGTCTGCATCAGTGGCATGTAGGCTAAGCGTGGAAGACAGGAGTTGCTAAATGTGTTTATGTTAATTCATGGTAAATTGCCGTGAGACCGGCAGTTATTTGCTTGACAATCACCAGCTGACAAAATTTCATGACCGCCACAGCCCTAGTCCCAACAAGGTTGGTCAGAAACCATCAAAATCAGGTCAATCCTGATCGAACAACCACTGGGACATTGGTTGATAGCTTCCCACACACTGTCTCACTCCTCTTCCAGGAAAAGCAAATGCCACGATAATATTCTTAGAAACGTTGTGATGATGAAGATTATGATGATCTTGCCATTTACCAGATGCTTGGCTGACCCTGAACTATATGTGACTCACTTCTTCTACCGGTTTCCACCGCTTTCTTTCCACCACCTCGCCTTTGCCGGTAACCCAGTGTGTACGGGGAAATGTGACACCACAGTTATCATGGTACTGCCCCCTCTCATCCCTCCTCTACCGTAGTATCACCTCCCCTGCCTGCGTACCTGCCTGCCTAACTGCCTGCGTGCCTTCGTGCCTGTGTGCCTGCCTGCCTGCGTGCATGCCTGCGTCATTACTCTTTCTGGCTCGGATGCCGCATAGTGAATAGTTGCTTTGGATTGTGGTTGCATCAGGGTTGGAAAAGGATGGACTCCAGGACTTGTAGAAGGAAAGAGAGAGCAGGAGAGAAGAGGCAAAGGAGTTGTGGAAAGGAGGTGCAGGGGTGGGGCTGATGTGATGATTATGGCGGGGTGTGTGTGTAGGTGGGGCTGGAATGTGAGCGGGAAAGCCCTGCTGCTGACTTGCATGTGTGCGTGTGTGCGTGAGGAGACACCACACCCACAGAAGCGCCCTTTAGAAACACCCGGTGAATACTAAGCAGGAGGGGACCCCTCCCACACACACAAACACACCAGTAAAACTAAACTAAGAATCAAATATTAAAGACAATGAAAAATAGAAAAGAGAGTAAGGAGGAAATTAAAGAAAGACCTTTGAAAAAGAGAGGATGAATTAAGATATTGAGGTGTAGGAAATGTGAGCAACAGTACGGATGGGTTGGCAGTGGTGCAGAGAGGAAAGTAGAGGTGCCGGGTGGAGAGGGGGAAAACCTGCAGTGCAACACTGTGAATAATTAATGGGTGTCTGAGTATGGAGCCTCAGACAGAGAGTGAGAGAGAGAGAGCGAGAAAGCGAGATAGTGGGAGGGAGGGAGAGAGAGCAGCAGCAGTCAGACAGACAGAGAGAGATGGAGAGAGAGAGAGATGGAAGGAGGTAAAGACAGAGCGAGAGACTGCAGCATCAGACAGACAGAGAGCGAGAGAGAGACAGAGCTAGAGGGAGAGCTAGAGAGTGAGACAGTACTAGTCTGCAGCAGTCTGAACTCTCTGTCCCCGAGTCTCATCACGTTCACACTGTCTCATTTCCTCTACCGTCTCCCCCCAAAGCACTGCGGGAGACACACATCACACACACACACACGCACACGCACGCACACACACACACACACACACACACACACACACACACACACACACACACACACACACACACACACACACGATGAAACAAACATACACACACACACACACACACACACACACACACACACACACACACACACACACACACACACACACACACAGACCCATACACACACACACACACACATACAATGAGACACATGCACACACACTTTCCCGGAGGAACTGAGCCATACTGGAGACCAAATGGCATCTTTTGAAATCTATCTGTGTGATAAAGATTAACATCAGGATCAGATTGATATCAGCATCCATGCTTCAAACATACTGTGCACCATCTGTATCAGCATCACACATACGCAAGCAGACACAGCTTAACACACACACAGGTCTGCACAGAATCACACACATCATCATACCCACAGTATTAGAAATAAAGCAGCCTAAGCGGCAGAGTCGCAGACGCAGAGACTGGGAAGGCTTTCCACTAGATGTTGGAACATTGTTGAGGGGACTTGCTTCCATTCAGCCACAAGAGCATTAGTGAGGTCGGGCATTGTTATTGGGCGATTAGGCCTGGCTCGCAATCGTTATTCGAATTCATCCCAAAGGTGTTCGATGGGGTTGAGGTCAGGGCTCTGTGCAGGCCAGTCAAGTTCTTCCACACTGATCTCAACAAACTATTTCTGTATGGACCTTGCTTTGTGCATGGGGGCATTGTCATGCTGAAATAGGAAAAGGCCTTCCCAAACTGTTGTCACAAAATTGGAAGCGCAGAATCGTCTACAATGTAATTGTATGCTTGAACGTTAAGATTTCGAACCATGAAAAACCGCCCCAGACCATTATTCCTCCTCCACCAAACTATGTATTCAGCCAGGTAGTGTGCTCATGGCATCCGCCAAACCGAGATTCGTCTGTTGGACTGCCAGTGAACGGGTTTCCACTCCAGAGTCCAATGGCGGAGAGCTTTACACCACTCCAGCCGGCACTTGGCATTGCGCATGGTGATCTCAGCACTTGGCGGTCCCGTTCTGTGAGCTCGTGTGGCCTACAACTTCGCGGCTGAGCCGTTGTTGGTCTTAGACGTTTCCACTTCACAATAACTGCACTTACAGTTGACCATGGCAGATCTAGCAGGGCAGAAATTTGACAAACTGACTTGTTGAAAAGGTAGCATCCTATGACGGTGCCACATTGAAAGTCACTGAGCTCTTCAGTAAGGCCATTTCACTGCCAATGTTTGTCACCGGAGATTGCATGGCTGTGTGCCTTTATTTTATACAACTGTTAGCAATGGGCGTGGCTGAATAGCTGAATCCACTAATTTGAAGGGGTGTCCACATGCTTTTGTATATATAGTATGTATGAGAAAGAGGGAGAAGAGTGCCATTATCCGGACGAGGAACCCTCCTCTGCTCTCCTCTATCCTCTGTGACATTGTATCCAGTATGACTCACAAGCCTGGAAGTTGTCCCGCTCCATCCCCATTCGGCCTGGCGGTCTCACACACACGCACGCACACACACACATACACTGCCTGGTGGTGACAGCCTGGCTCTGGTGACATTTAGCTGGTGTACACGTTTCCATCCCTCATAGCCAAGAATGGACATGTTCCTTTTCCTCTCCTCTCACCCTCCCTCCCTCCCTCTCATCTTAGAATGGGAACGGGAACTGACTGAAGTGCCTCAGCTGTGGATGACCAAATATGTCGCTGCCCACATGAAGAAATACTATGGTATATATAATATAGTATTCACTGTAGTGTTTTGCTAATTTTACTGTAGTATTCACTGCAGTGACTACTCTAGTGTTAACTCCAGTATACTGTAGTATACTGTAGTATTTACAGTTAACTATAGTATACATTCTGTAATAAAATAAAACTGTGGTATATGCTGTAGTAATTAATGTAGTGTTTTTGCAGATTGTAGTATACTTTGATATTTACTGTACTGTCTTTTCAGACTGTAGATACAGCAATATTTACTGTAGTTTGTTACAGACTGTAGTATACTGTAGTATTTACTGTAGTGGTTTTGCGGATATTACTGCAGTATTTACTATAATGTTTTATTATTGTTGACATAGACGTATAGATTTTCTCCTTTAGAAAACCTACTGAAGAAGTACTAAAAGAGCAAATTTTCCATAACCTGTAGGTTGGTAGGACTGGGGTCTGAACGGATAGTTCAGCACTTCTGCTCTTTTCTTTAACCTGTAGTGCAATGATGAACTTTGGGACTGGTAGGGACATCACAGCGCTTCATGTCCTCTTTAGGGGCTCCCGAGTGGCGCATCTCAGTGCTAGAGGTGTCACTACAGACCCTGGTTCAATTCCAGGCTGTATCACAGCCGGCCCTAATTGGGAATCCCATAGGACGGCGCACAATTGGCCCAGCATCGTCCGGGTTAGGGTTTGGCCGGGGTAGGCCGTCATTGTAAATAAGAATTTGTTCTTAACTGACTTGCCTAGTTCTTCTCTATGTTCTTCTCCATGTATTTGTTTGGTGAAGGTCAGGTTTGGCAAGGTACAAGGGGGGGGGTGGAGTTATCCTTTTCTCTTCCTCAGCTTGATTTGATTAAAACAAACTTTAATAGATTCAAAATGTAAATAACTAAAATAAAACATTATAAAAGAATAGAGGAGGGGTTGGGTAGAGGATACGAACCCAGTTTAGCGTAAGGGTTAAAGTTTAAGGGCAAAGGGTTGGGAATTAGATACAAACCTGGTTTAGGGTAAGGTGACTTGTGGAATGGGTAAATAACTTCACTAAAAATAGAAAGTATGGGATGGAAACTTGTTCTTCAGCATACAGGGAGGGGAGTGGTGGTTTGTGATTTTTGAGTGGTGGGATGAACGGCTGTGGTTATTGTTGATGCTGTTTGTGTTTCCATTGTTCAACAGGAGCAGCAGAGAGGATTACGCATACCGTCTACATTTACACAACATGCCTACCACTTTCAAGATGCAAAATATTTTTTATTGTGAAACAAACAAGAAATAAGACAAAAAAACTGAAAACTTGAGCGTGCATTACTATTCACCACACCAAAGTCAATACTTTGTAGATCCACCTTTCGCAGCAATTACAGCTGCAAGTCTCTTGGGGTATGTCTCTATAAGCTTGGCACATCTAGCCACTGGGATTTTTGCCCATTCTTCAAGGCAAAACTGCTCCAGCTCCTTCAAGTTGGATAGGTTCCGCTGGTGTACAGCAATCTTTAAGTCATACAACAGATTCTCAATTGGATTGAGGTCTGGGCTATGACTAGGCCATTCCAAGACATTTAAATGTTGCCCCTTAAACCACTCGAGTGTTGCTTTAGCTGTACGCTTAGGGTCATTGTCCTGCTTGAAGGTGAACCTCCGTCCCAGTCTCAAATCTCTGGAAGACTGACCCTGCTAAAATTTCCCTGTAAATAGCGCCATCCACCATTCCTTCAATTCTGACCAGTTTCCCAATTCTGACCAGTTTCCCCACAGCATGATGCTGCCATCACCATGCTTCACTGTGATGGTGTTCTCGGGGTGATGATAGGTGTTGGGTTTGCGCCAGAAAGAGTTTTTTCCCTGATAGCCAAAAAGCTCAATTTTAGTCTCATCTGACCAGAGTACCTTCTTCTATATGTTTGGGGAGTCTCCCACATGCCTTTTGGCTTATTTGTTTTTACGTTTGCTTATTTTATTCGTTAAGCAATGGCTTTTTTCTGGCCACTCTTCCGTAAAGCCCAGCTCTGTGGAGTGTACAGCTTAATTAAAGTGGTCCTATGGACAGACACTCCAATCTCCGCTGTGGAGCTTTGCAGCTCCTTTAGGGTTATCTTTAGTCTCTTTGTTACCTCTCTGATTAATGCCCTCCTTGCCTGGTCCATGAGTTTTGGTGGGCGGCCCTCTCTTGGCAGGTTTGTTGTGGTGCCATATTCTTTCCATTTTTTAATAATGGATTTAATGGTTCTCCGTGGGATGTTCAAAGTTTCAGATATTGTTTTATAACCCAACCCTGATCTGTACTTCTCCAAAACTTTGTCCCTGACCTGTTTGGAGAGCTCCTTGGTCTGCATAGTGCCGCTTTCTTGGTGGTGCCCCTTGCTTAGTGGAGTTGCGGACTCTGGGTCCTTTCAGAACAGGTGTATATATACTGCGATCATGTCACAGATTATGTGACACTTAGATTGCACACAGGTGGGCTTTATTTAACTAATAATGTGACTTCTGAATGTAATTGGTTGCACCAGATCTTATTTAAGGGCTTCATAGCAAAGGGGGTGAATACATATGCACGCACCACTTTTCCGTTTAAAATGTATTTCAATTTTTTTTAAATAAGTTATTTTTATCATTTCACTTCACCAATTTGGACTATTTTGTTTATGTCCATTACATGAAATCCAAATAAAAATAAATTTAAATTACAGGTTGTAATACAACAAAATATGAAAAACTCCAAGGGAGTGAGTACTTTTGCAAGGCACTGTAAGTAATACATGTTAAAAGGCCACTCCAGGTAAGTATATATATTTTAAAAGGAGGATTATGTTATTATAAATGTACATTGTACATAAAAAAAACATGCATTCCCAAAAGCTGTGCTTAAAAGCTGTCAGCCTCTGTGCTTCTCCATATTTGGTTTGAAATGAGTTTGGATAGTAAAATTGCATATCAGGTCAGCCTTTTGAAAATATTGAAATCAACTTACAGTGCAGTAACAACGGTGTTTAGGTTCTTAAAATGTCAGCTTCTATTGCTGTGTCCCACCATCCTGGACATTTGAGTTTAAAAGGGTATAATGGTTATAATGGTTTAAGGTACACTTGCTTGGTTCTTTTGGGGTTCCTGGAGAAGAGGACGCACTTGGTCTTCAGGGGGTTGAGCTTGACCCGCCAAAGATTGGCCCATTTCCCAATCTCTGTTACACTTCTCTATATATTTTTTCCAGCATGGGCAACGTTTTTGGAGGAGGCCCAATAACAAAGATCATCTGCAAACTGGGCCACTTGTCCCAGTTATCACAGTTGTACATTGAAAATAATAGAGGACTGAGGGAACCTGTATATATGGGAACACAATATATGGTCTATACTTGCATGTAGGTTTCTCAGTTATGGGTGACCCAAATTGGGATATGGGGAGGGGAATGGGCAAGTTATAAGCAAATTAAATACTGTAGTATTTACTATAGTTAAAAAAGTGTTGTGTTTTTGCGGTCTGTGGTGTTTTTGCTGACATTACATGTTTTTTTGTAAATAGTACTGTAATATTTACTATAGAATTCTACAGTATACTACTTCATTCTATAGTAAGTACTACACATGATTGAGGGATACTACAGTAAACTGTAGTATTTTTTCATGTGGGTGGTGTGATAAGGCTGTCCTCGCAACACCCCTGATCCAACTCCCCTGCCTTCCCTTTCACTGTTCATCCCTCCCTCACGCACACCCTTGCCCTCGCTCTCCATCCACCCCTCTCTTCCCCTCACCATCATCTTCTCTACCCTTCTTTCCCCCCTTCCATCACAATAATAACAGATGAGACCTATCAAACCATCTTAGATGAGACCCAAATTCCTCTTCAAATGCACACTTGTAGGCAGGGAGGGATGGGGTGTTCTTTGTCTACAGAGCTCTTCATAATGACCAAACTCCCTGTAAGAATTTAAACAAACGACCTAAGAGAGAAGAAAGGGTTCCATGAGTCATATGCCCCTTACATATCAAGACTTTTTCCCGCCAACTTTACCATGCCACCCAATGTTTAGCAGCCTTTTATATCTGAAAGGTATTACTGGTACCAATGCATTACCGGTAACTTTTATTTGTGCTAACCGAGGCAGTTATGAAGGCTGTAAAGTTTTGCCTTTGGCTTAGTATGAAACATAGCCATAACGCTGAAGCAGAATTGGCACGTGCTATTCTCTTATGCTCTTGATGGTTGCTATGCAGTGCCCATTACTAGACTGTTACCATCCTCATGGCAGTTCTAAACTTTGCGAGGCATGTCACTACGCCCCCAAATCACTTTGCATAGCCCACCACTATGCATGCTCTGTGTCCTTAACTATACTGTATATTATTACTGTGGGAATTAATATCACTGATTTACGAAAATATCGGAATAAACTAGGCTATCGCAGTTGAAGACATGTATCAATTTGTTGCTTAGGCTTACTAAAACTCCAAAAGTCATCCAATCATTATAAGAAATTTGAAGCAATAGCCTACTGTAATTTCAGCACTGTTTTGTTTAGGACAGCTCCATTGTGCTGCTTTGAGACAAGCACAGGGACTTGTCTTGTTAAATCAATCAACGTCAGATCTCAGTTTGGTTACAATATAAGCTGGGGAAATGTTAGCTTAATTGAGGTCAGTGCTGCTCATCTTTAGTCTAATTGGTTAATTTATTAGCACAGATCAGAAACTTTCTGTCCAAAAATTATGCTGAAAAATTCATCCATGCTTTTGTCACTTCTAGGATAGACTACTGCTATGCTCTACTTTCCGGCTACCCGGATAAAGCACTAAATAAACTTCAGTTAGTGCTAAACACGGCTGCTAGAATCTTGACTAGAACAATTTTTGAATCATATTACTCCAGTGCTAGCCTCTCTACACTGGCTTCCTGTTAAGGCAAGGGCTGATTTCAAGGTTTTACTGCTAACCTACAAAGCATTACATGGGCTTGCTCCTACCTATCTTTCCGATTTGGTCCTGCCGTACATACCTACACGTACGCTACGGTCACAAGACGCAGGCCTCCTTACTGTCCCTAGAATTTCTAAGCAAACAGCTGGAAGCAGGGCTTTCTCCTATCGAGCTCCATTTTTATGTAATGGTCTGCCTACCCATGTGAGAGACGCAGACTCGGTCTCAACCTTTAAGTCTTTATTGAAGACTCATCTCTTCAGTAGGTCCTATGATTGAGTGTAGTCTGGCCCAGGAGTATGAAGGTGAACGGAAAGGCACTGGAGCAAGGAACCACCCTTGCTTTCTCTGCCTGGCCGGTTCCCCTCTCTCCACTGGGATTCTCTGCCTCTAACTCTATTACAGGGGCTGAGCCATTGGCTTACTGGTGCTCTTCCATGTCGTCCCTAGGAGGGGTGCGTCACTTGAGTGGGTTGAGAAACTGACGTGATCTTCCTGTCTGGGTTGGTGCCCACCCTTTGTGCAGTGGCGGGCTATACTCGGGTTGTGCAGTGGCGGGCTATACTCGGCCTTGTCTCAGGATGGTAAGTTGGTGGTTGAAGATATCCCTCTAGTGGTGTGGGGGCTGTGCTTTGGCAAAGTGGGTGGGGTTATATCCTGCCTGTTTGGCCCTGTCCGGGGGTATTGTCGGATGGGGACACAGTGTCTCCCGACCCCTCCTGTGTCAGCCTCCAGTATTTATGCTGCAGTAGTTTGTGTCGGGGGGCTAGGGTCAGTCTGTTATATCTGGAGTATTGTGTCCTGTGTGAATTTAACTTCTTTGGGATAGGCGGCAGTATTTTCACGGACGGATAAAAAACATACCTGATTTAATCTGGTTACTACTCCTGCCCAGAAACTAGAATATTCATATAATTAGTAGATTTGGGTAGAAAACACTCAAAGTACATTAATCTCTAGGAGACAGAACGTGTCTCCTTCCTGAGCGGTATGACGGCTGCGTGGTCCCATGGTGTTTATACTTGCATACTATTGTTTGTACAGATGAACGTGGTACCTTCAGGTATTTGGAAATTGCTTCCAAGGATGAACCAGACTTCTGGAGGTCTCCAATATTTTTTCTGAGGTCTTGGCTGATTTCCTTAGATTTTCCCATGATGTCAAGCAAAGAGGCACTGAGTTTGAAGGTAGGCCTTGAAATACATCCACAGGTACACCTCCAATTGACTCAAATCATGTCAATTAGCCTATCAGAAGTTTCTAAAGCCATGACATCATTTTCTAGAATTGTCCAAGCTGTTTAAAGGCACAGTCAACTTAGTGTATGTCAACTTCTGACCCACTGGAATTGTTATACAGTGATTTATAAGTGAAATAATTTGTCTGTAAACAATTTTTGAAAAAATTACTTGTGTCATGCACAAAGTAGATGTCTTCACCGACATGCCAAAACTATAGTTTGTTAACAAGAAATTTGTGTAGTGGTTGAAAAACAAGTCTTAATGACTCCAAACTAAGTGTATGTAAACTTCCGACTTCAACTGTATTTGGTTGTGTACCTTTGATTTTGTCACATGCGCTGGGGTTCAAAGGACTGAATGAAATGGCACAGAAAAATTTGGGGCGTGCTCTCTATAAAAGTTACTGGACACACCAATTCACCGATTTGACAGTGAAAACTGTGGGGGGGGGGGGGGGGGGGGTCTACTAAGCTAACATATGGAATTGTTTTCAGATGGTCATACCATGGATTTAAAAAAAGGGGAAATATAAAAATGTTCAGACTACTATACCCCATAGAATTTTTTATTTCACCTTTATTTAACCAGGTAGGCTAGTTGAGAACAAGTTCTCATTTACAACTGCGACCTGGCCAAGATAAAGAAAAGCAGTGCGACACAAACAGCAATACAGAGTTACACATGGATAAACAAGCGTTCAGTCAGTAAGACAATAGAAATAAAAGAAAGTCTATATACAGTGTGTGCAAATGGCGTGAGGAGGTAAGGCAATAAATAGGCCATAGTAGCGGAGTAATTACAATTTAGCAAATTAACACTGGAGTGATAGATAAGCAGATGATGATGTGCAAGTAGAAATACTGGGGTGAAAAAGAACAGAAAAGCAAATAAAAACAATATGGGGATGGAGTAGGTAGATTGGCTTGGCTATTTACAGATGGGCTATGTACAGCTGCAGCGATCGGTTAGCTGCTCAGATAGCTGATGTAAAGTTAGTGAGGGAAATATAAGTCTCCAGCTTCAGCGATTTTTGCAATTCGTTCCAGTCAGCAGAGAACTGTAAGGAAAGGCGGCCAATTGAGGTGTTGGCTTTGGGGATGACCAGTGAGATATACCTGCTGGAGCGCCTGCTACGGGTGGGTGTTGTTATCGTGACCAGTGAGCTGAGATAAGGCGGAGCTTTACCTAGCATAGACTTATAGATGACCTGGAGCCAGTGGGTCTGGTGACGAATATGTAGCGAGGGCCAGCCGACTAGAGCATACAGGTCGCAGTGGTGGGTGGTATAAGGGGCTTTGGTGACAAAACGGATGGCACTGTGATAGACTGCATCCAGTTTGCTGAGTAGAGTATTGGAAGCTATTTTGTAAATTACATCGCCGAAGACGAGGATTGGTAGGATAGTCAGTTTTACGAGGGAATGTTTGGCGGCGTGAGTGAAGGATGCTTTGTTGCAAAATAGGAAGACGATTCCAGATTTAATTTTGGATTAGAGATGTTTAATATGAGTCTGGAAGGAGAGTTTACTGTCTAGCCAGACACCTAGGTATTTGTAGTTGTCCACATATTCTAAGTCAGAACCGTCCAGAGTAGTGATGCTAGTCGGGCAGGCAGGTGCGGGCAGTGAATGGTTGAAAAGCATGCATTTGGTTTCACTAGCGTTTAAGAGCAGTTGGAGGCCATGGAAGGATTTTTGAATGGCATTGAAGCTCGTTTGTTAAGTTGGATCAAGGAATCACCCGCAGCAAGAGCGACATTGTTGATATATTCAGAGAAAAGAATTGGCCCGAGAATTGAACCCTGTGGTAACCCCATAGAGACTGCCAGAGCTCTGGACAACAGGGCCTCCGATTTGACACACTGAACTCTGTCTGAGAAGTAGTTGGTGAACCAGGCAAGGCAGTCATTTGATGAACCAAATTGTCAGTGATCTGTTTATTAACTTGGCTTTCGAAGACTTCAGAAAGGCAGGGCAGGATGGATATAGATCTATAACAGTTTGGGTCTAGAGTGTCACACCCTTTGAAGAGGGGGATGACCATGAACCGCGAATTGCATTGAAATGGCAAAATAGACAGTCAAAAAATGTATCATAAGGTTTTGAAGTACCTGTACCTTTATCTAGGAGATATAAGAAAGCTCAGGAAATACATTTTTTTTAGCACAAGCCTACCCCCATACTTCCATTCATTTGTATGGGTTACATTCAGACAAGTCCCGTGAGGACGTAAAGCAAAACTTCTCTTGTTTAACCTCTCTGGGAAATGTGGGACGCTAGCATCTCACCCGCGGGACACACTATTTAACAGCCAGTGAAAAAGCAGGGCGCCAAATTCAAAACAACAAAAATCTCATAATTCAAATTTCTCAAACATACAACTATTTTACACCATTTGAAAGATGAACTTCTCGTTAACTCTCTCCACCTGCCCATTACTCTTGGGGTGAAAACCTGAGGTAAGGCTGACCGAGACCCCCAGGCGCTCCATAAATGCCCTCCAGACCCTAGACGTGAACTGGGGACCCCGATCAGAAACTATATCCTCAGGCACCCCGTAGTGCCGGAAGACGTGGGTGAACAGGGCCTCCGCAGTCTGTAGAGCCATAGGGAGACCAGGCAAACGAAGGAGATGGCAGGACTTAGGAAACCGATCCACAATGACCAGGATCGTGGTGTTTCTCTGTGACGGAGGAAGATCCATCACGAAATCCACCGATAGGTGTGACCACAGCCGCTGTGGAATGGGTAGGGGTTGTAAAATCCCTCTGGGCAGGTGTCTAGGTGCGTTGCACTGGGCGCACACCGAGCAGGAGGAAACATAAACACTCTCGTCCTTAGCTAAAGTGGACCAACAGGACTTCCCACTAAGACAGCGCACTGTCCGACCGATGCCAGGATGACCAGAGGACAGTGACGTGTGAGCCCAACAGATCAAACGATCGCGGACATCAGACGGAACGTACAGACGCCCAACTGGACACTGGGTGGGAGTGGGCTCTGTACGTAACGCCCACTCGATGTCTGCATCCACCTCCCATACCACCGGTGACACCAGGCAAGAAGCCCAGAAGTATGGGAGTGGGATCTGCGGACCGCTCCTCTGTGTCATACAGCCGGGACAGTGCGTCTGCCTTCATGTTCTGGGAACCTGGGCTGTAGGATAGGGTGAAAACAAAACAGGTGAAAAACATGGCCCACCTTGCCTGGCGAGGGTTCTGTCTCCTCGCTGCCCAGATGTACTCCAGATTGCGGTGGTCAATCCAGATGAAGAAAGGGTGTTTAGCCCCCTCAAGCCAATGCCTCCACGCTTTCAGAACCTTTACGACAGTCAATAACTCCCGGTCCCCCACATCATAGTTACGCTCCGCCGAGCTGAGCTTTTTCGAAAAGAAAGCGCAGGGCGGAGTTTGGGTGGTGTACACGAGTGCTGAGACAGCACAGCACCTATCCCAGCCTCGGACGCGTCCACTTCCACTATGAACGCCAAAGAGGGATCTAGATGAGCCAGCACAGGACCCGAGGTAAACAGAGCCTTCAGGTGACCAAAAGCCCTGTCCGCCTCAGCCGACCACCACAGCGGTCCCCCCTTCAGCAGTGAGGTAATGGGAGCCGCTACCTGACCAAAACCCCGGATAAACCTCCGGTAGTAGTTGACAAACCCTAGAAACCACTGCACCTCCTTTACCGTGGTGGGAGTCGGCCAATTACGCACGGCTGAAATGCGGTCACTCTCCATCTCCACCCCTGAAGTGGAAATGCGGTACCCTAGGAAGGAGACGGACTTTTGGAAGAACAGACATTTCTCACCCTTGACATACAGGTCATGCTCCAACAGTCGACCAAGCACCCTGCGCACCAGGGACACATGCTCGGCGCATGTAGTGGAGTATATCAGAATGTAGTCGATATACACCATTACACCCTGCCCGAGCAGGTCCCGGAAAATCTCATCTACAAAGGATTGGAAGACTGATGGAGCATTCATCAGCCCGTACAGCATGACGAGGTATTCATAGAGCCCAGAGTTGGTACTAAAAGCCGTCTTCCCCTCATCCCCCTCCCGATACACACCAGATTGTACGCGCTCCTGAGATCCAATTTTGTGAAGAAGCGCTCCCCATGTATTGACTCGATCGCACTGGCTATGAGAGGCAGCGGGTAACTGTACCTCACAGTGATATGATTGATCCCTCGATAGGCAATACACGGGCGTAAACCACCCTCCTTCTTCTTCACAAAACAAACTTGAGGAGGCAGGTGAAGTGGAAGGCCGAATGTATCCCTGCCCCAGAGATTCGGAGACATGTTTCCATAGCCGCCGTCTCCTCCTGTGACAGAGGATACACGTGACTCCTGGGAAGTGCTGCGTCTACCATGAGATTTATCACACAGTCCCCCCGTCGATGAGGTGGTAATTTAGTCACCCTCTTCTTACAGAAGGCGAGAGCCAAAACGGCATATTCAGAGGGGATGTGCACGGTGGAGACCTGGTCTGGACTCTCCACTGTAGTAGCACCGATGGAAACACCTACACACCTCCCTAAGCACTTATGTGACCATCCCTTGAGGGCCCACTGTTGCCACAAAATAGTGGGGTCATGATTGGCCAACCAGGGAAGGCCCAACACCACGGGAAATGCAGGAGAATCAATCAGGAAGAGACTAATTCTCTCCTCATGACCCTCCTGCGTTATCATACATAGTGGGGGAGTGGTATCCCTAATCAGCCCTGACCCTAAGGGACGACTATCTATGGCATGTACAGGGAAGGGCACATCAACAGGAACAATAGGGATCCCTAATCTAAGTGCAAATGAACAGTTAATAAAGTTCCCAGCTGCGTCTGAATCTAGTAGCGCCTTATGCTGGGAATGTGGGGAAATCTCAGGAAATTCTATACACACACACGTGCGCAACAGGGAGCTCTGGGTGAGTCCGGTGCCCACTCACCTGGGATGATCCACCAGTGCCCTGCCTGCTGCCTCGACTCCCTGGGGAACCTCCCCAGCACCGACCAGCAGTGTGCCCTCTGCGGCCACATGTGGTACAAGAAGTGGCCCCCCCTCCGGTCACCCTCATAGCAGCACCTCCGAGCTCCATAGATGTCGGATCGGAGGTGCTGGGGGATGGAATGGACAAGCCTCGATCTGGACGTCCGCGAGAGGCCAACAGGTTATCCAGCCGGATGGATAAATCCACCAGCTGGTCGAGGTTAAGGGTGGTGTCCCTGCAAGCCAGCTCCCGACGAAAGTCTTCACGCAGACTGCACCGGTAATGGTCGATCAGGGCCCTCTCATTCCATCCCGCACTGGCAGCCAGGGTCCTGAAGTCCAGAGTGAAGTTCTGTGCGCTCCTCATCCCCTGTCTGAGATGGAACAAGCATTCCCCCGCCGCTCTCCCCTCAGGTGGATGATCGAAGACTGCCCTGAAGCGGCGGGTGAAATCCTCATAGCGGACCGACACTGCGTCTACTCCTCCCCAGACGATGTTGGCCCAAAAATAAACCAACAATATATTCCACGCTGTGAAACACACCAGCTCACAGAAACACTGACCACTAAACAACGAACAAAACCGCACAAAAACCATGGGGAAAACAGAGGGTTAAATAATGTAATTGGGGAATTGAAACCAGATGTGTAAAACAAAGATAAACCAACAATATATTCCATGCTAGGAAACACACCAGCTTACAGAAATACTGACCACTAAACAACGAACAAACACGCACAACAACCATGGGGAAAACAGAGGGTTAAATAATGAACATGTAATTGGGGAATTGAAACCAGGTGTGTAAAACAAAGACAAAAGGAAAAATTAAAAGTGGATCGGCAATGGCTAGAAGGCCGGTGACTTTCGTTCGCCGAACTCCGCCCGAGCAAGGAGAGGGACCGACTTCGGCGGAAGTCGTGACACAACCGATCCAAAGTTGTAGAAGAAAAAAAACATCAAGCGCCATGTTGAAACTGGCTCTCATGAGGTCCGCCACAGGAATTGAAGACCCAGAGTTACCTCTGCTGCAGAGGATAATTAGAGTTTCCAGCCTCAGCAATTGCAGCCCAAATAAGTCCTTCACAGAGTTCAGACACATCTCAACATCACCTGTTCAGAGGAGACTGTGTCAATCAGGCCTTCATGGTCAAATTGCTGCAAATAAACCACTACTAAAGGACACCAATATGAAGAAGAGACTTGCTTGGGCCAAGAAACATGAGCAATGGACATTAGACCGGTGGAAATTTGTTTTTGGTCTGCAGTCCAAATTGGAGATTTTTGTTTCCAACCGCTGTGTCTTTGTGAGACGAGGTGTGGGTGAATAGATGATGTCCGCATGTGTATTTCCCACCGTAAAGCATGGATGAGGAGGTGTTATTGTTTGGGGTTGTTTTGCTGGTGACAGTGTGAGCATGGCTACCACAGCATTCTGCAGCGATACGCCATCCCATCTGGTTTGGGCTTAGTGGGACCATCATTTGTTTTTCAATGACCTCCAGGCTTTGTAAGGGCTATTTTACCAAGATGGAGAGTGATGGAGTGCTGCATCAGATGACCTGGCCTCCACAGTCCACCAAACTCAACCAAATTGAGATGTTTTGGGATGAGTCGGACTGCAAAATGAAGGAAAAGCAGCCAACAAGTGCTCAGCATATGTGGGAACTCATTCCAGGTGATGCTGGTTGAGAGAATGCCAAGAGTGTGCAAAGCTGTCAACAAGTCAAAGGGTGGCTATTTGAAGAATCTCAAATATAATATATTTTTATTTGTTTAACACATTTTTTAGTTACTACATGATTCCACATGTGTTATTTCATAGTTTTGATGTCATCATTATTATTCTACAATGTAGAAAATAGTAAAAATAAAGAAAAACCCTTGCATGCGTAGGTGTGTCCAAACTTTTGACCGGTAGTGTAGATATGCCTTCTAAAAGTTTTTATCTAACCAAGTTTCCATGTGGCATTTGAATAGTGTTAGTTTAAACAGCGCTACACCCCAAACATTTGCCCCCTTTTTATTGATTTCAGCGTGATATGTGATTTAATTAAAAAAGTGTTCCGTTACACATATTGTGTTGGCAAGCCAATTCAATCCAAATCCTCTAACCAGTGAAATACACATTATTCCCAGATTCCGTGTGGTTTTTGAACTGTGTTAGTTTTAACAGGATGTGCAATCTCATCTCCCACCACTCGAGCAATTGATTTCAACATGACATCAATATGAGTGATTGACAAATAAGTGTTGTTTCACTTTTTGTTGTGGCAACCCCCAAATCAAAATGCATCACTCCAAAATGTACCTGACTGTCTTCTGCAGGTTGTCCTCTAACCAGTGATGTATAAAATATATCCAGTTTCCATGTGTTCTTTTGTTGTTGTGTTAGTTTCAACAACGCGTACAACCTGATTTCCCCCCTAATCGTATTTAGTGATTTATTGCCACTTGTCAAAACAACAGCGTTTTTGGTGTGTGTGCAGTTTTAAAGCTGCTTGTTTAAAAAAATACAAGTAATATGATTAATATTGTTGCACATGTATGTGTAGATAGTACATTTTATGTTTAGGTTTTGTCACGATTCCCACCGACGGTGGCGCCCCCTCCTGCTCGGGTGGCGCTCGGCGGTCGTCGTCACCGGCCTATTAGCTACCACTGATTCCCTTTTTGGTTTTCCCTTCTTTTTGGTTTTGTGCACCTGTGTTAGTTTGGTTAATTAGCGGGGCTATTTATGTTAGCTGGTCCGCTTCCGTGTTGTGCGGGATTATTTAGATTGTGACGGCTCATGTTCGTGTCGGCGCTATTTTACGCCGTGTGTATTTTCTCCCCTGTGTTTGGGAGTATTTGTTTGATGAGTGAGTGTAAATTAAATACGCCACTACCCTGTGCTCGCTGCTTCCTGTGCCTCATTCCTTCACCACGACTGCCAACCCGTTACAGGTTTACAATATATCACAAACTGTTTCTGCATATCAGTTATTAATTTGGACACATTAAAACTGTGTTTTGACATTGGGCTATTTATCAAAATGTATTGTCAACAGGAAGCAGCAACAGCATCATTTTCAACTTAAGTTTTAGGAATATAAATTGAATTTTCAACATTAAGTACAATACCATTGGAAATGAACCAGGTAAAAACTGCTGAATGAGTCCAAAAATGTGCTGTGATTGATTTATTTTGATAATATACCAGAAATCACCAAACCAGTTTGCCCGGCCTACTATGTGTCTTCACCAACTTCTCAGTGCTGCCGGTGGTGACTTGCTAACTAGCTAGTTGGTTAACATTCGCCAGGCATCTCCACATTAGCTAGCTAAGTTTGTCTGCAGTTTGTCATTATTAGACAACCATGTTAAGGTAAAGATGTGATCATGATTTTGTGATATGACAGAGTTTTGTGGTATAGCTAGAATCTGCTACTGACATTTGACCTAGTCAGCTAGCTATATTTTAGGTGGTGGCTGACATAGCTAGCTAACTGAATAGATTATTATAATGTAGGTAGAATTTGTCTGTTGTGATCTTATTTGGGACTTAATCATTACAGCCTAATTGAGTCATGTATTGTTGTTTGATGAATAAAAGACTGTGGTAGGCAAATCGATGTAAACATACAGTGCCGTGAAAAGTATACTCCCCCCCTCCTAATTTTATCTACTTTTGCATATTTTTTTATACTGAATGTTATCAGATCTTCAGCCAAAACTTAATATTAGATAAAGGGATCCTGAGTGAACAATTAACACAATGACCTTATTTCATTTATTTCATAAACAACATTGTGCAACACCCAAAGCCCCTGTCTGAAAAATTAATTGCCCCCTTATACTCAATAACTGGTTGTGCCACTTTTAGCTGAAATGACTGCAACCAAATGCTTCCTATAGTTGTTGATCAGTCTCTCACATCGCTGTGGAGGAATTGTGGTGCATCCCCAAACCATCACACTACCACCACCATGCTTGACCGTTGGTATAAGGTTCTTACTTTGGAATGCAGTGTTTGGTTTTCGCCAGGCATAAAATCAAATCAAATTTTATTGGTCACATACACATGGTTAGCAGATGTTATTGCGAGTGTAGCGAAATGCTTGTGCTTCTAGTTCCGTCTGTGCAACAATATCTAATATGTAATCTAACAATTCCACAACAACTACCTAATACACACAAATCTAAGTAAAGGAATGGAATAAGAATATATACATTTAAATATATGGATGAGCAATGACAGAGCCGCATTGACAAGATGCAATAGATGGTATAAAATACAGCATATGAGATGAGTGATATGTAAACATTATTAAAGTAACAAGTGATCAATTTATTTAAGTGGCCAATGATTTTAAGCCTGTATGTAGCAGCCTCTCTGTGTTAGAGATGGCTGTTTAACAGTCTGATGGCCTTGAGATAGAAGCTGTTTTTCAGTCTCTCGGTCCCAGCTTTTGATGCACCAGTACTGACCTCGCCTTATGGATGGTAGCAGGGTGAACAGGCAGGGGCTCGGGTGGTTGTTGTCCTTGATGATCTTTTTGGCCTTCCTGTGACATCGGGTGCTGTAGGTGTCCTGGAGGGCAGGTAGTTTGACCCCGGTGATGCGTTGTGCAGACCGCACCACCCTCTGGAGAGCCTTGTGATTGTGGGCGGTGCAGTTGCCGTACCAGGTGGTGATATAGCCCGGCAGGATGCTCTCAATTGTGCATCTGTAAAAGTTTGTGAGGGTTTTAGGTGACAAGCCAAATTTCTTCAGCCTCCTGAGGTTGAAGAGGCGCTATTGCAACTTCTTCACTACACTTTCTGTGTGGGTGAATCATTTCAGTTTGTCCGTGATGTGTACGCCAAGGAACTAAAAAACGTTCCACCTTCTCCACTGCTGTCCCATCAATGTGGATATGGGGGTGTTTCCTGCTGTTTCCTGAAGTCAATGATCATGTCCTTTGTTTTGTTGACATTGAGTGAGAGATTTTCCTGACACCACACTATGAGTGCCCTCACCTCCTCCCTGTAGGCTGTCTTGTTGTTGGTAATAAAGCCCACTACTCTTGTGTTGTCTGCAAACTTGACACAGATGCAAGATGGCGCCAACAGAGAGGGCTGCCTCGCTTATAGTCCTTAGGAAACTTTGCTTGGGAAATCTTGGGAAATCCCCAAGCTGATGATGTAAAAACCTGAGCAAGACAGCAAGGGTGCTGAAAATGGGGATGTTGATTAACGCAGCCCCCTGTACCTCTCTATTTCAGTTGAATACATTCAGGTGAACAACTGACTAGGTATCCCCCTTTTCCTTATTCCTCAGCAACCTACTAATGTTATTGGCCTATGATATGAAGTTCAATTGTATTTACTGATAGATCTAGCATTAACATTGTGACTATTGACTGGTAGTGTGTGACTACAGACATGATCTTACTTTCTTTCTCTATTTTCTTGTTATTTATTATTATTATTATTTCCAATGTCTGCAGCAGGCACTTGATCCTGTTGATTATATTAAGGACTTCAGTGGCTTGATGACTGACGATTGGGGACCCAAGATGACCTAGATTTTATAACGTGTTCAATACTTAATTTAGGGCTGGCCTAAATGTAATTTCATAATATTATAACATATGCAATTTAGCAGACGCCTTTATCCAAAGCAATTTGCAATGCAGTGAATGTGTCTAAAAATGTGTCTTGTACGTTTTTTGACAGGGGCATCACTACCAGAGCCAACCAGGGATGAGCTCCGGGGGCTCCGAGCATGGGCAGTATGCAGCCAGTCAGGCAGCCCATGGCCCCTACGACCAGCTCACCCCAACACAGCAGGCCTCTCCCTTCGCCACCAGCCAGCCTGTCCCTGTCAGCTACACCAGCAGTTTGCAGCTCAGAGGTAACCGGTTTGGATTTTGAATGTAAACGTTATTTCAGAGACGTGCTGTCTATGTGAGATTTAAAACATATGTCTGGTAGCCTGGTCCCAGATCTGTTGTCGTGCCAACTCCTATGGTCATTTTTATGCCAAACATGTATGACAATGATCAAAGGAGATGGCAAGACATCACAAACAGATCTGGGAATAGGCTATCTATTGCTATTATGTTTCTCAAGGTGACTGTGTCTGTGTCTACTAATGTCTATGTTGTAGGCCTTACAGTTGTGATTGTGGCAAATGACATATAAGAAGGTTTATGCGTAATGGTGCTGGGACTTGGTGTACTGACTGTACTACTCACTATTCTCTAGCTCCTCCTGGCAGACAGGGACAGAGAGAGGGACAGGGACAGAAAGCGGGACAGGGACTAAGGAGGGCGGTATGGTGCCGGTGGGATTGTCTCTAGAAGGTAATCTTGCCAGGAGGTGAACTCTTCCTTCAAGTATTCCCACCCTTCACACCAATCAGAGCGAGAGAGAGGGTAGAGGGGCTACAAATGGGATCGCCTGGGCTACAGAGACCAGCACTCCCACAACCGCAGCAGTCGGAGGCGGAGCAGCAGCCACAACCGGGACAGCAGGGTATGGGGACCTCCTCTGTCTTCTTCCTACCCCTCCTCTTCCTCTAAAGACCAGCCCCCATACCCTCCCAATGACCCCTCTGTCTCCTCTCGCCTGGAGCCCTACTCAGTGTACCATGCCCAGCCCAATTGGGCTGGTTCTGGGGAGAGGGGCTCTGGGTCTGATAACAAGGACCCCCAATCCCACCACACTCATCTGCCTACCCCGTGGAGAGGGGTCTCACTGTCGTGGCACTAGCCTATAGGCTGCACAGACCAGTAACATAATTAAACTCAATATGCTATTACATTCTTTTGAAAGTACATTTTATTAGTTTTATAATATTTCTTAGGACCTGCCTAAACAAACCAATAATGGATTTATTTCTGATGGTGTGTATTCAATGGACTTATTCAAATAGACTGTCAAATTATTTTTAACAGCTACATACCGTAGATCCTATTATGTGTAAAGTGTATTATATTCCCTGATGTCTTGGAGAACCATGTGTATCTGAGGAAAAGGGAGAGACCAGGGGTAGACTAAGGATCTTGAGTTGGTGAGTAATATCATTAATCCCCAGCGAGATAGCAGAGAAGTTAATAATGACTGAAAAGGACATTTAGATAAAAGCAACTCTCCTGCCCTCTGCTACTGCTCTTGTTACTCCGTTTGATGGACGTGTGGAGACTGCAGCCGTGTGGTCATTGGGTTGTTGCCAGACTTGCTGCTACACTTGGGTTTGGTTGGAATAATAATAATAATCCAGGAATAAATAGATAACATACAACGAGTAATCCAGAGTGTCATCTACCAAAGCCATAAGGTAGACTACAGCACTTGTGTTAAGAAACCATCTAGCTAGCACACTGATTTTGGTATACTCGCAAAGTCTAGGACTCCTAGGTCTAGCTAAATGGTCTGTAACCTGATGTAATGTGTGCATTTATGTGAGAAGTCAGATTACTGAGGCCATGTTGTATGCATGTGCCCCCAGGAGACAGCAACCGACATTTATTCCAACGATCGTGACAACAGTACCAAAATAAATTATCTAATGATTCTGCCTCCTCGCATCATACCTTTCCAGAATTAATTGAGAAAATCTATTGTGTTTAACCATATTTGCCATTACACTTCATATTGACCAAACCAAATGGCTGTAGTCTATATAAAATAAAATCACATTTTATTTGTCACATGTGGCAAATACAACAAGTGTAGACCTCACAGTGAAATGATCACTGAGAAGCCGATAACCAACAATGCGGTTTTAAGAAAAATACAAAAAAAATGAAAGAGCAGCAGTAAAATAACAATAGCGAGGCTATATACAGGGGGTACTGGTACAGAGTCAATGTTTTTTTATTTTGTTTATTTTTTTCACCTTTATTTAACCAGGTAGGCAAGTTGAGAACAAGTTCTCATTTACAATTGCGACCTGGCCAAGATAAAGCAAAGCAGTTCGACAACATACAAAAACACAGAGTTACACATGGAGTAAAACAACATACAATCAATGATACAGTAGACAAAAATAAGACTATATACAATGTGAGCAAATGATGTGAGATAAGGAAGGTAAAGGCAAAAAAGGCCATGGTGGCAAAGTAAATAAAGTATAGCAAGTAAAACACTGGAATGTGCGGGGGGACCGGTTAGTCTAGGTAATTGAGGGAGTAAGTACATGTAGGTAGAGTTATTAAAGTGACTATGCATAGATAATAACAGAGTAGCAGTAGTGTGAAAGAGGTGGCGATGGGGGGGTGGGGGGTCAATGCAAATAGTCTGAGTAGCCATTTGATTAGATGTTCAGGAGTCTGTGGCTTGGGGGTAGAAGCTGTTTAGAACCCTCTTGGACCTAGACTTGGCACTCCGGTACCGTTTGCTGTGCGGTAGCAGAGATAACAGTCTATGACTATGGTGGTTGAAGTCTGACAATTTATAGGGCTTTCCTCTGACACTGCCAGGTATAGGGGTCCTGGATGGCAGGAAGCTTGATCCCAGTGATGTACTGGGCTGTACACACTACCCTCTGTAGTGCCTTGCGGTCGGAGGCCGAGCAGTTGCCATACCAGGAGGTGATGCAACGTGTCAGGATGCTCTCGATGGTGCAGCTGTAGAACCTTCTGAGGGTCTGAGTACCCATGCCAAATCTTTTCAGTCTCCTGAGGGGGAATAGGTTTTGTTATGCTCTCTTCATGACTGTCTTGGTGTGCTTGGACCATAGTTTGTTTGTTGGTGATGTGGACGCCAAGGAACTTGAAGCTCTCAACCTACTCCACTACAGCCCCGTCGATGAGAATGGGGGCATGCTCGGTCCTCCTTTTCCTGTAGTCCACAATCATCTCCTTTGTCTTGATCACGTTGAGGGAGAGGTTGTTGTCCTTGCGCCACACAGTCAGGTCTCTGACCTCCCTATAGACTGTCTCGTTGTTGTCGGTGATCAGGCCTACTACTGTTGTGTCATTGGCAAACTGAATGATGGTATTAGAGTCGTGCCTGGCCGTGCAGTCATGATTGAACAGGGAGTACAGGATGGGACTGAGCACACACCACTGAGGGGTCCCCGTGTTGAGGATCAGTGTGGCAGATGTGTTGTTACCTAGCCTTACCACCTGGGGGCGGCCCATCAGGAAGTCCAAGATCCAGTTGCAGAGGGAGGTGTTTAGTCCCAGGGTCCTTAGCTTAGTGATGAGCTTTGAGGGCACTATGGTGTTGAACGCTGAGCTGTAGTCAATGAATAGCATTCTCACATAGGTGTTCCTTTTGTCCAGGTGTGAAAGGGCAGTGTGGAGTGCAATAGAGATTGCATCATCTGTGGATCTGTTGGGGCGGTATGCAAATTGGAGTGGGTCTAGGGTTTCTAGGATAATGGTGTTGTGAGCCATGACCAGCCTTTCAAAGCACTTCATGGCTACAGACATTTGAAGCATGTTGGTATTATAGACTCAGATAGGGAGAGGTTGAAAATGTCATTGAAGACACTTGCCAGTTGGTCAGCGCATGCTCGGAGTACACGTCTTGGTAGTCCGTCTGGCCCCGCGGCCTTGTGAATGTTGACCTGTTTAAAGGTCTTACTCACATCGGCTGCGGAGAGTGTGATCATGCAGTCGTCCGGAACATCTGATGCTCTCATGCATGTTTCAGTGTTACTTGCCTCGAAGCGAGCATAGAAGTAATTTAGCTCGTCTGGTAGGCTAGTGTTACTGGGCAGCTCTCGGCTGGGCTTCCCTTTGTGGTCTGTAATAGTTTGCAAGTCCTGCCACATCCGACGAGTGTCAAAGCCAGTGTAGTACGATTCAATCTTAGTCCTGTATTGACGCTTTGCCTGTTGGATGGTTCATCTGAGGGCATAGCGGGATTTCTTATATGCTTCTGTGTTATATTCCCTCTCCTTGAAAGTGGCAGCTCTACCCTTTAGCTCAGTGTGGATGTTGCCTGTAATCAATGGCTTCTGGTTGGGGTATGTACGTACAGTCACTGTGGGGAAGACGTAATCGATGCACTTATTGATGAAGCCAGTGACTGATGTGGTGTACTCCTGCCACCGGAATAATCCCAGAACATATTCCAGTCTGTGCTAGCAAAACAGTCCTGTAGCTTATCATCTGCTTCATCTGACCACATTTTTATTGACCGAGTCACTGGTGCTTCCTGCTTTAATTTTTGCTTGTCAGCAGGAATTAAGAGGATAGAATTATGGTCAGATTTGCCAAATGGAGGGAGAGGGAGAGCTTTGTACACATCTCTGTGTGTGGAGTAAAGGTGGTGAAGAGTTTTTTTTTTTCTCTGGTTGCACATTTAACATACTGGTAGAAATTTGGTAAAACGGATATAAGTTTCCCTGCATTAAAGTCCCCGGCCACTAGGAGCGCTGCTTCTGAATGAGCATTTTCCTGTTTGCTTATGGCCGTATACAGCTTATTGAATACGATCTTAGTGCCAGCATCAGTTTCTGGTGGTAAATATACAACTATGAAGAATATTGATGAACTCTCCAGGTAGATAGTTTGGTAACACTTATGAGATTTTGTTGTATTTATTTAACCTTCATTTAACTAGGCAAGTCAGTTAAGAACAAATTATTTTTTACAATGACGGCCTACCAAAAGGCAAAAGACCTCCTGCGGGGACGTGGGCTGGGATAAAAAATAAATAACATAAATATAGGACAAAACACACATCACAAGAGAAACAACACTACGTAAAGAGAGACCTAAGACAACATAGCAAGGCAGCAACACATTATAACACAGCATGGTAGCAACACAACATGAAAACAACATGGGAGCAATACAACATGGTAGCAGCACATAACATGGTACAAACATTATTGGGCCCAGACAACAGCACAAAGGGCAAGAAGTTAGAGACAACAATACATCACGCAAAGCAGCCACAACTGTCAGTAAGTGTGTCCATGACTGAGTCTGAATGAAGGGATTGAGATTAAACTGTCCAGCTTGAGTGTTTGTTGCAGCTCGTTCCAGTCGCTAGCTGCAGCGAACTGAAAAAACGAGCGACCCAAGGATATGTGTGCTTTGGGGACATTTAACAGAATATGACTGGCAGAATTGGCGTTTTATGTGGAGGATGAGGGCTGCAGTAGATATCTCAGATAAGGGGCAGTGAGGCCTAAGAGGCTTTTATAAATAAACATCAAGATACTCTACCTCAGGCGAGCAAAACCCCAAGACTTCCTTAGATATCGTGGACCAGTTGTTGTTTACAAATATACATAGACCGCCACCCCTTGTCTTACCAGAAGCGACTGTTCTATCTTGCCGATGCAGTGTATAACCCGCCAGCTGTATGTTATTCATGTCATCGTTCAGCCATGACTTGGTGAAACAAAAGTTATTACAGTTTAATGTCCCGTTGGTAGGATATAAGTGCTTGTAGTTTGTCCACTTTATATTCCAGCAATTGTACGTTGGCCAATAGTACCGATGGCAAAGGCAGATTAGCCACTCATCGCCGGATCCTCACAAGGCTCCCCGATCATCTTCCTCGAAACCTCCGTCTCTTTCTCCTGCAAATGACGGGGATGAGGGCCCGTTCGGGTGTCTGAAGTAAATCCCTCTCGTCAGACTCATTAAAGAAAAATTCTTCATCCAGTTCAAGGTGAGTAATCGCTGTTCTGATGTTTTCAGTCATAAGAGACGGTAGCAGCAACATTATGTACAAAATAAGTTAAACAATGCGAGAGAAAAAATATATATATCATGGTTAGTTTAAACCTCTTAAGGATCCGCCCCTCTTTTCAATTTTCACCTAAAATGACATACCCAAATCTAACTGCCTGTAACTCAGGCCCTGAAGCAAGGATATGCATATTCTTGGTACCATTTGAAAGGAAACACTTTTAGACTGATCCAATGAACCATTGCATTTCTGTTCAAAATGTTCTATTAAGACTGCCGAAATGTGCCTAATTTGTTTATTAATAACTTTTCATGTTCAAAATTGTGCACTCTCCTCAAACAATAGCATGGTATTCTTTCACTGTAATAGCCATTGTAAATTGAATAGTGGTAGAGTCTGGCCACTCTACCATAAAGGCCTGATTGGTGGAGTGCTGCAGAGATGGTTGTCCTTTTGGAAGGTTCTCCCATCTCCACAGAGTAACTTCTGGAGCTCTGTCAGAGTGACCATCTGGTTCTTGGTCACCTCACAGACCAAGACCCTTCTCCCCCAATTGCTCAGTTTGGCTGGATGGCCAGCTCTAGGAAGAGTCTTGGTGGTTCCAAACTTCTTCCATTTAAGAATGATGGAGGCCGCTTTGTTTTTGGGGACCTTCAATGCTGAAGAAATGTTTTTGTACCCTTCTCCCAGATCTGTGCCTTGACACAATCCTGTCTCGGCAACTCACAACTCATGGCTTGGTTTTTACTCTGACATGCATTAACTGTGGCACCTAATATAGACAGGTGTGTGCTTCTCCAAATCATGTCCAATCAATTGAATTTACCACAGGTGGTCTCCCATCAAGTTGTGGATATATTTCAAGGACGATCAATGGAAACAGGATGCAACTGAGCTTAATTTCGAGTCTTATAGCGAAGGGTCTGAATATTTACAGTACCAGTCAAAAGTTTGGACACACAACAAGGGTTTTTCTTTATTTTTACTATTTCTACATTGTAGAATAATCGTGAAGACATCTAAACTATGAAATAATACATGGAATCATGTAGTAACCCAAAAAAGTGTTAAACAAATCAAAATATATTTTATATTTGAGTTTCTTTAAAGTAGCCACTCTTTGCCTTGATGACAGCTTTGCACACTCTTGTATTGTCACAGTTTTGTGTTAATTTTGTTTTTAATTTTCTCTCACTAAATATTCTTTAAGCGCAAATGTCCTCCAGATATTGCATTGGAAGTCATTTATACCAAGTGTCACCATGAGGGGGAGATTGACATTTGGGATCTCTGATTGGTGATGTACTTTGACCTTGGCGCTACTTCCTTATTCTGAGCGAAGCTGTCTACCAACCAGACACCTTATTTCCAGTCTCATCATTTCTCTTGTTTTACCAGTCGGAATTATGTAATAACATATTCACTTTATCGTAACGTGTAAATAAATACACTACTAATGGTCAGTTAGTGGGTTTTACTATTTGATGGTTTTGTGAGGTTGTAAGAGTTTTGTGCTGTGCGGCTTAGCTAGAGAATTTGGGGGAATTCACTGACTTTTTGGTTGCAGTTTTGTATGTATTTTGTAGCTCCTGTCACTTTTATTTCATATCTATATGGCTCATTTTCATCATGTATATACATATGTCATAGTTTTTGGCATTGTCAGCTTCGCTCAGAATTTATTGAAAAAATAATTTCATACAAAAAATAACCCCTCACATATACTGTACATCCTCCATCACAAACAGATGTGGAAATACATTTGTACCTAAATCCTATCTAACACATTCACACACCATTACCCAGTGCAAACCATTGACGCAAACATGCAGGTCACAAACAAGGTCACTGAGCAGTAAGACCATTCTACTGCCAATGTTTGTCTATGAAGATTGCATGGCTGCGTGCTCAATTTTCTGCACCTGTCAGCAACGGGTGTGGCTGAAATAGCTGAATCCACTAATTTGAAGGTTGTCCACATACACTATATATACAAAAGTACGTCTACATCCCAAATGGCACCCTATTACCTACATAGAGCACTGCTTTTGACTATATGGGCACATGTCAAAAGTAGTGCACTATATAGTGAGTAGGTTGCCATTTGAGGTATACAGTGGTTCCTCTTTTAAAAGTTGCGAGCTTACACCGCGGGACTTAGAGGTACCCAGCATCACAGTTTCATTGCTCCAGACCACCACAAGGGGGAGATATGCATAATGAGTGCTCTTTGGGTCCTAAGGTTTTTATATGACCAATCATATCGAGTGGTTCCAATGATGAATTTGACGCGAGGCACCCGTCCCTGGTGACTTTCTTCAGCAAAGATGGCTGACAAAACATTACGGGGGAAGCAAATGTAAGTAGTTATAACGTCATAACGAGTCAAGAAAAAAATATACAATTGAGAGGAACATGTTAGTTAACCTGTTTGGGATGGGGCAGTATTTTCACGGCCGGATGAAAAAAATGTACCCGATTTAAACTGGTTACTACTCTTGCCCAGAAATGAGAATATGCATATTATTAGTAGATTTGGATAGAAAACACAGACGTTTCTAAAACTGTTTGAATGGTGTCTGTGAGTACAACAGAACTCATATGGCAGGCAAAAACCTGAGAAGATTCCACGCAGGAAGTGGCCTGTCTGCGAATTTGTAGTTCTTTCTAGTCCCTTTCGAAACTACAGTATCTGTGCTGTTACGTAGCACTTTTAAGGCTTCCATTCGCTCTCTAAAGCCTTCAGAAAGCGGATTGAGGCGTCTCCTGTCTCTGGGCAGAGTATGGTAGCTCAGTTTGTCAGTGGTCTGCCTGGTGACTAAGAGATTGAATATGCGCGGTCCCGCGACCATGCTGTTTTTTCTTTTCCTCTTTGAATGAATACACTATTGTCCGGTTGGAATATTATCGTTATTTTACAAGAAAAATACCATAAAAATTGATTTTAAACAGCGTTTGACATGCTTCTAAGTACGGTAAAGGAACATTTAGATTTTTTTTGTCTCGAAATGCGCTCGCGTGTTACCCTTTGGATAGTGACCTGAACGCACGAACAAAACAGAGGTATTTGGACATAACTATGGATTATTTGGAACAAAAACAATATTTCTTCTGGAAGTAGCAGTCCTGGGAGTGCATTCTGATGAAGATCAGCAAAGGTAATACAATTTTTCTAATAGTAATTCTGAGTTTAGTGAGCCCCGAACTTGGCGGGTGTCAAAATAGCTAGCCGTGATGGCTGAGCTATGTACTCAGAATATTGCAAAATGTGCTTTCGCCGAAAAGCTATTTTAAAATCTGACATAGCGATTGCATAAAGGAGTTCTGTATCTATAATTCTTAAAATAATTGTTATGTATTTTGTCAACGTTTAAGATGAGTAATTTAGTAAATTCACCGGAAGTTTTGGGTGGGAATGCATGTACTGAACATCACATGCCAATGTAAAAAGCTGTTTTTGGATATAAATATGAACTTGATTGAACAAAACATACATGTATTGTATAACATAATGTCCTAGGAGTGTCATCTGATGAAGATCAAAGGTTAGTGCGATCCCATTGGCTGTTGGCTAGGGGTTCCGCTAGCGGAACGCCTAGATGTAAGAGGTTTTAATGTAGAGACAAACGATTGTGCACATTTTTTGTCATAAAGTTAATTTACAAAAATCGCTGTTTAGCAAGTTTTTTTCAGCCATCTCCAATACCAGGTGTATCGAACTCCATTATTTGAAAGATGCTGTGTCTGCATGTATGTATTACAATTATACAATTCAACAGTGTTTACCACTCCTGCTCCTGGGACATCAATGATTACACATTGTAACTATGCAGTAGACCAGAAACATGATTTAACTTCCAACAAATCATTTGTATCTATCTTTCCACATCTACCTACACACGGTTAATGTTCTGAAGTAAAAATAGGATTTTTTTTGTTAGGCCTACTTACAATTGCAACTGGTCAAAAATGTAGCATCCTACATAAAATAATAATTTTAAGAAAAAAGGTCTACATGTTCGAACTAAAACAATGTAACTAATAATTAAAAGCACACATTTGTAAATTCCAAACTCTAAAAGTAATTGGAAAGGTAGATACAAATGGTGTGGCATTGTGGTTACAATAAAGAATGTAGCCCATCATGCAAATGTTTACTATTAGCAAGACAATAGACTTTTTATAGCCAGGCTACTGTAGTGAAAATCCCTCAACTTGCAGTGATGCTTAACTACTCTAAAATGTTACATTTCTAACTCAAAACAGCATTTCTTCATCAACATCTTTATGCTTTTGTTAATCTTCTTGATCTTCTTCCTTTTTTCTGTAGCAATTTTGAGCAAATTGCTCAAGGGCCACTGTTGATTGATCTGTGAAGATGACGTTATTGAATGTTTCGCCAGCTTTGATCCATGCCTGGGCCTGCAGGATGTAAAGTTCTTTGTTTGTCTGACGAATCATTGGAATCATTGACTCAATCACGCATTGAAAAGGGCGAGGAAAGAGATGGGGTCACAATCCATGCCAGACACACCTGTGAGCTCTGGAACTCCACCTCTGACAGGCAGAGTCAACATGCTAAATAATCAAGTTAGGTTTCTCCAGAAATAAATAATTCAAAATAACAAACTGGCTTTATTTACATATTACTGAGAATGTCTCACCCCATGTTCAAGATTTGCCTTTTTCCTTGCTCGCTCTAGATTAAATGAAAACAAAGTCTCCAAAATATTGTTACTTTTTAAACAAAGCAATAACGATCAATTAATTAAATTAGAAATATATAAAAGCCCGTTTGGATATCTGAGAATATCTACCAGAAAATATAGATATGTTCAAAGATTTGGATATTTTTTTATAACCCAACCCTGATCTGTACTTCTGTTTGGAGAGCTCCTTGATCTTCATGGTGCTGCTTGCTTGGTGGTGCCCCTTGAATTAAATTAGAAATATATAAAAGCCCGTTTGGATATCTGAGAATATCTACCAGAAAATACCCCTTAGATATTAATAGAATCCTCCAATCCCCTAAATGTAATTACTGGCAGAGATTCACATCATTAAAAAAAATATTTGTAGATACCTGTTAAAAATGGTGTAGGTCTTATTTATTTAAGGAGCATATTGAAGTTAGAAGCAAAAGCCTACAACTATTTTAGCACCGTTTCGCACTGCTCTGAGACAAGCATAGGGACACTGAGACAAGCCTACTCCTTCCTCCCCATCGGGGATTTTAACCCCGGCCTCCCGTCCACAAGATACAGGGATTCTTTAGCTAAATAGCCCATTACTGTACTGCCAACCATCACGTTGTACAGCGCCATATTTTCCGATGAATCCTAACAAAAACCCAGAGGGTTTTTCATGGAATAGAAACCCCATAATATGAATCAAATTAATTACAGTGGCTTGCGAAAGTATTCACCCCCTTGGCATTTTTCCTATTTTGTTGCCTTACAACCTGGAATTAAAAATAATTTTTTAAGATGCTAAATATTTATTGTGAAACAAACAAAAAAACAGAACTTGAGCATGCATAATTATTCATCCCCACAAAAGCAATACTTTGTAGAGCCACCCTTTGCAGCAATTACAGCTGCAAGTCTCTTGGGGTATGTCTCTATAAGCTTGGCACATTTAGCCACTGGCATTTTTGCCCAATCTTCAAGGCAAAACTGCTCCAGCTCCTCCTAGTTGGATGGGTTCTGCTGGTGTACAGCAATCTTTAAGTCATACCACAGATTCTCAATTGGTTTGAGGTCTGGGCTTTGACTAGGACATTCCAAGACATTTAAATGTTTCCCCTTAAACCAATCGAGTGTTGCTTTAGCAGTATGCTTAGGGTCATTGTCCTGCTGGAAGGTAAACCTCCATCCCAGTCTGAAATCTCTGAATTTCCCTGTATTTAGTGCCATCCATCATTCCTTCAATTCTGACTAGTTTCCCAGTCCCTGCCGATGAAAACCATCCCCACAGCATGATGCTGCCACCACGCTTCACTGTGATGGTGTTCTCGGGGTGATGAGAGGTGTTGGGTTTCCGCCAGACATGGCATTTTCTTTGATGTCCAAAAAGCTCAATTTGTCTCATCTGACCAGAGTACCCTCTTCCATGTGTTTGGGGAGTCTCCCACATGCCTTTTGGCTAACACCAAACGTGTTTGCTTATTTTTTCTTTAAGCAACGGCTTTTCTGGCCAGTCATCCTTAAAGCCCAGCTCTGTGGAGTGTACGGCTTAAAGTGGTCCTGTGGAGCTTTGCAGGTCCCTCAGGGTTATCTTTGCTCTCTTTGTTGCCTCTCTGATTTATGCCCTCCTTGCCTGGTCTGTAAGTTTTGGTGGGATGCCCTCTCTTGGCAGGTTTGTTATAGTGCCATATTCTTTCCATTTTTTTATAATGGATTTAATGGTGCTCTGTGGGATGTTCAAAGATTTGGATATTTTTTTATAACCCAACCCTGATCTGTACTTCTGTTTGGAGAGCTCCTTGATCTTCATGGTGCTGCTTGCTTGGTGGTGCCCCTTGATCAGTGATGTTGCAGACTCTGGGTCCTCTCAGAACAGGTGTATATATACACTGCAATCATGTGACAGATCACGTGACACTTAGATTGCACACAAGTGGACTTTATTTAACTAATTATTTGACTTCAGATGGTATTTGGTTGCACCAGATCTTATTTAGGGGCTTCATAGCAAAGGGGTGAATACATATGCACGCACCACTTTCCAGGTTATTTTTTTTATTTCACTTCACCAATTTAGAATATTTGGTGTATGTCCATTACATGAAATCATAATAAAAATCTACTAAGCAAGTACCAGTCAAAAGTTTGGGCACACCTTGAAAGATTAGTGGAATCTGTGTGGGTAGCTGGACAGGTAGGATGACTGACAGTGAGGGTGAACAGGTGGTTACGGGTCAGGTGACAGAGGAATGGATGAGACTGAGGCAGGAATTCCTTTAACCATGGTGTTATATTTACTGAGTAGTCTGTGCTGCATAACAAAGGAATCAGAATAACATGTAGCCAATCAAATCCATCAAAGATCTAATCATAACAATCATTCATTATTAACATTTAGGGAATTCAACAATCCAGTTCATTAATAAATCAATAGGAATCATCGGTGAATAATTTAGGCTCGTAACTATTTATCATAAATCGTGAAAGAATAATACAAACAGTGATCGGTTATTCAATCTATAATCGCCATTAGTTGGATATCAGAGTCGATCAGTTCAACAAACAATGACTGTCTTATTTCACCCTTTCAAGTGTCTTCATGTGTACATGTAGTTTCATTACATATTAACCATACCAATTGCATAATTGGCCTATTATGATCCGTAGGGCCGGGATCATTGACCATTGGCGTTACACAAAATGTTTGAAGCGTGTGATCCAAGCCGCGTTCCGCGATAATAACTCTAAACAACAACTGATGGCCCACTCTCCCGATCGCAACAGATAGTTCAAATGAAAGGTAACAGATTCGGCGGATTTAAGTGGATTCATGGACACACAGAACTTCTGGATTAGACAGAGTGAAGGAAGAGAAAGCAGCGCAATAGGCGATGGTGATTTCCTCCTTTTACTGAGTGGAGATCTGTCGGACATTTCCACTTGACCTAATTAAAGCGCCCCTGGCCCAGCTGAGTAAGTGGCAATGAATTAAAGGATTATTCCACCAACTCCATGGGCATTTCCTACTCATTCCAGGATTTTTCTATATTTTTACTATTTTCTACATTGTAGAATAATAGTGAAGACATCACAACTATGAAATAACACATATGGAATCAGTTAACCTGTTAGGGCTAGGGGGCAGTATTTGCACGGCTGGATAAAAAAATGTACCCGAATTAATCTGGTTACTAATCCTACCCAGTAACTAGAATATGCATATACTTATTATATATGGATAGAAAACACCCTAAAGTTACCTAAAACTGTTTGAATGGTGTTTGTGAGTATAACAGAAATCATTTGGCAGGCAAAACCCTGAGACATTTTCTGACAGGAAGTGGATACCTGATGTGTTGTATTGCCTTTAAACCTATCCCATTGAAAAACACAGGGGCTGAGGAATATTTTGGCACTTCCTATTGCTTCCACTAGATGTCACCAGCCTTTACAAAGTGTTTTGAGTCTTCTGGAGGGAGATCTGACCGAACAAGAGCCATGGAATGATGATGTCCCATTAGACACCTGGCGCACGAGTTCATGTTGGGTACCCTCGTTCCAATACGTTATAAAAGAGTATGCATTCGTCCACCTTGAATATTATTCATGTTCTGGTTAAAAAAGGCCCTAATGATTTATGCTATACAACGTTTGACATGTTTGAACGAACGTAAATATATTTTTTCCCCTCGTTCATGACGAGAAGTCCGGCTGGCTTAGATCATGTGCTAACAAGACGGAGATTTTTGGACATAAATGATGAGCTTTTTTGAACAAAACTACATTCGTTATGGACCTGTGATACCTGGAAGTGACATCTGATGAAGAGAATCAAAGGTAATGGATTATTTACATAGTATTTTCGATTTTAGATCTCCCCAACATGACGTCTAGTCTGTATCGCAACGCGTATTTTTCTGGGCGCAGTGCTCAGATTATTGCAAAGTGTGATTTCCCAGTAAGGTTATTTTTAAATCTGGCAAGTTGATTGCGTTCTATAATTCTTTAAATGACAATATAATATTTTACCAATGTTTTCTAATTTTAATTATTTAATTTGTGGTGCTGACTTGACTGCCGGTTATTGGAGGGAAACGATTTCCTCAACATCAATGCCATAGTAAAACGCTGTTTTTGGATATAAATATGAACTTGATAGAACTAAAAATGCATGCATTGTCTAACATAATGTCCTAGGAGTGTCATCTGATGGAGATTGTAAAAGGTTAGTGCATCATTTTAGCTGGTTTTATGGTTTTGGTGACCCTGTCTTTGAATTGACAAAACATTACACACAACTCTTGTAAATGTACTGTCCTAACATACTCTAAATTTATGCTTTCGCCGTAAAACCTTTTTGAAATCGTAAAACGTGGTTAGATTAAGGAGATGTTTATCTTTCAAAGGGTGTAAAATAGTTGTATGTTTGAAAAATTGGAATTTTGACATTTATTTGGATTCAAATTTGCCGCTCTTGAAATGCACCTGCTGTTGATGGAGTGCACCACGGGTGGGACGCTTGCGTCCCACCTAGCCCATAGAGGTTAAGAACAAATTCTTATTTACAAGGACAGCCTACTCCTTCCTTCTTGTCAGGGGATTGAACCCCGGCTTCCCGTCTACACGACACAGGGATTCTTTAGCTAAATATCCCAGTACTGTACTGCCAACCGTCACGTTGTACAGCGCCATATTTTCCGATCCATTTTAACAGAAACCCAGAGGGTTTTTCGTTTTTCATGGAATAGAAACACCATAATATGAATCTAATTAATTAATTAAGTACCAGTCAAAAGTTTGGACACACCTACTCATTCTAGGATTTTTCTAGATTTTTACTATTTTCTACATTGTAGAATAATAGTGAAGAAATCACATCAGTAGCAGGTGTAGCCCATCATGCAAATGTTTCCTATTAGCAGGACAATAGACATTTTATAACCCGGCTACTGTTGTGAAAATTCCTAATTTTGAAATGTATTTGATTCTAAAGTCCTCTAAAGTGTTACATTACTCAAAACAGCAGTACAGTATTTCTTCATCAACATCTTTATGCTTTCATTAATAAAATACATTCATGAGAAAAAAGACATTCAAATGCGGATGTTTTTAGTTGCACTTCTACCCAGCTCCACGACCACATGTAAAACCTTACAGAGTGTCACGTCCTGACCATAGTAAGATGTTATTTTCTATGGTAGAGTAGGTCAGGGCGTGACAGGGGGTGTTTTGTGTTTTCTATGTTTTCTATTTCTATGTTCTTAGGTTCTAGTTTTTATATTCCTATGTTGGCTTGTTTGTGATGATCTCCAATTGGAGGCAGCTGGTCCTTGTTGTCTCTAATTGGAGATCATATTTAAGTAGGGGTTTTTCTTCCTGGGTTTTGTGGGTGATTATCTTTGTATAGTGTTTGTTCTCATCTGTGTCACAGTTTGTTGTTGTCTAGTCAGTTATTTTGATGTATTGCATGAGTTGCACAGAGTAAAGAAAATGTAGAACTACACGCACGCTGCACTTTGGTCCGCTACTCCTTTCGACAGCCGTGACACAGAGACGATTTATTTGTTGTATCGTCAATTTCTCTTGCCAAAACATCTTGATGGCCTTGACCAGTACATATTTACCTGTCGGCTTGGCAGAGTTACGGATGAATGTTTTCAGTTGATGCCAAACAACTTTGATCGGATTTAAATCAGGAGACCAACAGTGCCTTGCGAAAGTATTCGGCCCCCTTGAACTTTTCGACCTTTTGCCACATTTCAGGCTTCAAACATAAAGATATAAAACTGTAATTTTTTGTGAAGAATCAACAACAAGTGGGACACAATCTTGAAGTGGAACGAAATTTATTGGATATTTCAAACTTTTTTAACAAATAAAAAACGTGCAAAATTATTCAGCCCCTTTACTTTCAGTGCAGCAAACTCTCTCCAGAAGTTCAGTGAGGATCTCTGAATGATCCAATGTTGACCTAAATGACTAATGATGATAAATAGAATCCACCTGTGTGTAATCAAGTCTCCGTATAAATGCACCTGCTCTGTGATAGTCTCAGAGGTCCGTTTAAAGCGCAGAGAGCATCATGAAGAACAAGGAACACACCAGGCAGGTCCGAGATACTGTTGTGGAGAAGTTTAAAGCCGGATTTGGATACAAAAAGATTTCCCAGGCTTTAAACATCCCAAGGAGCACTGTGCAAGCGATAATATTGAAATGGAAGGAGTATCAGACCACTGCAAATCTACGAAGACCCGGCCGTCCCTCTAAACTTTCAGCTCATACAAGGAGAAGACTGATCAGAGATGCAGCCAAGAGGCCCATGATCACTCTGGATGAACTGCAGAGATCTACAGCTGAGGTGGGAGACTCTGTCCATAGGACAACAATCAGTCGTATACTGCACAAATCTGGCCTTTATAGAAGAGTGGCAAGAAGAAAGCCATTTCTTAACCTCTCTAGGGTAGGTGGCACCAAATCGTCCCACCTACGCAACAGCCAGTCTAATCCCGTGGCGCGATATTCAAATACCTTAAAAATGCTATTACTTCAATTTCTCAAACATATAACTATTTTACACCATTTTAAAGACAGGACTCTCCTTTATCTAACCACACTGTCCGATTTCAAAAAGGCTTTACAACGAAAGCAAAACATTAGATTATGTCAGCAGAGTACCCAGCCAGAAATAATCAGACACCCATTTTTCAAGCTAGCATATAATGTCACATAAACCCAAACCACAGCTAAATGCAGCACTAACCTTTGATGATCTTCATCAGATGACAACCCTAGGACATTATGTTATACAATACATGCATGTTTTGTTCAATCAAGTTCATATTTATATCAAAAAACAGCTTTTTACATTAGCATGTGACGTTCAGAACTAGCATACCCCCCGCAAACTTCCGGGGAATTTACTAACAATTTACTAAATTACTCACGATAAACGTTCACAAAAAGCATAACAATTATTTTAAGAATTATAGATACAGAACTCCTCTATGCACTCGATATGTCCGATTTTAAAATAGCTTTTTGGTGAAAGCACATTTTGCAATATTCTAAGTACATAGCCCAGCCATCACGGGCTAGCTATTTAGACACCCAGCAAGTTTAGCCTTCACCAAAATCAGATTTACTATAACAAAAATGTTATTACCTTTGCTGTTCTTCGTCAGAATGCACTCCTAGGACTTCTACTTCAATAACAAATGTTGGTTTGGTCCCAAATAATCCATCGTTATATCCAAACAGCGGCGTTTTGTTCGTGCGTTCTAGACACTATCCGAAATGGTAAATCAGGGTTACGAGCATGGTGCATTTCGTGACAAAAAATTCTAAATATTCCATTACCGTACTTCGAAGCATGTCAACCGCTGTTTAAAATCAATTTTTATGCCATTTATCTCGTAAAAAAGCGATAATATTCCGACCGGGAATCTGCGTTTTGGTAAATAGAGGAAAAAAAAGAAAGACGGGGGCGACCAGTGCACGCGCCTAAGCCCACAGTCCCCTGATCGGCCACTTGAGAAAGGCGATAATGTGTTTCAGCCTGGGGCTGGAATGACGACATTCAGCTTTTTCCCGGGCTCTGAGAGCCTATGGGAGCCATGGGAAGTGTCACGTTACCGCAGAGATCCTTTGTTTTGGAAAGAGATGTCAAAGAAAGCCAATAAATGGTCAGACAGGCCACTTCCTGTAAAGGAATCTCTCAGGTTTTTGTCTGCCATATGAGTTCTGTTATACTCACAGACACCATTCAAACAGTTTTAGAAACTTTAGGGTGTTTTCTATCCATATCTAATAAGTATATGCATATTCTAGTTACTGGGTAGGAGTAGTAACCAGATTAAATCGGGTACGTTTTTTATCCGGCGGTGTAAATACTGCCCCCTAGCCCTAAGAGGTTAAAGATATCCATAAAAAGTGTCATTTAAAGTTTGCCACTAGCCATCTGGGAGACACACCAAACATGTGGAAGAAGGTGCTCTGGTCAGATGAAACCAAAATCGAACTTTTTGGCAACAATACAAAACATTATGTTTGGCGTAAAAGCAACACAGCTCATCACCCTGAACACACCATCCCCACTGTCAAACATCATGGTTTGGGCCTGCTTTTCTTCAGCAGGGGCAGGGAAGATGGCAGGGGCAGGGAAGATGGTTAAAATTGATGGGAAGATGGATGGAGCCAAATACAGGACCATTCTGGAAGAACCTGATGGAGTCTGCAAAAGACCTGAGACTGGGACGGAGATGTGTCTTCCAACAAGACAATGATCCAAAACATAAAGCAAAATCTACAATGGAATGGTTCACAAATAAACATATCCAGGTGTTAGAATGGCCAAGTCAAAGTCCAGACCTGAATCCAATCGAGAATCTGTGGAAAGAACTGAAAACTGCTATTCACAAACGCTCTCCATCCAACCTCACTGAGCTCGAGCTGTTTTGCAACTAGGAATGGGAAAAAATTTCAGTCTCTCGATGTGCAAAACTGATAGAGACATACCCCAAGCGACATACAGCTGTAATCGCAGCAAAAGGTGGCGCTACAAAGTATTAACCTCTCTAGGCTAGGCTGGACGAATTCGTCCCACCTACGTAACAGCCACTGCTATCCTGTGGCGCGATTTTCAAAACCTTAAAAATCCTATTACTTCAATTTCTCAAACATATGACTATTTTACAGCCATTTAAAGACAAGACTCTCGTTAATCTAACCACACTGTCCGATTTCAAAAAGGCTTTACAACGAAAGCAAAACATTACATTATGTCAGCAGAGTACCAAGCCAGAAATAATCAGACACCCATTTTTCAAGCCAGCATATAATGTCACCAAAACCCAGAAGACAGCTAAATGCAGCACTCACCTTTGATGATCTTAATCAGATGACAACCCTAGGACATTATGTTATACAATACATGCATGTTTTGTTCAATCAAGTTCATATTTATATCAAAAACCAGCTTTTTACATTAGCATGTGACGTTCAGAACTAGCATACCCCCCGCAAACTTCCGGGGAATTCGCTAACATTTTACTAAATTACTCACGATAAACGTTCACAAAAAGCATAACAATTATTTTAAGAATTATAGATACAGACCTCCTCTATGCACTCGATATGTCCGATTTTAAAATAGCTTTATGGTGAAAGCACATTTTGCAATATTCTAAGTACATAGCCCAGGCATCACGGGCTCGCTATTTAGACACCCGGCAAGTTTAGCACTCACCATAATCATATTTACTATTATAAAAGTTTCATTACCTTTTGTTGTCTTCGTCAGAATACACACCCAGGACTGCTACTTCAATAACAAATGTTGGTTTGGTCCAAAATAATCCATCGTTATATCCGAATAGCGGCGTTTTGTTTGTGCGTTCCAGACACTATCCGAAATAGTAAAGAAGTGTCACACGCATGGCGCAATTCGTGACAATAAAATTCTAAGTATTCCATAACCGTACTTCGAAGCATGTCAACCGCTGTTTAAAATCAATTTTTACGACATTTTTCTCGTAGAAAAGCGATAATATTCCGACAGGGAATCTCCTTTTCGGCAAACAGAGGAAAAAATCCCAAAGGCGGGGGCGGTCGGGGTCACGCGCATAAGCCAGTGTCTCTTGATCGGCCACTTGAGAAAGGCGATAATGTGTTTCAGCCTGGGGCTGGAATGACGACATTCTGTTTTTTCCCGGGCTCTGAGAGCCTATGGAAGACGTGGGAAGTGTCACGTTAGAGCAGAGATCCTTAGTAAATGATAGAGATGGAAAAGAAGTTCAACAAATGGTCAGACAGGCCACTTCCTGTAAAGGAATCTCTCAGGTTTTGACCTGCCATTTGAGTTCTGTTATACTCACAGACACCATTCAAACAGTTTTAGAAAATGTAGGGTGTTTTCTATCCATATGTAATAAGTATATGCATATTCTAGTTACTGGGTAGGAGTGGTAACCAGATTAAATCGGGTATGTTTTTTATCCAGCCGTGTCAATGCTGCCCCCTAGCCCTAAGGGGGCTGAATAATTTTGCACGGCCAATTCTTCAGTTTTTTATTTGTTAAAAAGGTTTGAAATATCCAATACATTTTGTTCCACTTCATAATTGTGTCCCACTTGTTGTTGATTCTTCACAAAAAATTACAGTTTTATATCTTTATGTTTGAAGCCTGAAATGTGGCAAAAGGTCGAAAAGTTCAAGGTGGCCGAATACTTTCGCAAGGCACTGTATATGTAGAGATTTTTATATATGCTGTAGGACTACCGAAGGTGTTGTAGGTCTTTTATTTATTTATTTTTACTTAACCTATATTTTACTACATACCTTTTGCTTTGTAAACAGCCAAACTTTGCATCAAAATAAAGTATGGGCCTTAGTGTAACCTTTATTTAACTAGGCAAGTCAGTTTAAGAACAAATTCTTATTTACAAGGACAGCCTGCTCCTTCCTCGTGCCCTGTGGGGATTCTTTAGCTAAATAACCCAGTACTGTACTGCCGACCATCACGTTGTACAGCGCCATATTTTCCATTCCATTCTAATGGAAACCCAGAGGGTTATTCATTTTTCTTGGAATAGAAAATCAGAATATGAATCGAATTAATTAAGCAAGTACGTTTCAAAAGTTTGGACACACCTACTCCAGGATTTTTCTTTATTTTTACTATTTTCTACATTGTAGAATAATAGTGAATATCCCAACCTCTCTGGATCCATAACAAATTACTATGGGAATACATATCAGTGATTTACATAAATATTGGAACAAAGTTGCCTAATGAAGGCAAACAATTTAGAATCCTCCAATCCGGTAGCTTACTCCCAACCATCACGTTGTACAGCTCCATATTTTCCATTCCATCCTAATGGAAACCCTGAGGGTTTTGTTTTTCTCTGAAAAGAAACTATTAATTAAGCCACATTTCTTAAAATCAATCCCATATACTATGTTATTACAAAAAAAGGGTTTTAAATTCGCTGGTAATGCCAATACGGAATACTATCAAATGCTTCTCAAAGATGCCCTCTGGTGGTAAAACTAGCAATAACTTGCAGTAACAGAAGAAATGGCTTACAATTAAATGACATGCCACAGAATGCTGCGGCAGTACGCAAGGTGTGCCGCAGTATGACGCAACTTTTAACCTCTATGGGCTAGGTGGGACGCAAGCGTCCCACCCGTGGTGCACTCCATCAACAGCAGGTGCATTTCAAGAGCGGCAAATTTGAATCCAAATAAATGTCAAAATTCCAATTTTTCAAACATACAACTATTTTACACCCTTTGAAAGATAAACATCTCCTTAATCTAACCACGTTTTACGATTTCAAAAAGGTTTTACGGCGAAAGCATAAATTTAGAGTATGTTAGGACAGTACATTTACAAGAGTTGTGTGTAATGTTTTGTCAATTCAAAGACAGGGTCACCAAAACCATAAAACCAGCTAAAATGATGCACTAACCTTTTACAATCTCCATCAGATGACACTCCTAGGACATTATGTTAGACAATGCATGCATTTTTAGTTCTATCAAGTTCATATTTATATCCAAAAACAGCGTTTTACTATGGCATTGATGTTGAGGAAATCGTTTCCCTCCAATAACCGGCAGTCAAGTCAGCGTCACAAATTAAATAATTAAAATTAGAAAACATTGGTAAAATATTATATTGTCATTTAAAGAATTATAGATTTACATCTCTTGAACGCAATCAACTTGCCAGATTTAAAAATAACCTTACTGGGAAATCACACTTTGCAATAATCTGAGCACTGCGCCCAGAAAAATACGCGTTGCGATACAGACTAGACGTCATGTTGGGGAGATCTAAAATCGAAAATACTATGTAAATAATCCATTACCTTTGATTCTCTTCATCAGATGTCACTTCCAGGTATCACAGGTCCATAACGAATGTAGTTTTGTTCAAAAAAGCTCATCATTTATGTCCAAAAATCTCCGTCTTGTTAGCACATGATCTAAGCCAGCCGGACTTCTCGTCATGAACGAGGGGAAAAAATATATTTACGTTCATTCAAACATGTCAAACGTTGTATAGCATAAATCATTAGGGGCTTTTTTAACCAGAACATGAATAATATTCAAGGGGGATGAATGCATACTCTTTTATAACGTATTGGAACGAGGGTACCCAACATGAACTCGCGCGCCAGGTGTCTAATGGGCCATCATCGTTCCATGGCTCTTGTTCGGTCAGATCTCCCTCCAGAAGACTCAAAACACTTTGTAATGGCTGGTGACATCTAGTGGAAGCAATAGGAAGTGCCAAAATATTCCTCAGCCCCTGTGTTTTTCAATGGGATAGGTTTAAAGGTAATACAACACATCAGGTATCCACTTCCTGTCAGAAAATGTCTCAGGGTTTTGCCTGCCAAATGAGTTCTGTTATACTCACAGACACCATTCAAACAGTTTTAGAAACTTTAGAGTGTTTTCTATCCATATATAATAAGTATATGCATATTCTAGTTACTGGGTAGGATTAGTAACCAGATTAAATCGGGTACATTTTTTTTATCCAGCCGTGCAAATACTGCCCCCTAGCCCTAACAGGTTAAAGGAGGAACCACTGTAGATACTACTATGGTAAATATTCTCTAGGGGGAAACCAGATCATTATCGTAATTGCAGGCCAGGCCACCATCAGCCAAGGGATTTGTAATTAATTCAGTTATTATTATGTTCTCCACTTCTCCCATTTCCCCCAATTATTAGAAACAGCACAGCTAGGCAAATAAGGAAGGCAGCATGTGACTACACACACAGGAACACACGCAAACACACACACACACACAATAAGATGTAATGGAAACACTGGACACATGAAGAGCCATGTGACAAGATGTTTGGAGAATCATAACAATAACAATATCTCCTGACAACTGAGCAGCAGCAGGCTTCTGCAACTATACGATAGCTACTAGCTGCTCTAGCAGAACAATGTGGAGAAAGAATTACGACTGGTAACAGGATTCTGGGATGCCTTCTGAACGGCACACACTCACACACACAAACACACACATGCACATACACACACACATGCACAGAGTTAGAGGGTTGGAAAAGCTTAGCTTCCAGCTAAGACAAAGGCTACAGATGGCTACTTTTTTCTTTGTTGGGGTTTGAGTTGGAGAGCTGAAGTGCACCAGCATATACACACCAAACACACAAAAATAAATTGACCCTCCTACAAAACACTCACACACACACGCACATGCACACATGAGCACACACTATACCAACACTGTCAATCAATTATAATCCCCCATCAAACACCAAATAATGCCCCCTCCACCCCCTTTACCTTATTTCACCCCTACACTACATCAGTGGTTATCAAAGTGGGGGTCACGACACTAGAATACATGTTTTCATATATATTTTAATTGGCTACTAAATTATCGTCTCAAACACAGCTGCCATCTTGATTGTTGACCAATGACTAACCTTCGACCAACTAACATCCGTGTGTCTAGTTGGGGATGACATATTGTGTGACTTTTAACACAATCACTGTGTTGGCACAACATAATTTGTATAAATGTTTTGACACATTTTGTGTCAATTCCTGCAATTGATGTCTTAACCTCTTGACGGTCGTATTTTGAAAAAAATACGTGCCCATTTTAAACGGCCTCCTACTCAAACTCAGAAGCTAGGATATGCATATAATTAATAGTTGTGGATAGAAACACCCTAAAGTTTCGAAAACTGTTTGAATGGTGTCTGTGAGTATAACAGAACTCATATGGCAGTCAAAACCCAGAGACAGATCATAACAGGATGTGGAATTCTGAATTGCGGACTCAACTTCAGTACCTTGCCTATAAATCACACCGTGAGCTATGGTTCATTGAGCACTTCCTATGGCTTCCACTAGATGTCCCCAGTCTTTACAAAGTGGTTTGAGTCTTCTACTGTGAAAACTGACCCAAAGAGAGGCTGTTGATCTTGGTCACATGGGGAGGGCCGTTACCATTATGACGTGGGCGCCCCTGGCTACCCTCCCCTTTCGAAACGTTTTGAAAGACAATGCAACCGTCCCCCTTGAATATTATTGGAGCTCTGGTTGAAAAAGGCCCTAAACATTTATGTTATACAACGTTTGACATGTTTGAACGAACTTAAATATATTTTTTTTGCATTTTGGTGACAGAGAAGTCCCGCGGATGACGGTACATTTGGAGCAGCCTTCAGAACGCGCTAACAACAAGAAGCTATTGGGACATAAATGATTCACTTTTTCGAACAAAAATACATTTGTTGTGGACCTGGGATTCCTGGAAGTGCCTTCTGTTGAAGATAATCAAAGGTAAGGGATTATTTACAATAGTATACAAGAGTAGATTTGATATGCGATTGTTCCAAGATGGCGCTGACCTGTAACAGTAGCCTATTTTTTTCTGAGTATCGCCTCCCCTTTTATCGCAAAGTGTGATTACCCAGTAAAGTTATTTTTAAATCTGGCATTGCGGGTGCTTTCATGAGATGTTAATCTATAATTCTTAGAATGACAATATTACATTTTTAAAATGTTTTCGAATAGTAATTTAGTAAATTGTAGTGCTGTTTCACCGGATGCATTTGAGGGAAAATAGTTTCTCAACGTCACGCGCTGATGTAAAATGCTGTTTTTACATATAAATATGAACTTTATCGAACAAAAGAATGCATGTATTGTGTAACATGATGTCCTAGGAGTGTCATCTGATGAAGATTGTCAAAGGTTAGTGCTGCATTTAGCTGTTTTTTGGTTATTTGTGATGCATGTGGTTGGTCGGAAAATGGCTATGTGAATACTTTGACGATATACTCCTCTAACATTATCTAATGTTTTGCTTTTGCTGTAAAGCCTTTTTGAAATCGGACAACGTGGTTCGATTCAGGAGAGGTGTATCTATAAAACGATATAAAATAGTCCTATATTGGAAAAAATATATATACATTTTTCTATTGTTCTGTTATGAATATGGCGAAATGATTTCACACTGGATGTTGATCCAGCGATTATTGACCAATCACATAGTGGATCTGAAGTCTTCATGCATCTATGTCGCGGAACCACACCCTGGCCCTCAAGCTCTGAAAAATGAAGTGACAACTGACAGCCTGGAGTGAGCCTCAGCCAGCCAGCAGGAAGAATACGAAACAAGAAACAAGGTAAATTTACTCGTTATCTTATTGAGGTGACCATTTGAGGCTAAAGCGGAGCCGACATTGCAACATTTTAGCCATGTTTTACATGCACATTGATAGACTGATTAATCGTATGCTACACAAAGATAAATAACATACATTTACCTAAACTAATCCTATCAGTTAGTTAGATTTTTTTGCACCTCCTACTGAAATGGTTGTTCCTGTTTAAATGGCTGAAGTAATCTTCTCACAATTATATAAACACTTTATAGTGTTTTATTTACATTTTAGAGGTGATAAGTTGGACAGATCGAGTGAAAAAAGCAGTTTCCCCACACGACATCTCTCCTTCTCACTATCACGCAATAGGTTTCTCTTCCCCACCCGCCATTTTAAAAAATACCCTACGGAGCTCATTGCCTTCTTGAATCGTGCAGAGATGGGCATCATGTCATCTCGTCATTGATTTTGTTGGAAAGGGGAGAAATTGTGCTTTACATTGGTATTGATATTACAGTTGATCTGGAAGTATTATGTTTTTTGGGCGCTAAAAGAAGGTCAATTGTACGGACCAGCGTGATGTACAAAAGTGAGTTAGTTCACGTTACAATTGTGTAAGCTTGCCTTGCCGTGCAATGCAGCTGAAGTAACATAGCTTGCTAACTATTTACTTGCTTTTTGTGTAGTGGAGGATAAAAATAACTATGCCTATGGATGTGTAGCTAGCTACAGTATGTAGCCGATGTGTGTATGGACTCTAAAACGTTAGGTTCTGAACTAATAATCGTTAGGTTCTGAACTAATGAACCTCAGCTATCATAGTTGTTGTATCAACTTCAAGTCTGAATTGCATTAATGAAACCTATGGATTGAGTAGAATATAATAACTGTATTGTGCCAAAGATGCAAGTCCTATATACATGTACTGTGGTTATTACCACGCATGAGATCCCCACATTGTAGCCTGTATCTTGAATATATTCACTGGTCATGTACTCTTCCTTGGCAAATAAAGGTGTGGTCCATGTATGAATCTCTGTGAGACATTATTTTTCAGTCATATCCAATACCAGGTGTATCAAACTGGATTCTTTGAATGATGCTGTGTCTGCATGTATGTATTACAATTATACACTTCAACAGTGTTTTCCACTCCTGCTCCTGGGACATCAATGATTACACATTGTAACTATGCAATAGACTAGAAACATGATTTAAATAAAGGCTGATTTTAATTCATATATACAGAATAAAAAACTATGCATATCTAACTCCCTTCATCTGCATTAATCTGAGGACAAAGGATAATATTTCAACCAGTGGAGAATGTGAAACGCTTTATTGAAAGAAGTTCATTATCCAGGTGTTATAAATACATAATACATGCATTATAATTATGATAATTGTGAACTTGTATTTATAATATAATATTAATCTGTACTTCAATGCACATATGCTGTGCATTATAAAACAAGGAAGAAAGATGAGGTGGGGAGAGAGGTGTAGAAGACAAAGGGAAAGAGGTAAGAACAGAGGCAGACAGCATATCATTAATTAATTACAGAGCTACCCTAATATTCTCTCAGTTCATCACAATTACAGTGTCTCTAGCGGTGTCTCCTAACCAGCATGGGCCCACAGTTGGCCCAAAGGTTATCTTAAGAACGGGTGAGGTGGCGATGACGGGACTGGCTTCCTCTCTTACATCAAAACATACCTGGAGACGAGAGACAGATGAATAGAGAGAGAGAGAGCATGATTAAGCCTTGTTTGTTTTATTCTAACACGGTCAGTCATCATAATCATCAGGAGGTGAAATGCAAAACTGACCTTGGATCATTAACTCTGGGACTACTACATCTCTATCTGCATTTCAATGTAAAGCATCTCTTTAATAATACTTACTGTTGACCCAACCAAGTGACCTCTCACTTATGATCATGCTGTGCCCTCTGTGTCAGCCTGTTCAGATGCGGGAGGGGTTCACCAACACAGCTGATATAACCTAGAGGATTTAGGGAGAAGGGGGAGAGGGATGAAGTGAAGGAGAGAGACTGTTATTGTATGTGGTCTCACCTGGTGTCCACACTAAGTGGCTACAGAGTACTTTATGCTGAAAAACAGACACATGAGGACAAACAATAGAAGATAATGTCATTATTAGACATAAATACCACTTGAAACTTGATGATGACTTGATCATTTGAATCAGCTGTGTAGTGCTAAGGCAAAAACAAAAATGTGCACAGGTGTTTGGAGCATTCCAATATGCCACAGCTGGTGAGGTGTCAGGCTCGCCTCTATACTTAAAGGGTGATTATTCCAACTCTCTGTGATCTGCCCGCAGACGAGGTAGGAGCACATATCCCACACAGAAGACGTGGTTAAAATACGACAGGTCAAAGTATCCTTCTTCCTCCAAACTGTGCATGTGAGACAGGTTCCATGTGCAAGACAGACAGAGAGGAAGAGAGAAAAAGAACACAGAACAGTTTAATTACCTCTGGTTATGGACACTTTTGCCAGCAATAAAGCTTCCACGGCCTGTTCCTCGGATAGTGAACATCTGGCAATATCTACATTTTCGACCCCTTGATCAGCTCGCACTCTGAAAGTAAAGAAAACAATAACTGAGATATGACCCTTCAATCTAATGCAGCAGATGTCATTTTCAGGATACGTCAATACAGCACAGAAAGCTTAACACCAGACTGGTATTGTGGTTGTTCATTAGGTGAGGGGAAATATGCAATATGTATACAAAATAATATACTTACCTGTTGTATCTTGAAAAAAAGCATTGGAATTGAAAGCGAAATGTTTAACCTATTAACCTGCTTCATTATTTATGTGTTACCATGTCACGTCCTGACCAGTAAAAGGGGTTATTTGTCATTGTAGTTGGGTCAGGGCGTGGCAGGGGGTGTTTGTGTTTCGGTGTTTTTGGTTTATGTTCTATATTTTCTATTTGTATGTGTATATCTAGTTTTCTATTTCTATGTTGGATTTTTGGCAATGACCTCCAATTAGAGGCAGCTGGTTGTCGTTGTCTCTAATTGGAGGCCATATTTAGTTGGGTTTGTTTTCACTTGTGTTTTGTGGGTGGTTATTTTCTGTATAGCCTGTGAGCCTTATGGAACTGTTTTCGTCGTTTGTTTAATTTGTTTAAGTGTTTTCTTTAACCTGTTGGGTCTAGGGGGCAGCATTTGCACGTCTGGATAAAAAAAATGTACCCGATTTAATCTGGTTACTAATCCTACCCAGTAACTAGAATATGCATATACTTATTATATATGGATAGAAAACACTCTAAAGTTTCTAAAACTGTTTGAATGGTGTCTGTGAGTATAACAGAACTCATTTGGCAGGCAAAACCCTGAGACATTTTCTGACAGGAAGTGGATACCTGATGTGTTGTATTGACTTTAAACCTATCCCATTGAAAAACACAGGGGCTTAGGAATATTTTGGCACTTCCTATTGCTTCCACTAGATGTCACCAGCCTTTACAAAGTGTTTTGAGTCTTCTGGAGGGAGATCTGACCGAACAAGAGCCATGGAACGATGATGTCCCATTAGACACCTGGCGCGCGAGTTCATGTTGGGTACCCTCGTTCCAATACGTTATAAAAGAGTATGCATTCGTCCACCTTGAATATTATTCATGTTCTGGTTAAAAAAGGCCCTAATGATTTATGCTATACAACGTTTGACATGTTTGAACGAACGGAAATATATTTTTTCCCCTCGTTCATGACGAGAAGTCCGGCTGGCTTACATCATGTGCTAACGAGACGGAGATTTTTGGACATAAATGATGAGCTTTTTTGAACAAAACTACATTCGTTATGGACCTGTGATACCTGGAAGTGACATCTGATGAAGAGAATCAAAGGTAATGGATTATTTACATAGTATTTTCGATTTTAGATCTCCCTAACATGACGTCTAGTCTGTATCGCAACGCGTATTTTTCTGGGCGCAGTGCTCAGATTATTGCAAAGTGTGATTTCCCAGTAAGGTTATTTTTAAATCTGGCAAGTTGATTGCGTTCAAGAGATGTAAATCTATAATTCTTTAAATGACAATATAATATTTTACCAATGTTTTCTAATTTTAATTATTTAATTTGTGACGCTGACTTGACTGCCGGTTATTGGAGGGAAACGATTTCCTCAACATCAATGCCATAGTAAAACGCTGTTTTTGGATATAAATATGAACTTGATAGAACTAAAAATGCATGCATTGTCTAACATAATGTCCTAGGAGTGTCATCTGATGGAGATTGTAAAAGGTTAGTGCATCATTTTAGCTGGTTTTATGGTTTTGGTGACCCTGTCTTTGACTTGACAAAACATTACACACAACTCTTGTAAATGTACTGTCCTAACATACTCTAAATTTATGCTTTCGCCGTAAAACCTTTTTGAAATCATAAAACGTGGTTAGATTAAGGAGATGTTTATCTTTCAAATGGTGTAAAATAGTTGTATTTTTGAAAAATTTGAATTTTGACATTTATTTGGATTCAAATTTGCCGCTCTTGAAATGCACCTGCTGTTGATGGAGTGCACCACGGGTGGCACGCTAGCGTCCCACCTAGCCCCAAGAGGTTAATAAATGAAGAAGATGAGCACTTTACCCGCTGCGCCTTGGTCCAATCCTTATGACACCCTTGACATACCAGTTGAAGAACAACTCCAATTTCATACATCATTGAAAATGTGTCTAGGAATAAGTAAGAATAAAAAGTTAAAATAACTTCTTAGATTTGATGGAGACATTATACATCTTAGTACCTTATCAGTTTATGATTTGTATCAATGTGGACGAGAGACAGGGGAGCAGGAACAGAGTATTTTTTGCCGAGCAATGCAACGAAGCTGGATCATTCTGGCAATGATACCTGCACCATCTCAAAAAAGTTCTGGGACACTGTAAAGTCCATGGAGAATAAGAACACCTCCTCCCAGCTGCTCACTGCACTGAGGATAGGAAACTCTGTCACCTCCGATAAATCAACTATAATTGAGAATTTCAATAAGCATTTTTCTACAGCTGGCCATGCTTTCCACCTGGCTACCCCTACCGCGGTCAACAGCACTGCACCCCCCGCGGCAACTCGCCCAAGCCTTCCCCATTCCTCCTTCTCCCAAATCCAGTCAGCTGATGTTCTGAAAGAGTTGCAAAATCTGGACCCCTTCAAATCAGCCGGGCTAGACAATCTGGACCCTTTCTTTCTAAAATTATCTGCCGAAATTGTTGCAACCCCTATTACTAGCCTGTTCAACCTCTCTTTCGTGTCGTCTGAAATTCCAAAAGATTGGAAAGCAGCTGCTGTCATCCCCCTCTTCAAAGGAGGGGACACTCTTGACCCAAACTGCTACAGACCTATATCTATCCTACCCTGCCTTTCTAAGGTCTTCGAAAGCCAAGTCAACAAACATATTACAGACCATTTCGAATCCCACTGCACCTTCTCCGCTATGCAATCTGGTTTCAGAGCTGGTCATGGGTGCACCTCAGCCATGCTCAAGGTCCTAAACGATATCGTAACCGCCATCGATAAGAAACAATACTGTGCTGTCGTACTTATTGACCTGGCCAAGGCTTTCGACTCTGTCAATCCCCACATCCTCATCAGCAGAGTCAATAGCTTTGGTTTCTCAAATGATTGCCTCGCCTGGATCACCAACTACTTCTCTGATAGAGTTCAATGTGTCAAATCGGATGGCCTGTTGTCCGCACCTCTGGTAGTCTCTATGGGGGTGCCACAGGGTTCAATTCTTGGGCCAGCTCTTTTCTCTGTATACATCAATGATGTCGCTCTTGCTGCTGGTGAGTCTCTGATCCACCTCTACGCAGACGACACCATTCCGTATACTTCTGGCCGTCTTTGGACACTGTTAAATTTTACTAAATTACTCACGATAAACGTTCACAAAAAGCATAACAATTATTTTAAGAATTATAGATACAGACCTCCTCTATGCACTCGATATGTCCGATTTTAAAATAGCTTTTTGGTGAAAGCACATTTTGCAATATTCTAAGTATATAGCCCAGGCATCACGGGCTCGCTATTTAGACATCCGGCAAGTTTAGCACTCACCATAATCATATTTACTATTATAAAAATGTCATTACCTTTTGTTGTCTTCGTCAGAATGCACACCCAGGACGTCTACTTCAATAACAAATGTTGGTTTGGTCCAAAATAATCCATCGTTATATCCGAATAGCGGCGTTTTGTTCGTGCGTTCCAGACACTATCCGAAATAGTAAAGAAGTGTCGCGCGCTTGGCGCAATTCCTGACAATAAAATTCAAAGTATTCAATTGCCGTACGTCGAAGCATGTCAACCGCTGTTTAAAATCAATTTTTACGTCATTTTTCTCGTAGAAAAGCGGTAAAATTCCGACAGGGAATCTCCTTTTCGGCAAACAGAGGAAAAAATCCCAAAGGCGGGGGCGGTCGGGGTCACGCGCATAAGCTAGTGTCTCTTGATGGGCCACTTGAGAAAGGCGATAATGTGTTTCAGCCTGGGGCTGGAATGACGACATTCTCTTTTTTCCCGGGCTATGAGAGCCTATGGAAGACGTGGGAAGTGTCACGTTAGAGCAGAGATCCTTAGTAAATGATAGAGATGGCAAAGAAGTTCCAGAAATGGTCAGACAGGCCACTTCCTGTAAAGGAATCTCTCAGGTTTTGACCTGCCATTTGAGTTCTGTTATACTCACAGACACCATTCAAACAGTTTTAGAAAATTTAGGGTGTTTTCTCTCCATATGTAATAAGTATATGCATATTCTAGTTACTGAGTAGGAGTGGTAACCAGATTAAATCGGGTATGTTTTTTATCCAGCCGTGTCAATGCTGCCCCCTAGCCCTAACAGGTTAAAACCTCTTACATCTATGTTCCGCTAGCGGAACACCTCACCAATATCCAATGATAGGGCGTGGCGCGAATTACAAACACCTCAAAAATCCCAAAACTTCAATTTTTCAAACATATGACTATTTTACACCATTTTAAAGACAAGACTCTCCTTTATCTAACCACATTGTCCGATTTCAAAAAGGCTTTACAACGAAAGCAAAACATTAGATTATGTCAGGAGAGTACCCAGCCAGAAATAATCACACACCCATTTTTCAAGCTAGCATATAATGTCACAAAAACCAAAACCACAGCTAAATGCAGCACTAACCTTTGATGATCTTCATCAGATGACACTCATAGGACATTATGTTATACAATACATGCATGTTTTGTTCAATCAAGTTCATATTTATATCAAAAAACAGCTTTTTACATTAGCATGTGACGTTCAGAACTAGCATACCCACCGAAAACTTCCGGTGAATTTACTAAATTACTCACGATAAACGTTCACAAAAAACATTACAGTTATTTTAAGAATTACAGATACAGAACTCCTTTATGCAATCGCGGTGTCCGATTTTAAAATAGCTTTTCGGTGAAAGCACATTTTGCAATATTCTGAGTAGATAGCCCGGCCATCATGGCTAGCTATTTTGACACCCACCAAGTTTGGCACTCACCAAACTCAGAATTACTATAAGAAAAATTGGATTACCTTTGCTGTTCTTCATCAGAATGCACTCCCAGGACTTCTACTTCAACACCCAATGTTGTTTTGGTTCCAAATAATCCATAGTTATATCCAAATAGCTGAGTTTTGTTCTTGCGTTCAAGACACTATCCGAAGGGTGACCCGCCGGCGCGTATCGTGACAAAAAAATTCAGAATATTCCATTACCGTACTTCGAAGCATGTCAAACGCTGTTTAAAATAAATTTTTATGCGATTTTTCTTGTAAAATAGCGATAATATTCCAACCGGGAAACCTTGTTTTCGTTCAAACACTGAAAATAGAAAATGGAGTCTTTACATGAACGTGCATCTCCAGTGTCACTGTTCTCAGCCTGACCACTGACAATATCTCCTGCTGTTTTTCGCCCAGAGACAGGAGAGACGTCATTCCACTTTCTGGCGCCTTCTGAGAGCCAATGGAAGCCTTAGAAAATGTCACGTTACAGCAGAGATGCTGTATTTTCGATAGAGATGCCACAGAAGGAGAACAAATTGTCAGACAGGGCACTTCCTGTATGGAATCTTCTCAGGTTTTGGCCTGCCATATGAGTTCTGTTATACTCACAGACACCATTCAAACAGTTTTATAAACTTTAGAGTGTTTACTATCCAAATCTACTAATTATATGCATATTCTCGTTTCTGGGCAGGAGTAGTAACCAGTTTAAATCGGGTACGTTTTTGATCCGGCCGTGCAAATACTGCCCCCTAGCCCCAACAGGGTAAAGTCACCCAAAACTGTGAGGGGTGAGCCATCCTCAGGAAAGGAACTTATCAAGGTGTCAAGCTCATTGATGAACTCTCCAAGGGAACCTGGAGGGCGATAAATGATAAGGATGTTAAGCTTGAATGGGCTAGTGACTGTGACAGCATGGGATTCAAATGAGGAGATAGACAGATGGGTCAGGGGAGAAAGACAGAATGTCCACTTGGGAGAGATGAGGATTCCAGTGCCACCACCCCGCTGACCAGATGCTCTCGGGGTATGCGAGAACACGTGGTAGACGAGGAGAGAGCAGTAGGAGTAGCAGTGTTTTCTGTGGTAATCCATGTTTCCGTCAGCGCGAAGAAGTCGAGGGACTGGAGGGTAGCATAGGCTGAGATGAACTCTGCCTTGTTGGCCGCAGACCGGCAGTTCCAGAGGCTGCCGGAGACCTGGAACTCCACGTGGGTCATGCGCGCTGGGACCACCACGTTAGAGTAGCAGCGGCCATGCGGTGTGAGGCGTTTGTGTGGCCTGTGCAAAGAGGAGAGAACAGGGATAGACAGACACATAGTTGACAGGCTACAGGAGAGGCTACGCTAATGCAAAAGAGATTGGAATGAAAATGAACTAAACAACTCGGGAACACTCATATAACTTTTCCAACTTCCACTTTAGAAATATAATTGATGTAAACTACAGTGGTTCAATGTTTCCAGGAATAGGCTCAAACTTAGTTTATTCAGCTAGATAACTTGGTACAGTATTCTTCCGTGAAACCCACCCAGTGCACCGTGTCCTATGACGCCGTAGCTAACTCGCATGCTAGCATCCAATAACACACGGTTAGCACCAATACACAATGTTAGCACCAATACTTGGTTACAACAAACTACCAATGGATCATACATGTCCATGTCTAGTTCCTTTCATAACGCAGAAGTGATTAAACGTTGACTAGCTAACACAAAGTCAGTACCGCTAGCTACACAAGTGGACTACACGTCTCGAAAGTTCCGAAAGTTAAGCTTACCTTGCAAAAATCTTATTTACTAAAAATGATACAGTACTGCTAGCTGCTAGAGTTGGCTAGCTAGCAATGGCTGCGTTTACCTTTATCTTACCTTTATCTTTGATACAAAGACAACTATGTAGCTAGCTAACATTACACTAACCAAAATGTTCCGTTGTAATGTACACTGCTCAAAAAAATAAAGGGAACACTAAAATAACACATCCTAGATCTGACTGAATGAAATAATCTTATTAAATACTTTTTTCTTTACATAGTTGAATGTGCTGACAACAAAATCACACAAAAATAATCAATGGAAATCCAATTTATCAACCCATGGAGGTCTGGATTTGGAGTCACACACTCAAAATTAAAGTGGAAAACCACACTACAGGCTGATCCAACTTTGATGTAATGTCCTTAAAACAAGTCAAAATGAGACTCAGTAGTGTGTGTGGTCTCCACGTGCCTGTATGACCTCCCTACAACGCCTGGGCATGCTCCTGATGAGGTGGCGGATGGTCTCTTGAGGGATCTCCTCCCAGACCTGGACTAAAGCATCCGCCAACTCCTGGACAGTCTGTGGTGCAACGTGGCGTTGGTGGATGGAGCGAGACATGATGTCACAGATGTGTTCAATTGGATTCAGGTCTGGGGAACGGGCGGGCCAGTCCATAGTATCAATGCCTTCCTCTTGCAGGAACTGCTGACACACTCCAGCCACATGAGGTCTAGCATTGTCATGCATTAGGAGGAACCCAGGGCCAACCGCAACAGCATATGGTCTCACAAGGGGTCTGAGGATCTCATCTCGGTACCTAATGGCAGTCAGGCTACCTCTGGTGAACACATGGAGGGCTGTGCGGCCCCCCAAAGAAATGCCACCCCACACCATGACTGACCCACTGCCAAACCGGTCATGCTGGAGGATGTTGCAGGCAGCAGAACGTTCTCCACGGCGTCTCCAGACTCTGTCACGTCTGTCACGTGCTCAGTGTGAACCTGCTTTCATCTGTGAAGAGCACAGGGCGCCAGTGGCGAATTTGCCAATCTTGGTGTTCTCTGGCAAATGCCAAACGTCCTGCACGGTGTTGGGCTGTAAGCACAACCCCCACCTGTGGACGTCAGGCCCTTATACCACCCTCATGGAGTATGTTTCTGACCGTTTGAGCAGACACATGCACATTTGTGGCCTGCTGGAGGTCATTTTGCAGGGCTCTGGCAGTACTTCTACTGCTCCTCCTTGCACAAAGGTGGAGGTAGCGGTCCTGCTGCTGGGTTGTTGCCCTCCTACGGCCTCCTCCACGTCTCCTGATGTACTGGCCTGTCTCCTGGTAGCGCCTCCATGCTCTGGACACTACACTGACAGACACAGCAAACCTTCTTGCCACAGTTCGCATTGATGTGCCATCCTGGATGAGCTGCACTACCTGAGCCACTTGTGTGGGTTGTAGACTCCGTCTCATGCTACCACTAGAGTGAAAGCACCGCCAGCATTCAAAAGTAACCAAAACATCAGCCAGGAAACATAGGAACTGAGAAGTGGTCTTTGGTCACCACCTGCAGAACCACTCCTTTATTGGGGGTGTCTTGCTAATTGCCTATAATTTCCACCTGTTGTCTATTCCATTTGCACAACAGCATGTGAAATGTATTGTCAATCAGTGTTGCTTCCTAAGTGAACAGTTTGATTTCACAGAAGTGTGATTGACTTGGAGTTACATTGTGTTGTTTAAGTGTTCCCTTTATTTTTTTGAGCAGTATATTTAGTTTCTACAGTACTGCTAGTTGGTAAAGTTGGCTAGCTAGCAGTGGTGTTGTGGTGTTGACGTCGTTTGGAAAACGGCGTGAACTAACAAATACAGCTGGCTAGCTAACCTTGTTAGTTTCTCAAAGCTACACCTTTATCCTTGATACAAAGACAGCAAAGACAACTATGTAGCTAGCTAGCTAGCTAATCAAATCAAATCGTTCCATTGTAATGTAATTTGTGGAGTGGTTGAAAAACAAGTTTTAATGACTCCAACCTAAGTGTATGTAAACTTCTGACTTCAACTGTACATATGGACAGTACCAAAACAAATAATCTAATTATTCTGTCTCTTCGCAGCAAAATATGCAGAGCTGGGAAGTTAAAAAAGTTAGCCTAAGCAAGTAATTGTTAATGATTTGCATTATCTCATTCTGTCACTGCATGACAATTTACATTTGTTATAGCCTACAATTGTTATTGTCGTTGTATTTTTGACGTTGCATTTTAATCTAGTCTACTTTTTTTGGTATACTTTAAATTGTGGGTCTTGAGTTAGGGTATGGTAACTGCAATACCCTGCCATACCCAACAGACGCCCCTGGGAAGTGGAGCCCCTGTGTTACTACTGTGTCAGTCCCACGTGCTGGATGGAAAATATAAACACTAACACAGGCTTCTGTGTTCCTAGAGAGAGAGAGAGAGGCCAGGCAATATGGATTAAATTAGCCCTATTATCCTAATCATCTCTACATGACAGACTGCACTGGGGGACCACAGAGAGCAGAGGGGAAGCAGAGAAAGGAGGACAAGAGGAAATTAGGAGGGGAAAAAGAAGGGGGGAGAGAGAAGTAGAGCAGCGAGAGTGGTTTGGCTACCAATGAACAAAGGACTTATTATCAATCAGCTTTGATGCATAAGAAATCAATTTCTTGATTCCTCATATCTCAGTCCCCCTGAAGAAGCTACTCAGGAAGGAGAGGATAATTATTGGAGAATGAATGGAGTGTGTTACGCCCCTGTACCATGTACAAGGGGCTCTGAGACCTAGTGAACAGCGCCATATGAATCTAATCCATTATGATTCATCCATTATTGCTCTGAGGGATGTGTGTGGGTGTCACATGAACCATGACAGCTAGTGCAGTGTGACGCGACATGACCCTGTAGACTAGAGATGCATAGTAACGAGAGGAGGGGGGTTGTCCAATCTCTGTTTGGGTTGTAAAGAATGATAACTACCTTCTTTGTAGTAAAATGCTTAACTTTTTTTGTCACTTGATGTGGTTTATCAAATGTGTAAATGTAGCCTACATATGTGTAAGACAGGCCTACATTTGAAATGACTCACTTTTGACTGACAGAGGTCTGAAAAGGGTTGAGTGATGGGGACAGATGATTTTTGGGAGTAAATGGGTGTGACCCTGTCGCCCTACTGGACATGCTCTGTGTCACTGTGGTCCTGAAGCTCATACAAAATCAATCCATCTGTCAATCATACAGGCCAGAGTGGGAGAGGCTGTCTGTCTCATTTCAGATAGAAGAACAATGCACAGGCACACAAAGAAGAAGCAGACACTTCTTACTAGTGTTCTGTGTATTAAGTATGTGTGTGGGGGGGTGTAAGTAAGGGTGTGCATGCCTTTGTGTGTGTGTGTGTCAAGTGCATGTGGCATGTGGCATGCATCCGTTGGGAGGTGAATATAATGAGGGGTGTGCTCCTAGAAGGGAGGCGGCAGGCCGTGGCACATGGGATCCTTTTTACCGCGAAAGAAAGAAAAGGAGGGAAAGAATGAAGTGAAGGGAAAATCCCCAATGGACCCTGAGAAGATGGTGAGGTGAGGGGGGAGGGGGTCAGGAGTCGGAACAGATGGCAGGCCAGGCAGCCTCCCCCTCTCCAATCCTCCCCCACCTTTTCCCCTCCTGGCAACTTAGAGATGTTGAGCAGGGGCAATTAGTGACAGAAAAGGCAGGGGAGGGGGAGGCACACATACAGTACACACACACACACATAATGGCATATTAGCAACAGGCATTACAGTCACAGAGGGGCACTCCATCATCCCCCCTCAATGGGGCTACAGAGCAGCTCCCTCCCCCTTCCTTGTCTCCAGTGGTGCTCACAGCTCCATTAGCCCACCAGAGACAGGTGCAAGGTGTCACCTGTCACTCAAACCTCCCCCACCCTCCTCACCCTGTAGCACTTCTTATCCTTCACTCACTGCCCCCCCCCTTCCCTTTAACCCACCCTCAACCCCACCTCAACCCCTCATCACCCTCCTTCTGCCACCCTGATGATGACAAGACGCAGCCCTCCATATACTCCTATATACTCTACTTGTGACAGGAGAGGAGAGGAGAGGAGAGGAGAGGAGAGGAGAGGAGAGAGGGAGAGGAGAGGGAGGAGGGATGCAATAGTATGAATATTGGAACAAAGCTCTACTATAGTAAAGCCACATAACAGGTACAGCGGCACAACAGCTGAAGGTGAGTATTGTATATTACTATCAACCCAAACAGAACCCCCTCCTCCTCCTCTTCTTCCTCCTTTTCCTCCACCCCATGATGGTTCAAGCCCCAGTTTCCACAGCAATTACCAGCAATCCATCAGCAAGCAGACATTAATGGCCAGGCCCCATTGGAGTTGTAGGATCATTTGAAAATATTTCCCCAGAGGGACTACTACTGAAATGTTCAACGCCCAGAGGTGTCCCCGGGGTCGTGCTCCTCGTAAAGTCCAAGGGCCACAACAATGTCCCAAAGATGACAGGAGAATGTGGGGATGACAATCAAAAGGAGGAGGCAAAAGGGTTTTACAATCAACCACTATCACAGCTGTTTTGATGCCCAAATGATGTTCATATTTTCTTATGATACTTTTATTAATTGAATTAGCTAGTTTAAGTGATAATCAATTAGGATAATAATAATGACAACTTTATTTTAGTACTTTTCATACATTGTGATCCTCAAAGCAATTACATGAATATCACACGAGAAGAAGGCCCATACAAGGCAGGTGTATGTGGATATTGGAGAAAGCATTACTATATGCAGAATCACGCCTTCAGATGATTCTTGGCAGCCGGTTTTTCACCAAGTTGAGCTGAGTTCAGCTACTATAAGACTGTGCTGCTACTGCTGTTCTGTTCTCCATCCTCAGTACTGTATCTGCTGCCAAGGTTCCTCTTCATCCTACTCCTCCTGCTGCTGGTACTCTTACTATCGTATGGCAGCATCTCAAATGGCACCCTATTCCCTATATAGTGCACTACTTTTGACCAGGACCCGTTTGTACTTTATAGAGAATAGGGTGCCATTTGGGACAGAACCTATGAGAAATACTACATCATAAATACCATTACGATGAAAATAGTAAATGATGTTTGTAAAAAAAGGTGCTAAATGGAACCTAAAAGTGTTCTTTGGCTGTCCCCATCGAAGAACCCTTTGGAGAACGCTTTTTGATTCCAGGTAGAAAGAAGCCTTTTGGTTTCATGTAGAACCTTTTCCACAGAGGGTTCTACATGGAACCCAAATGGGTTGTACCTGGAACCAAAAAGGTTTCTCCAATGGGGACAGCTGAATAACCCTTTTTGATCCCTTTTTTCGAAAAGTATATACGGCTGTAAAGAAATATCTGAGCCATATGTGTCTCCATATACTGGAATATTTCCTCTAAGTCCACCTATTCATAATCACACCCAGCTTCCAAATGGCAATTTTTTTAAATCAACTTGTTTCTTCTCTTCTTTTTTCTCCTCTTATCTTCTCTTCTCCTCTTTCTCTCTTTCTCCTCTCCTTCCCCCTCTCCCCCTCTCCTTCTCCCCTCTCTTTCTCTCTCTCTCCACCCCTTTGTGTGTGTTGATGCAGTAGCCTAGCAGTGTGTCCTGGCATGGAATGCCATTGTGCTGCCTGCGCTAGGAGGGCTCACAGAGCTGTGTGAAGCTATGCCAAGCCCACCACCAAAGCACCAAGCAGTCATTATCACCCTGGGTCTGATGATAACCATAGGGCTTAAAGAGAGCTGGCACAAGGTCTGGGTTGCATCCCAAATTGCACCCTCTTCCCTGTATTGTGCACTACTTTTGACCAGAGCCCAGCCCTGATGATAACTATGGGGCTTATTGGCTGGCAGAGAGCTGGCTCTGGTACCCACTACAACCCCAGCTAGGCCCCAGCCGAAGGCTTAATTTTAGCCAGCTTGTCTTACTCTGCCCGCTGTCAGCCTCCCTCAGCAGCATAATCACCTCATATTATACTCCCTCTTATCCTCTTTCTTACCATAAGGTACACACACATGCATAGTTGTGCTCACACACATTCAAATACACACATTTAAACATAACGCACACACTATAACCTCCTCAGTCAAAGCCTATCTACCTTCTGCTAGAGAAAAGCTAATCTTCTTATGTTGGCCCAGGGTTTGGTTTTTAATTATCATCTTATTTATCCCCTCAGTCAGCCCACTGAGTTAGTCAGTCAGTCAGATCTTCAGGGATTGACTAATAAATTCCAGGTTACACGCATGCCGATCAATAAAAGGCCATGAAAAAGCGTGGCCCCCTCTAGGCAGCTGACCTCAGCGGAGCTCAGCATTGTGGCCACAGTGACCCCTGACCTTTATGTAACCCCGGCACATGCCACACACTCCTGATCCCTGAGCTGTGTTTGTTGTCACGTTAGCCTTGTGAACGCACAATGACAACTGACAACCTCCGCTTCCCCTCGCTGTCCCCCTGCTACTTTCCCAACTGCTCCCCTCATGCACGTGATAAAATGGTACACGTTAGCTGTTCCCATTACATAACCTGGCACATTTAGCCCTTAGCCCTAGGTGGTAGTGATTATTTCCTGTAACAAATGACATTACTTAAAATAGGTCAACTAGGCCACCAGAGATATTTTAAACCTCCAAATTCAAGGATGACTTTGTTTCCCTTCACTTGGTCTGTCTCAAGTGTGGAGTGCCAGTATTGCATGATTCAAAAGGCTAGTTTTAACATATATGACAAAATCCTACGTTTTTGTTTTTCCGTTTCACGCACATCCATGTGTTTTTATGGAGAAAAGATAAATGAGATCCTTACAACATGTACGTTTATTGTACATCATAAAAAAAAGTCTAAGAACCTTATAAACTTAGCTGTTAAGTGCAGATTTCTCCATAATGCTAGGTGGCATACAACATTAAATCGACCGTTGGTTTAAACGATAATTGTTATTCAACTTATCCTCACCTAGGATTTGAACACATAACCTCCTGGTTAACAGCATTCCAATCTTTCTGCTATGCCTCCACACCGATCTTAATAGCTAATTTCGCCTGTATTCCAACACTTTGGACTGAATCTCTGCTTTGCTTAAATAAACAACAACAAAAAAGATGATTTTCATCATAGTGATTCAGTAACACTAAAACAGAATAAAATGCCCCATCAACATCAGACAATTATACAGAAAACCCCAAAATTGCTAATAAGTCAATTAAATCTATGGTGAGAAAATAGTCTGATTAATTGATAACTAAAATAACAGTGCAGATGGCACACTTTTGCTGAGTTCAGAGATTTAATATAAGTAATAAATGTGTATAGGAATGTCATAGATCTTGTGACTTTGTGGTGCAGCAGGAAGAACTGTACACCTCAAATCTGGAGGTTTAAATCACAGGTGGGGTTATATTTTAGCTGAACAGCGTACCACTAACTTTAAAACTACGATTTCATTACTTTACTTATAATAGTTTGGGATGGTTTGAGACCATCTGCAACCACCATCACATGACATCCTGCCGACTGATAAAATAAATGTCTTGATTATCTTTAACAAACATCCTAACATGGTCCTCACCCTTACGGAAAACAACCTGAATACCACGTGATCATCTGTTTTTACATGTGAAGTGTTCCAAAACCATCTTTTCACATGATTTCATGTGAAATGTCACAAGGTAATACCATGTGAGTTCATACACTACATGACCAAAAGCATATGGACACCTGCTCATCGAACATCTCATTCCAAAATCATGGGCATTAATATGGAGTTGGTCTCCCCTTTGCTGCTATAAAAGCTTCCACTCTTCTGGGAAGGCTTTCAACCAGATGTTGGGACATTGCTGCAGGGACTTGCTACCATTCAACCACAAGAGCATTCATCCCAAAGCTGTTTGATGGGGTTGAAGTCAGGGCTCTGTGTAGGCCAGTCAAGTTCTTTCACACCGATCTCGTCAAACAATTTCTGTATGGTCCTCGCTTTGTGCATGGGGGCATTGTCATGCTAAAACAGGAAAGTCCCTTCCCTAAACTGTTGCCACAAAGTTGGAAGCACAGAATCGTCTAGAATGTAATTTTATGCTGTAACGTTAATATTTCCCTTCACTGGAACTAAGGGGCCTAGCACGAACAATGGAAAACAGCCCCAGACCATTATTCTTCCACAAACAAACTTTACAGTTGGCACTATGCATTGGGGCTGGTGACGTTCTCCTGGTATCTGCCAAACCCAGATTTATCTGTCAGATGGTGAAGCGTGATTCATCACTCCAGAGAACACATTTCCACTGCTCCAGAGTCCAATGGCGGCGTGCTTACACCACTCCAGCCGACGCTTGCCATTGCGCATGGTGAGCTTAGGCTTGTGTGCGGCTGCTCGGCCATGGAAACTGATTTCATGAAGCTGACGTTGCTTCCAGAGGCAGTTTGGAACTCGCTAGTGAGTGTTGTAGTGAGTGTTGCAACCGAGGACACAAGATTTTTACACGCTACGCCGTTGTTGCTCCTAGACATTTCCACTTCACAATAACAGCACTTACAGTTGACTGGGGCAGCTCTAGCAGGGCAGAAATTTGATGAACTGACATGTTGAAAAGGTGGCATTCTATGACAGTGCCACATTTCAAGTCACTGAGCTCCTCAGTAAGGACATTTTACTGCCAGTATTTGGCTATGGAGATTGCATGGCTGTGTACTCAATTTTATACCTGTCCACAGGATCCACTCATTTGAAGGGGTGTCCACATACTTTTACATATAGTGTATGTGTACCTGTGAAGTGTACCTTTGACCTTTTGTACCCCAGGGAACAACACTGTACCCTAACCATATCTTTATTTTTTGTATTTTTTTTGTAAAGTATGTTAATACATGTTCCAAGTAATATGTATGAACCTGGTGGCACTGCAGAAACATTGATGCATTCAACCAAGAGGATGCAAATTCAAATCCCCAAAACTTTAATATACAGTATACTCTACGTTAAGTGTCCTTGCGCACTGCTTTTTTACTTTGATGGTGATAATTGGGCAATTATTTACTTGATTCTGGGCAGCTTTTAGCTAGGTGCAGGAACGTATTCTTGCCAATACATCCATGCACGGCGCAACACTGGGGCTAGGGGGGGCTATAGCCCCGTCACAAATTTGTGTAGCCCCAGTTATTAAGCCCCCTCTTTTACGTATTTGTAGTATTCTTTTATTTTTAAATAAAGAAATATGTAAAAGTTAATAACTAGTCATTCTGTTCCCAATCCGAGCCCTGGCTGCGCGCTCATGCCGCGAGTGTACCCTATGACATGTGTGTGTGTGTTGGGGGGAGTCTGGTCTGTGTGCTATGTTATGTGAGCTAACTTCTAGCTAGCTAGTCGCCCGTCTTGCCCCATTGCAATGGGCTATTTTCTGATCAAGAGAAGAGCGCGGGTAGAAATTTAAAATCCAGACCCAGACCCTGTATCAGAGGGGGCCAAAGAAGAAGAGGGAGATAAGAAAGATGACTCGGAGAGAGAAACTCGTGAGCCACGATGTGAGGGAGCATCAGAGCAGTTCGTCACTGCTAGCTGCTTCACAGCCACCGTTAGCTGCACTGTTAGCACAGCCACCACTCCCTCTGATTTAAGCCAGTCACCTGTTGAAAAACCAAGGCACCCTCTTTTTCAGCATTATCCAGCCACAAACGTTGGACAGCAGGATCGCTACTTCAATCGTAGATGATATGAGGATTACAAATGGCTGGAATATTCTATTTCAAAGGACCGTGTTTTCTGCTTTGCATGCCGCCACTTTCAACGTCCAGGAAACCATGGTGGAGAGATGTCATTTACCCACGATGGTTACCAGAACTGGAAGAAGGCGACAAGTTTGTTGAAGACACACAATGCTAGTGTGGAGCATAAATATGCAATGACAGCGTGGAATGAGTGGACTATTCAGAAAGACTCTGGCTCAACAATATGCAATGCTCTAAGTGATGGACATTCGAAAATAGTCAGAGAGAACAGAGTGTATACGAGAGCAGTTGTGGTGTCATTGCGTTACTCTGCATACCGGGGACTTTCACAGAGAGGAGACATAGAAAACGACATTGCTGTCAACCAGGGAAGCTTCCTTGAACTTTTACAGATCATAGGCAAATTCGACAAAACAGTTGCACAGAAAATATCAGATAATACTAGAAATGCTAAGTACACGCATCATGATTTATAGAATGAAATACTGGGCAAACCCTCGACTCAGAAACCTTGCCTGCCTGTCCATACATGCAGAAAGAACCAATGCCCTGGATGACCAGAAGATTATAGACTAATTTGCACTGAACCACAATAGATGTGTCGTCCTTCTATAAAACAACATTTGGTGAGTAACTGAAATACCTTTTATTTATTGACAGAGCATGCCTGTCCGGTGGTGGGAGCATGATTAAATTGCGCTGATCTGGATGGAACAAGAAGACGCATGCATATTGTCGGCCAGTCGGCCTACAAGTATTTTTGCAATATAAATAAAATCCCTTAGATTGTGATGATAGCCACCTTGTTCTACACCATGTGTGCACAGTGGACAAGCATAGGGTAAATGCACTTCTCTTTGTGGCTGCACTGTGGATATTATTCCTTTCATTTCTGACGTTGTGATAGACATTTAATCCGTAACATTATAACCAATGCACAGCAGGACGCATGTGCTGACGTCTTTCACCTTTGCAACGTGAAAGACGTTTTTGTCATTGCCTTGTGGTCACTTGTATTAGGATTATAGCTATTTTGTTTAATATTCTTTGGCCAAATTCAATTAAAAACTACATTTATATAGAATGTGCTGTGTGCCATATCTGCTTTTATTGTAAAAACAAGTCAAGTCATAAAAATCAACTATTTTCTTAGCACCCCCACGTATTGTTCAAGCCCCCCCTTAGCCCCAGGAGAGAAAAAAAATCCTGGCACTGTGCCTGAATACATCTGTAGCGTATCTCTTTTATGCTATCCACTGATGACACATGTACACACGCACGTGCACACACACACACACACACACACACACACACACACACACACACACACACACACACACACACACACACACACACACACACACACACACACACACACTGATCTGGCTGCACTGTTTACATGGGGATGACTCAGAGGTTCCCTTAGCTCCATTTGTCCAGATATACAGTAATAGGATTTACCTATGGGCCAACTCACTCAATTTGCATGTTGTGTTGTGGTTTATTGACTGAGTGCCTCACACTAAGACAGTAAGACAAAGCTTTCTCACACTATGTGGAACATTCCCATCGCCCCCCCCCCCCCCCCCCACCACACACACACACACACCTTCACCCCCACTGCCTCACCCCTTCTCAACCCTCACACTTCCTCCAATCTCAATAAGCTTGTCAACTCTCTTCCTCCAGCACCTCACCCCTGTCTCCTCTCACCCCTTCTGCCCTAATCACCCTCTCCTCAACCCTTCACCCCTGCCCTAATTTCCTCATCTGCTAAATTCCTGCTGTGTGACATCAATGTCCCCACGCAGCAGCATGAGTGGCAACCCGCTATGCTATCAGCTATCTATCCTATCTCCTTGTTGGTTTGATTGTTTTTGCGTACAGCTCTCCTGTTAGCGCTATCGGTTAGCATCAGAACAGATTCCAGAATTTTCAGGCTGGAACAACATGACAGGGGTCAGAATGCCTGGAATGCTGAAAAACACAGATTAGCTCATCCCTGTTCTGTTGTCTCTGGACTGGAGTGGATGGGCTTGTGATTCTAAACTCTATTGTGTGGTGCTCAGGGCTTAGGACATCATTGGCTGAACTCGGGGCCCGGAGTGTTGGGCCACAGGACCTTAACCCTAAACACTAAACCATAGACCATTGACCATATCCCAAACATAGTGTTAATTTCAATATGTAGAGTTTCTTTGGGGCTTAGGACATCATGGCCAACTGAGAGCCCACAGCCCCTAAACACAAAACACTAAACCCTGAACTCTGCCCACTGACCAGCCTCAATCCGAACAATATTTCAATATGTAAAGTGTGTCTTCTTGTCATCTGACTGAACCCACAAAGATTATTCAACGACTACATGTCAATAGTCTTAAGTGCCTTCCTGTCGTTGATTACTTTTCCATTACATATTATTTGTTCCAGGCTGTATGTTTCCATTCGATTAACCATTGACATGTGCTATACAAACATAAATGGCTTGAAGAGTATTTTTTACACAAAAAACAGAAGGCATGGCATTTGTGTACTGTTTTCTCTCTGTCAAGAGTAATCAACACTGCCACCTTGTGGTATATCTTTGCAGTTGTAAGAAAATTCTAACTATTCTCATAACAGCCTATAGATTGCACCATTTATTAATAAATAGTCAAAATCTCTATTATGACTTCACTCAAGTGTAGTATTCTATCCTCTATCCAATGTAACCACCACTTTTTAATGGTGTCGGAAACATGTAAACTGTTTGCAAGTTTCATTGCTGAAACCTTTCACTACTGTGTTTCACATTTCACTGACATGAAGCACCAGCATAATATTCTAGACACTAAAGAATCTCTCTCTTCCTCTCTCCTCTCTCAATTCAATTCAATTCAATTTGCTTTATTGGCATGACGAAACAATGTACATATTGCCAAAGCTTATTTTGGATATTTACAATATGAAAAAAAATGAGAATCAAAATTGTCAACGGGACAACAATAACCAAGGGTCAAAATAACCATACATTGAACAATAAGCATACAGTAGAGGACATGTGCAGGTTGATTGGTCTGTCAGACACTATCCCTCAATTTATGGCAGGCAGCAATGTAGTGCGCTGCCAACCCACAGCTCTCTGCGTCCTCCCCCAACAGGACGGGTATCTTACTCTCATCAGAGAGGTCTTTGAAACCTTTAATAAGTGTTTCAAATTTGGGGAAATGACACTCTAATTGTTCTATATTTTTCACATTTTGTCAGGAAATGCAGCTCCTGCTCAGGTTCTGCTGTTGTGCAGTGGTTGCACAGCCTTTCCTCTACAGGGAGACAGGTTTTCCTGTCTACCCTTCTCAATGGCAAGGCTGTGCTCACTGAGCCTGTACTTTGTCAAGGTTTTTCTAAGGTTTTGATCAGTAACCATGGTCAAATAGTTAGCCACGGTGTACTGTCGATTTAGGGCCAGATAGCACTGCATTTTACTTTGTGTTTGTGCTTGTGTTTCCCAATAAGCAATGTAGTTTTGTTTGATTGTGTTGTAATTGGGTTTATTCTGATTGATTGGACGTTCCGGTCCTGAGGCTTCAGTGTGTTAGTAGAACAGGTTTGTGAACTCAGCCCCAGGACCAGCTGGATGAGGGGACTCTTTTCTTTGCTCAGCTCTTGACATTGCAGGGCTTGGTAATGATATGAGAGGTGGTCACTGTATTTTCCAAAACTTAATTGCTCTTTTTTGAGTTTTTATTATTTGTGGATATTGGCCTAATTCTGCCCTGCATGCATTGTTTGTAGTTTTCCTCTGGACATGTAGGAGAATCTTACAGAACTCTGCATGCAGGGTTTCAATGGGGTGTTTGTCCCATTTGATTAAATCTTGTTTTGCAAGTGGACCCCACACCTCGCTGTCATAAAGTGCAATTGGTTGAATGACATATTCAATTCGTTTTAGCCAAATTTTAATAGGTATTTCAATTTGAATTTGCTTTTTAATGGCGTAGAATGCCCTGCGTGCTTACTCTCTCAGTTCATTCACTGCCTCATTAAGGTGTCCAGTTGAGCTTATTTTTTAAACCTAAGTAATTGTAGTGTGTGCAGTACTCTATATATTTTGTACCAATTGAGAACTTTGGCCTAATTCCCTGAGATCTGGATCTTCTCTGGAAAATCATTATTTTAGTATTTTTGGGGTTTACTGCCAGAGCCCAGGTCTGGCAGTACTGCTCTAGGAGGTCCAGGCTCTGTTGTAGGCCATGTGCTGTGGGTGACAGCAGGCATAGGTCATCTGCGAAGAGTAGGCATTTCACTTCTGAATTGTGGAGACTAACACCAGGGGCTGAGGATTTTTCTAGAATAGTGGCCAATTCGTTGATGTAAATATTCAATAGTGCAGGGCTCAGATTGCAACCCTGACGAAGGCCCCGCTCCTGGTTAAAGAATTCTGTTATTTTCTTAACACTTTTAATGCTGCACTTATTGCCAGTATACATTGATTTAATTATGTCATATGTTTTACCCCCTACACCACTTTCAATAACTTTGTAGAACAGTCCTGTATGCCAAACAGAATCAAATGCTTTTTGGAAGTCGATAAAGCAAGTGTATATTTTGGTATTATTTTGGTGGACATGTTTATCTATCAGGGTGTGTAGGGTGTAAATATGATCAGTTGTGCAATGTTTTGGTATAAATCCAATTTGGCTTTTACTCAAGACATTGTGCGTATTAAGGAAGTTTAGAACTCTTACATTTATGATACTACAGAAAACCTTCCCCAGGTTACTGTTCACACAAATGCCTCTGTAATTGTTAGGGTCAAATTTGTCTCCGTTCTTAAAGATTGGGGTTATGAGTCCTTGATTCCAGATTTCAGGAAATAACTTACACTCAGGATCAAATTAAATAGTTTTAATATAGCCAATTGAAATTTTGCACTAGTGAGTTTGAGCATCTCATTTAGGATGCCATCAGGTCCGCATGCTTTTATAAATTTGAGAGCCTGAAGTTTCTTATAGAGCTCCTGGTCAGTAATTGCGGAGTCCAATGGATTTTCATTGTCCTTTATAGCTTTTTGTAATCCATTCAACTTCTCATGAATTTGGCGTTGTTCTGCGTTTGTGTCGACTTCAACGGTGTTGTAGAGTGTTTTAAAATGGGTTGTCCATATGTCAACATTTTGTATCGCTAATTCCTCTTGTTTAGATTTTTTTAGTTTTTTCCAATTTTGCCAGAAGTTGTTTGTGTTTATGGACCCCTCAATTAGTGTCAGCTGCTTGCTGTTGTACTGTGCTTTTTTGGTTCTGAGTGTACGTTCATAGAGTTTTAAAGTCTCACAGTAATCTCTCTCTCTCTGTGTCTCTCTCTCTCTCTCCCTCTCTCCCTATTTTACATTTGACCCTTCCTGTTCCTGAAAAAACAGGTAGCAAACATAAGCTGACATTTAGTACGGTTCCTCCTCCTTTGCAATGAATGAATAGTTGTTCCTATTCTTCCACCGATAGCATGCTAGGCCTACTGTAGTAGTTTGTCATATCTCTGATACTGTTTTAATCATCAGGCAATCATTCATTCAGTAACTTAAATGTAAACTCTGCTATCATTGATAAGTCACTCTGATATTGCATTCTGTCAAAATGAATTTCCCAATCACATGAGTAGTCATGTTTTACCATGTTATTTATTTAACCTTTAATTAACCCTCAGACAATGAGAATCTATGGCCTATTATAGGGGGCACGTAGGTGAAAACAAATCAGGTGTATTTGAATTTCCTACTTAATTCATGATAATCTCTTACGTGCTGAAGTGATCTAATGTTTTTTTTTTGTATCTACCTTACCAGACAGTTATTTGCATATCACAATTAACTACACGCACTACATCCCACAAACAAGGAAATAATATACACACTGAATACATGATATACACATAACGCAGGTTTGCTCAGGACAGCATAAAATAACTAGTGCTGGAGGGCTGTTATTACAGTTCTTTAAATGCACAGAAACACAGAAATGGCAGCAATACGAGTTTATGTAGAATATAAATGCTAAATATTACAAAACATGTATTACAACCATCACATACATCACATACAGTAACATTTTTCCTTTTAAAGTTAAATATATTAAAACATATTATATACTGCACACACAAGCGTCTGAAATATCAGTCATAGTCAACTCCTGTAGGCAGTCCCACCACAATAAACCGAGAACTTATTTTAGCTTTATAACGTTGTATTGTCTTCTTGTAACAAGTCTATCTATTTAGGCTTAGGCCTAAGTGCAATGTTCAGGCTGTGAATTCTGTCAGTAAGTCAGTGTTCATTTTGTCAACAACAACTAATTACTAGGGTGATTAGTTGTGTTTGCTTGTTGATTCAAGAAATATTGTAGTTTTTTTGTATCTACCTTACCAGACAGTTATTTGCATATCACAATTAACTACACGCACTTCATCCCACAAACAAGGAAATAATCCATCCTACAACCTAGAAATAGAATCAATTCACTGCTTTCAGGAAGTAGTTCTCGGTTTGGTTTCTGACAATGTGCACGTCAGACAACACTGCACGTCACCAGTAACGCAGACGGAACACTGCTCTCTTCCTGGTATCCTGGTTAGGTGGACCATGGTTTGCGTGTATCATTAATTTGCCTATGCTAATCTCAGGGAAGATGTAGAAACAAATGAGGTACAGTAATTCTGAATCAAATAACTTCCTTTTTTCAGAGAAAATGCGATAAGACTCCCATGACCTGGCTCCATTTATACAATAGAACTCTGTCTGACGCTGTGGTCAACAGTGGGAGAGGATGAGCAATGTGGGGGTGGAGAGGATGTGTGGTATGTTTGTCTGTCTTTGACAGTTGGGTATATCTCGATAGTCTAAATCAGCTTCCTTCATCATCTCTTCTCCATCTACACAGATCTGAAATCACAGGTGAAGGCAACAAGTTGGATGCTGACTGGGCATCTGCTGTCACCTGTTCCTTCACTGAAGGAAAGGAGATGATATGAAGTCATGTTGGACTTTTGAGAAGTACTCTTGGATTTAGCAAAGTCATGTTTGTAGGTATAGAAAGACCATTCAGAGGACTGGAATTCCATCCTCCTCCTCTTTGTGCAGGTTTACCAATGTTTAAACTGTGGTAAAGGAACTCCAACACAGCTCAGCTCAAGGAAATCCCAATGCTGAGTACACAAAGACAACACAGAATTGTGTTCAATCTGACCAGGAAGTTAATTTACTATACTGGAATCAAATGCTTCATCATTCTACTTCATGCCCACATGGTGGCTCAACCCTAGCCCTAGCCTCAATCCTAACACTTACCTTAGTGTAAACATTTCCCCACACGTGTCAATTACACTGTTAAACTTAAGTGCTTTGTAACACCAAAACTAGCTGCAACTGGGCTGCCACCAACTTGAAGGAGACAAAACTTGAACTTTGCTGGGGTTTTGAAATACATCATCCTGAGATGTTTTGAAACATTGTAACACCACTAAATCAAGTGTTGTGCAACACCTTGCCAGGGACTGGGAGCACTAACAGAAAAGGTTGAAAACCCTATTTTGGTGTTTCGAGTCCTGTTCAGTGCAGCATTAGATACCTCCTATTTTGGTGTTGTTTCCACTCTTTAAAGCTTCTAAACACCATTATGACGTTTTGAATCTTGTCTAGTGCATAATTAGATCCCTTTTTTCTGAAGCGTGTTAATGTTTAACATTATTTTATATATTTGATTATTTGCCTTTATATACCATTTTGGCAGGCATTGCCAAGCACAGTTTTCAATCTACCAGCAGTACATTTACATTTACATTTAAGTCATTTAGCAGACGCTCTTATCCAGAGCGACTTACAAATTGGTGCATTCACCTTATGATATCCAGTGGAACAACCACTTTACAATAGTGCATCTAAATCTTTTAAGGGGGGGGGGGTTAGAAGGATTACTTTATCCTATCCTAGGTATTCCTTAAAGAGGTGGGGTTTCAGGTGTCTCCGGAAGGTGGTGATTGACTCCGCTGTCCTGGCGTCGTGAGGGAGCTTGTTCCACCATTGGGGTGCCAGAGCAGCGAACAGTTTTGACTGGGCTGAGCGGGAACTGTGCTTCCTCAGAGGTAGGGGGCCAGCAGGCCAGAGGTGGATGAACGCAGTGCCCTTGTTTGGGTGTAGGGCCTGATCAGAGCCTGAAGGTATGGAGGTGCCGTTGCCTTCACAGCTCCGTAGGCAATCACCATGGTCTTGTAGCGGATGCGAGCTTCAACTGGAAGCCAGTGGAGAGAGCGGAGGAGCGGGGTGACGTGAGAGAACTTGGGAAGGTTGAACACCAGACGGGCTGCGGCGTTCTGGATGAGTTGTAGGGGTTTAATGGCACAGGCACGGAGCCCAGCCAACAGCGAGTTGCAGTAATCTAGACGGGAGATGACAAGTGCCTGGATTAGGACCTGCGCCGCTTCCTGTGTGAGGCAGGGTTGTACTCTGCGAATTTTGTAGAGCATGAACCTACAGGATCGGGTCACCGCCTTGATGTTAGTGGAGAACGACAGGGTGTTGTCCAGGATCACGCCAAGGTTCTTAGCACTCTGGGAGGAGGACACAAGGGAGTTGTCAACCGTGATGGCGAGATCATGGAACGGGCAGTCCTTCCCCGGGAGGAAGAGCAGCTCCGTCTTGCCGAGGTTCAGCTTGAGGTGGTGATCCGTCATCCACACTGATATGTCTGACAGACATGCAGAGATGCGATTCGCCGCCTGGTTATCAGAAGGGGGAAAGGAGAAGATTAATTGTGTGTCGTCTGCATAGCAATGATAGGAGAGACCATGTGAGGATATGACAGAGCCAAGTGACTTGGTGTATAGCGAGAATAGGAGAGGGCCTAGAACAGAGCCCTGGGGGACACCAGTGGTGAGAGCGCATGGTGCGGAGACAGATTCTCGCCACACCACCTGGTAGGAGCGACCTGTCAGGTAGGACGCAATCCAAGCGTGGGCCGCGCCGGAGATGCCCAACTCGGAGAGGGTGGAGAGGAGGATCTGATGGTTCACAGTATCAAAGGCAGCAGATAGGTCTAGAAGGATGAGAGCAGAGGAGAGAGAGTTAGCTTTAGCAGTGCGGAGAGCCTCCGTGACACAGAGAAGAGCAGTCTCAGTTGAATGCCCAGTCTTGAAACCTGACTGATTAGGATCAAGAAGGTCATTCTGAGAGAGATAGCAGGAGAGCTGGCCAAGGACGGCACGCTCAAGAGTTTTGGAGAGAAAAGAAAGAAGGGATACTGGTCTGTAGTTGTTGACATCGGAGGAATCGAGTGTAGGTTTTTTCAGAAGGGGTGCAACTCTCGCTCTCTTGAAGACGGAATCGACGTAGCCAGCGGTCAAGGATGAGTTGATGAGCGAGGTGAGGTAGGGGAGAAGGTCTCCGGAAATGGTCTGGAGAAGAGAGGAGGGGATAGGGTCAAGTGGGCAGGTTGTTGGGCGGCCGGCCATCACAAGACGCGAGATTTCATCTGGAGAGAGAGGGGAGAAAGAGGTCAAAGCACAGGGTAGGGCAGTGTGAGCAGGACCAGCGGTGTCGTTTGACTTAGCAAACGAGGATCGGATATCGTCAACCTTCTTTTCAAAATGGTTGACGAAGTCATCCGCAGAGAGGGAGGAGGGGGGGGAGGGGGAGGAGGATTCAGGAGGGAGGAGAAGGTAGCAAAGAGCTTCCTAGGGTTAGAGGCAGATGCTTGGAATTTAGAGTGGTAGAAAGTGGCTTTAGCAGCAGAGACAGAAGAGGAGAATGTAGAGAGGAGGGAGTGAAAGGATGCCAGTTCCGCAGGGAGGCGAGTTTTCCTCCATTTCCGCTCAGCTGCCCGGAGCCCTGTTCTGTGAGCTCGTAGTGAGTCGTCGAGCCACGGAGCAGGAGGGGAGGACCGAGCCGGCCTGGAGGATAGGGGACAGAGAAAATCAAAGGATGCAGAAAGGGAGGAGAGGAGGGTTGAGGAGGCAGAATCAGGAGATAGGTTGGAGAAGGTTTGAGCAGAGGGAAGAGATGATAGGATGGAAGAGGAGAGAGTAGCGGGAGAGAGAGAGCGAAGGTTGGGACGGCGCAATACCATCCGAGTAGGGGCAGAGTGAGAAGTGTTGGATGAGAGCAAGAGGGAAAAGAATACAAGGTAGTGGTCGGAGATTTGGAGGGGAGTTGCAATGAGATTAGTGGAAGAACAGCATCTAGTAAAGATGAGGTCAAGCGTATTGCCTGCCTTGTGAGTAGGGGGGGAAGGTGAGAGAGTGAGGTCAAAAGAGGAGAGGAGTGGAAAGAAGGAGGCAGAGAGGAATGAGTCAAAGGTAGACGTGGGGAGGTTAAAGTCACCCAGAACTGTGAGAGGTGAGCCATCCTCAGGAAAGTAACTTATCAAGGCGTCAAGCTCATTGATGAACTCTCCAAGGGAACCTGGAGGGCGATAAATGATAAGGATGTTAAGCTTGAAAGGGCTGGTAACTGTGACAGCATGGAATTAAAATGAGGAGATAGACAGATGGGTCAGGGGAGAAAGAGAGAATGTCCACTTGGGAGAGATGAGGATTCCAGTGCCACCACCCCGCTGGCTCGATGCTCTAGGGGTATGCGAGAACACGTGGGCAGACGAAGAGAGAGCAGTAGGAGTAGCAGTGTTATCTGTGGTAATCCATGTTTCCGTCAGCGCCAGGAAGTCTAGGGACTGGAGGGTAGCATAGGCTGAGATGAACTCAGCCTTGTTGGCTGCAGACCGGCAGTTCCAGAGGCTGCCGGAGACCTGGAACTCCACGTGGGTCGTGCGCGCTGGGACCACCAGGTTAGAGTGGCAGCGGCCACGCGGTGTGAAGCGTTTGTATGGCCTGTGCAGAGGGGAGAGAACAGGGATAGACAGACACATAGTTGACAAGCTACAGAAGTGTTGTTTCTTGTATTATTGTCTCTTGTGTCTTTAGAGAACTGTTTCACTTTGATATCCTTTTTCTTCTGTCCTGATTTTCTCTTTCTTTTCTTCTGTTAACTAGATATTCTTTGTTGTTCTTCGTTAGCTAGCTAGCTTCTTCCAAAAGAGTCCCTAGCAACTGCTTAGCAACTGGTAAACAATTCAGCTAGCTAAGATAACTACAATTTTATGAAAAATAGTTATTTTTCAAAAGCCTATCTTCTTTGTTTGTTGCTTGTTTTTTCTCCTATTCAGTCTTGCAGTTTTCTTTTGCTTTTTTCCGATGTACTTCACTCTAAAAACCATGTAAATTTCAATATTTGTAGGAGCTCATTTTTCAGCTGCTGCTGCTCAAATTGGAGTTCCGGAACAAGTAGCTGGCGATGGATCTGCATTAACTGAAGATTATCCTCTTACATCTAGGCGTTCTGCTAGCGGAACCCCGTTCGGCCAGCGGAACCCCTAGCCAACAGCCAATGGGATCGCATGGCGCGATAAACAAAAACCTCAAAAATCCAATAATTTCAATTTTTCAAACATACGACTATTTTGCACCATTTCAAAGATAAACCTCTCCTGAATCCAACCACGTTGTCCGATTTCAAAAAGGCTTTACAGCGAAAGCAAAACATTAGATTATGTTAGGAGAGTACAAATAACCACACAGCCATTTTCCAAGCAAGCATATATGTCAATAACACCCAAAACCACAGCTAAATGAAGCACTAACCTTTCATGATCTTCATAAGATGACACTCCTAGGACATTATGTTATACAATACATGTATGTTTTGTTAAATAAAGTTCATATTTATATCCAAAAACAGCTTTTTACATTGGCGCGTGACGTTCAGAATATGTATTCCCGCCAAAAACTTCCGGTGAATTTACAAAAATACTCATCATAAACGTTGACAAAATACAAATGATCTTCGTCAGAATGCACTCCCAGGACTGCTACTTCCACAAGAAATGTTGTTTTTGTTCAAAATAATCCATAGTTATGTCCAAATACCTCTGTTTTGTTCGTGCATTCAGGTCACTATCCAAAGGGTAACGCGCGAGCACAATTCGAGACACAAAAAGTCAAAATGTTCCATTACCGTACTTAGAAGCATGTCAAATACTGGTTAAAATAAATTTTTATGGTATTTTTAATGTAAAATTGCGATAATATTCCAACCGGACAATAGTGTATTCATTCAAGGAGGAAAAGAAAAAACAGCGTGCTCGCAGGAACGCGCATATCCAATCTCTTTGTCCTCAGGCAGACCACTCAGTAACTGAGCTCCTATACTCTGCCCAGAGACAGAAGAAGGCTCAATCCACTTTCTGAAGGCTTTAGACAGCCAATGGAAGCCTTAGAAAGTGCAACGTAACAGCACAGATACTGTAGTTTCGAAAGGGACTAGAAGGAAGAACTACATTTCTCCAATCCTACACATCCTGGTTGAATTTTTCTCAGGTTTTTGCCTGCCATATGAGTTCTGTTATACTCACAGACACCATTCAAACAGTTTTAGAAACTTCAGAGTGTTTCCTATCCAAATCTACATATTCCCATTTCTGGGCAAGAGTAGTAACCAGTTTAAATCGGGTACGTTTTTTCATCCGGCCATGAAAATACTGCCCCCTATCCATATTAAATTATACTCTTCCACTGCCAATCAACAATGTGGGGACTGTTGCTGTCCACATTGAGCGTACATTTTTCTAACGGTTTCGATATACATTCCTCATGATCCATTTATCTTTATGGCACAACAAGCTTAATACTAATATAGAAATATACTTTCCTTTCTTCAAACATGCATAGAACATTGTGTGAAAAAACATTTGGAATTACCCACAATCCTCTAAAAACAGAGTCACGTGGCAAGATAGTGAATTCAAGGTGATTAAAACCAAAGACTTCCAATGAGTTCAATCACTCTATTGTTTCTAGTTTTGGCTATCCTCATGAAAGATGCTTACATTTTGAGCAACATATTAAAGATGCACTACGCAGAAATCGCTCTGCCATTTCCTGGTTTGCTAAAATTCTAACAGCTCTCCTAATTTCAGCTATGTGACAAAACAAGCAAGTGTTGTGAAGAGAATCATTGCACCATAACCAAAAATATAGTTTTTTCAGCTGGTGTGCAAAACCGAAAGTAAAAGACAAAAGCTAAACTTAAGAACGGGAAGCATAGAAATACCCCTTTTTGGAACAAATCTACCGCTTCTTAGACTTGCTTTCAATGATAATGACATATCTATATCACACATGTCTATGTGAATTTGGTCAGGTCACCCAAAAAGTAATATATTGCAGCTTTAAGGTGGATTTACATTATTTTGGTAAATTGAAATTAACAAATCATTGAAACCACTTGTGTACGTTTTTTTTAAATATATTTTGGGGTTATTTTGACACTTTACTGAGACTGTTATGAAATGACAGAGGGATTACAGATGGATGGTAGAAACAGATTGAAGGGTTGGAGCGGGGAAATCTTCTGTGGGGAGAGTTGTGACCTGCCTAAGTCAGGTGCGATACCGCCAGACTACGGGCTCTGCACGACTTGCATTCATTTCTATTAGGTCATTTATTAAGTTTAAGTTTATTAAATGTACGTTCATTAAGAAATTATTCTGGGTTGAATTGAAATGTACATATTTTGTTGGTTATTTTTTGAGTCAATTTCAATTCACCCCAGAATAATTTCTTTCTGTGTGGTTGAGTGAAACTTCAATGAAATGTACCATCTTACCCCTCCTTTCTAAACTGTCAAAATAAAGCACTAAAAAATAAAGGTGGAATTCCACAAAAAGAAATCACGTCCTGACCAGTAAAAGGGGTTATTTGTCATTGTAGTATGGTCAGGGAGTGGCAGGGGGTGTTTGTTTTGGGTGTTTTGATGTTTTTGGGGTTTTGTTATATGTTTTATATTTCATTGTTTATTCTAGTTCTATGTTGGTTTTTGGCAATGACCTCCAATTACAGGCAGCTGGTTGTTGTTGTCTCTAATTGGAGGCCATATTCAGTTGTGTTCATTTCACTTGTCTTTTGTGGGTGGTTGCTTTCTGTATAGATGGGTTACCTTACAGAACTGTTGGTTGTCTTTTATTGTTTTCGTTTTAGTGTTCACTTTAGTTAGTAAATAAAGAAGATGATCACTATACCCATTGCGTTTTGGTCTCCTCAATACCGTTGACACCCTTATCAATCAATATATAAGCTATAAACAATTTGTATTTCTAAACCATTAATTGAATGACAAACAATGTATGTGTTTTGATGCTGCTTTTTACATGCACTGAAACCTCAAAGTTGTATCACTACGCTCTCTTAAAAACATCAATATTCAGGTTGAAGAACCAATTTGGGTGTTTCACATTCTGTGTATAAAAACACTTGCATTGGGTTTACATTCAAACACTACAAACACCAGATCTCAGCTTAGGTGGACTACTTTTCATGATTTCTTTACACAATCATGGTGTTTTGAGACTTTTTATTTCTACAGGGTAGACTCTATTGTGTAGGTTAACAGTCCAATAAATAATTATGCAAGAAAGATAATGTAATGGTTTTCTTCATTTAACACTGACGCAGGTTTGCTCAGGACAACATAAAATAACTAGTGCTGGAGGGCTTTTATTACAGTTCTTCAAATGCACAGAAACACAGAAATGGCAGCAATATGAGTTTATGTAGAATATAAATGCAAAATATTACAAAACATGTATTACAACCATCACATACATCACATACAGTAACATTTTTCCTTATAAAGTTAAATATATTAAAACATACTGTACACACAACACAAAAGCGTCTGAAATATCAATCGTAGTCAACTCTTGTAGGCAGTCCCACCACAATAAACCGAGAACCTATTTTAGCTTTATAACTTTTTATTGGCTTCTTGTAACAAGTCTATCTATTTAGGCTTAGGCCTAAGTGCAATCAATGTTCAGGCTGTGAATTCTGTCAATTCGAAAAAGCAATGCTTAAATGTTCAAGTGATATGCAAAAATGATAAATGCATTTATATTTTCATATAGGTGCACATGATTCATGTCAAAATAAAATTGCAATGTTAAAATGAAAATGGTTTATTGAAAATTGGAAACGATAAACAGAAATTCTAAAATGGTTAACAGAAAATGGTCAATGCAATGTGGAAAGTGTCTTTTTTTCATTTTACAACTGCCCATTTAGCATGTACTATTGTCTTTTTCTTTTTTCATGTTCAATCTGTATGCAAATTGCTCCTTAGAGGTTTGAACCAGGAGAGAAACACAACACCACCTGCAGTTGTACATTTTTGACATGTAATGCGCTCTGTTAACGATGGGGTTCAAACCTGGTGTCTTGTAAACAAAAATAACATTTTAGCCTGCTAAGCCAAAGCTTAGGCAATGTAGCTTGGGGAACCAGACTTTGGTTTAGTGGACTAATCAAATCAAATTTTATTGGTCACATACACATGGTTAGCAGATGTTAATGCGAGCGTAGCGAAATGCTTGTGCTTTTAGTTCCGACAGTGCAGTAATATCTAACAAGTAATCTAACAAATTCACAACGACTACCTTACACACACTAATGTAAAGGGATAAATAAGAATATGTACATATAAATATATGGATGAGCAATGGCCGTGCGGCATAGGCAAGATGCAGTAGATGGTATAGAATACAGTATATACATACGAAATGAGTAATGTTGGATATGTAGACATTTTTAAAGTGACTATTTGTAAAGTGACTAGTGATACCATTATTAAATCCATTATTAAATGTATTAAAGTGGCAAGAGATTTGAGTCTGTATGTTAGCAGCAGCCACTCTATGTTAGTGATGGCTGTTTAACAGTCTGATGGCCTTGAAATAGAAGCTGTTTTTCAGTCTCTCGGTCCCAGCTTTGATGCGCCTGTACTGACCTCGCCTTCTGGATGATAGTGGGGTGAACCGGCAGTGGCTCTTGTGGTTGTTGTCCTTGAGGATCTTTTTGGCCTTCCTGTGATATCGGGTGCTATAGGTGTCCTGGAGGGAAGGTAGTTTGTCCTCGGTGATGCGTTGTGCAGACCCTCTGGAGAGCCTTGCGGATGTGGGCGGAGCAGTTTCCGTACCAGGTGGTGATACAGCCCAACAGGATGCTCTTGATTGTGCATCTGTAAAAGTTTGAGAGTGTTTTAGGTGACAAGCCAAATTTCTTCAGCCTCCTGAGGTTGAAGAGGCGCTGTTGCGTCTTATTCACCATGCTGCCTGTGTGGGTGGACCATTTCAGTTTGTCCATGATGTGTACGCCGAGGAACTTAACTTTCCACCTTCTCCACTACTATCCCGTCGATGTGGATGGGGTGATGCTCCCTCTGCTGTTTCCTGAAGTCCACGATCATCTCCTTTGTTTTGTTGACGTTGAGTGAGAGGTTACTTTCCTGACACCACACTCTGAGGGCCCTCACCTCCTACCTGTAGGCTATATCGTCATTGTTGGTAATCAGGCCTACCACTGTAGTGTCGTCTGCTGATGATTGAGTTCGAGGTGTGCATGGCCATGCAGTCATGGGTGAACAGGGAGTACAGGAGAGGGCTGAGAACGCACCCTTGTGGGGCCCCAGTGTTGAGGATCAGCGGGGTGGTGATGTTGTTTCCTACCCTCACCACCTGTGGGCGGCCCGTCAAAGTCCAGGACCCAGTTGCACAGGGCGGGGTTGAGACCCAGGGTCTCGAGACCCAGGGTCTCGAGCTTAATGATGAGTTTGAAGGGTACTATGATGTTTAATGCTGAGCTGTAGTCAATGAATAGCTTTTTTACATAGGTATTCCTCTTGTCCAGATGGGATAGGGCAGTGTGCAGTGTGTTGGAGATTGCGTCGTCTGTGGACCTATTGGGGCGGTAAGCAAATTGGAGTGGGTCTAGGGTATCAGGTAGGGTGGAGGTGATATGATCCTTGACTAGTCTCTCAAAGCACTTTGTGATGACAGAAGGGAGTGCTACGGGGCGATAGTCATTTAGTTCAGTCATTTAGTTCAGTTACCTTAGCTTTCTTGTGAACAGGAACAATGGTGGCCATCTTGAAGCATGTGGGAACAGCAGACTGGGATAGGGATTGATTGAATATGTCCATAAACACACCATGTTTACGGCATGCTCTGAGGACGCGGCTAGGGATGCCATCTGGGCCGGCAGCCTTGCAAGGTCTATCACGCTTAAATGGTTACCTCAAGTTGGCCAAGGTGAAGGAGAGCCCACAGGCTCACAAGGTTTTCTTTTTGTAATCCGTGATTGACTGTTGACCCTGCCACATACATCTCGTGTTTGAGCCGTTGAATTGCGACTCTACTTTGTCTCTATACTGACGCATTGCTTGTTTGATTGCCTTGCAGAGGGAATAGTTACACCATTTGTATTCAGTCATGTTTCCAGTCGCCTTGCCCTGATTAAAAGCGGTGGTTCACGCTTTCAGTTTAGCGCAAATGCTGCCATCAATCCACGGTTTCTGGTTATGGAAGGTTTTAATAGTCACAGTGGGTACAACATCACCGATGCACTTGTTAATAAACTTGCTCACAGAGTCAGCGTATACATCAATGTTGTTGTCTGAGGCTACCTGGAACATATCTCAGTCCACGTGATCGAAGCAATCTTGAAGCGTGGACTCCAATTGGTCAGACAAGCGTTGGATAGACCTGAGCACAGGCGTTTCCTGTTGTAGTTTCTGTCTATAGGCTGGGAGCAACAAATTGGAGTCATGGACAGGTTTGCCAAAGGGAGGGCGTTGTATGCATTGCGGAAGTTAGAGCAGCAATGGTCGAGAATGCTAACAGCCAGTGTCGCGCATTCGATATGCTGATAGATTTTAGGAAGCCTTGTTCTCAGATTAGCTTTGTTAAAATCCACAGCTACAATAAATGCAGCCTCAGGATGTATGGTTTCCAGTTTACATAGAGTCCAGTGAAGTTCTTTCAGGGCCCTCGAGGTATCTGCTTGGGGGGGATATACACGGCTGTGACTACAATCGAAGAGAATTCTCTTGGTAGATAATGCAGTCGGCATTTGATTGTAAGGAATTCTAGGTCAGGTGAACAAAAGGACTTAAGTTCCTGTATGTTGTTATGATCACACCATGAGTCGTTAATCTTAAGGCATACACCCCACCCTTCTTCTTACCAGAGAGTTCTTTGGTTCTGTCAGCGCGATGCGTGAAGAAACCGGGTGGCTGTACCGACTGACAACATATCCCGGGTGAGCCATGTTTCCGTGAAACAGAGAATGTTACAATCTCTCATGCCTCTCTGGAAGGCAACTCGTGCCCTAATTTCGTCCACCTTGCTGTCTAGAAACTGGACATTGGCGAGTAATATGCTCGGAAGCGATGTATGGTGTGCTTGCTTTCTAAGTCTGACCAGTAGGCCGCTGGGTCAGCCTCTCCTGCGGTGACCGCATTGTTTTGGATCGGCTTCTGGGATAGTCATATTCCTTTGGGAAAGTCATATTCCTGGTCGGTATTTTGGTAAGTTGACGTCGCTTTTAAATCCAATAGTTCTTCCAGGCTGTATGTAATAACACTTGAGATTTTCTGGGTTAACAATGTAAGAAATAATACATTAAATAAACTATGGATCTGAAGCTAGGCGGCCATCTCTGTCGGCGCCATCATACTCAATGCGCTCTTCTGATGTGCAAAACACCCTTGTTCGAACCCTGTCAGTCATATTTGTGCCATCGCTCAGAAGGTTCTCGGAGGAGGTCAAAGGATGGTGAATTGTAACTGAGATGGTTCCGTAAACACCGTAAACACTGTGATTCTTTCCCTCATTAGTTTTTATATAAAAATGAAAGAAGATGGTAAAAAATTATGGAATTGCATTTGTATTGCCTTTTAGCCTGATAGCATGATGAGTAGGTCTAACCTTGACTGAGACCTGAAGAGTTGCATTCGCTCCCTGAGTTAATGCCTAGGCTTCACCTAAGCAGGTCTATGCTTTTCTGGTGCGCAGGAGACCTGGGTCAGTTCGCACGCTGTGTGTTGGTTACACTAGTCTAAAGTCAATGTACAGAGAGCCTGGTATGGCTTGGATGTACTACTGTATGGGGGTGTGGTGTTGCTCTCCTGGCTCATGCCTCCAAGAACAAATTTGCATACACAATGAAAATTCTAATTTAAAAGAGAAAACGTTTAACTGAGTAGTTGGAAAATGAAAACAGACACTATGCAATTTTCATTTACGGTTTTCTGTTTACCATTTATCTTTTTCCATTTAGCGATTTTATTTAGAATTTCTGTTTACCATTTCCAATTTTCATTTAATCATTTTCTATTTTCATTTTAACTTTGTAATTCAATTGTGGTATGAATTATGGACACTGATATGAAAATAAAAATTCATTTATCATTTTCACATTCCTATTTAGCATTTAAGCATTGCATTTTTGAACACTCCGTAGCCAACAACCTATTTTTCCTGATGAAACTAATGAGATGAAATGCTCTGGAAAAAACTATAACTATTACCAATTACTTTTCATTTTAGTTGACGAAAATTCCACGTGAGACAAATGGACATTCAATTTCACATGAAACTCCTTTTAATCTGTTTTGTCCAATTATAAGCATGCATCCCGGTGCAGAATATATAATGCAATCCTCTCATTAGCCGATAACATCTTTCTGTTGCATGGGCTGGTTGTATTGATCTGGCTCTCCCACAAACACAGCTCCCAGTCACTTGAATTACTCATCTCAGTCTCTCTTTTGAGCTGATGCGCTGACAGGATACTTAAATTGGAACAAACTAACCTCAATTAGAAACAATAATGTATTTGAAATCTTTGCTTTCATTTAGGTCATTTTTGCTCTGATCACATCAGAAGCTCTATTGTGCCATGTGCGCTTTTATTCATCTGTGTTGGCAATAGCGAGTTGCAGTTGCTTTTTCCAATTGGGAAAACAAATGATTTTTGCTGAATATTAGTAGTATAGTAATAATTCTGGCATTGTGGGAAAGCTCATATTCTCCTATTTTCAAGGAAAGCACTGTTATTTAACCAACTCTGATGGTTATGATGTGGAGAAAATCTCATCTAAATTGCTTAACTTGTAGGCTTTATATCCTTAAATTATGGCTGGCATTGGTTTTAATGTTTCCAGCTAAGGTATAGCCTACAAAGCGATAGTAGGCCTAGTTGGACAAGGCTATCTGAGTGTGCACTATTCCATTCAAAAACGCTAACTACCTTTAGCGCCTATTCATGATAGTATCTTTTTCCTGGGGACCCGACGCTCGTTCTGAACGTTAACATGCATCGCTTGCGGTAAGGTTTTAGAAACATGAGGAATCTTTCATATCAGTGAGATTTTTAATTTTTTTTTTACTGAAATTACTACACACCTTTATAGGGTTAAGATTGGCGCTCCCACACGGCCATATCTCAAAGTTACAGCACTTGTTTTACGGAAGACTTAGGCAAACACCTGTGCTCATTAGCTATCTAGCATGCTCCGAACACCTGTGTGTAAGCATAACCGGGGAAGAAGTGTAGCAGAAGTGTAGTTTGCCGACTGGAGACACAGCTTATGGATCTGTGCAAATCTGGGTAAGTAAGTGTATCTTTTTTATTTCAAAGATTCATGCTCTCAGATATGAAAGATGCTTCAAAAACCATTTTGCATCTGATGATTATTGACATTTCTAAACGTTAAAACAGCGCCAGGATTGTAGTTCACATGGAGCCAGTCGTGACCGAAGCTAACCGCTGAATATCCTACAGAAAAGGGCTATTGAGAGCTAAGTGTGCACATGATGCAAGTAAGATGTAAATATGAATTATTTAAATGTAGAAAAAAATGCACAGACTAAAATGTGACTAAAACTAGACTGAAATTGTTCCGGGTTTTCGTCGACTGAAAATAACAAAGATTAACGAAAGATTAAATGACAAAAATGTAACTAGACTAAAATCTAATTTAAGACTAAATCTAAGACAAAATTAAAACTGCAGTAAGTTAGCCCTTTCGCAGTTTTCAAACTGAAGGGTGTAAGGCATGGGTATCTCTTTATGGAGAGTAGTCTGGTCTTGGAGTCCCGGGGTGGCACGGTCAACAGCAACAGCATGAGATTCTGAAAAGCATGCACTATTATTAACCATGGCGATATACACTGAGTATACCAAACATTAGGAACACCTTCCTAATATTGAGTTGAACCCCACATCCTCACTTCGCCAGACTCTACAACGTGTCAAAAGTGTTCCACAGGGATGCTGGCCCATGTTGACTCCAATGCTCCCCACAGTTGTGTCAAGTTGTCTGGATGTCCTTTGGGTGGTGGGCCATTACTGATACACACAGGAAACTGTTGGGCGTGAATAACCTAGCAGCATTGCAATTCTTGACACAAACCGGTGCGCCTGGGCACCTACTATAAATACATACCCTGTTCAAAGGCACTTAAAATGTTTTCTTGCCAATACCCCCTCTGAATGGTACACATACACAATCCATGTTTCAATTGTCTCAAGATATAAACATCTTTTTTTAGTCTCCTCTGTTAATCTACACTGATTTAAGTGGATTTAACAAGTGACAAAAATAAGGGATCTTAGCTTTCACCTGGATTCATCTAGTCAGTCTATGTCATGGAAAGAGAAGATGTCTTAATGTTTTGTATACTCGGTATATAATTCTTTATGAGTCTATATTGGCTTAGGGTAAAAGCTAAGATTAAGGTTACGGTTGCACCAGGTTGTGGACATGAAACTAGGGCTAGGGTAATGGTTTTGTTTGAGGCTAAGGTAATGGTTCATACATGAAAAAAAATACTAGTTTACTATAGAATCCTAAAGTACATACTATTTAATTCTATAGTAAACTGTAGTATACTGTAAAATACTATACTACACATTGTAGTATCCCTAAATCACGTATAGTAGAATGTTGTAGTATACTGAAGAATACTATTTCATTTGCATAAACCCATTCCCCTCCCCATATCGCAATTTGTGCCACCCATGAGTGAGAAACCTACATGCCAAGTATAGACCCCCTGTTCCCTACAGGTTATAAAATGTAGTAGAAGCTCTGAAGTATTGGATCTGACTTCAATCCTACCTACAGGTTATAGAATATAGTAGAAGCTCTCAAGTATTGGATCTGACCTCAATCCTACCTACAGGTTGTGGAAAATGTGTTATTTTAGTAGTAATGGGCATTACAAATTCATTTCTGTGAGCTTGCACATTTGGCTTCCAAATGGCTTTTCATTCAAAACGCTTCTAAATTGGCCTAGAACCAGGAAAAAATAAATTATAATCAATGTAAATCAATGTAAATGTAAATCTCAAATGGTAGGCTACCGTTATGTCAGATTGTGAAATGCTCGGTCAATGTTTTTTTACCTAGCCAAATTATTAGAAGGCGGGGGAAAAAAATTAATTGGACCAGATTGAGGCGTTCTCCCGTCTACAGTAAATATTACAGTATAGTACAGTCTGCAAAAACAATACATTACTATAGTATATAATACCGTTTTTTTTTTACTACAGTATTTATACAATAGTTAACAGTAAATACTACAGTAAATACTGCAGTGAATACTACAGTAAAGTCTAAAAAAAGTTGGTGCTATGGTTAGTGGATGCATGGTAGAATGGTCTTACCTGTTTGTTGTTTCAATGTACATACCCCATCCCGTCCCTTTCTGTGCCTCCTTTGGTGAACTGTAGACAGACAGAGTACACAATCAGTCAGCACCCCATTTAAACCTGGGACATTAGTATACTGTGCTAGCTCGAATGTATTATTTTCAGCAACTACGATTGATGCTGCCTAACCAGGCCAGAGCAGAGCATCTCAGCTTTAGATGACTGTGAAAGGGGTAGTTATCATTCACTCAGGGAGAGGTGGATACATACCAGTTAGTAGGGCTTTGACGACTAGAGCTGCCACTATGACAGCAGCAGTGAGACAGGCCACAGCTGGCACCACTACCCAGGTTAGCTCCAAGTAGCCTTGCAAGGTCGGGATTTGCCTAACCATGGCAGGGGCACGGGCATCAGCTTGGTCCACTTTGAAAAGCAAAGAGAGAAGCAGCAGTCAGAATCAAAGCTCTTTCCATGGTGGATTTCAGACAAAAGAAAAGGAGGACTCTTCAATGTATACTTCAGTGTGTTTTATATAAACAGTGGTCATACACTTTGACTTCAAGCACTTTTCAAAGCCATAGGATGTTCGTATCTTTATAGCTTTCTGTGTAATATTTCCTAATACAACCTATTTTCCGTTTGAAACCTGAAGTGGTTCGTGAATGTGTTGAAAATAAATAATTTGTTGGTATGAGGTGTTTTCTGAACCCTTGCCATAAAGCCAGTTAAATAGAGTGGAAGCATTTAGCTACAGTGCCTTCAGAAAGTATTCACACCCTTTGACTTTTTCCACATTTTGTTGTTACAGCCTGAATTTAAAATTGATTACATTTAGATTGTGTCACTGGCCTACACACAATAATACCCATTAATGTCAGTGGAATTATGTTTTTCAACTTTTTTACAAATGAATTACTAATTAAAAGGTGAAATGTCTTGAGTCAATAAGTATTCAACACCTTTGTTATGGCAAGCAAAAATGTGCTTATCACGTCAGATAATAACTTGCATAGTGTTAAACATGAACATGGTGAAGTTATTCATTACACTTTGGACAGAGAGGAAGGAAACCACTCAGGGATTTCACCATGAGGCCAATGGTGACTTTAAAACAGTTTAATGGCTGTGATAGGAGAAAACTGAGGATGTAGTTACGCCACAACACAAACTGAAATGGCAGTGAAAATAAGGAAGCTTGTACAGCATACAAATATTCCAAAACATGCAAAACATGCATCCTGTTTGCAATAACACTGAAGTTAAACTGCAAAAAACGTGGTAAAGAAATAAACTTTATGCCCTGAAAACAAATAATTATGTTAGGAGCAAATCCAATCCACACATTACTGAGTACCACTCTTCATATTTTCAAGCATGGTGGTGGCTCTTTCATGTTATGCGTATGCTTGTCATCAGCATGGACTAGGGAGATTTTGACGATAAAAATAAATGGAATAGAGCTAACCGCAGACAACATCCTAGATAAAAACTTGGTTCAGTCTGCAGATATTGTACAATCCAGGTGTTCAAAACTCTTAGAGACTTACCATGTCACGATCGTCGTAATGATTGGACCAAGGCGCAGCGTGAGTAGCGTTCCACATCTTTATTATAACGTGAAACTTCAGCGAAATACAAAAACAATAAATAAATGAATCAAACGAAATGTGAAGACAGTGAAATGCAAACAGGCACCTACACAAAAACAAGATCCCACAGTGTGGAAATGGCTGCCTAAATATGATCCCCAATCAGAGACAACGCTAAACAGCTGCCTCTGATTGGCAACCATACCAAGCACACCAACATAGAACACCCCCAGTCGCGCCCTGACCTACTATACCATAGAGAACCAAGGGCTCTCTATGGTCAGGGCGTGACAGTACCCCCCCCAAAGATGCGGACTCCGGCCTCAAAACCTGAAACCAAATAGAGAGGGTAGGGGGGGTGATTAGTGTCGGCTCTGGTGCGGAACGAAGTACCCACTCATCTGCCAGCATCGGGGGTGGCTCTGGTGTGGAACGAAGAACCGGCTCAGCTCGCGGATCCACCATCTTTGGTGGTGGCTCTGGTGCGGGCCAAAGAAACCGCTCATCCAGCCAAGGACCCAGGCTGAACACTGTGCCTGGACTGGATCTCGATGCCGAGGAAGGCTCCTGCCATGGAGCGGGACTGGACACCGGCCCTGGCCTGGACATCGGTGCAGAGGAAGACTCCTGTCATGGAGCGGGACTGGACGCCGTGTCTGGACTGGGCATCGGCGCCGAGGAGGGCTCCTGCCATGGAGCTGGACTGGACGCCGTGTTTGGAAGCTCTGGACTGTTGACCATTGCCGGAGGTTCAGGACCGTTGCCGGAGGTTCCGGACCGTTGACCGTGTCCTCCCTTCTCTCCGTGCGTCTGCTTCCACGGCAGGCTTTCGTGTCTTGCCAAGATTTCCTCCCATGTCCAGGATATTCTCTCCTCGATCTCCTCGTAAGTCCAGGATGCCATCTCCTCCTGGGCACGCTGCTTGGTCCTGTTGTGGTGGCATCTTCTGTCACGATCGTCGTAATGAGTGGACCAAGGCGCAGCGTGAGTAGCGTTCCACAGCTTTATTATAACGTGAAACTTCAGCAAAATACAAAAAAAATAAATGAATCAAACGAACCGTGAAGACAGTGAAATGCAAACAGGCACTTACACAAAAACAAGATCCCACAAAACACAGTGGGGAAATGGCTGCCTAAATATGATCCCCAATCAGAGACAACGCTAAACAGCTGCCTCTGATTGGGAACCATACCAAGCACACCAACATGTGTAAATTATATTTTTCTGGATTTCATTTTCAATAACTTTAAAAAAAATGTCTAAAAACAGGTTTTCACTTTCCCATGATGGGGTATTGTTTGTAGATTATTGAGAATTTTTTTTGTAATCCATTTTGCATTCAGGCTATAACAACAAAATGGGGAATAAGTCAAAGGGTATGAATACTTTCTGAAGGCACTGTACATTTGGCGTGTTCAGTCTCGTTCAACACACACACACACACACACAGACTCAAACAAAAGATACTTAGGCTGTGAAGTCAACGTTGTTTGTATCAGATAGGGGCCAAGGCAAGGTGTGCATGCCAGGATTCCAGTTTAAAGAAGGTGGAGTGCAGCTGAATAAGAGAATGCCTGCCTCCTTGAGAATTCTGAATGAGTTAATGTAATGAAAGAGGTAAGGTGAACCACACAAGCGTGATGAGTAACCTTGCCTGAGGCTTGCTAGATTTCCTGAAGACTTGTCTTAGTTGCCAATACCTTGGCTTTAGCTCATTGGGCTAACACGGTTTTGTGGGCTAACACGGTCTTGTCGGAGACCCTGTAGGAACCCAGTCGGTCACTCAAAGCTGAATGGTCACACAAGGCTGAACTGAAGAGAGTTTTGAATGAGCTCACTTCTTCTTAATAAACCCCTGTACAATAGGTCAAAAAGTCACAACACTCACAGCATCGTATATGGCAATGAAGGATGGTGACAGCATACTTTACGTTAAGCCTCTTCACCTGTCGGAATAGAATATGCATCTATCAATCAATATCAAATCCCTGTGAAATCTATACATGTACAAACATTTACATGAACCGTATTCATCTTACCTGCACACAGGTGTTTGGTAGGCATACATCCACAGTCAGGTTGAGATGAGCAGATTTCTCCTGCAAAAGGAAGACATAAAACATTTTAGTATACTTCAAAACACTCTCCTGTAAAAGGAAACAGAATACAAAAACATGTCAGTTAGCTTTAGAAGAAGAAACAGATTCCCTTACGGCTTCTGTTGTACTTCTGTTCAGGTGTGTCCCCTCCCTCTCACTGTAGTATCTTTCATGTACTACCTGGTATTGTGTTTGTCAGTTCTTCACAGTATTAGACTAGCGGTTAAGAACATTGGGCCAGTAACCGAAAGGTCACATTGAGGACATAACATTATAAAGACTGTTTGTGCAAAATGTTACTGTGAAAAAAGTGTCGCCTACTCAAACGCTGACAATTATAAGTAGACTTTCTAATGAAGTGTTTTAATCACACCGGTTTGAGCCTACGCTGCAGGGACCAGATTAGAATGATTACACCCATGTATTCGTACACATTCATCAAATTGGAAATGAGCTATTATCAGGCTGGTTAATGCGATGCATGTCTGTTGAATTTGGAAAAAATCGGCCCCACCCCATCTACTCAGCCAATCAGGAGCCGCTACTGTATTGCGGCTGTGGCATACTGCATACTTTTTACTAAACGATACATGCTACATAGTATGCAACGATGAGTAAAGAGTATGCAGTTTAAGTATTAGTACGCTGGTATGGGTATTCGGACACAGCCACTGTCCCTGTGTCCTAAATTGAAACAGAACAACTACACAGAAAAAGCTTTATTTTTGTGGGAGCACTCATGCCCGTTAAGTCTTGGATCAGATGTGTATGAACCCTTTGTTTCAGATAGGTTCATGTCTGAAACAAAGGTGATGCTGGTAAACAGCCTGTGAAGATACTGTGAGACACTTGGGTAGCCCATCCTTCATTTTGGAGGGTGTTCTTGTCAGCGTTTGGACTTCTGCATGTAGTCCAATCGGGCCAAGGTTCTAATTTCATGTCAAAGGTCTTCCAACAAGTGCTACAGCAGTTGGGTGTTACCCATTGCCCCTTTTGTGCCTACCACCCAGAGTCTCAAGATGCTCGAGAGATTTCATCAGACTTTGAAGTCTATGTTGAGAGCTTACGGCTTTGAGTTCGAGAAAGACTGGGATGAAAGGGTCCCTCTAGTGCTATTTGTAGCACGGGAGGTTGTTCAAGAAATTGGGGTCACTGTTGTAAGCTCACTTTTCAGGCCCTTACCCCTATAAAGATATTTTTTAAAAAATACCTGGATTACTTCATCGCCACACCCGAGCATAGGGGGGAAAAACTTACTTTGTCATGTCAACATGTTGAAACCATACTTCTCCCGCTGTGATTGGGCGGAGAAGTCGGTGAAAACCTGTAGTCAACGTGGACTATAGTCTTCCTCAAGTGCATGAGGAAAACCCAGTATTTCCTTGAGAGCACGAGGAAAGCCTAATACAACCTGTGCCTGTGGGACGGTTGAGTAAAGCAGAGATTCTGGAAAACCTGTTTTTTTTTGCCACACTTGTCTCCGGATGTGTAGCGAAGTGAGCCCATTGCACTATACCTGCAATAACATCTGCTAAACATGTGTATGTGGCCAATACATTTTGATTTGAAAGATGAAATTGTTGTACTGCTTTTAGAATATCAGGGTTTAGTTTCAGATGTGCCAACTCAGTCAAATGTACTAGAGCATGACACGTTGGGGACTTGAATGAATCCTGAAAAGAGAGAGAAACTCTGTAGTGAGGTAGAATTCATGCTTGAGCACGGCATTGCACAACATGGCAACAGTCCGTGGAGTTCACCCTGCATATTGGTACATCAGCTGGATGGGTCTCCGCGCTTTTGTTCCAATTTTCTCAAACTCATTGCTGTTACTAAGTCAGACTTCTACCCTTTTCCCAGGGTTGATGATTGTGTGGACCGTGTTGGTGCTACTAAGTACGTTAGCAAGTTCGATCTGCTGAAGGGATAATGGCAGTTCCCTCTAACTGAGCGTGCAAAAGAGCTGTCTGCTTTTCTCACTCCTGATGGTTTGTTTTCCTACCTTCATCTTCTGTTCGGGTTACGAAATGCCGGAGCCACATTTAAAAGGCTCATGCACATCGGGCTACATGGTCTGGAAAAGGCTGAGGCATATTTGGACAATGTGGTGGTATTTATGCTAACTGGACAGATGTCACAGCTGTCGTAGGAAGGAGCGGACCAAAGTGCAGCGTGTGTGTCGTTCCACATTTTATTTTCACTGTGAAACTATGCAATACATACACAATAAACTGAACAAACAAAAACAGCAAACCGTGACGCAGAGTAGAAACATACACTAACTCTCAACCAATCTCCCACAAACCCAGGTGGAAAAAACACCTACTTAAGTATGATCTCCAATTAGAGACAACGATGACCAGCTGCCTCTAATTGGAGATCATCCCAAACAAAACCCAACATAGAAATACAAAACTACAACATAACAACATAGAAAAACGAAACTAGAAAACCCCCCTGTCACACCCTTACCTACTCTACCATAGAAAATAACAGCTTTCTATGGTCAGGACGTGACAACAGAACACCTTAGTTTAGTTTAGTTCTGCATCTGCCAACTTGAATGTTAAACTGTCAAAGAGTGAAATCGCCCAAGCAACAGTGAAGTATCTCTGGAAGGTGGTGGACCAAGGAAAAGTCTGACCGGTCATGGCAAAAGTGGAGGCCATCAATAGCCTCCCTGTGCCAACTTCTCGCCAGGAATTGAGCCAATTCTTGAAGATAGCTGGCTACTACCAGGCATTTTGCAAGAACTTTGCACAGGTTGTTGCCCCACTTAAGGATTTTACCAGTCCCAAAGATATTTTCCATTGGAGCCCAGACTGTCATGCGGCTGTTGAGAAGACAAAGACCCTTTTGGTCTCCGCACCAGTGCCTGCTACTCCAGATTTCCGTCATCCATTCTCTATGTACACAGATGCCAGTGATGTAGGAGCAGGTGCTCCTGCAGGAAGACAACATCATTGTTGAGCATCCAGTGGGGTACTTTTCGAAGAAGTTGGCCTCCTATCAGAAACACTACTCCCCCATTGAGAAAGAAACACACTTTAACCCTGGCTCTTCAGCAGATCAAGGTTTATATTTCGGTCTCTACACCTCTTGTGGTCTTTAGTGATTGTAACCCTCTCGTTTTCCTGTAAAAGACAAGCTCCACGAATTGCAGACTCCTTCACTGGAGTATCATATTGCAGAAGTTTCCTCTTGAAATCAGACATGTCCGTGGTAAGGACAACTTGGTTGCTGATTTTCTTTCAAGATTGGGAAGTCAGTAGGTTTTTGTTGTGCTTGGCTAGTGTGTAGCCCTGGCCGACATTTTATTTTGACCACACATTTCGCTGTATTGGAGATTAATACGTTTTGTTTTGATTGGGCTCGTCCCAAGGAAATGGGAATACTAGGAAGGTACACAGATGTTTTAGATTTTTTCCCTCTTTTGTCAAAACTTCTGAGTTTTACGCAGCTATTTTCTTTTGTAGAAAATGTTTAAGGATATGATAAAATAAAACAAAAAGAGAAAAGAGGTGGCTGTTTTGTTTTGTACAATAAATCGCCAAAAGACGCCACGTTTATATTAGTTAGTTATGCCTTTATAGAGCGACTGCCCCTAAAAACCAACTAATCCCTTTGAAAACGGCCTATGTGGCGTCAATATGAGTCAGAAACATATATTATAGTGTCAAAATTGACTACAAAGTGTAAATAGGATAATTTTGGTCATAATGTCTGTTTCATCTAAAAAATCATTTGAAACCTCAGTGCATCAAATCAAATCAAATTGTATTTGTCACATGTGCTGAATACAACCTTACAGTGAAATTCTTACTTACAAGCCCTTAAGCAACAATGCTTTAAGAAGGTAAGAAGAAAAACGTAACAAATAATTAAACAGCATCAGTAAAATAACAATAGCGAGGCTATATACAGAGGGTACGGGCACAGAGTCAATGTGCGGGGGCACCGGTTAGTTGAGGTAATATGTACAGTTGAAGTCGGAAGTTTACATGCACCTTAGCCAAATACATTTAAACTCAGTTTTTCACAATTCCTGACATTTAATCCTAGTAAAAATTCCCTGTTTTGTGACCCTTTTCAGGAAACTAGGCGTATGTCGTGGATCACTACTTCACAGGAGAGCCTTTTGATCGTAAACTTGTTTCATTTTTATCAAACATTTTTTTGGGCAGAAATACCTTCTCGAACATGTGAACTTTCATGCGCCTTAATAACAAACTTGTATGCCATCTGTAAATACAAATATAATTGTTAAATAACGAGCCTAGTTGGTTAAGCCACAGAAAAAGTGGGAAACCTTCCCGCTAGCCATGATTGGCTGAGATAATGAGTGGGCTGGACATGCCAAGAGATGAGTTTGGATTGGTCTGCCATATAGCATGCTTCTGTCGATTTGAACTGGTCGGTAGATAATCCTGCCTTTTTATGAAATTAATCGTGTATTAAAACTTAACAAAAACTTGACTATGCAAGTATCAATTTCAATAGAATGTCACTGCAACAACTGTTTCAGAGCACTCTCGTCTGAGTGTGCCAGAACGCAGAATAACTGATGAATTTACTACAACAACAAAAAATAAACTAATTAATGATGAATTTACAAAAGCTCAATACCGGTTGAATATGGCTGGTGTCAGTAAATGTCGGCAAAAAAGCGTACTTAAATTGTTGCCAGGAGCACCTTTACAGTCACCAATGCTCTGGATAACATCACAGCTAGCACAGTGGATCTGGGACGATTCCAGCTGAGAATCGGGGCACTCGGCTGAGAGTCAGACTCGGCCGACGTCATGTGGCCCAAGTCCTGCCCGCCTTCCGCCGTATTACTTATGGCTAGGATGCGGGGATTGAGCTCGGGCCGATTTCAGTGCGAGTTGTATTGTATTTGTTTTGTATTGTATTTATTATGGATCCCCATTAGCTGCTGCCAAAGCAGCAGCAGCTACTGTTCCTGGGGTCCAGCAAAATTAAGGCAGTTTATACAATTCTAAAACATAGTGTGTATGTTATCGTGTTTGTGTGTGTGTGTGTGTGTGTGTGTGTGTGTGTGTGTGTGTGCCAATGTTTGTGTAGCTTCACAGTCTCTGCTCTTCCATAAGGTGTTTTTTATCTGTTTTTTAAATATAATTTTACTGCTTGCGTAAGTTACTTGATGTAGGAATAGCGTTCCATGTAGTCATGCCTCTATGTAGTACTGTGTGCCTCCCATAGTCTGTTCTGGACTTGGGGACTGTGAAGAGACCTCTTGTGGCATGTCTTGTGGGGTATGCATGGGTGTCTGAGCTGTGTGCCAGTAGTTTAGACAGACAGCTCGGTGCATTCAACGTGTCAATACCTCTCATAAATAAAAGTAGTGATGAAGTCAATCTCTCCTCCACTTTCAGCCAGGAGAGATTGACATGCATATTATTAATATTAGCTCTCTGTGTACATCCAAGGGCCAGCCGTGCTGACCTGTTCTGAGCCAATTGCAATTTTCCTTTTTTGTCCTTTTTTGTGGCACCTGACCACACAACTGAACAGTGGTCAAGGTGCGACAAAACTAGGGCCTGTAGGACCTGCCTTGTTGATTGTGTTGTTAAGAAAGGCAGAGCATCGCTTTATTATAGACAGAATTCTCCCCATCTTAGCTACTACTGCATCAATATGTTTTCACCATGAGTTTACAATCTAGTGTTACTCCAAGCAGTTTAGTCATCTCAACTTTCTCAATTTCCACATTATTTATTACAAGATTTATTTGAGGCTTATGGTTTAGTGAGTGTTTTGTTCCAAATACAATACTTTTAGAAATATTTAGGACTAACGTATTCATTGCCACCCACTCTGAAACTAACTGCAGCTCTTTGTTGAGTGTTGCAGTCATTTCAGTCGCTGTAGTAGCTGACATGTATAGTGTTGAGTCATCCGCATACATAGAAACTCTGGCTTTACTCAAAGTCAGTGGCATGTCGTTAGTTACATTGAAAAAAGCAAGGGGCCTAAACAGCTACCCTGGAGACTTCCTGATTCTAACTGGATTATATTTGATAGGCTTCCATTAAAGAAGACCCTCTGTGTTCTGTTAGACAAGTAACTCTTTATCCACATTATAGCAGGGGGTGTAAAGCCATAACACATACGTTTTTCCAGCAGCAGACTATGATCAATAATGTCAAAAGCTGCACTGAAGTCTAACAAGACAGCCCCCACAATCATGTTATCATCAATTTATCTCAGCCAATCATCAGTCATTTGTGTAAGTGCTGTGCTTGTTGAGTGTCCTTCCCTATAAGCATGCTGAAATTCTGTTGTCAATTTGTTTACTGTAAAATAGCATTGTATCTGGTCAAACACTATTTTTTCCAGAAGTTTACTAAGGGTTGGTAACAGGCTGATTGGTCAGCTATTTGAGCCAGTAAAGGGGGCTTTACTATTCTTAGGTAGCAGAGTGAATTTAGCTTCCCTCCAGGCCTGAGGGCACACGCTCTCTAGTAGGTTTAAATTGAATATGTGGCAAAATCGTCTCCTATTATCCTCAGTAATTTTCCAAAAAAATCTATTTTAATTCCAGGTTGTAAGGCAACAAAATAGGAAAAATGTGAAGGGAGGTGAATATTTTCGCAGGCCACTGTACTTAGGCCAATTCTGGGCAGTCATTCATTTTGATTCCGGGCCGAGTCCGACACCCGCTTCTGGGCCGATTCCTCATTGCTAGCTGGGATGAAAACAGCCTAACCAGCTCTGCTAGGGCAAGTGAATTGGTCAGAGTTTGGGTGGGGGCTGAAGCTTAAGATGATTCTTATTGCATTGCACACGGTCAGTGTGAACCAGAATGACTTGACACAACAACGGGCCAAGCAACGGAAACGACACAGGACGTCTTATTTAATGAAAGGGGTTTCAGTCTGCCTTAAAGAATTAATCCATGTATACTGGTAAGAGTCTAGCTACAGTTTCAGATATTATACTGTTCTAATTTCGTCAGAAAGTTGTTGCAGGTTAAAGCATACTAGCTAACATTGAACCTATTTGGTTAACTTTAGCTAGCTATGACAATCGGTTTGTATTCCTAATACTCAATGGACTGGGATTATGTTTCATTGTTTAGGAATCGATGGCAACACTTGCTATGTGAAGCATAAAAAACACGTTTTGATTATTTAATTGACCTCCAACATGATTGGCACTACTTTTATTGATCTCACATTATTTCTGTATTTTCCAGAGGTATGTGTAGTCGGGCTGTGTGTTATCATTTTAACTTCCAGTTTCCAAGATTATGTTTCTGTATGCATTGCTGCTGCTCTGCACATTTGTAGTTAAGTGAAACTTACCTGATAATGATGCATTAAAAAAATTACGTTTTACGTTACATTTTCTTTTCATTAACTCATCTTAATGTTACTTTGTTGTTTGCAGGTACACTATCCTTCTGACCCTATGCAGCCAGGTCCCATCTACTTTTTAACTCCTCGCAAGTGTGGCTTGTTTGGTGTCTGCTGTGAAGGAATACCACAACAAGTCAACTACTTGATTGATGAAGGCATGTCATCCAGCAAAGGCAGCAGCGCAGTCATCAACTACATGCACCATTTCTTCACCAACTACGGAGTTGGGGAAACACATGTGGACCTGAATTGTGATAACTGCAGTGGCCAAAACAAGAACAAGGTTGTGCTCTGGTATTGTGCCTGGCGGACCATGCACAAGCTCCCCCACAGTCTGGACCTTCACTTCCTGATCGCAGGCAACACCGAGTTTGCCCCCGACTGGTGCTTCGGCCTCATCAAACAGCGCTTCAGAAAGACCAGAGTGAACACTTTGTCTGAGATTGCTGGTGTTGTGAAGGACAGCACTGTGACGGGGGTCAACATCCCACAGCTGGTTGGACTGGAGGATGGTACGGTGCTGGTGGAAAGCTATGACTGGCAACAACACCTGACTCTGTACTTCAGGCCGTGGCCACAGTTCAAGCAGTACCAGCACTTCAGGTGAATATCATTTTCATTGCATTGTATGGAGTTAATCTTCTTATCTAAACTTGGGAGGTTAATTGATGTAGTGCAGGGTTGTAATGTCTTCATTTTTTAATTTCCTGTTTTACAGCTTCGATGCTCTTGAGCCTGGTGTTGTCGCCAAGGAGCGTTCGGACTATCGGGGCCAGGTTTCAGCTGCTGCGCAACGCTTACATCCTTCCTCCCATAGATGGTCTGCCTGTACAACCACCACCTGGACTGGACACAGCTAGACAAATGTATGTTTTTGAGACGATCAGGGAGTTTTGCGACGAAGAGGCTATGGACATCACATGCCCTGCACCAAAGTCAAGGGCAGGACAGAAACAGGCTCTCCGAATACAGATTCCCTTGTTCATGCGTGGTTCGGACAGACCAGTCATCAGCACTATCTGCGGTGCCTCTAATCAAATGATTCTCTCCTAACACAAATGCCATTTATTGCTCCAACTATTTGTTTTATTTATCCTGCAGCTCAGTCACTTTACCCCTGATTGTATGCATATAACTACCTCCTCTATCACTGATATTGTTATTGTTCTTGTACATACTGTATATCTTATTTATATTTACACAATTTTTAATATTGTTACTATGCAAGTAACCATTTGAATTTACAAGTTTATCAACTTTCAGAATTACTCTCCCATTGTTCCTCAAATGCAGTCTCTACTTTTACATCTGTAAAGCATAGAATTAGCTGCCTAACGAGATTACGTTATTTCTCGAGCTACAGTATGTTTTATAATTGAGGAATGATGACAATTGTTGACACTGTTTTTCTGTTAGACAATGTGCACAGTTGGGTGCCAGACTGATCCCCTGGTTATGAACGGATGCTGGGACCTACCAGAAAGAGCAAATGTATCATAAGATGTCCAGCAGTGTCCCATTCACTGTCCACTTGCTATTTTCACAGCTTTTCTATGGAACGCCGTTTGGGTCTTTGCGTGTCAAAAAAATGATACACGTCAAATAACACTATCTGACGTGTCAAATAAGCTTTTAATTTGTCAGGTCAAATAACACAATTCTATTATAGAATGTTGTGTGTGCTGAATTTTTCCGTGCAAGCCAAGCTCCACCACTACGATCAGTAGCACTGTCAAAGCTGTACAAAAAAGGAAAGTATGGAAACAAGCACAACCGACCACAAAAAATGTGTTTACAATACCGCATTGGTAATATTATTTGTTCGACCGAATGGGAAAAAGTCTGTGTGAGCATTTGAAATAAGATCAGGATAAATTGAGCAGGATCAAAAATGTTTGCAAATATCTTTGATACAGATGTTATTAGCAACTTCTGCGGTAGCTAGCAATCTTTAGCTTGGTACCTAGCAAGCACCAATGCAACCAGCCTGAAAACAAGGACCAGTAGAAACTGCAGTCATTTTCAATATTCTTAGCAATGATTTAGGAATCCATGTGAGTAAGTATTAGCTAGGTAGCCACTTGTTGTTGAATAGGTGGGTCCGACCCCCAATAACGAAATAAGAAATGTCTTATAAATTAGAAGTATTTTAGATGATGACACCTAGCTAGGTAGTTAGTTAGCTAACTATAGCTACTGAAACAGATTGTCGTTTTGCTATGTTTTTGGGAAATAACATTGTTTGCATCCTTCAGCTAGCTAGCTTTTTTATGACCAGCACTGTCCAGAGCTTGGGGAAGTGTGTCCTCGCTCCTTCGGAAGCTGCGCAAGACAAAACTTTACCAGCATCATGGCATACGTATCGGTGAATCATTGTGACATATGAAATACGAGTGATAGTGTAATCAATGTGTAATAACTATGTAAAAACATTATGAACGTGTTAAATTATGTGACATGCAGTCATATTCAGGTCCTGATTGGTCAACAAGCTTATTTGACGTGTAACTTTTTTGACGCGGAAAGATCCAAACGGCGTTCCAGACCTCAGAATAAAAGTCATTTTGATTTTCAAGTGCAATAGCAAAAACCTTTGTCCTTTCTTTAGAACTAAATGCAATTGACCACTTGGCTGTCTATTACATCACACTGTCACAGGCCCTCCCAGTCAACACCACCTCATACGATTGACTGCTGCAGTTGTTCGAGAGACGCCCAGTTTTCACAGGCTCATTATTTTTACAAAATGACCCACTTCATTACTTTGATACATTTGATAACCTATTGTGAAACATAATTTATGTAAACTGACATTATTTGTTGCTTATTTTCTACTTCTTAGAATGTCCATATAATGTCCAGGGCATAACCTAGCCTGTGTCCACCATTCAATTTAGCTTTTTATTGTATCTGAAGTGTAATAGAAAGGTGGAATGGAGCGATCAGGTTGGTTTCACCAGGCTAATCATAACCCACCATGTGTGTGTGTGGTGTGACCGACCAGTATCTTTGATGAAGGGTCAGGGGCTGATCTACGTTGCTATGCCCATCAGTGGGGCTCTGGCTAAGACCTCACCTCTTGCCTGCTCACCAACGGTCATCGATCGGGAAATCAGAATTTGGTAGGTTTAGTCTGACTTCAACATAGGTCATATCTGACACAAACATATACTATCTCTAACTGCCATAGTTAGAGATAGGTCTTATCAGAACAGTGACTGTGTGTATGTGTTGACACATGCATGAGATTCAGAGAAACCTGGCACTCAACACATCCACCATGAGGTGATTACTGATAATACAGTACAGCACAAATGTCTTGTAATAGCAACACCCTTTTCATTCCATGTGTCAACTCTGCCTATTTCTACAGATGAACTGGATATGCTTTTGCCAGACGGCAGCCTCAGTCACTTGACCTATTCAAACTTCAACATAGTACCTGTTTGTGTGTCAGATATTACCTATCCTCACTGCCATTGGTAATAGAAGAGTGACTATGGAGACATTTAAGATGAAGTCCAGACTGACAAACGGGCTTGATACTGATGTATCTGAATGGAGAGAGACCTGGCACTCGGCATGAACATTTTACAAGACAACTTTTACCTGTATTGTCTTTTTTTATTATTGATTTGAATGTATCAGTCAATATGGGGAGGGAGAAACCCTTTGTATTCTCCACCAGGATCAGTGAACTCCTGGTGTATATGGGACACCACACAGGAAGATATGACCACTCTGACATGTTTGCCAAGGTAGCCCCATTACCACCAGACAAAATGCTGATAGGCACAGTATCTGTACCAGCTGGGAATGACATGAAAGGTGCACATTGTTACATTAGCAGAACACTGCTTCTATTGTATTATGGAAAGGGTTGTTTATTCTACATGGACCTGAATGTTGTCAAAACATGTAGTTTAGAATATCTACACAAATTCAGCAATTTCATTCTTCTCATATTGTTCTGTAGGCTACTGACCTATTCAAGCTTCCTCCAGAATCTCACCATACTGTACATCTGCCTGTAGTTATTGAACTCAACCTGCAGGAGTTTTTTGTTGTTGTGATTGAGTGGGGGGAAACAGCTGTGGGCAAGGTTCTGACAGGTGGGTGTGTCTTGGTGGTGGTAAGGAGCAAATTAGTTTTGCATGGCCTGTCATGGCCGCCAGTATTTCTTGAGGAGCAAGCCAAAAAACAGGGCCAAATCAACGGGTGTAGTTCCCCTTTAAGTTGATCATGCACGCTGATTGGAGTCGTCCTCGGTGGTCAGGATGTGTTGCACCTGTCGCCTCGTTAATATTTAAGAGCTGCAGAGCCAACGCTCCAGTTGGCATGAGAGATGTTGGAAGAGCTAGGCTGCAGTTTAACTCTCAAAAGTTTGTGGCTGTCGTAGGAAGGAGCGGACCAAAGTGCAGGGTGTGTGTCGTTCCACATTTTCTTTTTACTGTGAAACTATGCAATACATACACAATAAACTGAACGAACAAAAACAGCAAACCGTGACGCAGAGTAGAAACATACACTAACTCAAAACCAATCTCCCACAAACCCAGGTGGAAAAAACACCTACTACAGCCTTCCCTGTAGCTCAGTTGGTAGAGCATGGTGTTTGCAACGCCAGGGTTGTGGGTTCGATTCCCACGGGGGGCCAGCACAGAAAAAAAAAAAACAAAAAAAAATGTATGAAATGTATGCATTCACTACTGTAAGTCGCTCTGGATAAGAGCGTCTGCTAAATGACTAAAATGTAAAATGTAAATGTAAGTATGATCTCCAATTAGAGACAACGATGACCAGCTGCCTCTAATTGGAGATCATCCCAAACAAAACCCAACATAGAAATACAAAACTAGAACATAACAACATAGAAAAACTAAATTAGAAAAACCCCTGTCACGCACTGACCTACTCTACCATAGAAAATAACAGCTTTCTATGGTCAGGACGTGACAGTACCCCCCCCAAAGGTGCGGACTCCGAACGCACCTAAACAAAAAAAACTAAAAAACAAAGGGAGGGTTAGGGAGGGAGACAAATGTCTATGGCGGCTCTGGTGCAGTACGCAGAACCTTCTTATCCCGCGGATCCTCCAGCAGAGGAGGCGGCTCCGGTTCGGGGCGTAACCCCCGCTCCGCCCGCTGATCCCCCCGCTTTTGTGTCACCGGACCGTGGATCATCACCGGAGGTTCTGGACTGCCGACCGCCGCTGGAGGTTTTGGACTGCCGACCGCCGCTGGAGGTTCTGGACTGCGGACCGCCGCTGGAGACTCTGGACCGCCGCTGGAGACTCCGGACTGCGGACCGCCGCTAGAGACTCCGGACTGCGGGCCGCCGCTGGAGGTTCCGGACTGCGGGCCGCCGCTGGAGGTTCCAGACTGCGGGCCGCCGGTTCCGGACTGCGGGCCGCCGCTGGAGGTTCCGGACTGCGGGCTGTCTTAGGAGGTTCCGGACTGCGGGCCGTCTCAGGAGGTTCCGGACTGCAGGCCGTCGCCGGAAGCTCCGGACTGGGAACTGTCGCCGGAAGCTCCGGACTGGGAACTGTCGCCAGAAGCTCCGGACTGGGAACTGTCGCCGGAAGCTCCGGACTGGGAACTGTCGCCGGAAGCTCTGGACTGGGAATGCGCACTGGAGGCCTGATGCGTGGGGCTGGCACTGGTGGCGCCAGACTAGTAACACGCACCTCAGGGTGAGTGCGGGAAGCAGGAACAGGACACCCAGGACTGGGCAGGCGCACTGGAGGCCTGATGCGTGGGGCTGGCACAGGTGGCGCCAGACTGGTGACACGCACCTCAGGGCAAGTGCGAGGAGCAGGCACAGGGTGTACCAGGCTGGATAGACTCACTGGAGGCCGGGTACGTGGGGCAGGTACAGGATATACTGGGCCGTGGAGGCGCACTGGAGGTGTCGAGCGTAGAGCTGGCACAACCTATCCTGGCTGGATGCTTACTTACTTTCGCCCGGCAAACGCGGGGCGCTGGCACAGGACGCACTGGGCTGTGAATACATACTGGCGACACAGTGCGCAGAGCCGGCGCAGGATATCCTGGACCGAGAAGGCGAACTGGAGACCAGGAGTGCTGAGCTGGCACCACCCTTCCTGGCTGAATGCTCAACCTAGCTCGACAAATGCGGGGCGCGGGCACAGATCACACCGGGCTGTGAATACGCACTGGCGACACAGTGCGCATCACCACATAACACAGTGCTTGCTTCGTCACTTGCTCCCCACAGTAAGCACGGGGAGTTGGCTCAGGTCGCCACCCTGACTCTGCCAATCTCCCCATGTGCCCCCTCCAAAATGTATTTTGGGGCTGCCTCTCGCACTTGCCTCGTGGTTGGTATAGTGCCTCGTAATATCGCCGCTCCACTTTCGCTGCCTCAATCTCCTCTTTTGGACGGCGATACTCCCCAGTCTGACTCCAGGCTCCTTTCCCGTCCAGAATTTCCTCCCAGGTCTATTCCTGTTTCTCCTGGGCACGCTGCTTGGTCCTTTGGTGGTGGGAGATTCTGTCACGGCTGTCGTAGGAAGGAGCGGACCAAAGTGCAGAGTGTGTGTCATTCCACATTTTATTTTCACTGTGAAACTATGCAATACATACACAATAAACTGAACGAAGAAAAACAACAAACCGTGACGCAGAGTAGAAACATACACTAACTCAAAACCAATCTCCCACAAACCCAGTTGGAAAAAAACACCTACTTAAGTATGATCTCCAATTAGAGACAATGATGACCAGCTGCCTCTAATTGGAGATCATCCCAAACAAAACCCAACCTAGAAATACAAAACTAGAACATAACAACATAGAAAAACTAAACTAGAAAACCCCCCTGTCTTGCCCTGACCTACTCTACCATAGAAAATAACAGCTTTCTATGGTCAGGACGTGATAATGACTAGAAATACTTTTATTTTGTATCTACCTGTTTGATTTGCTCCATGTTTACTTTCACTCTCTAACTTTTATTTTATTTAACCTTTTATTTAACAAGGCAAGTCAGTTAAGAACAAATTCTTATTTACAACGACTGCCTACCAAAAGGCAAATGGCCTCCTGCGGGGATGGGGCCTGGGATAAAAAAAATATATAAAAAAGAAATACAACATAAATATAGGACAAAACACACATGACAACAAGAGAGACACCACCCTACATAAAGAGAGACATAAGACAACAACATAAGGCAGCAACACATGACAACACAGCATGGTAACAACAACAGGGTAGAAATACAACATGGTAGCAGAACAAAAACATGGTACAAACATTATTGGGAAAAGTCAACAGCAAAGGTCAAGAAGGTAGAGACAACAATACATCATACAAAGCAGCCACAACTGTCAGTAAGAGTGTCCATGATTGAGTCTTTGAATGAAGAGATTGAAATAAAAAACGGTCAATTTTGAGTGTTTGTTGCAGCTCATTCCAGTCGCTAGCTGCAGCGAACAGAAAAGAGGAGCGACCCAGGGATGTGTGTGCTTTGGGGACCTTTAATAGAATGTGACTGGCAGAACGGGTGTTGTATGTGGAGGATGAGGGCTGCAGTAGATATCTCAGATAGGGGGGAGGGAGGCCTAAGAGATTTTTATAAATAAGCATCAACCAGTGGGTCTTGTGATGGGTGTACAGAGATGACCAGTTTACAGAGGAGTATAGAGTGCAGTGATGTGTCCTATAAGGAGCATTGGTGGCAAATCGGATGGCCGAAATCTTAAAGAACATCTAGCCACTCGAGAGCACCCTTACCTCCGATCTATAAATGATGTCTCCATAACCTAGCATGAGTAGGATAGTCATCTGAATCAGGGTTAGTTTAGCAGCTGGGGTGAAAGAGGAGCGATTACGATAGAGGAAACCAAGTCTAGATTTAACTTTAGCCTGCGGCTTTGATATGTGCTGAGAGAAGGACAGTGTGCCGTCTAGCCATACTCCCAAGTACTTGTATGCGGTGATTACCTCAAGCTCTAAACCCTCAGAGGTAGTAATAACACCTGTGGGAAGAGGGGCATTCTTCTTACCAAACCACTTGACCTTTGTTTTGGAGGTGTTCAGAAGAAGGTTAATGGTAGAGAAACTTCCCTGCCTCCCTCCTCTTTCCTAACCCCTCCCTCTCCCTTCTCCCTCCCACTCCCCCGGTCTCTCTCCTTCTCTTTCCTACCCCCTCCCTCTCAACTTAAGTTGGTGGGGGTTCTTTTCTTTTAGTTTGACTGTATCAGGCAACTCTAATGGGCATCCATGGTGGGTGTTAACCTGTCTGGGAACCTGGGACGCTTGCATCCCACCCTAGTCAACAGCCAGTGGAATCGCGTCGTGCGAAATACAAATACCTCATAAATGCTATAACTTCAATTTCTCAAACATATGACTATTTTACACCATTTTATAGATACACCTCTTCTGAATCGAACCACGTTGTCCGATTTCAAAAAGGCTTTACAGCAAAAGCAAAACATTAGATTATGTTAGGAGAGTACCCTGCCAAAAATAATCACACTGTCATTTTCAAAGCAACTAGCATGCATCACAAATACCCAAAACACAGCTAAATGCAGCACTAACCTTTGACAATCTTCATCAGATGACACTCCTAGGACATCATGTTACACAATACATGCATTTTTTTGTTCGATAAAGTTCATATTTATATATAAAAACAGCATTTTACATCGGCGCGTGACGTTCAGAAAATATTTTCCCTCAAATGCTTCCGGTGGTTCAGCACTACAATTTACAAAATTACTATTCGAAAACATTGTTAAATTGTAATATTGTCATTCAAAGAATTATAGATTAACATCTCGTGAATGCAACCGCATTGCCAGATTTAAAAATAACTTTACTGGGAAATCACACTTTGCAATAAACGAGGTGCTATGCTCAGAAAAATAGGCTAGGCGATACAGGTTAGCGCCATCTTGGAACCATCTAAAATCAAATATACTATTGTAAATATTCCCTTACCTTTGATTATCTTCATCAGAAGGCACTTCCAGGAATCCACAACAAATGTAGTTTTGTTCGAAAAAGTTAATAATTTATGTCCCAATAGCTCCTTCTTGTTAGCGCGTTCCGAAGGCTACTCATAATGTACTGAAGAGCGCGGGACTTGTCGTCACGAATGTGCAAAAAATATATATTTACGTTCGTTCAAACATGTCAAACGTTGTATAACCTCTATGGGACCGGCGGGACGAATTCGTCCCACCTACGTAACAGCCACTGCCAGCCTGTGGCGCGATTTTCAAAATCTTAAAAATCCTATTACTTCAATTTCTCAAACATATGACTATTTTACAGCCATTTAAAGATAAGACTCTCGTTAATCTAACCACACTGTCCGATTTCAAAAAGGCTTTACAACGAAAGCAAAACATTAGATTATGTCAGCAGAGTACCAAGCCAGAAATAATCAGACACCCATTTTTCAAGCCAGCATATAATGTCACCAAAACCCAGAAGACAGCTAAATGCAGCACTCACCTTTGATGATCTTCATCAGATGACAACCCTAGGACATTATGTTATACAATACATGCATGTTTTGTTCAATCAAGTTCATATTTATATCAAAAACCAGCTTATTACATTAGCATGTGACGTTCAGAACTAGCATACCCCCCGCAAACTTCCGGGGAATTCGCTAACATTTTACTAAATTACTCACGATAAACGTTCACAAAAAGCATAACAATTATTTTAAGAATTATAGATACAGACCTCCTCTATGCACTCGATATGTCCGATTTTAAAATAGCTTTTTGGTGAAAGCACATTTTGCAATATTCTAAGTACATAGCCCAGGCATCACGGGCTCGCTATTTAGACACCCGGCAAGTTTAGCACTCACCATAATCATATTTACTATTATAAAAATGTCATTACCTTTTGTTGTCTTCGTCAGAATGCACACCCAGGACAGCTACTTCAATAACAAATGTTGGTTTGGTCCAAAATAATCCATCGTTATATCCGAATAGCGGCGTTTTGTTCGTGCGTTCCAGACACTATCCGAAATAGTAAAGAAGTGTCACGCGCTTGGCGCAATTCCTGACAATAAAATTCAAAGTATTCCATTGCCGTACGTCGAAGCATGTCAACCGCTGTTTAAAATCAATTTTTACGTCATTTTTCTCGTAGAAAAGCGATAATATTCCGACCGGGAATCTCCTTTTCGGCAAACAGAGGAAAAAATCCCAAAGGCGGGGGCGGTCGGGGTCACGCGCATAAGCTAGTGTCTCTTGATGGGCCACTTGAGAAAGGCGATAATGTGTTTCAGCCTGGGGCTGGAATGACGACATTCTGTTTTTTCCCGGGCTCTGAGAGCCTATGGAAGACGTGGGAAGTGTCACGTTAGAGCAGAGATCCTTAGTAAATGATAGAGATGGCAAAGAAGTTCCAGAAATGGTCAGACAGGCCACTTCCTGTAAAGGAATCTCTCAGGTTTTGACCTGCCATTTGAGTTCTGTTATACTCACAGACACCATTCAAACAGTTTTAGAAAATTTAGGGTGTTTTCTATCCATATGTAATAAGTATATGCATATTCTAGTTACTGAGTAGGAGTGGTAACCAGATTAAATCGGGTATGTTTTTTATCCAGCCGTGTCAATGCTGCCCCCTAGCCCTAACAGGATAACATAAATCTTTAGGGCCTTTTTCAATCAGAGCTTCAATAATATTCAAGGCGGACGATTGCATTGTCTTACTAAACGTTTCGGAACGAAAGGGTACCCACGGGCGCCCTCGTCATAGTAGTAATGGCCCTCCCCTATTGACCAACTTTCCAGGCCTCTCGTTCGGTCAGTTTTTACCGGAGAAGACTCAAACCACTTTGTAAAGACTGTTGACATCTAGTGGAAGCCTTAGGAAGTGCTAAATGAATCCTAACTCATGGTGTGTTTCATAGGCAAAGTGTTGAAGGTGATTCCACAAATCAGATTTCCACTTCCTGTATGGAATCTTCTCAGGTTTTGGCCTGCCATATGAGTTCTGTTATACTCACAGACACCATTCAAACAGTTTTAGAAACTTTAGAGTGTTTTCTATCCACATCTACTCATTATATGCATATTCTAGTTACTGGGCAGGAGTAGTAACCAGATTAAATCGGGTACGTTTTTTATCCGGCCGTGCAAATACTGCCCCCTAGCCCTAACAGGTTTTAAGACCCTACTCGAGCTTGGCCAGCACTCAGTAGGCACGCCCATTGATGCCTTTCAGAACCTATTTTAAAGCCCCACCTGGTTTAGTTTTGGTTGTCAGTGACTCATTTGTTAGTTCCCTTTTTATGTTGAGTGATGAGTTTTGGTTGGTTATTGGGGAAGTAAGTCGTACAGTCAACACAGCTCCTTGATACAGCAGACTTCATAGTAAGCAAACACCCTTATTTTTTAAAATAATAATTAGTACTGTTGCCTATGATAAGAATTAGGTGCAGATAGACATGCATTTACCACATGTACAGGGAGTGTGTGTTCTGGGTGGCATGCAGAGGTCCCCGTCTTCACACACACATGAAGAGAGAGGGGTGCTCTGACCCGTGACGTTAAAACCAGCCGCTGCTGGTCGACACCCAGGTCCCAAGCTGGAGAGTAAGGCAATAGCATCATTCAACATTACTTACTGTATGATCACCTGCAGTATAGAGCCCCAGAGTGGAGGTGTCATAATACCCATAAAACCTAGCGGTCAAACAGGGAAACTTTCAATAGTTTTTCCACCATTCATTTATCCCATAGGGGAATTTAGAAACACTTAAAATAAGGCCTGTGTTTCATGTAGGCTTACCCGTATTGATAACCATGTAAATCTCTCTCGGACAAGGTGACTTTTATCAATATTTTTGGCTCAATTTTCTCAGACTTGAAAATGGTAACTAGCGTCAAAGTAGACATCATTCAAAACTACAAATCCCTGCAAGCTCCTGCATGTCATCTCTGGCCGATACCTTTGCTAACAGGTATTGTGTCAATTTAAAACTTGCACAAGACCGTTCACAGAATTGTCCATTTAAATAAATTAGCTAACATTAAATAGTTAATCGAGAGATTCTTACCTTTGCCTCAATTCGGCAGTCTCATCCAGATTATCATGGCAATTGTAGTTCATTATGATAGCAAATGAGCATTTCATTTTGGGGGGGGGGGGGGGGGGGGGTAAATGGTCAATACAGGCAAATATACTGAAAAAAGTCACCTTGTCCTAGAGAGATTTACACGGTTATCAAAACATCACACCAGAGTAAGCGTATATGAAATGCAGCTCTTATTTTAAGTTTCTAAAATCCCTATGGGAAAAAAGAATTGTGTTAAAACGACTCTATATTGGTAATACTAGATAACAGACCTGGGTTCAAATAGTATTTGTTTTCTTTCAAAAACGTTTGAGAGTTTGATTCAGCATGCCTGGAGTGCCAAATGGATGGGGTTTGCACTTCTGGTACTATTCCGTTGGTCCATTGTGTCAGACAAGTTTTAAAAAAATGCTATTTGAATCCAGGTGTGCCATAATATTGCATTAGTGTAATACTAGAGTGTGGGTGGTTTCTTATCCTTGGGTTTTACGGGTTTGGCTGATGTACAAACTGTGGTACCCTTTTCCACTTAAAAGTCCGTCATTCACAACTTCAGACGGATCACTTATGATAAATATATGCACACTATTTACAGAGAGCTATTACCTTGGAAATTCCCATCTGCAAAGGGGCACCGGATCCAGGATCCAGAATCTGTGGTAAACTGTACATAAAACAGCCAGGAGCATGCATTTGTTAGATGAATTTGTTCTGCACACTCAAAGGGGATATGTACCGGAAAGTTCAGATAGTAAGTGCATTCAGTCGTTGAAGACACCGCAGGCAAAGGTGGTGTCTTACCTTTATGCAAAGCTGTGGGTGTGGATCCACTGTGGAGAATGTTATCTGAAAGGAAAGTTAAATGAGGGCTTGAATCTATATTAGTTCTTGTAAAAGAGTCATCTGGTTATATAGCCTTGGTGCCTGACTGTTTCTATGTCATATCAGTCTTTTGTCTTTGAAACAGCCTTTAAACTGTGAAGGAGTTCAGAGGTACAGATGTGAGGCTGATTGATAGAGGCACCTAACCTTTTCCCTGTTGAGGGTCTGTGATGAACCAGCCAGATCGTCACACTCATTGTTCCCTGGTTTCTGGCACAGTGAGATCACCACAGAAACAGGACACACCGGTTCCCATGACAACAACTCTTCCACCGGGTCAAAGTTAATGCCCGACCACAACTCCTCCAGATCTTTGGAGAAAAGAGACGCGGTCAAAAGCAATGCACTGACAATCTTGCAAATTTCACAATCAACCAACCAACCAATTAATAAAACATGCAGTGTAACAGAAGTTAAAGGACACTCACGGTCTCTGAAGGGAAAGACTTGAACTCTGGGTGCATCAGAGGTGGCAGACCAGCCCTGTGGGATAAATATATACAGTGCATTCAGAAAGTATTCAGACCCCTTGACTTTTTCCAACTTTTTGTTACGTTACAGCCTTATTATAAAATTGATTAAATAAAACATCCTCATCAATCTACACACAATACTTCATAATGACAAAGCGAAAACAGGTTTTTAGAAATGTTTGCAAATGTATAAAAAAATATAAACTTATTTGTATAAGTATTCAGAACCTTTGCTATGAGACTCGAAATTGAGCTCAGGCGCATCCTGTTTCCATTGATCATGCTCCCGAGAGGCGCAACGCTCTAAGGCACTGCATCTCAGTGCAAGAGGCATTACAGCAGTCCCTGGTTCGAATCCAGGCTGCATCACATCCGGCCGTGATTGGGAGTCCCATAGGGCGGCGCACAATTGGCCCAGTGTTGTGTGGGTTTGGCCGTCAATGTAAATAAGAATTGGTTCTTAACTGACTTGTCTAGTTAAACAAAGGTTTAATTTAAAAAATCATCCTTGAGATGTTTCTACAACTTGATTGGAGTCCACCTGTGGTAAATTCTATTGATTTGACATGATTTGGAAAGGCACACACCTGTCTATATAGGGTCCCACAGTTGACAGTCCATGTCAGAGCAAAAACCAAGCCATGAGGTTGAAGGAGTTGTCTGTAGAGCTCCGAGACAGGATTGTGTTGAGGCACAGATCTAGGGAAAGGTATAAAAAATGTTCTGCAGCATTGAAGGGACCCGAGAACACAGTGGCCTCCATCATTCTTAAATGGAAGATGTTTGGAACCACCAAGACTCTTCCTGGAACTGGCTGCCCAGCTAAATTGAACAATCGGGGGAGAAGGGCCTTGGTCAGGGAGGTGACCAAGAACCTGATTGTCACTCTGACAGAGCCTCTGTGGAGATGGGAAAAACTTTCAGAAGGACAACAATCTCTGCAGCACTCCACCAATCAGGCCTTTATGGTAGAGTGGTCTGAAGAAAAAACACATGAAGGGCCCACTTGGAGTTTTCCACAAGGCACCAAAAGACTCTCATCACCATGAGAAACAAGATTCTCTGGTCTGATGAAACCAAGATTGAACTCTTTGGCCTGAATGCCAAGGGTCACGTCTTCACCATCCCTACGGTGAAGCATGGTGGTTGCAGCATCATGCTGTGGGGATGTTTTTCAGCGAAAAGGACTTTGAGACTAGTCAGGATCGAGGGAAAGATGAGCAGAGCAAGATCCTTGATGAAAACTTGCTCCAGAGCGCTCAGGACCACAGACGGGGGCAAAGGTTCACCTTCCAACAGGACAAAGACCCTAAGCACAAAGCCCCTAAGCACAAAGCCAAGGCAATGCAGGAGAGGCTTCGGGACAAGTCTCTGAATGTCCTTGAGTGGCCCAGCCAGAGCCCGGACTTGAAGCTGATCTAACATCTCTTGAGAGACCTGAAAATAGCTGTTAAGCAACGCTCCCCATTCAACCTGACAGAGCTTGAGATTATCTGCAGAGAAGAATGGGAGAAACTCCCCAAATACAGGTGTGCCAAGCTTGTAGCATCATGCCCAAGAACACTTGAGGCTGTAATCGCTGCCAAACGTTATTCAACAAAGTACTGATTAAAGGGTCTGAATACTTGTTTAAATGTAATATTTTTGTAGTTTTTAAAATAAATTTGCAACAATTTCTAAAAACCTTTTTTTACTTTGTCATTATGGGGTACTGTGTCTAGATGGATGAGGGGAAACATCAATGTAATCAATTTTAGAATAAGGCTGTAACGTAACAAAATGTGAAAAAAGTCCAGGGGTCTTTCGAATGTACTGTAACATCACAATTTCCACAAGACTGTCCAGATCGTCATAGACATTTGATTACATAAAGGTCAAACAAAATGATCTAACAAGAAGATAAAATGGTAGATAAAATTGACCTAACTAGATAAGGATCAGTTAAGAATCTTTACCTCGATACAGAGACAGGGCAAAGGTGTAGAATACTGCAGAGTAGTATTCTTCAGCACATCCTCCTTTCTGATCTGCCGAGAGGGAACAAGGGTCAGACCTGGGTTCAAACATTATTTGACATACTAGTCTACCTGGAGTGCCAGATGGGCCTGGTTTGCAAATTTGCCACTATTACAAATGAAGTTGGAAGTTTACATACACTTAGGTTGGAGTCATTAACTCAACCACTCCACAAATGTATTGTTAACAAACTATAGTTTTGGCAAGTCGGTTAGGACATCTACTTTGTGCATAACACAGGTCATTTTTCAAACAATTGTTTACAGACAGATTATTTCACTTATAATTCACTGTATCACAAGTGGGTCAGAAGTTTACATACACTAAGTTGACTGTGCCTTTAAACAGCTTGGAAAATTCCAGAAAATTATGTCATGGCTTTAGAAGCTTCTGATAGGCTAATTGACATCATTTGAGTCAATTGGAGGTGTACCTGTGGATATATTTCAAGGCCTACCTTCAAACTCAGTGCCTCATTGCTTGACATCATGGGAAAATCAAAAGAAATCAGCCAAGACCTCAGAAAAAAAGATGTAGAACTCCACAAGTCTTGTTCATCCTTAGGAGCAATTTCAGAACGCCTGAAGGTACCACGTTCATCTGTACAAGCAATAGTATGCAAGTATAAACACCATGGGACCACACAGCTGCCATACCGCTCAGGAAGGAGACGCGTTCTGTCTCCAATCGATGAACATACTTTGGTGCGAAAAGTGCAAATCAATCCCAGAACAACAGAAAAGAACCTTGTGAAGATGCTGGAGGAAACAGGTACAAAAGTATCTATATGCACAGTAAAACGAGTCCTATATCGACATAACCTGAAAGGCCTCTCAGCAAGTAAGAAGCCACTGCTCCAAAACCGCCATAAAAAAGCCAGACTACGGTTTGCAACTGCACATGGGGACAAAGATTGTACTTTTTGGAGAAATGTCCTCTGGTCTGATGAAACGAAAATAGAACTGTTTGGTCATAATTACCAAGGAGGGAAAATGGGTAGGCTTGCAAGCCAAAGAACACCAGCCCAACCGTGAAGCACGGGGGTGGCAGCATCATGTTGTGGGGGTGCTTTGCTGCAGGAGGGACTGGTGCACTTCACAAAATAGATGGCATCATGAGAAATGAAAATTATGTGGATATATTGAAGCAACATCTCAAGACATTAGTCAGGATGTTAAAGCTTAGTCGCAAATGGGTCTTCCAAATGGACAATGACCCCAAGCATACTTCCAAAGTTGTGGCAAAATGGCTTAAGGACAACAAAGTCAAGGTATTGGAGTGACCATCACAAAGCCCTGACCTCAATCCAATAGAAAATGTGTGGGCAGAACTGAAAAAGCGTGTGCGAGCAAGGAGGCCTAAAAACCTGACTCAGTTACACCATCTCTGTCAGGAGGAATGGGCCAAAATTCACCCAACTTATTGTGGGAAGCTTGTGGAAGGCTACCCGAAACGTTTGACCCAAGTTAAACAATTTAAAGGCAACGCTACCAAATACCAATTGAGTGTATGTAAACTTCTGACCCACTGGAAATGTGATGAAAGAAATAAAAGCTGAAATAAATCATTCTCTCTGCTATTATTCTGACATTTTCACATTCTTAAAATAAGGTGGTGATCCTAACTGACCTAAGACAGGGAATTTTTACTAGGATTAAATGTCATGAATTGTGAAAAACTGAGTTTAAATGTATTTGGCTAAGGTGTATGTAAACTTCTGATTTCAACTGTACATTGGTTCCATTGTGCTAGGCAAGCTCAATCTAGCCCAGGTAAAGTACTTGAAATAATTTCAAATGGCATTTGAATCCAGGGTCTGATCGAGTATAGCACAACTGATTTATGATGCCTGTTTCATACCATCTGGTTGAGGCATTTCTATGACCCTCCTCTTTCCTGTGTTACTATCAGAGTATGCACAAAGTATAGTATTGACTCTCACCGTTTTACAACACTTACTGGCAAGCAGTAGTTGTAAACACACTTGTCTCTGGGAGGTGTTATTATGCTAGGAAAGTGAGGGGAGTGCCTCAACATTATCAGTGCCTAGCCTGGAATCCACACACTGCTTTCATTTCACTGAGTGAAACAATAGTGAAATATATACATTATGGATTCCAGGCTAACCAGGGTCTCACAATTTGAAAATTAACATTTACTCTTTAAGGTCTCCATCTCCTGTAATCTTACCAGTGTGTTGGCCCCTGTGTCTCTACAGGTGTAGGCTTTTCTGTGACACAGTCTCAGGTGATAGTCTTTATCCTCCAACATGTCTGAGACAGACACAGCCAGCTCCTTTCTGTCTGAGTCCACCGTGTACGCTAGCCTCCCAGCTGTCATAGGACACAGTCAGTCAGTAATCAGACAGTCAAGGGAAATGGATGCACTGCCAATATCTTTAGGCTGATTTGTACACAAGGAAATACAGAATGAGTATATTGTTGTCGGGTTATGCAAGGCAAAAATGTAGCCTTGTTGAACGCAGAAATAGTCTGTCATTGTAACCCATGCTAAGGGATATCTAGAGTGATTTAATTGTTGTGAACTATAGAACAATAGAGAAATACAATCTATCAAACTTACTGATGCATTCTGGAATGTTACTCCGAAGATCTCTGCTGCTACATTCTGAAATATAGTTTAAGACCAAGTTAAGGTTTGTTCTCTGTAAAACAAACAATGCTTCGACATATGATCATTGTGTATGCACATTGAGTAAGAGCATGACTACCCTGCTGATCAAGCTGGGTTATGCTGTTTTGTTCAGCAGGGTAGTGTGACTTTTGGTTAGGAAATGAGGGTTTTATGATATTTAAGTGTTTCTGCATTAGACATTTGCTGACTCAATAGTTTTGCTTATGAACACCTGCAGTGTCAGTTTACTCACTCAACTCAATAGCTCTTAAATAATCAAAGTCAAGTACAGTTAGGTTTAACCAACATGATCCACTGGGAATCTGTGTGTGCAAGATGCTGAAATGGCGATTTCAATCAATCGGTTGACATTATGGCCACCTAATCATCTCCCTCATTCCTAATTGGCATATATCCTCACCTCTACACCATGCTAGCTGATGTGTAGTGAGTGTGCCACACATTGTTGCTGGAAGAGGTGAGTTTCCCCTGTATTATGTAAAGCGCTTTGAGTACCTCAGTTAGTAGAAAGGCTCTATATAAATCCAATCCATTATTAGTATTATTATTATGCACCATTGATCACGGTCCTCATCCTCACCTGGGACTTGGTAAGTGCTTGTCCAGGTGACTCCACAGTAGCTTGGATTTGTCTTTAGAGTGACGTGAACGTATTGACCTGGCCACACCTCAGAGCAGTCATTCTGAACCTCCAACTTGAGAGAGAGAAAGAAAAGAAACAAATAAACATGCCAGCCATTACAAGTGTTCTTAAGCCAGGTCCATATCTGTTCCTATCAATAGAGAAATGTTCTTGTTGCCACAAGCACACATAATGTACAGAAATGTTTTTGCTTGTCTTTGATTAACTAAGTGTAATGTTCACAAAAAAAAGATTTATCTGATTGTACCTGTTGTCCCTCCAGTCTCTCTGTAGTAGTGTGTAGTGTAGTAGTTTGTAGTATGGTAGGGTGCATGGTGTGGTAGTGTGCTACTGTACCTGCTGTCCCTCCAGTCTCTCTCTGGCTACTCTGGGGAAGCTGACGAGCCTACAGATTTCCAACATCATCCCTGCGGTAACAGTGCATATGGAGACACCATGGATGTGCTCTGAGGAAAAGTAGCATTAAAAATCACTAGAATGCAAGCTATACAGGGTCAGTACAAGTACCATAATTACAGTGTGTGTGTGTGTGTGTGTGTGTGTGTGTGTGTGTGTGTGTGTGTGTGTGTGTGTGTGTGTGTGTGTCAGGGTTGGGCTCAATTCAAATAGAATGCAGTCAATTTAGGAAGTTAACAAAAATGACAATTCAATCATCAAAAAAAGTGCTTCTCAATAAATTGAAAAGTAGAAGCTATTTATTTCAAAACTATTTAAATGTCAGAAATGTTTTATGTTTAAATTTTATCAATTCCTGAATTGGCTGCCTTCAACCTGTGTGTGTGTGTGAGCGTACGTGCGTGTCACATGCGCTACAGGAAGCAGTGTGACCCTGAATCAAAGGGCCAGATAAGATATTATTGCAGGGGTTTCCCCACTCAGGCCCCCATCTCGCTCTCACCTGTACAGAACTGACTATGGAAGTACATACTGTGGCTCCGTTCATAGTGGTCTATCTGGTTTCAGTGGTATGCTGTTTTCACAACATAGGTTGCATTCCAAAAACTTAACAGACACACCCTTTCCCCTCAGCCCTCAAATTAAGTGGACACTTCTGATGACGTGCCATGACGTCTGACGAGTTTACACTTGCAGGGCGAGGGAGGAAGGAATAATTTTTAAAATGGACCACCTTCGCCCGGAAATTCGTCACTCGTTCGTCCCGCGACGATTGTGTTTCCAGCCACCGGTAGCTTGTGGGTGCTTTTTATGCGCTACAGTCAATAATGATTGCATGTTTACTTATATTAAATATATAATTATTAATATACGCCTACTGTATGATAGCTAGAAAATGAATTAGCTGACTAACGTTAGCCTGCCTAGCTGGAACTTCTGAAGAAGGAAAATGTTTTATTTCTACAATTTCCAAAAGCTAACCAAACAAAAACATGATTACTTTTACGAGAAGTGTTTGTGCATTAGTAGCACAATTTCTAACTTATTTACATTTGTTTTTACTTACACCTGAATGTTGACTCAATATTGACATTGAGGTTTTACGTTTTGGCTGACTTTAATTAGTGGATGTACAAACATCACGGTTTGAATTATGGGGCGTGTCAGGCCCCGAAGTGTACATAATTATACACTCACAAACTCCATTAAAAACGAAGGTTGATTGACTGTTCTCTCTGCTACCACATGACAAGCGGTACCAGAGCGCCAAGTCTAGGTCCAAGAGGCTTCTAAACAGCTTCTACCCCCTAGCCAAAAGACTCCTGAACATCTAATCAAATGGCCTCCCAGACTACCGGTACCCCCTGTATATAGCCTCGCGATTGTTATTTTACTGCTGCTCCTTAATTATTTGTTACTTTTATTTCTTATTTAATTTTTTTAAACTGCATTGTTGGTTAAGGGTTCGTAAGTTACCATTTCACTGTAAAGTCTACACCTGTTGTATTCGGTGCATGTGAGCACCCCAATCTTATAAATCAAAGAATTGCCAGGAAAACACCCAAGTTTCACTGTAGAGGGTAGCTTCAAATGACACCCTATTCCCCATATAGCGCACTACTTCATGGAAAATAGGGTGTCATTTGATAAGCAAACAGAGATTAAGGGTCAGAGTCAATCACATTGACATCCGCATAATGTTATTTTGGTGGTGTAACTACGTTAGAGCTGTCAAATCCACAAGCAGATCGTTGCGTTACCTTTGCGGACACTGCCGTTGGATGCAACATCACCACACCAACTATAACCCGAATTATCCCATGTCGCCATGTTAGAAATTCATGCAGCTGCGTTACAAATTCTAACACTCAAATTAGATTGAAGGGCATAAATCCCCCCGATCCAAATTAACAGAATGCTCGGATCAACCCTTGGCCAGAGCGTCCAGTGTGCGCTCTGAACACTCCGAGAGCAAACACACCTTATATCTGTGTCAATAACGCAAAATGAACTTGTTAACAACCTGTTGTCGTATTCGCATGGCTGTTGTCCTTAACCGGAAACAGGCTGTTGTCGGGGGGGGACCAACTCGATGCCGAAAACTTTTGAACTCAAGAACTCGGATACCTGTGTCAACACCTGCTACCAACTAGCCAGCTAGCTAGCTAGCTAGGTTGCAATGGAGCCTGCTTCGCCTGGAATAGCTGGCAAACATTTCCAGTTTATTACGCTCTTGTCCAGTACAATATTGACAATCTGGGGTTCCAATGAGGCAATTGTTTGCTAGTGGAGGATTACAGGAATGAGGTGGCTATGCTTAGCAAACAAATCTCAATTCTGCGCGAGTTTATGGGGAAAGCGCAAATTGGAACTTTATTTTTCTCAACTCCTATGACTGGACGCCGCTCGGGCCTGATGGATGTTTCCCTGCCTTGCCATCTGTCCCTATCCAAATGGCCTGTGCTACCTGGAACTTGCCTGCCAAGGAAATCATCTCCATCTGCTTCTCCTCCTCCATCCTGTAGTGAAGTAGAATCCATCCTGTAGCAAGCAGAATGTTCCAATCAACACTGGTCCCATGTCACAAGTCATGGAAACCGAAGGCAGTGGCATGCTGCTAAGAGGATGGGGGTGACTGCGAGAGGTTCGGAGCAGACTGACATAAGGAATAGCTTCGCTGCACTGGTGCCTGACCTACCTGCGCAATCATTGCTGGGATTGTCTGTGACGGCGGTGACTCCGACTACGCTGACTCCAGCAGTGGCTTTGTCGTCAAGTTTGGGGTACGCTATCCTGCTTATCATGGGCCCATGAAAGACTCAACGAATTGTGTGAGGGGTGGGAATGGGCGTATTTCGCCATTCCCATTGTATTGGGCAGTTCAATGGTGAGAAATGTCTCAATCCCTGGAGAAAAAACTGTGTGCTATCAAGGAGCACCAGTACAGGACATCAATAAGCTGATCCCAAACATTTTAAGTCATCATCAGGAAATGTAGAATATCATAGTTCATGTGGGATTCACTGACATTATGAAGGGCAATTCAGAACAGCTGAAGATGGATTTTAAAGAACTGATTGGTTCACTACTTGACACCAACAAACGCCCCATAATATCTGTCCCTCTGCCCTCCCCAAATTGTGGCATTGAACAGTTCAGCAGACATTTAACCCTCCATAACTTTCTACAAGACTACTGCAGCTCTGTGGGTGTAACATTTATTGACAATTTTGATACCTTCTGGAAACAAAGCTCATGTTGTAAATAGGATGGGATCCACCCAAATCATTCAGATCCCGAATCCTTCCACAGCATTTTAAGGCTGCGTTGAGACAATTACTTATCAATGATCCAAGCCCAGCTCATTTAATTCCTACCATTGTGCCGCTGAGTTGTCATAATGCTTCAGCAAATGTACATTATCCCAGCGGTGTTGGAAGACACAATGTAAGTAACCTAATTGATGACCCTCTTACTGCCCTGAATGCCTCTGCTGATCCCACAGCTATTGTATGCAGTAATCTTGTGCCTATGAACCAGAGTGATACTGTTAGCACTGAGGTGGTGTGCCCTAGTAGGAAGTCCGCTGTGTGCAGCACTGACATAAATAACATGAGCATGTTTACCTCTGCTAAGCTTCCCAGTAAGCAATAAAAGCAATCAAACATCCCAGAAAAGTCCTAAAAATAGCCAATGTTAGAACATGTAGCTTAAAACGTCTTACATCTAGCCAACAGCCAATGGGATCGCATGGCGCGAAATACAAAAACAACTAAAATACCACAATTCAATTTTCTCAAACAATCAACTATTTTACACCATTTTAAAGATAACTCTCGTTAATCTAACCACATTGTGTCACATCCTGACCCGCAGAGGGAGCAATTGGATTAGTTTTGGTCAGGATGTGGCAGGGTTTTTGTGTCCTCCGGCCCAGCCCGAGTGGCCCGCATGTCTTCCGGCCCAGCCAGAGTGGTCCGTCTGCCAGGGTCAGCCCAAGTGGCCCGTCTGCCCGGCGCAGCTATCGGCGCCACCGAAGTGGGCGATGCCGAAGGTGGAGCGAGGTCCACGTCCTGCACCTGAGCCACCTCCAGCATAGGTGGGTTGGGGAGGGAGGGTGTAGCACAGTGCCGTCGTTGACGGCAGCCACCCTCCCTTCCCTCCCTTATTGTTTAGGGGTTATTGTTTATTGGTTTTGTTGGGGTATTGGGGATTTTTTGTTGTGTTTTCTTTTTGTAAGGTGCATTACGGGGTCTGCACCTTGAGGGGGGGGGGGGGGGGGGGGTACTGTCACATTCTGACCAGCAGAGGGAGCAATTGGATTAGTTTTGGTCAGGATGTGGCAGGGTTTTTGTGTGTGTGAATGGTTGTGTTGGTGATTAGGACTCCCAATTGAAGGCAGGTGTGTTGAGTTGCCTTTGATTGGGAGTCCTATATAGGAGTGTGTGTTTTTCTTTGGGGTTGTGGGTAATTGTTTCTTGTTTAGTGTGGTTGCACCTGACAGGACTGTTGGCTGTCAGTTTTCTCAGTTTGTTTTTGTTATAGTGTTCTTTCTATTAAATTCAAGATGACGAACACTAACTCTGCTGCATTTTGGTCCTTTCCTGAAGACAGCTGTGACACATTGTCCGATTTCAAAAAGGCTTTACAGCGAAAGCTAAACATTAGATTATGGTAGGAGAGTACATAGACACAAATAATCACACAGCCATTTTCCAAGCAAGGGTATATCAAATCAAATCAAATGTATTTATATAGCCCTTCTTACATCAGCTGATATCTCAAAGTGCTGTACAGAAACCCAGCCTAAAACCCCAAACAGCAAGCAATGCACAGCTAAATTATGCACTAACCTTTGACGATCTTCATCAAATGACACTCCTAGGACATTATGTTACACAATACATGTATGTTTTGTTCGATAAAGTTCATATTTATATCTAAAAACAGCATTTTACATTGGCGCTTGATGTTCAGAAAATGTATTTCCCACCAAAAACTTCCGGTGAATTTAGAAAAATACTCATCATAAACGTTGACAAAATACATAACAATTGTTTTAAGAATTATAGATAGACTACTCCTTTATGCAACCGCTGTGTCAGATTTTAAAATAGCTTTACGGAGAAAGCACATTTTTCTATATTCTGAGTACATAGCTCAGCCATCACGGCTAGCTATTCAGACACCCGCCAACATCGGGGTCAACTAAACTCAGAATTAGTATTAGAAATATTGTATTACCTTTGCTGATCTTCATCAGAATGCACTCCCAGGACTGCTACTTCCACAAGAAATGTTGTTTTTGTTCGAAATAATCCATATTTATGTCCAAATACCTCCGTTTTGTTCGTGCGTTCAGGTCACTATCCAAAGGGTAACGCGCGAGCGCAAATCAAGACACAAAAAGTCAAAATGTTCCATTACCGTACTTAGAAGCATGTCAAACGCTGTTTAAAATCAATTTTTATGGTATTTTTAATGTAAAATTGCGATAATATTCCAACCAGACAATAGTGTATTCATTCAAGGAGGAAAAGAAAAAACAGCGTGCTCACGGGAACGCGCATATCCAATCTCTTTGTCCTCAGACAGACCACTCAGAAACTGAGCTCCTATTATCTGCCCAGAGACAGGAGAAGGCTTAATCCACTTTCTGAAGGCTTTAGACAGCCAATGGAAGCCTTAGAAAGTGCAACGTGACAGCACAGATACTGTAGTTTCGAAAGGGACTAGAAAGAAGAACTACATTTCTCAGATCATTCACTTCCTGGATGACTTTTTCTCAGGTTTTTGCCTACCATAAGAGTTCTGTTATACTCACAGACACCATTCAAACAGTTTTAGAAACTTCAGAGTGTTTTCTATCCAACTCTACTAATAATATGCAAATATTTGACACTGGGCCCGAGAAGTAGGCCGTTTAATTTGGGTACATTTTTCATCCGGCCATGAAAATACTGCCCCCTATAGCGAAGAGGTTAAGAAACATTTGATTAGTGTAATGTTAGATAGCTACATAGTTGTCTTTGTATCAAAGATAAAGGCGTAGTACAGAGTAACTATCGAGGTTAGCAACCCAGCTACATTTTCAAACAAAGTCAACACCGCAGCCACTGCTAGCTAGCCAACTCTACCAGCTAGCAGTACTGTATCATTTTTAGTCAATAAGATTTTTGCAACGTAAGCTTAACTTTCTGAACATTCGAGATGTGTAGTCCACTTGTGTAGCTAGCAGGACGGACTTTGTGTTAGCTAGACAATGTTTAATTACTTCTGCGTTATGAAAGGAACTAGACACGGACACGAATGATCCATTGGTAGTTTGTTGTAACCAAGTATTGGTGCTAACCGTGTGTTATTGGATGCTAGCATGCTAGTTAGTTACGGCGTCCTAGGATACGGTGCACTGGGTGGGTTTCACGGAAGAATACTGTACCAAGTTATCTAGCTTAAAAAAGTAAGTTTGAGCCTATTCCTGGAAGCATTGAACCACTGTAGTTTACATCAATTATAATTTCTAAAGTGGAAGTTGGAAAAGTTATATTTGAGTGTTTCAGTGAATGGTTATTGAGGGAGGCCTTGCTCTCTCGCTTCCCCAGTTGTTTAGTTTAATTTTCATTACGATCTCCTTTGCATTAGCGTAGTCTCTCCTGTAGCCTGTCAACTATCTGTCTGTCTATTCCTGTTCTCTCCTCTCTGCACAGGCCATAAAAACGCTTCACACCGCGTGGCAGCTGCCACTCTAACCTGGTGGTCCCAGCGCGCACGACCCACGTGGAGTTCCAGGTCTACGGCAGCCTCTGGAACTGCCGGTCTGCGGCCAACAAGGCAGAGTTCATCTCAGCCTATGCTACCCTCCAGTCCCTCGACTTCTTGGCGCTGACGGAAACATGGATTACCACAGAAAACACTGCTACTCCTAATGCTCTCTCTTCGTCTGACCACGTGTTCTCGCATACGCCGAGAGCATCTGGTCAGCGGGGTGGTGGCACTGGAATCCTCATCTCTCCCAAGTGGACATTCTCTCTTTCTCCCCTGACCCATCTGTCTATCTCCTCCTTTGAATTCCATGCTGTCACAGTCACTAGCCCATTCAAGCTTAACATCCTTATCATTTATCGCCCTCCAGGTTCCCTTGGAGAGTTCATCAATGAACTTGACGCCTTGATAAGTTCCTTTCCTGAGGATGGCTCACCCCTCACAGTTCTGGATGACTTTAACCTCCCTACGTCTACCTTTGACTCATTTCTCTCTGCCTCCTTCTTTCCACTCCTCTCCTCTTTTGACCTCACCCTCTCACCGTCCCCCCCTACTCACAAGGCAGGCAACACGCTTGACCTCATCTTTAGTAGATGCTGTTCTTCTACTAATCTCACTGCAACTCCCCTCCAAGTCTCCGACCACTACCTTGTATCCTTTTCCCTCTTGCTCTCATCCAACACTACTCACTCTGCCCCTACTCAGATGGTATTGCGCCGTCGCAACTTTCGCTCTCTCTCTCCTGCTACTCTCTCCTCTTCCATCCTATCATCTCTTCCCTCAGCTCAATCCTTCTCCAAACAATCTCCTGATTCTGCCTCCTCAACCCTCCTCTCCTCCCTTTCTGCATCCTTTGACTCTCTATGTCCCCTATCCTCCCGGCCGACTCGGTCCTCCCCTCCTGCTCCGTGGCTCGACGACTCATTGCGAGCTCACAGAACAGGGCTCCGGGCAGCCGAGCGGAAATGGAGGAAAACTCGCCTCCCTGCGGACCTGGCATCTTTTCACTCCCTCCTCTCTACATTTTCTTCCTCTGTTTCTGCTGCTAAAGCCACTTTCTACTACTCTAAATTCCAAGCATCTGCCTCTAACCCTAGGAAGCTCTTTGACACTTTCTCCTCCCTCCTGAATGCTCCACCCCCTCCCCCCTCCTCCCTCTCTGCGGATGACTTCGTCAACCATTTTGAAAAGAAGGTTGACGACATCCGATCCTTGTTTGTTAAGTCAAATGACACCGCTGGTCCTGCTCACATTGCCCTACCCTATGCTTTGACCTCTTTCTCCCCTCTCTCCAGATGAAATCTTGTGACTTGTGACAGCCCGCCGCCCAACAACCTGCCCGCTTGACCCTATCCCCTCCTCTCTTCTCCAGACCATTTCCGGAGACCTTCTCCCTTACCTCACCTCGCTCATCAACTCATCCTTGACTGCTGGCTACGTCCCTTCCGTCTTCAAGAGAGCGAGAGTTGCACCCCTTCTCAAAAAACCTACACTCGATCCCTCCGATGTCAACAACTACAGACCAGTATCCCTTCTTTTTTTTCTCTCCAAAACTCTTGAGCGTGCCGTCCTTGGCCAGCTCTCTTGCTATCTCTCTCAGAATGACCTTCTTGATCCAAATCAGTCAGGTTTCAAGACTGGTCATTCAACTGAGACTGCTCTTCTCTGTGTCACGGAGGCTCTCCACACTGCTAAAGCTAAATCTCTCTCCTCTGCTCTCATCCTTCTAGACCTATCTGCTGCCTTTGATACTGTGAACCATCAGATCCTCCTCTCCACCCTTTCTGAGTTGGGCATCTCCGGCGCGGCTCACTCTTGGATTGCGTCCTACCTGACAGGTCGCTCCTACCAGGTGGCATGGCGAGAATCCGTCTCCGCACCACGTGCTCTCACCACTGGAGTCCCCCAGGGCTCAGTTCTAGGCCCTCTCCTATTCTCGGTATACACCAAGTCACTTGGCTCTGTCATATCCTCACATGGTCTCCCCTATCATTGCTACGCAGACAACACACAATTAATCTTCTCCTTTCCCCCTTCTGATAACCAGGTGGCGAATCGCATCTCTGCATGTCTGGAAGACATATCAGTGTGGAAGACGGATCACCACCTCAAGCTGAACCTCGGCAAGACGGAGCTGCTCTTCCTCCCGGGGAAGGACTGCCCGTTCCATGATCTCGCCATCACGGTTGACAACTCCATTGTGTCCTCCTCCCAGAGTGCTAAGAGCCTTGGCGTGACCCTGGACAACACCCTGTCGTTCTCCGCTAACATCAAGGCGGTGACCCGATCCTGTAGGTAAATGCTCTACAACATTCGCAGAGTACGACCCTGCCTCACACAGGAAGCAGCGCAGGTCCTAATCCAGGCACTTGTCATCTCCCGTCTTGATTACTGCAACTCGCTGTTGGCGGGGCTCCCTGCCTGTGCCATTAAACCCCTACAACTCATCTAGAACGCCGCAGCCCGTCTGGTGTTCAACCTTCCCAAGTTCTCTCACGTCACCCCGCTCCTCCGCACACTCCACTGGCTTCCAGTTGAAGCTTGCATCTGCTACAAGACCATGGTGCTTGCCTACGGAGCTGTGAGGGGAACGGCACCTCCATACCTTCAGGCTCTGATCAGTCCCTACACCCAAACAAGGGCACTGCGTTCATCCACCTCTGGCCTGCTGGCCCCCCTACCTCTGCGGAAGCACAGTTCCCGCTCAGCCCCGTCAAAACTGTTCGCTGCTCTGGCACCCCAATGGTGGAACAAGCTCCCTCACGACGCCAGGACAGCGGAGTCAATCACCACCTTCCGGAGACACCTGAAACCCCACCTCTTTAAGGAATACCTGGGATAGGATAAAGTAATCCTTCTAACCCACCCCCCCTACCCTCCCCCCCCCCCCAAAAAAAATATATATATAGATGTACTATTGTAAAGTGGTTGTTCCACTGGATATCATAAGTTGAATGCACCAATTTGTAAGTCACTCTGGATAAGAGTGTCTGCTAAATGATGTAAATGTAAATGTAAATGCAAACAAGGTTCATGAAATCAATAATTTACTAGCAACAGATGACATTCATATTCTGACACCCTCTGAAACTCACTAAGATAATACCTTTGATGTTACAGTGGTAGCAATACATGGTTATGAGATCTACAGAAAAGACAGAAATGCCAAAGGTGGAGTTGTGGTGGTTTATCTACAGAGCAACATTCCTATAAAGCTTAGAGAGGATCTCATGTTAAATACTTTTGAAGTAATATGGCTACAGGTTCATCTGCCTCACCTAAAGCCTATTCTGGTGGGAAGCTGCTATAGACCACCATGTGCTAACAGTCAGTATCTGGATAACTTGTGTAATGCTTGATAATGTATGTGATATCAACAGAGAGGTATATTTTCTGGGCGATTTACATGTTGACTGGCTTTCATCAGTCTGCCCACTCAAGAGAAAGCTTCAAACTGTAACTTGGTTCAGGTTATCAGTCAATCAGTCAACCTACCAATCAGGATGCTGCCTTGTAGGCTGTTTCATATGTAAGGCTCTGCAGACAGCCTTCAATGCAACATTCTGATATCAGCCTCTGAGGCTACTATTGAATCTGATCACCCTGCAAGGAATAGAGCTCACCCCCTGGATTAGATGTGCATCTGCCTATAAATTACTTTGACAGCTAATATGCCTGCAAGGAGCATTACCTATGAAACAGCCTATGAGGCAGCATCCTGATTTATCAGCCTCTAAGGCTAAAATTTAATCTGATCAGCCTATCTGTAAATGCAAATTATCCACAAAACACGGTGTCCCTTAAAATACACATATCTGTTATGCAAGCTAACAACCAGCATAGATAACAAGCTAGCTTACTAGCTAACAAGACTACCTAGCTAACTCACAAGACTAGCCAAGTTAGCTGTGTGGTTCTTTGCATGCAATGGTTCTGGTCTTTGAGGCAGCATGCAGCCCGGGAGACAGTGCTGGCTCAGGCATTGTTCAGGGCTTACATGCCCCGCATTGCGATCAATGCAGCCACAGGGCTCCTTGATGAAGTGGTTATCGTGCACCTGAACAAATTCATGGATAATGCATGATACTTTTGATTGTCTCGTGATCTTGACATGTAGTGATAATGAGTATATAGTGATAATGAGATAAATTAGTTATTATCTTGACATAACAATGGACCAATTTTTTGAATATGTCCTCTCTGGACTTCCCTTAAATCCTTGATGTTCACAAGGCAGAAAATAATTCTACATAAAATCTCAAAATAGAGAGCCCAACCTACCACTGAGCTGAAGAGCAGTGTGAACTCGAAAGTGAAGAGAGCACTTCTGTTTCCCCTCACACCTCATCACTGTGGACAGGCTGACATTGTGGAAGACAACACTGGTGTTGAGGCCTGCTTTCTGGGTCCTGCACGGGGCAAAGGAATCTGTATGGGAAAACAGGAGGTTAAAGTCAGTGGATGTATTCAAGTTCAATCTTTTTTCCATAAAAGATTAATTGGAAATCTTACTCACATTCAAAATAGCAAACCTTTCAGGACAAATGTATACAAATATACAACAACCAGCAATATCTAATAGCCAGCAATGTAATGACAAGAAAGGAGTCAACTTTACTCATACTTCATGCCAAAGCCCTGACTACTACTTTATCAGATGATAGATATCAAATCAAATTTTAGTATACTTGGACTATGACTACTGTACTGTATGGGGGGTCCATGCTTCAATGAACAAACCTGCAAAAGTTGTATCACTCAGACCACCCATACCACAAACATTGGAACTGGATCCTTGTATTGTAAATTGTTTTTTTTTTAATTTTTAATTTATTTCACCTTTATTTAACCAGGTAGGCAAGTTGAGAACAAGTTCTCATTTACAATTGCGACCTGGCCAGGATAAAGCAAAGCAGTTCGATAACATACAAAAACACAGAGTTACACATGGAGTAAAACAACATACAATCAATGATGCAGTAGAAGAAAAAAAAATAAGACTATATACAATGTGAGCAAATGATGTGAGATAAGGGAGGTAAAGGCAAAAAAATGCCATGGTGGCAAAGTAAATAAAGTATAGCAAGAAAAACACTGGAATGGTAGATTTGTAGTTTGAAGAAAGTTCAGAGATAAAATATAAATAATATGGTGCAAAGGAGCTAAATAAATAAATACAGTAGGGGAAGAGGTAGTAGTTTGGGCTAAATTATAGATGGGCTATGGACAGGTGCAGTGATCTGTGAGCTGCTCTGACAGCTGGTGCTTAAAGCTAGTGAGGGAGATAAGTGTTTCCAGTTTCAGAGATTTTTGTAGTTCGTTCCAGTCATTGGCAGCAGAGAACTGGAAGGAGAGACGACCAAAGGAGAAGTTGGCTTTAGGGGTGACCAGAGAGATATACCTGCTGGAGCGCGTGCTACAGGTGGGTGCTGCTATGGTGACCAGTGAGCGGAGATAAGGGGGGACTTTACCTAGCAGGGTCTTGTAGATGACCTGGAGCCAATGTGTTTGGCGACGATTATGAAGCGAAGGCCAGCCAACGAGAGCGTACAGGTCTCAGTGGTGGGTAGTATATGGGGCTTTGGTGACAAAACGGATGGCACTGTGATAGACTGCATCCAGCTTGTTGAGTAGGGTATTGGAAGCTATTTTGTAAATGACATCGCCGAAGTCGAGGATTGGTAGGATGGTCAGTTTTACGAGGGTATGTTTGGCAGCATGAGTGAAGGATGCTTTGTTGCGAAATAGGAAGCCAATTCGAGATTTCACTTTGGATTGGAGATGATTGATGTGAGTCTGGAAGGAAAGTTTACAGTCTAACCAGACACCTAGGTATTTGTAGTTGTCCACAAATTCTAAGTTAGAACCGTCCAGAGAAGTGATGCTGGACAGGCGGGCAGGTGCAGGCAGCGATCGGTTGAAGAGCATGCATTTAGTTTTACTTGTGTTTAGGAGCAGTTGGAGACCACGGAAGGAGAGTTGAATGGCATTGAAGCTCGTCTGGAGGGTTGTTAACACAGTGTCCAAAGAAGGGCCAGAAGTGTACAGAATGGTGTCGTCTGCGTAGAGGTGGATCAGAGATTCACCAGCAGCAAGAGCGACATCATTTATGTATACAGAGAAAAGAGTTGGCCCAAGAATTGAACCCTGTGGTACCCCCATAGAGACTGCCAGAGGTCCAGACAGTAGGCCCTCCGATTTGACACACTGAACTCTGTCAGAGAAGTAGTTGGTGAACCAGGCGACACAATCGTTTGAGAAACCAAGGCTACTGAGTCTGCCGATGAGGATGTGGTGATTAACAGAGTCAAAAGCTTTGGCCAGGTCAATGAATACGGCAGCACAGTATTGTTTCTTATCGATGGCGGTTACGATGTCGTTTAGGACCTTGAGCGTGGCTGAGGTGCACCCATGACCAGCTCTGAAACCAGATTGCATAAGGGAGAGGGTGCGGTGGGATTCGAAATGGTCGGTAATCTGTTTGTTGACTTGGCTTTCGAAGACCTTAGAAAGGCAGGGTAGGATGGATATAGGTCTGTAGCAATTTGGGTCAAGAGTGTCACCTCCTTTGAAGAGGGGGATGACAGCAGCTGCTTTCCAATCTATGGGAATCTCAGACGACACGAAAGAGAGGTTGAACAGGCTAGTAATAGGGGTTGCAATAATTTCGGCAGATAATTTTAGAAAGAAAGGGTCCAGATTGTCAAGCCCAGCTGATTTGTAGGGGTCCAGATTTTGCAGCTCTTTCAGAACATCAGCTGAATGGATTTGGGAGAAGGAGAAATGGGGGAGGCTTGGGCGAGTAGCTGTGGGGGGTGCAGTGCTGTTGAATGCAGTAGGGGTAGTTAGGTGGAAAGCATGGCCAGCCGTAGAAAAATGCTTATTGAAATTCTCAATTATAGTGGGCTTATCGGTGGTGACAGAGTTTCCTATCCTCAGTGCAGTGGGCAGTTGGGAGGAGGTGTTCTTGTTCTCCATGGACTTTACAATGTCCCAGAACTTTTTAGAGTTGGAGTTGCACGAAGCGAATTTCTGTTTGAAAAAGCTAGCCTTGGCGTTTCTAACTGCCTGTGTGTATTGGTTTCTAACTTCCCTAAAAAGTTGCATATCGCGGGGGCAGTTCGATGCTAATGCAGAACGCCATAGGATATTTTTGTGTTGGTTAAGGGCAGTCAGGTCTGGGGAGAACCAAGGGCTATATCTGTTCCTGGTTCTAAATTTCTTGAAAGGGGCATGCTTATTTAAGATGGAGAGGAAGGCATTTTTTAAAAATAACCAGGCATCCTCTACTGACGGGATGAGGTCAATATCCTTCCAGGATACCAGGGCCAGGTCGAATAGAAAGGCTTGCTCGTTGAAATGTTTCAGGGAGCGTTTGACAGATACAGATACAAATGTATTTCAGACATCAATTTATATCTGATCACAGGACCATCAGAGATTTACCATAGTGTCATTGTCAACACAATCAAGCACACACACAGAGTATAACAACATTGTTTGTAATGGGTATATTGTAATGCACTCACAGTGGGTTTTACTTTTGCATTGAAGGCCCTGCAGAGAGAAGATGAAAGACACTGTAAGATGTTTATTTATGCACTTGATATACACTTTATATTACTTATACACATTATACACTTAACAGAGTACTCACAACCCCAGCTGTGCAGTACAAACAAACAAGCCCAGCTGGCCACTATTCCAGCTAACAATTCTAGGGAAAGAGTACGTTTTTGTAACGTTACCGTAATGTTGCCCTAATGTTTGAGTGTCCAGTTTTCCATTAGTTAGGGGTACATTATGTAAGCAAAAACCTTCTGAGAAACTTTTTAGCATGTTTTTGTTAGAACATTCCCTCAATGTCAAACAGAACTTATCTAGAATGTGGTTACAATGTTCTCAGAATATACAACAATGTTCTAGACGCGTTTCATGGAAGTTTCAAGAACATTTGCGTCCAGTTTTCTAAGGGTTAGGAGAATATTGCAGGAACATTTGTGTATCAGTTGTCAGGACATCGCCTAATTGTCCCAAAGAAAAGTTCTCCCCCCAAAAAATGTAATTACACATTGTTGCTGTTGCCAAGCCCATCAAGGCCCTGATTGGTGAACCAATGATCCATTCACAGCTCTTTTTGTCTGTTGGCAAGGTTATGGATACTGACACACACAATGCTTTTCACTTACATATTTGACAAACACGATTACATTGTGCATGTTCATTTATACAGTCATTATTATTCAACATGTTCTCACCTGAGATTTGAACTCATAACTTATCAGTGCACACCATTCAGATCTTTTTTATGGTACCCTGCCTGTCAGTTATCAGTTAATTTGACTATTCTCTCATCTTTTACTTATTTCCAACAATTTAAGGGCTTTCTCTATTCTGCCCTACAAAAGCAAAATGCAGTAACTTGGAATTTGGTTAAAAATCTTGTATTGGCCAGGTACAGTATATTATCTGATAAATGTGGTATTTAGTTTCCTGACACAAGAACAAGCCAGTTGATCAGAATACATCATGGTATCAGAAATTGCGGTCTGCCTGGAAAGAAAAATACTTTGAAGTCAGGGGAGTCATCCTACTCTCATTCTTAGCAATATATGTTAATGTCATTATTTGGCAACACACCTATCTGATCGAATTAAAATGGGTTTCTCATTCTAGATAGATGAGCATCTAAAAGAAAACTCTTGTCTTTTTGAAATCCACACCACATGTAGAACAAACGTGTCTGATTAGGAATCACATCAGCTTTCATCATTGCATTTCTAGCTGTAGCATTCCTAATTTGTTGCCGAAACATGGCCTAGGTGGTAGTGTTGCTTCTAACAGAAACGAACCCAGAACATGGTTGCCATACTCTCAGAAATGTTTATTTACGGTAGCATGTCTGTGCTTTCTCACATTTGCCATTTAAGCAATGATGATGCCAGTTATTGTCACAAATTCCTCCGAAGTCGGTCCCTCTCCTTGTTCGGTGGTCGACGTCACCGGTCTTCTAGCCATCGCCGATCCACCTTTAATTTTCCATTTGTTTTGTCTTGTCTTCCCACACACCTGGTTTCAATTTCATCATTACATGTTGTGTACTTAAGCTTCTGTTCCCCCCCCCATGTCCTTGTTCGGAATTGTTTATCCTCTCTAGGGTATGTGGGACGTCCCACCTACTCAACAGCCAGTGGAATCCCGTGGCGCGATATTCAAATACCTTAGAAATGCTATTACTTCAATTTCTCAAACATATGACTATTTTACACCATTTTAAAGACAAGACTCTCGTTAATCTAACCACACTGTCCGATTTCAAAAAGGCTTTACAACGAAAGCAAAACATTAGATTATGTCAGCAGAGTACCCAGCCAGAAATAATCAGACACCCATTTTTCAAGCTAGCATATAATGTCACAAAAACCAAAACCACAGCTAAATGCAGCACTAACCTTTGATGATCTTCATCAGATGACACTCCTAGGACATTATGTTATACAAAACATGCATGTTTTATTCAATCAAGTTCATATTTATATCAAAAACCAGCTTTTTACATTAGCATGTGACGTTCAGAACTAGCATACCCATCGCAAACTTCCGGTGAATTTACTAAATTACTCACGATAAACGTTCACAAAAAACATAACAATTATTTTAAGAATTATAGATACAGAACTCCTTTATGCAATCGCGGTGTCCGATTTTAAAATAGCTTTTCGGCAAAAGCACATTTTGCAATATTCTGAGTAGATAGCTTGCCATCACGGGCTAGCTATTTTGACACCCACCAAGTTTGGCACTCACCAAACTCAGATTTACTATAAGAAAAATTGGATTACCTTTGCTGTTCTTCGTCAGAATGCACTCCCAGGACTTCTACTTCATCCACAAATGTTGTTTTGCTTCAAAATAATCCATAGTTATGTTCAAATATCCTCTGTTTTGTTCTTGCGTTCAAGACACTATCCGAACGGTGACGCGCGGACACGTAATGTGACAAAACAATTCTAAATATTCCATTACCGTACTTTGAAGCATGTCAAACGTTGTTTAAAATCAATTTTTATGCGATTTTTCTTGTAAAAAAGCGATAATATTCCGACCGGGAAACCCTGTTTTCGTTCAAAGACTCAAAGTTGAAAATGGAGTCGTCTCGTGCACGTGCGCCCCCGTCTCATTGTTCTCAGATCGACCACTTACCAAATGCGCTACTGTTTTTCAGCCATGGGCTGCAAAGTCATCATTCAACATTCTGGCGCCTTCTGAGAGCCTATGGGAGCCTTCCAAAGTGTCACGTTACAGCAGAGATCCTCAGTTTTCAATAAAGAGAGTGTAGAAGGCCAATAAATGGTCAGAGAGGGCACTTCCTGTTTGGAATCTTCTCAGGTTATGGCCTGCCATATGAGTTCTGTTATTCTCACAGACACCATTCAAACAGTTTTAGAAACTTTAGGGTATTTTCTATCCAAATCAAACAATTATATGCATATTCTAGTTTCTGGGCAGTAGTAATAACCAGATTAAATCGGGTACGTTTTTTATCCGGATGTGAAAATACTGCCCCCTATCCTAGAGAGGTTATTGTAGTGCTTGTGCACGTTATGCTGGTGTGTGACGGGTTTTACCCATTGATTTATCCTGTTAGGGCTAGGGGGCAGTATTGACACGGCTGGATAAAAAACATACCCGATTTAATCTGGTTACCACTCCTACCCAGTAACTAGAATATTCATATACTTATTACATATGGATAGAAAACACCCTAAAGTTTCTAAAACTGTTTGAATGGTGTCTGTGAGTATAACAGAACTCAAATGGCAGGTCAAAACCTGAGAGATTCCTTTACAGGAAGTGGCCTGTCTGACCATTTCTTGAACTTCTTTTCCATCTCTATCTTTTACTAAGGATCTCTGCTCTAACGTGACACTTCCACCGTCGTCCATAGGCGCTCAGAGCCCGGGAAAAACCTGAATGTCGTCATCCCAGCCCCAGGCTGAAACACATTATCGCCTTTCTCAAGTGGCCGATCAAGGGACTCTGGGCTTAGGCGCGTGACCTGACCGCCCCCGTCTTTGTGATTTTTTCCTCTGTTTGCCGAAAAGGAGATTCCCGGTCGGAATATTATCGCTTTTCTACGAGAAAAATGGCATAAAAATTGATTTTAAACAGCGGTTGACATGCTTCGAAGTACGGTAATGGAATATTTAGAATTTTTTTGTCACGAATTGCGCCATGCGCGACCCTTCTTTACCATTTCGGATAGTGTCTGGAACGCACGAACAAAACGCCGCTATTCGGATATAACGATGGATTATTTTGGACCAAACCAACATTTGTTATTGAAGTAGCAGTCCTGGGAGTGCATTCTGACGAAGACAACAAAAGGTAATCAAACTTTTATAATAGTAAATATGATTATGGTGAGTGCTAAACTTGCCGGGTGTCTAAATAGCGAGCCCGTGATGCCTGGGCTATGTACTTAGAATATTGCAAAATGTGCTTTCACCAAAAAGCTATTTTAAAATCGGACATATCGAGTGCATAGAGGAGGTCTGTATCTATAATTCTTAAAATAATTGTTATGCTTTTTGTGAACGTTTATCGTGAGTAATTTAGCAAACTGTTAGTAAATTCCCCGGAAGTTTGCGGGGGGTATGCTAGTTCTGAACGTCACATGCTAATGTAAAAAGCTGGTTTTTGATATAAATATGAACTTGATTGAACAAAACATGCATGTATTGTATAACATAATGTCCTAGGGTTGTCATCTGATGAAGATCATCAAAGGTGAGTGCTGCATTTAGCTGTCTTCTGGGTTTTGGTGACATTATATGCTGGCTTGAAAAATGGGTGTCTGATTATTTCTGGCTTGGTACTCTGCTGACATAATCTAATGTTTTGCTTTCGTTGTAAAGCCTTTTTGAAATCGGACAGTGTGGTTAGATTAACGAGAGTCTTGTCTTTAAATAGCTGTAAAATAGTCATATGTTTGAGAAATTGAAGTAATAGGATTTTTAAGGTTTTGAAAATCGCGCCACAGGCTGCAAGTGGCTGTTACGTAGGTGGGACGAATTCGTCCCGCCTAGCCCTGAGAGGTTAAAATAATTGTTATGTTTTTTTGTGAACGTTTATTGTGAGTAATTTAGTAAATTCCCCGGAAGTGTTCGGTGGGAATGCTAGTTCTGAACGTCACATGCTAATGTAAAAAGCTGGTTTTTGATATAAATATGAACTTGATTGAACAAAACATGCATGTATTGTATAACATAATGTCCTAGGGTTGTCATCTGATGAAGATCATCAAAGGTTAGTGCTGCATTTAGCTGTGGTTTTGTTTTTTGTGACATTATATGCTAGCTTGAAAAATGGGTGTCTGATTATTTCTGGCTGGGTACACTGCTGACATAATCTAATGTTTTGCTTTCGCTGTAAAGCCTTTTAGAAATCGGACAGTATGGTTAGATAAAGGAGAGTCTTGTCTTTAAAATGGTGTAAAATAGTGATATGTTTGAAAAATTGAAGTTTTGGGATTTTTGAGGAATTTGTAATTCGCGCCACGCCTATCATTGGATATTGGAGCAGGTGTTCCGCTAGCGGAACATCTAGATGTAAGAGGTTTTAATGTGCTTCTTCTTGAGCCACTCCTTTGTTGCCTTGGCCATGTGTTTTGGGTCATTGTCATGCTGGAATACCCATCCACGACCCATTTTCAATGCCCGGGCTGAGGGAAGGAGGTTTTCAACCAAGATTTGACGGTACATGGCCCCGTCCATCGTCCCTTTGATGCTGTGAAGTTGTCCTGTCCCCTTAGCAGAAAAACACCCCCTAAGCATAATGTTTCCACCTCCATGTTTGACGGTGGAGATGGTGTTCTTGGGGTCATAGGCAGCATTCCCCCTCCTCCAAACACGGCGAGTTGAGTTGATGTCAAAGAGCTCCATTTTGGTCTCATCTGACCACAACACTTTCACCAGTTGTCCTCTGAGTCATTCAGATGTTCATTGGCAAACTTCAGACGGGCCTGTATATGTATTCTTGAGCAGGGGGACTGCAGGATTTCAGTCCTTCACGGCGTAGTGTGTTACCAATTGTTTTCTTGGTGACTATGGTCCCAGCTGCCTTGAGATCATTGACAAGATCCTCCCGTGTAGTTCTGGGCTGATTCCTCACCGTTCTCATGATCATTGCAACTCCACGAGGTGAGATCTTGCATGGAGCCCCAGGCCGAGGGATATTGACAGTTCTTTTGTGTTTCTTCCATTTGCGAATAATTGCACCAAATGTTGTCACCTTCTCACCAAGCTGCTTGACGATTGTCTTGTAGCCCATTCGAGCCTTGTGTAGGTCTACAATCTTGTCCCTGACATCCTTGGAGAGCTCTTTGGTCTTGGCCATGGTGGAGAGTTTGGAATCTGATAGATTGATTGCTTCTGTTGTCTTTTTTACAGGTAACAAGCTGTGGTTAGGAGCACTCCATTTAAGAGTGTGCTCCTAATCTCAGCTCGTTACCTGTATAAAAGACACCTGGGATCCAGAAATCTTTCTGATTGAGAGGGGGTCAAATACTTATTTCCCTCATTAAAATGCAAATCAATTTATAACATTTCTGACATGTGTTTTTCTTGATTTTTTTGTTGTTATTCTGTCTCTCACTGTTCAAATAAACCTACCATTAAAATTATAGACTGATCCTTTCTTTGTCAGTGGGCAAACGTACAAAATCAGCAGGGGATAAAATACTTTTTTCCCCCCACTGTATTACCAATTACTTTTCATTTTATTTGACGAAAATTCCACGTGAGACAAATGGACATTCAATTTCACATGAAACTCCTTTTAATCTGTTTTGCCAAAGTGAGGGCAGTCAGTAAGTCAGTGTTAATTTTGTCAACAACAACTAATTACTAGGGTGATTAGTTGTGTTTGCATGTTGATTCAAGAAATAATGTAGTTTTTATGTATCTACCTTACCAGACAGTTATTTGCATATCACAATAAACTACACGCACTTCATCCCACAAACAAGGAAATAATCCATCCTACAACCTAGAAATAGAATCAATTCACTGCTTTCAGGAAGTAGTTCACAGGGTTGGTTTCTGCCAATGTGCATGTCAGACAACACTGCACGTCACCAGTAACGCAGACGGAACACTGCTCTCTTCCTGGTATCCTGGTTAGGTGGACCATGGCTTGCGTGTATCATTCATTTACCTATGCTACTCTCAGGGAAGATGTAAAAACAAATGAGGTACAGTAATTCTGAATCAAATAACTTCCTTTTTTCAGAGAAAATGCGATAAGACTCCCATGACCTGGCTCCATTTATACAATAGAACTCTGTCTGACGCTGTGGTCAACAGTGGGAGAGGATGAGCAATGTGGGGGTGGAGAGGATGTGTGGTATGTTTGTCTGTCTTTGACAGTTGGGTATATCTCGATAGTCTAAATCAGCTTCCTTCGTCATCTCTTCTCCATCTACACAGATCTGAAATCACAGGTGAAGGCAACAAGTTGGATGCTGACTGGGCATCTGCTGTCACCTGTTCCTTCACTGAAGGAAAGGAGATGATATGAAGTCATGTTGGACTATTGAGAAGTACTCTTGGATTTAGCAAAGTCATGTTTGTAGGTGTAGAAAGACCATTCAGAGGACTGGAATTCCATCCTCCTCCTCTTTGTGTAGGTTTACCAATGTTTAAACTGTGGTAAAGGATCTCCAACACAGCTCAACTCAAGGAAATACCAATGCTGAGTACACAAAGACAACACAGAATTGTGTTCAATCTGACCAGGAAGCTCATTTACTATACTGGAATCAAATGCTTCATCATTCTACTTCATGCCCACATGGTGGCTCAACCCTAGCCCTAGCCTCAACCCTAACACTTACCTTAGTGTAAACATTTCCCCACACGTGTCAACTACACTGTTAAACTTAGGTGCTTTGTAACACCAAAACTAGCTGCAACTGGGCTGCCACCAACTTGAAGGAGACAAAACTTGAACTTTGCTGGAGTTTTGAAACACATCATCCTGAGATGTTTTGAAACATTGTAACACCACTAAATCAAGTGTTGTGCAACACCTTGCCAGGGAATAAACACCATTATGATGTTTTGAATCTTGTCTAGTGCATAATTAGATCCCTTTTTTCTGAGGCGTGTTAATGTTTAACATTATTTTATATATTTGATTATTTGCCTTTATATACCATTTTGGCAGGCATTGCCAAGCACAGTTTTCAATCTACCAGCAGTAGCTGGCAATGCATCTGCATTAATTGAAGATTATACTCTTCCACTGCCAATCAACAATGTGGGAACTGTTGCTGTCCACATTGAGCGTACATTTTTCTAACGGTTTCGATATTCATTCCTCATGATCCATTTTACCTCATGGCACAACATGCTTAATACTAATATAGAAATATACTTTTCTTTCTTCAAACATGCATAGAACATTGTGTGAAAGAATCATGAAGTTAAAACATTTGGAATTACCCACAATCCTCTAAAAACAGAGTCACGTGGCAAGATAGTGAATTCAAGGTGATTAAAACCAAAGACTTCCAATGAGTTCAATCACTCTATTGTTTCTAGTTTTGGCTATCCTCATGAAAGATGCTTACATTTTGAGCAACATATTAAAGATGCACTACGCAGAAATCGCTCTGCCATTTCCTGGTTTGCTAAAATTCTAACAGCTCTCCTAATTTCAGCTATGTGACAAAACAAGCAAGTGTTGTGAAGAGAATCATTGCACCATAACCAAAAATATAGTTTTTTCAGCTGGTGTGCAAAACCGAAAGTAAAAGACAAAAGCTAAACTTAAGAACGGGAAGCATAGAAATACCCCTTTTTGGAACAAATCTACCGCTTCTTAGACTTGCTTTCAATGATAATGACATATCTATATCACACATGTCTATGTGAATTTGGTCAGGTCACCCAAAAAGTAATATATTGCAGCTTTAAGGTGGATTTACATTATTTTGGTAAATTGAAATTAACAAATCATTGAAACCACTTGTGTACGTTTTTTTTAAATATATTTTGGGGTTATTTTGACACTTTACTGAGACTGTTATGAAATGACAGAGGGATTACAGATGGATGGTAGAAACAGATTGAAGGGTTGGAGCGGGGAAATCTTCTGTGGGGAGAGTTGTGACCTGCCTAAGTCAGGTGCGATACCGCCAGACTACGGGCTCTGCACGACTTGCATTCATTTCTATTAGGTCATTTATTAAGTTTAAGTTTATTAAATGTATGTTCATTAAGAAATTATTCTGGGTTGAATTGAAATGTACATATTTTGTTGGTTATTTTTTGAGTCAATTTCAATTCACCCCAGAATAATTTCTTACTGTGTGGTTGAGTGGGTACAATTTCAATGAAATGTACCATCTTACCCCTCCTTTCTAAACTGTCAAAATAAAGCACTAAAAAATAAAGGTGGAATTCCACAAAAAAAATCACGTCCTGACCAGTAAAAGGGGTTATTTGTCATTGTAGTATGGTCAGGGACTGTCCGCAATAGGCTGAGAGAGGCTGGACTGAGGGCTTGTAGGCCTGTTGTAAGGCAGGTCCTCACCAGACATCACCGGCAACAACGTCGCCTATGGGCACAAACCCACCATCGCTGGACCAGACCGGACTGGCAAAAAGCGCACTTCACTGACGAGTCGCGGTTTTGTCTCGGATTCGCGTTTATCGTCGAAGGAATGAGCGTTACACCGAGGCCTGTACTCTGGAGCGGGATCGATTTGGAGTTGGAGTGGCCGTCATGGTCTGGGGCGGTGTGTCACAGCATCTGAGTGAGCGTGTTGTCATTGCAGGCAATCTCAACACTGTGCGTTACAGGGAAGACATCCTCCTCCCTCATGTGGTACCCTTCCTGCAGGCTCATCCTGACATGACCCTCCAGTATGACAATGCCACCAGCCATACTGCTCGTTCTGTGTGTGATTTCTTGCAGACAGGAATGTCAGTGTTCTGCCATGGCCAGCGAAGTGCTCGGATCTCAATCCCATTGAGCACGTCTGGGACCTGTTGGATCGGAGGGTGAGGGCTAGGGCCATTCCCCACAGAAATGTCCGGGAACTTGCAGGTGCCTTGGTGGAAGAGTGGGGTAACATCTCACAGCAAGAACTGGCAAATCTGGTGCAGTCCATGAGGAGGAGATGCACTGCAGTACTTAATGCAGCTGGTGGCCACACCAGATACTGACTGTTACTTTTGATTTTGACCCCTCCTTTTTTCAGGGACACATTATTCCATTTCTGTTAGTCACATGTCTGTGGAACTTGTTCAGTTTATGTCTCAGTTGTTTAGTCTTATGCTCATACAAATATTTACACATGTTAAGTTTGCTGAAAATAAACACAGTTGACAGTGAGAGGATGTCTACCAACTGGTCTCGTGTGGCTCAGTTGGTAGAGCATGGTGTTTGCAACGCCAGGGTTATGGGTTCGATTCCCACGGGGGGCCAGTATGGAGAAAAAAATGTATGAAATGTATGCATTTACTACTGTAAGTTGCTCTGGATAAGAGCGTCTGCTAAAGTGTAAACGTTTGTTTTTTTGCTGAATTTACTTAGCATGTTAGCTAACACTTCCCCTAACCCTTTAACCTAACTTCTAAACTCTAACCCCTAACCCTCAACCCTAGCCTACCTAACGTGAGCCAACTAGCTAACTTTAGCGATCTAGCTAGAATTCGTAACATATCATACGTTTTGCAAATTAGTAACGTATAGAACTTTTTGCTAATTCCTAAAGTATTTTACATTTTGCAAATTGTAATTCGGAACATATCATACAAAATGGTCGATGGACATTCGCTATTTAATACATAACATTTGAAATGTAACATATCATACTAAAGGAGGTCGCACAGATTTACATAATATAATAATACGAAATTTTCTGAGACCAGCATCTGCTGTGAAAGTTGGCAGTGCTAAAGTGGTGTTTTTCAGACCATGAGACATCCCGAAACTCGGTCATTCTCACAAAAACGTATGTAGCATCTGAATGGAAATACCCCTTTATGGAATGATGAGACTCTCATGAACATGATGGTGTTCTCCGTTTTGGTCTACAACCCCCACAAGCATCACGGGACTTGTCTGAAGTCTTTACAGCTGATCTGCATACTTCTGTCTGTAGCGTCCGAACAGTTTGGGATACACACTAATATGACCCCTCTATTGAAAGGTGTCTCTCACGAACACATACATGTCGGTTGTTTCGCTCCGAGACTAGTCTGAAGGTAGCTGACCAAATTCAATATTTCATCGAATTATTGTTTTTGATATTTTTTAATCGCTTAATGGTTCCAGAGGAGGCTGGTTGGAGGGGCTATAGGAGGATGGGCTCATTGTATCGGATGGAATGGAATTAATGGAACGGAGTCAAATGTGGTTTCCATATGTTTGATGTGTTTGATAGTGTTCCATTTATTCCATTCCAGCCATTACAATGAGCCTGTCCTCCTATAGCTCCTCCCATCAGCCTCTGATGCAAACATAGACAGAAAGTATCAAGGCTAACAGAGGAGTATACTCAAAGCAGGATCAATGACTTAGCCAGATAACATTGACAAGCAACCATAAATAACTATTTTATAGCTCATATTCTGGATGATGAATGTTGGGATCACAAAATCAACCAAATTTGTTAGCGGTGCTAATACAGATGTAAAATCTTAATTTGACCCAGTTTGCTACAGTACAGCAGGAAAATAGTCCTGCAGCAACAGGAAATTTAAATTATTAGATGGATTATAATTCATGGACATTTTTTTTAGCGGTTGATACCTTTTTTGTTTGGGCAAAACAAGTCTGACATTTTAAAGTGGAAATTCCGAAATTTAGGAGCCTTTTTAAATCCTTGAATACACTACAAGTGTGCATTTCATGGAAAGTTCTCGGCAACAGAAGAGGGATCAAATTAAGATCCTACATTTGTAGCTCTTAAAATACTGCATGTGATTTTTCTAAGTTAAATACTTTTTAAAATCATTTTACACACTTTATATCTGATTCTGGGATTAGTCATTAAAGTTCGGAATGGAGTTTTTATTTCATATAAATATATTATATAAAGATTTTTTTTAAACCCAGCTACCCTTTCAAAGCCTCCCGCGACCCAATTTGGGTCTCCAACCTCCAGTTGAGAATCTATCCAGTGGGTGATATAGGGTTGTTTTGTAATATTTACACTACATCACAATATTAAAGTTTCAAATGGTCAACACACCTAAGTGATAACTCTTCATGTTCTACACTCAGCCACTGTGTTTCACTGTATTAAATGTAAAAGTTCAGTCAGAGTATAGGCAGACCCACTGCCAAATGAAGTGATAAACTCTAATGGTGTAACAACTCTACAGAATCATTATAATCCTTTACTTTGTTTGGTTGCCATGGTTGCTCAGAATATATGGGGAATGTGATATCAAGGTTCTATTATATGCAAGAGAGTAAATATGATACACTGATACTACAACCTATTGGTCATGATATGACAAACACTACTCTCACTTCTGACTATTGTTAACAGTAGAGTATGCTCTGTTTGTAGTTAAGCTATAGTCAGTTTTTAGAAGCAATAGTAATAATAGTAATAATATTAGCAGTAGTATTCAAAGTGATAGCAGCTATGCTGCTCATAGACACTTGAGAAGTGTTTGAAACAGAAACAGTGTTTCCTCAGAAAGATACAGGAAGAGTGATTTCCTACCTTGGAGCATCTGGTTTTACATTCTTGGATCCTCTCCATTCCTTCCCCTTGGGCCAGAGAGAGCCCATAGAGAGACACCATCAATATAATAGTTGAAATCATCTTCTTCACTCCTAGTCCTGCGACCTCACTGTAGTTCTGAAGTCTGTTCAAAGTTTGGTTGGGAGATGTCTTCTTTCAGGTATGCTGGTTTGGTTTTGTACTCTAGCTGTGTGAGGCAGGTGGCTGGTCTGTAGCTAACCCTGTCTGTCACTGTGCCTGTTCCAGTAAGTGATGGTTGTAGTGTAGTAGATGGTTCACAGACAAGAGAGACAGAAGCCCCACAGATGACAAGTAGGGTGATGATTGCATTTTAAATAGAGGGAAACCTAGAGCCTGCCCACAAGACTCTCTCTCTCTCTCTCTCTCTCTCTCTCTCTCTCTCTCTCTCTCTCTCTCTCTCTCTCTCTCTCTCTCTCCTCTCTCTCTCTCTCTCTCTGGTACTCTCTCTCTCTGGTACTCTCTCTCTCTGGTACTCTCAACCAGTTAATTGTTTGAAATCTGATTTCTTGGAAACATTTCAAGACACTCTAGGCAATGCCCAGGTATATTGGTGAGAGCTTAAGACAATATTGTGCAATGTATCAAGGTGGGGCAGCTTTTAGTATTTTTTTTCTGTCAACAGAATTATTGCCTTCGGGGTCCTAAAGAAAGTATTGCCTTCAGAGTCAGATATTTTATGGGCTACATGCAGTAGCTAGTATTAGTACTGCTATGTGTACTTAGTCCAAAATATGTTACAGTATTGCTATTGTAAGAAAATCAAACATACAGTAACTCATCATACAACAAAAATATAGATTGTAATTTGTCCATGAAATGTAATGTTTGTGCATTGCCATTATGAATAGACAGGTGACATAATCTGCACGTGAGGAATTTGTAATGTTTGTGAAGGAAGTGATCTGAGGAGTGTGGAAACATCCCACACAGTACACATACAGTACCTACACTGCACTGTATCAATGTTGCTATGTCCACAGTAATCTCAGTTAACCCAGAACAAAAATTTTGCGTCATTTGTACCGTTTACGTATTCTGTCCACGAGAGATTATGTCTGCAGTGCCATTTTGCCATTTCACAACAAATGTTTGTATCATAGAGGAAAATGCCTGTTACATCCTGAGACATGTTTTTACTGTAGGTTTAGTATAGACCACATTTATAGAAAAGAGCTTGAAAAGGTCCTCCCGAGTGGCGCAGCTGTCTAACACACTGCATTGCAGTGCTTGAGGCGTCACTACAGAACCTGGTTTGATCCTGGGCTGTGTCGTAGCTGTCCGAGACCGGGAGACCCATGAAGCGGCGCAAAATTGGCCCAGCGGGTTAGGGGACGGTTTGGCCAGCTGGGATGTCCTTGTCCCATCGTGCTCTAGCAACTCCTGTGGTGGGCCGGGCGCATGCAGACATGGTCACCAGTGGTGCAGTGTTTCATCTGACACATTGGTGCAGCTGACTTCCGGGTTAAGCGAGCAGTGTGTCAAGAAGCAGTGTGGCTTGGCAGGGTTGTGTTTCGGAGGATGCATGGCTCTCGACCTTCATCTCCCGAGTCCATACGGGAGTTGCAGCGATGGGACAAGACCGTAACTACCAATTGGGGAGAGAAAGGGGTAAATAAAATGTTTAAATGTATGAAAGAAAAGAGAGCAAAAGATGGTCCTAGTACACAGGACTGAATTGTTTGCTGTGTGCAACTTGACAGGAAAGACCACTGAAAAACTGTGAAGTTTGTAAAGAGCAAACCAATTATCTTCCATTACTGAAATGCCACCACCAATCAGAACCATATACAGAGATATATAATGGCTCTGGCATTACACCTGAAGTTCCATCGTCATTGAAGGCTTTGATGAGATAAACTGGAAAAGGAAACACAGACATGTTCCCCTATTTATCTGACAGTGATTGCAGTCATACAAATGCTTTCATAACGCACTCACAATCAAACCATTTAAAAAAGGAACATTTCTCAATAAACAACATGTCGATGTGTGCCTGTAGCCATGGTGAGAATGATGCATTTTCTTTATTCAACCATAAAGCCCCCATGGCAGCTGCTGACAGAAAGGAAAACATCTCAAAGTACCTGCAGAAGATGCACCCGGGCAATATTCAAACATCTGTAGCATAGTTTTAGTGCAGCCATACAGCTAAAAATGGAAGAAAGAAGGAAAAAACAGAAAGAGAAAAAGAAAGAAGGGGACCCTCTTTGATCTTCTGAAGAAAATCCCATGTTTCTGATGCTGGGGTAAGAAATAAGATGTTGACATGTCCTCACAGGTTGTCATAATTGTTGAAGCCGTGTTGAATGGACCAAACTGCAGGCGGAATGTGGATACTCATCTTTTAATGTAAGGAAGAATAAATCAAAGTATACACAGGAAACCAATAACAGGAAACTCACAACAGGCTAACATGCTTACTACAAACAAAAGACTAGCCATGTTAGCACAACCACCCACACCCAAGTGACAAACATACTCCTAAATATATGACTCCCAATCAGGAACAACGATCCCCAGCTGTTCCTGATCAGGAGTCACAAGACTAACCCAGAAACAGACATACTAGACAACCCATACAGACTTCTTCTGCCACGTCCTGACCAAAATACTACACCACTACTCCCTCTGCTGGTCAGGACGTGACACAGGTGTAGTTGTATGTGCTATCCCCATGTACCCAGGAGCAATATATTACTGGAAGTTGATGTTCTTCTCTAGCCTTAAAATCAAATCAAATTTTATTGGTCACATACACATGGTTAGCAGGTGTTATTGCGAGGGTAGCGAAATGCTTGTGCTTCTAGTTCCGACAGTGCAGCAATATCAACAAGTAATCTAACAATTCCACAACAACTACCTAATACACACAAATCTAAGTAAAGGGATGGAATAAGAATATGTACATTTAAATATATGGATGAGCAATGACAGAGAGGCATAGGCAAGATGCAATAGATGGTATAAAATACAAATCAAATCAAATTTTATTTGTCACCTGCGCCGAATGCAACCTTACAGTCAAATGCTCACTTACAAGCCCTTAACCAACAATGCTTTAAGAAGTTCAGAAAAAAAAGAAAATAAATAAGTGTTAAGTAAAAAATAAGTAGAAAATAAAAGTAACAAATAATTAAACCGAAGCAGTAAAATAACAAGCGTCAATGTGTCAATGTGTGGGGACACCGGTAGGTCGAGGTAATTGAGGTAATATGTACATGTAGGTAGAGTTAGAGTGACTATGTATAGATTATAAACAGAGAGTAGCAGCAGCATAAAAGAAGGGTCTGGGTAGCCCTTTGATTAGCTCTTCAGGAGTCTTATGGTTTGTGGGTAGAAGCTGTTAAGAAGCCTTTTGGACCTCGACTTGGCGCTCCGGTACCGCTTGCCGTGTGGTAGCAGAGAGAAAAGTCTATGACTAGGGTGGCTAGAGTTTTTGACAATTTTTTGTGCCTTCCTCTGACATCATTATTAAAGTGGCATCAATAAAGTGACAAGTGATCAATTTGTTAGAGTGGGCAATGATTTCAAGTCTGTAAGTAGGCAGCAGCCTCTCTGTGTTAGTGATGGCTGTTTAACAGTCTGATGGCCTTGAGATAGAAGCTATTATTCAGTCCCTCTGTCCCAGCTTTGATGCGCCTGTACTGACCTCGCCTTCTGGATTGTAGCGGGGTGAACAGGCTGAGGTGGGTTTTGTCCTTGATGATATTTTTGGCCTTCCTGTGACATCGAGTGCTGTAGCTGTCCTGTAGGGCAGGTAGTTTGCCCCCGGTGATGTGTTGTGCAGACCGCACTACTCTCTGGAGGGCCCTGCGGTTGTGGGCTGTGCAGTTGCCATACCAGGCGGTGATACAGCCCGACAGGATGCTCTCGATTGTGCATCTGTAAAAGTTTGTGAGGGTATTAAGTGACAAACATCTTCAGCCTCCTGAGGTTGAACAGCCTTCTTCACCACACTGTCTGTGTGGGTGGACCATTTCAGTTTGTCCATGATGTGTACGCCGAGGAATTTAAATCTTTCCACCTTCTCCACTGCTGTCCCGTCGATGTGGATAGGGGGGTGCTCCCTCTCCTGTTTCCTGAAGTCCATGATCATCTCCTTTGTTTTGTTGACAATGAGAGGTTGTTTTCCTGACACCACCTCTGAGTGCCCTCACCTCCTCCCAATAGGCTGTCTCGTCATTGTTGGTGATCAAGCCTACTACTGTTGTGTCATCTGCAAACTTGATGATCGAGTTGGAGGCGTGCATGGCCACGCAGTCACGGGTGAACGGCGAGTACAGGAGGGGGCTGAGCATGCCCCCTTGTGGGGCTCCAATGTTGAGGATCAGCAAAGTGGGGATGTTGTTTCCTACCTCATGGTGGTTCGCACTTTCAGTTTTGCGCGAATGCTGCCATCTATCCACGGTTTCTGGTTAGGGTAGGTTTTAATAGTCACAGTGGGTCCAACATTTCCTATGCACATCCTTATCAACTCACTCACCGACTCAGCATATAAATCTATATTATTCTCTGAGGCTACCCTGAACATGTCCCAGTCCGAATGATCAAACAATCTTGAAGCATGGATTCCAGTTGGTCAGACCAGCGTTGAATGGTCATTGTCACGGGTACATCCTGTTTGAGTTTCTGCCTATAGGAGGGGAAAGCAAAATGGAGTAGTGGTCAGATTTGCCGAACGGAGGGCGGTGGAGGGCCTTGTATGCAAGGCAATAACCGACAATAATTATCTTGGGAGATAATACGGTCAGCATTTGATTGTAAGGAATTCTAGGTCAGGTGAACAGAAGGAATTGAGTTCCTGTATGTTGTTACAATTACACCATGAGCCATTAATCATGAAACATACACCCCCTGCCCTTCTTCTTCCCAGAGAGATGTTCATTCCTGTCGGCGCGACGAATAAAGAATCCCGGTGGCTGTATCGACTCCAACAGCATGTCCCCAGAGAGCCATGTTTGTTACAATCCCGGAGCCATGTATGTTACAATCCCGGATGTCTCTCTGTCTTACTGGAAGTAGCACATATTTTTGATAGATTTAAGCATTTTTGGTTATGGTGCTTGGCGCAATATCATCCCCCAGGGTACACAAAATTATTTGTAGTGATGTAAGTATTTCCTGAAAGCAAATATTTTGTAAACATATTGAAAAGCTAGTGACCCAAAGTCTTATCTCTCTGTGTAATGACTCCATCTACTGGATAGGACTGTGTATTACATTGTGTTTCTAGAAAGGTACAGTAAGAGGTACAGTATGTTGGTCGGCGTCAACCTGTCATTCAGGGCAGCTGGGGCAGAGGCTGTTTTGAGCCCCACCTGTTTAGGAAAAAAGCCTCACCATTTTGCATGTTATTTTGGCATTAATAAGTGTCAGATATCAGTTTGCCATCAATGTACAAAATATACACTACCGTTCGAAAGTTTGGGGTCACTTACAAATGTCCTTGTTTTTGAAAGAAAAGCACCTCTTTTGCCCATTTAAAAAAACATCAAATTGATCAGAAATACAGTGTAGACATTGTTAATGTTGTAAATGTTGTACAACAGTGAAGGCTGCTGAGGGGAGGACAGCTCATAATAATGGAATGACATCAAACACATGGAACCACTCAGTCTCAGTCCACTCCTTTTATACAGTTTCATGCTTATACAAGTTTCATAGTCCCTCCACTTTATGCTAATAACCATATCCCCTCGGCTTTACTCCACTATTGTTTCCAAATCTAAGTTCTTTCCTCTAGGCGGGGTTTCCCCTCCCCTCTAGTTCCTTGGATCAATTATAGTGGCACGTCTATACATTATTTCCAGAAAGTAATAAGTGCAGATTACTATAAGTAATTATAAGATTGCTACATGCCATTATCGGACTATAATATTACTACGGGCCATTATAGGATTAAGTACAGATAACTATAGGCCATTCTAGAATTATACCAATAAGTACACTTAATCCCAGGATTACACATAGTGTCTTTGCTTACATCCTTTAGTGCTATTTATCCTTTTAACAAGAAACACATTCTCTTAACAGAAAACACCCATAAGAGTGGATAGATGGGTGTAGATGGGATTGGTTGAAGAAACTCTCATTGTTAATGATTTTTAAACCTTGAGACATGGATTATGTGTGTGTGCCATTCAGAGGGTGAATGGGCAAGAAAAAACATTTAATTGCCTTTGAACGGGGTATGGTAGTAGGTGCCAGGGGCACCTGTTTGTGTCAAGAACAGCAACGCTGCTAGGATTCTTATGCTTAAGTTTCCCATGTGTATCAAGAATGGTCCACCACCCAAAGGACATCCAGCCAACTAGACACAACTGTGGGAAACACAAACACATGCACACATCAGCTCTGACTATTGCTTGATTGGATATTGTTGTATGTGTAAGCAATAGCTAAGTTAGCTATGAAAAGTGCCAGATAGGTAACCATTTACAATATCTGCTGTTCATTATTATTCAGTCAATAAACACTGTCAGCTGACAGAAGATCTAGCTAAATTGGCTTCAGAAAGTAATGGAGAAATCTGGCCTTTCTGCAGCAGGTAGCTCTGGCTGGGCAGCTTCATCTTGTAGCAGGTTGAGGGACTAACTTACTTCAACTAGCTATTACTAGCTAGCATGTATATAGTCAGTAACCAGGTGGGGCTAGCTAGCAGCCTGCTAGCTAGTGCAAGCCAACTGTCAGGCTGGTATAAAGAATTTTGGAGACAGACGCAGGAATACACAATAGGGGTTTTTAATACGCCCAAAACAAACACGTATACAAAAACACTGGGCTGTACCCAAACAAAATAGAGAGGGTAAACCTCGTTGAACGCCATGGGACGATACCCGTAATACACAATATATATAGCATGCAGCATAACAGCTGCATCAACGCATAGGTACTCACACCACCAACAGACATGGGAACAATAACCAACAAAGACAGAGGGAACATGCTAATCAGTGAGAATAGGGGCCAGGTGTGAGCAATGAATGTTCCAGAGGGATCCGTGACAGTACCCCCCGATGCGCAACGACACCGGTATCGAGGACGATCACAGGAGCGCAGCGTGGGTCAATCCGGACCCGATGCAGCTGCCGAAGTTGCGTCGTCTTCGGACGGGCCAGTTGCCGCTGCCAAAGTTGCGGCGGCGTCGGACGGACCGGTTGTGGCGGCGTCGGACGGGCCAGTTGTAGCTGCTGACGCTGCGTCTTCGAACGGACCCGTTGTGGCTGCTGAAGCTGCAGCACCGGACGGACCAGTCGCAGTGTCGTCATATGGGCCATTCCCGCTGTCTCTCTCAATGGTCGATTATTCTGTCACACTGCTATAAAGGATTTTGGAGACAGGCGCAGGAATACACAATAGGGGTTTTTAACCTGTGGCTCAGTTGGTAGAGCATGGTGTTTGCAACATCAGCATGGTGTGTGCAACGCCAGGGTTGTGTGTTCGATTCCCACGGGGGGCCAAAGATGGCCAAGAAATGGTCAGACAGGGTACTTCCTGTACAGAATCTTCTCAGGTTTTGGCCTGCCATTTGAGTTCTGTTATACTCACAGACACCATTCAAACAGTTTTAGAAACTTTGGAGTGTTTTCTATCCAAAGCTACTAACTATATGCATATTCACGTTTCTGGGCAGGAGTAATAACCAGATTAAATCGGGTACGTTTTTTATCTGGCCGTGAAAATACTGCCCCCTATCCATAACAAGTTAATACACCCAAAACAAACACGTATACAAAAACACTGGGCTGTACCCAAACAAAAGAGCTTGGGAAAACCTTGTTGAATGCCACAGGACGATACCCGGAATACACAATATATATAGCATGCAGCATAACAGCTGCACCGACGTATAGGTACTCACACCACCGACAGACATGGGAACAATAACCAACAAAGACAGAGGGAACAGAGGGCACATATATCACGTACTAATCAGTGGGAATAGGGGCCAGGTGTGCACAATGAAAGTTCCAGAGGGATCCATGACACCAACTTTGTTCAGCTGTGATTGAGATTGTTATATTGGCATGCTAACTTAATATTAAGTTCTGCATCTTAGCTAACATGAGTATTTTTATCTTCCTGTCACACTCACACAGTCTAATCCTTTCTTTGTGCTGCCAACCCAGATTGTAAACACCCCCCTTAAGCCCTGTGAATATTCTATGAGGGGGTGTGTACTTCCAGGTGTGAACAAAAGGAAAAACAAATTTCAAAAATGGAATTCATTTCGTTGTTATTTGTTTTTCATTATTCCATGTTCAACCAATTTCGACAATATAAATGAGAAAACAAGTCCTATCCGATTTTCATTTTTCAAATTCAGAAACAAAAGAAAACGATCCGTTTTCTGTTTTTCCATTCCCTTTTCTTTTTTTTGACTCGGTAATCAGACCTTGGAGGTCTGGAGAATTTTGTATTGTAAAAATAGATTAAATATGGGCCAAGATTTTGTTTGGATGTTACATTTCAAGAACCCCCCCATGCCTGTTGGTTCTATGTTCGTCACTGTTTTCAGACCAGGAAGGACACATTTTGCAGAGAGTTGTTCCATATGCTGGTTTGCAACATTGCAGAAAATGGAAAACCTGGAGGAAAAACTTAATTGTGTTTTGTCAGAAGTGTGATTTATACACAAAATCGACATACTCTAAACAATATTTGGATGGGGTTTTAATCAGCGATTTCTCAGCCATCCTCACTATAGATTGTAAAAAGAATTGTCATGCACTGTTACACCTATGATACTAATCTAGTGAGCACTATTGGTGTTTTCAAGACAACTGGGAACTGAGGTAAAATCATGACGTTAGTGATCTTCAGGTCAGAAAGTCGGAGCTCTAGAAAGATACAAGAGTTTCTAAGTTGGATGACCATTGAAAATGATTTTTCCCAGTCCGAGCTTGTTTTCTTTCAAGATCCCAGTTGTCCTGAACGCACTGAAGTCGGAAGTCAGAGATTTACGAGTTCCAAGATCTGAGTTATAGTTGTTTTGAATGCAGCATATTACCGGAGTTCCACCTCTATTGAGAACTTTCTGAGGCTTACCCATATTAGGGAAGCCTGGTTCTCCATGAGGCTAACATTAAATACATATTTTTGATTTCAAGTGTAATGTTTGGGCGTTTCCATCAAACACAGAAGAATATTTAATGGTTTTATTTTAGTCACCATTAGCTACTACTAGCTAGCATGACTATAGCCAGTAACCAGGTAGGGCTAGCTCGTGCCAGCTAGTGCATTTTGGCATATTGCGGACCCAATTATAATAACACACAGGGGAGCAACTTTCACTGGGGACAACATTCAGAAATTGCATTTTTGTTCCCTCCAGTGTTTTATAGGACCATGCAGACCCTCAGAACGGTCAGGTAGGGTGTTTTGAACCTGTTAGTTCAAGGCATATGAACTAACAGGTTATAAAGCAAATAATGCTATTGTCACAACACATAGGTTGCAACCAAATTATGGCTGTTTTTTTGGTTTAGCTACCCCAGTGATTTTACTCACACACCGCTACCGGTAAAGACCCAGCTCCTAGGGCTGATGAGAGCTAGCCCCGTTTTCTGAAGTGGAAAACTGCTACATATTGGATGATGTAACTGAGTGAGCTCTGATGGAATTTCGCCCTGTTGATGTTGACTTGCGGAAAACGGGCGATAAATGGGAGAATGAAACATGTAGGCCATTAAAATCAGCATAATAGTGTGCGGAATAAAATAACTGCATATAGACAAAGAATTAGCCTATTCCAATGAGCTATTATTGCAAACATTTTGCTATTATTTTGCTATTATCACACATTTATTATCACACATTTAAAAGATATAGATATATAAATGTCCCCCCCACTTCTAAAATCAAAGTTGCCCCCTGATAACACACACCTCTGGGAAACTCCACGATGCGTGTAAGTCCAGGGGTTGTCCCTGACAGGTTCTAGACGTTGTCTACAATGCTCAAGATCCCAGGATAAGTGATACCTTTGACCCTCAACCAACCCTATAGCTCAGTGCTCGTGCGGTGGCCCTGGCGACCAAATCCAGCAGCTTGATAGGCTGGAATCACATGACTCTGTTAATCGGGAGTGTATTTCCGGGTCCACAAGAGGACTTTAGCTCTCTCTCCAGCGGCTTTGAATAAAATCCTGAATCGGAGGAGGTATTTTTTGCATCCATCGCGCTGTCGTCGAAACGTGTCGCCGAGCTGGGAGGAAATTCGGGAAAGGGGAGCCGCGCCGGAGCACCGCACAGCACCGACACACGACGCGGCACGAACATGCTCACTCGGGTTAAATCTGCGGTGGCCAATTTCATGGGAGGCGTTGTGGCTGGTGGCGCTGAAGGTGACTATTCCGGATCAGAACTGCCGCTGAAATTCCCCTACACGAGACCCGAGTTCCTAGGACTGACCCAGGAAGAAATCGAGTGCTCCGCAGATCACATCGGGCGGCCGATTCTCATCCTCAAAGAGAAGAAGAGATTGCCGTGGGCCACTGGTTACGCAGAGTAAGTACAGTAGCCTAAACTGATGTAGCCTATAGATACGTCCATCTTCCAAGATTTGTCAACCCTTTCTTTAGTTTCATTGCAAGGCTGCACCCATAGTCCATCTCTCTGCCTCAGCATCCGCTGCCTTTTACAGATAACGGTTTTGGAACTAGATTAAAATGCGTGCCGCATAATAGAATGAAACATGTAGACTATTGCCTATCATAGATTTGTGTTGTGTGTCATAGTCCAATATGTTATTCGCATGAAACACAGAGAGAGAGTGTATGCATGTATGAGGATGGAGGAGAGAAGATAGCATCTGGGAATTATTATTTTATTTATGACCATGGAGTTTGCGTGCCACTGACAGCTCCTTGCCTGCCTGCTCCCACGCACAGCTCAGCTCAGACGCATGAGAATAAACCTTCCGATGTATCCTGCTCATCTGTAGATAGATGTAGGCCTAATAGAAATTCCTTGTGCAGACCCATGCATTTATTGGAAACGAAAACAATCCTGAAGTCCAAACTTAAATGTGTGATAATAGCAAAATGTTTGCAATAATAGCTCATTGGAATAGGCTAATTCTTTGTCTATATGCAGTTATTTTATTCCGCACACTATTATGCTGATTTTAATGGCCTACATGTTTCATTCTCCCATTTATCGCCCGTTTTCCGCAAGTCAACATCAACAGGGCGAAATTCCATCAGAGCTCACTCAGTTACATCATCCAATATGTAGCAGTTTTCCACTTCAGAAAAGGGGGCTAGCTCTCATCAGCCCTAGGAGCTGGGTCTTTACCGGTAGCGGTGTGTGAGTAAAATTTTACCGGTAGCGGTGTGTGAGTAAAATCACTGGGGTAGCTAAACCAAAAAAACAGCCATAATTTGGTTGCAACCTATGTGTTGTGACAATAGCATTATTTGCTTTATAACCTGTTAGTTCATATGCCTTGTGACCGTGATATATATATATATATATCGGGAGCCCAATATATTATATTGGGCTTCCGAGTAGCGCAGCGGTCTAAGGCACTGCATCTCAGTGCAAGAGGCGTCACTACAGTCCCTGGTTTGAATCCAGGCTGTATCACATCTGGCCGTGATTGGGAGTCCCATAGGGCGGCGCACAATTAGCAGAGCGTCGTCCCGATTTGGCCGGGGTAGGCTGTCATTGTAAATTAGAATTTCTTCTTAACTGACTTGCCTAGTTAAATAAAAAAGACAAGCGGAAGACACTGTGGCAGAATAAATTCAACCACACCTTTGTTTCATCACAAAACTGGAGAGCAACCTCTGGTTGGTGAAATCCACCAACCATATTGCATGTAACAAACAGTTACATGACCTACAGAATGGTCAAGTAACTTCATGTTTCTGAAATTTTCAGACTACGAAACATCTATTGATTTAGAACCATGGAGAGTTACCGCAAGGCGCAAAGAAAACAGGAGCTGCCTCCACTATTCCAGCACCATTTCAACTTCAACATCATCAAATCTCCTATGCAGTGGCGACCCGTCATTGAGCCCCACATTTTTAGCAAAAAAATAAAATAAATAAATAAATAAAAATTAATAAATATATATATATATATATATATATATATATATATATATATATATATATATATATATATATATATATATATGTATATATATATATTTATGTGTATATATATATATTTATGTGTATAATGTAATGTAAATAAATGTGTATATATATATACAGTTGAAGTCGGAAGTTTACATAGACTTAGGTTGGAGTCATTAAAACTCGTTTTTCAACCACTCCACACATTTCTTGTTAAAACCTCTCTGGGCTAGGTGGGACGTGACCGTCCCACACTATTCAACAGCCAGTGATATAGCATGGCACGAAATACAAAACAGCAAAAATATCATAATTTCAATTTCTCAAATATACGACTATTTTACACCATTTTAAAGATAAACTTCTCCTTAATCCAACCACATTGTCCGATTTCAAAAAGGCTTTACAAAGAAAGCAAAACATTAGATTATGTTAGTAGAGTACATAGACAAAAATAACCACACAGCCATTTTCCATGCAAGGACATGTCACAAAAACCCAAAACACAGCTAAATGAAACACTAACCTTTGACGAGCTTCATCAGATGACACTCCTAGGACATCATGTTACACAATACATGTATGTTTTGTTCGATAAAGTTCATATTTATATCCAAAAACAGCATTTTACATTGGCGCGTGATGTTCAGAAAATGTATTTCCCACCAAAGCTTTCGGTGAATATGCACATCAATTTACATCATAAACGTTGACAAAATACATAACAATTATTTAAGAATTATAGATACAGTACTCCTTTATGCAACCGCTGTGTCAGATTTGAAAATAGCTTTACGGAGAAAGCACATTTTTCAATATTCTGAGTACATAGCTCGCCATCACAGCAAGCTATACAGACACCCGCCAAGTTCGGGGTCACCTAAACTCAGAATTAGTATTATAAATATTCTCTTACCTTTGCTGATCTTCGTCAGAATGCACTCCCAGGACTGCTACTTCCACAACAAATGTTGTTTTTGTTCGAAATAATCCATATTTATGTCCAAATACCTGCGTTTTGTTCGTGCGTACAGAGCACTATCCAAAGGCAAAACGCGCGAGCGCAGTACCAGAGACGAAAAGTCAAAATGTTCCATTACCATACTTAGAAGCATTTCAAACGCTGTTTAAAATCAATCTTTATGGTATTTTTAACGTAAAATTGCGATAATATTCCAACCGGACAATAGCATATTCATTCAAGAAGAAAAAGAAGGAACGGCGCGCTCACGGGACCGCGCATATCCAATCTGATTTGTGGAATCACCTTCAACACTTTGCCTATGAAACACACCGTGAGTTAGGATTAATTTAGCACTTCCTAATGCTTCCACTAGATGTCAACAGTCTTTACAAAGTGGTTTGAGTCTTCTCCGGTAAAAAGTGACCGAACGAGAGGCCTGGAAAGTTGGTCATAGAGGGAGGGCCATTACTACTATGACGCGGGCGCCCGTGGGTACCCTCTCGTTCCGAAACATTTAGTAAGACAATGCAATCGTCCGCCTTGAATATTATTGAAGCTCTGATTGAAAAAGGCCCTAAAGATTTATGTTATACGACGTTTGACATGTTTGAACGAACGTAAATATATATTTTTTGCACATTCGTGACGACAAGTCCCGCGCGCCTCGTACATTTTGAGTAGCCTTCGGAACGCGCTAACAAGAAGGAGCTATTGGGACATAAATTATTAACTTTTTCGAACAAAACTACATTTGTTGAGGACCTGGGATTCCTGGAAGTGCCTTCTGATGAAGATAATCAAAGGTAAGTGAATATTTACAATAGTATATTTGATTTTAGATGACTCCAAGATGGCGCTAACCTGTATCGCCTAGCCTATTTTTCTGAGCATAGCACCTCGTTTATTGCAAAGTGTGATTTCCCAGTAAAGTTATTTTTAAATCTGGCAATGCGGTTGCATTCACGAGATGTTAATCTATAATTCTTTGAATGACAATATTACAATTTAACAATGTTTTCGAATAGTAATTTTGTAAATTGTAGCGCTGAACCACCGGAAGCATTTGAGGGAAAATATTTTATGAACGTCACGCGCCGATGTAAAATGCTGTTTTTATATATAAATATGAACTTTATCGAACAAAAAAATGCATGTATTGTGTAACATGATGTCCTAGGAGTGTCATCTGATGAAGATTGTCAAAGGTTAGTGCTGCATTTAGCTGTGTTTTGGGTATTTGTGATGCATGCAAGTTGCTTTGAAAATGGCAGTGTGATTATTTTTGGCAGGGTACTCTCCTAACATAATCTAATGTTTTGCTTTTGCTGTAAAGCCTTTTTGAAATCGGACAACGTGGTTCGATTCAGGAGAGGTGTATCTATAAAATGGTGTAAAATAGTCATATGTTTGAGAAATTGAAGTTATAGCATTTATGAGGTGTTTGTATTTCGCGCACGCGATTCCACTGGCTGTTGACTAGGGTGGGACACAAACGTCCCAGGTTCCCAGACAGGTTAAACTCACAGACACCATTCAAACAGTTTTAGAAGTGTTTTCTATCCAAATCTACTAATAATATGCATATTCTAGTTTCTGGGCCAGGGTGGTAACCAGTTTAATTTGGGTACATTTTTCATCCGGCCGTGAAAATACTGCCCCCTACACCTTGACAGGTTAACAAACTATAGTTTTGGCAAGTCGGTTAGGACATCTACTTTGTGCATGACACAAGTAATTTTTCCAGCAATTGTTTACAGACAGATTATTTCACTTATAATTCACTGTGTCACAATTCCGGTGGGTCACAGAAATTTACATACACTAAGTTGACTGTGCCTTTAAACAGCTTGGAAAATTCCAGAAAATGATGGCATGGCTTTAGAAGCTTCTGATAGGCTAATTGACATAATTTGAGTCAATTAGAGGTGTACCTTTGGATGTATTTCAAGGTCTACCTTCAAACTCAGTGCCTCTTTGCTTGACATCATGGGAAAATCTAAAGAAATCAGCCAAGACCTCAGAAAAAATTGTAGACCTCCACAAGTCTGGTTCATCCTTGGGAGCAATTTCCAAATGCTTGAAGGTACCACGTTCATCTGTTCAAACAATAGTACGCAAGTATAAACACCATGGGACCACTCAGCCGTCATACCGCTCAGGAAGGAGACGCATTCTGTCTCCTAGAGATGAACGTACTTTGTTGCGAAAAGTGCAAATCAATCCCAGAACAACAGCAAAGAACCTTGTGAAGATGCTGGAGGAAACAGGTACAAAAGTATCTATAGCCACAGTAAAACGAGTCCTATATCGACATAACCTGAAAGGCCGCTCAGCAAGTAAGATGCCACTGCTCCAAATCTGCCATAAAAAAGCCAGACTACGGTTTGCAACTGCACATGGGGACAAAGATCGTACTTTTTGGAGAAATGTCCTCTGGTCTGATGAAACAAAAATACAACTGTTTGGCCATAATGACCATTGTTATGTTTGGAGGAAAAAGGGAGAGGCTTGCAAGCCGAAGAACACCATCCCAACTGTGAAGCACGGGGGTGGCAGCATCATGTTGTGGGGGTGCTTTGCTGCAGGAGGGACTGGTGCACTTCACAAAATAGATGGCATCATGAGGAATTGAAAATTATATGGATATCTTGAACATCTCAAGACATCAGTCAGGAAGTTAATGCTTGTTCGCAAATGGGTCTTCCAAATGGACAATGACCCCAAGCATACTTCCAAAGTTGTGGCAAAAGTGCTTAAGGACAACAAAGTCAAGGTATTGGAGTGGCCATCACAAAGCCCGTACCTCCAAAAAGCGTGTGGGAGCAAGGAGGCCTACAAACCTGACTCAGTTACACCAGCTCTGTCAGGAGGAATGGGCCAAAATTCTCCCAACTTATTGTGGGAAGCTTGTGGAAGGCTACCTGGAATGTTTGACCCTAGTTCAACAATTTAAAGGCAACGCTACCAAATACTAATTGAGTGTATGTAAACTTCTGACCCACTGGGAATGTGATGAAAGAAATAAAATATGAAATAAATCATTCTCTCTACTATTATTCTGACATTTCACATTCTTAAAATAAGGTGGTGATCCTAACTGACCTAAGACAGGGAATTTTTATGAGGATTGAATGTCAGGAGTTGTGAAAAACGGAGTTTAAATGTATTTGGCTAAGGTGTACGTAAACGTCCGACTTCAACTGTAAATACACTACCGTTCAAAACTTTGGGGTCATTTAGAAATGTCCTTGGTTTTGAAAGATTTTTGTCAATTAAAATAACATCAAATTGATCAGAAATACAGTGTAGACATTGTTAATGTTGTAAATGACTGTTGTAGCTGGAAACGGCAGATTTTTTTTATGGAATATCTACATAGGCGTATCGAGGGCCATTATAAGCAACCATCACTCCTGTGTTCAAATGGCACGTTGTGTTAGCTAATCCAAGTTTATCATTTTAAAAGGCTAATTGATCGTTAGAAAACCATTTTGCAATTATGTTAGCATAGTTGAAAACTGTTGTTCTGATTTAAAGAAGCATTAAAACTGTCCTTCTTTAGACTAGTTGAGTATCTGGAGTGTCAGCATTTGTGGGTTCGATTACATGCTCAAAATGGCCAGAAACAAATAACTTTCTTCTGAAACTCGTCAGTCTATTCTTGTTCTGAGAAATGAAGGCTATTCCATGCGAGAAATTGCCAAGAAACTGAACATCTTGTACAACGCTGTTTACTACTCCCTTCACAGAACAGCACAAGCCATATCTCAGACTGGCCAATAAAAATAAAAGATTAAGATGGGCAAAAGAACACAGACAGAGGAAGATTGGAAAAAAGTGTTATGGACAGACAAATCTAAGTTTGAGGTATTCGGATCACAGAGAAGAACATTCGTGAGATGCAGAAAAAATGAAAAGATGCTGTAGGAGTACTTGACGCCATCTGCCAAGCATGGTGGAGGCAATGTGATGGTCTGGGGGTGCTTTGGTGCTGGTAAAGTGGGAGATTTTCTACAGGGAGAAGGGATCTTGAAGAAGGAAGGCTATCACTCCATTTTGCAACGCCATGCCATACCCTGTGGACAGCACTTAATTGGAGCCAATTTCCTCCTACAACAGGACAATGACCAAAAGCACAGCTCCAAACTATGCAATAACTATTTAGGGAAGAAGTAGTCAGCTGGTATTCTGTCTATAATGGACTGGCCAGCACAGTCACCGAATCTCAACCCTATTGAGCTGTTGTGGGAGCAGCTTGACCGTATGTTACGTAAGAAGTGCCCATCAAGCCAATCCAACTTGTGGGAGATGCTTCAGGAAGCATGTGTTGAAATCTCCTCAGATTACTCAACAAATTGACAACTAGAATACCAAACGTCTGCAAGGCTGTAATTGTTGCAAATGGAGAATTCTTTGACGAAAGCAAAGTTTGAAGGACACTATTATTATCTCAATTGAAAATCATTATTATACAACCTTGTCAACGTCTTGACTATATTTCCTATTCATTTTGCAACTAATTTCATGTATGTTTTCATGGACAACAAGGACATTTCTAAGTGACCCCAAACTTTTGAACGGTAGTGTATATGGAACATGCATCTGTTTATGTACTGTAGATGTGCACCTCACTCAGCTTTCAACTCAGGTTGCATGGCCTTAACTTATGTATGGAATACTATGTGATAAGTGCATGTGTAACCGTATCCAAAGTATGCTAATGTATGGTGTGAAGGCATTTGGGAAGTGGTGTAAAGTACTTCAGGAGTAATAATCAGATAATCAGATTAAATCGGGTACGTTTTTTATCCGGCCGTGAAAATACTGCCCCCTAGCCATAACAGGTTAAATACTAATATTAAGTTTACAGTAGCATTTAATTTCTAAAAGTATAGTAGGATAATTTTACACTATTGTGATGTCTTTTTAATCAACCTTAGTTTAATGCACTGATTGTAAATTGATTTGGACAATAGCGTCTGCTTAATTATGTAATGGGAGGAGGGCTGATAATCGGCATTAATGAGTAATCTGACAATTTGACTGTCTGTTCTGGAAGAAATTGTGGGGTTCATCCAGACTACTCCATACCATTGTTTTTCTCCTTGTGGCCTTCTGGCTGTTTTCTCAATCATAACCTTACACAATCCTTGGAGAACAGCCACTAGAGTAATCACATTGTGGCCTAGCATCCCTGAGACTCATGAGCTATCAGTCTGACCCTTGGGTGATTTTCACACACACAAAGACACACACTCACACACAGCGAACAAGGTTTCTGCTCTGAGCAGTAGATAATGAGTATGGGTGATGCTGCTACATTTGCAGAGCAGACACCCACAGACTGGTGCTACAGTGAGGTTCAAAAGTATTTGAACAGTGACAGTTTTTTGTTGTTGTTTTGGCTTTCTACCCCAGCACTTTGGATTTGAAATTATACAATGACAATAACTATAAGTGCAGACTGTCAGCTTTCATTTGAGGCTATTTCCATCCATATTGGGTGAACTGTAAAAAATATACAGCACTTCTTTTTCATAGTCACCCCATTTTTAGGGAACCAAAAGTATTTGGTCAAATTCACGTGTATATATATATATATTAAAAAAAATATTTAACTAGGCAAGTCAGTTAAGAACAAATTCTTATTTACAATGACGGCCTACCCCGAACGACGCTGGGCCAATTGTGCACAGCCCTATGGGACTACCAATCACAGCCGGATGTCAAATCAAATTTTATTTGTCACATACACATGGTTAGCAGATGTTAATGCGATTGTAGCGAAATGGTTGTGCTTCTAGTTCCGACAATGCAGTAATAATATCCAACGAGTAATCTAACCTAACAATTTCACAACAATTTCCTTATACACACAAATGTAAAGGAATGAATAAGAATATGTACATAAAAAATATATATGAATGAGTGATGGTATAGAACGGCATAGGCAAGATGCAGTGGATGGTATAGAGTACAGTATATACATATGAGATGAGTAATGTAGGATATGTAAACATATGAAGTGGCATTGTTTAAAGTGGCTAGTGATACATTACATCAAGATGGCAAGATGCAGTAGATGGTATAGAGTACAGTATATACATATGAGATGAGTAATGTAGGGTATGTAAACATTATATGAAGTGGCATTGTTTAAAGTGGCTAGTGATACATTTATTACATCAATTTTTCCATAATTAAAGTGGCTGGAGTTGAGTCAGTATGTTGGCAGCAGCCGGATGGCATTGAGATAAAAGCTGTTTTTCAGTCTCTCGGTCCGTGCTTTGATGCACCTGTACTGACCTCGCCTTCTGGATGATAGCGGGGTGAACAGGCAGTGGCTCGGGTGGTTGCTGTCCTTGATGATCTTTTTGGCCTTCCTGTGACATCAGGTGGTGTAGGTGTCTTGGAGGGCAGGTAGTTTGGCCCCGGTGATGCGTTGTGCAGACCTCACTACCCTGTGGAGAGCTTTACGGTTATGGGCGGAGCAGTTGCCGTACCAGGCGGTGATACAGCCCGACAGGATGCTCTCGATTGTGCAGCTGTAAAAGTTTGAGTATTTTTGGTGACAAGCCGAATTTCTTCAGCCTCCTGAGGTTGAAGAGGCACTGCTGCGCCTTCTTCACCACGCTGTCTGTGTGGTTTGACCATTTCAGTTTGTCCATGATGTGTACGCCGAGGAACTTAAAACTTTCTACCCTCTCCACTACTGTCCCGTGGATGTGGATATGGGGCTGCTCCTTCTGCTGGATGTGATGCAGTCTGGATTCAAACCAGGGACTGCAGTGACACCTCATGCACTGAGATGCAGTGCCTTAGACCACTGCGCCCCTCGGGAGCCCACATAATACACTTAGTCAAAAGTTTAGTATTTGGTCCCATATTCCTAGCACGCAATGACTACATCAAGCTTGTGACTGTACAAACTTATTGGATGCATTTGTGGTTTGTTTAGGTTGTGTTTCAGAATAATTTGTGCCCAATAGTAAATAATGTATTGTGTCATTTTGGAGTCACTTTTTTAATGTAAATAAGAATAGAATATGTTTCTGAACACTTCTACATTAATGTGGATGCTACCATGATTCTGGATAATCCTGAATGAATTGTGAATTATGATGAGTGAGAAAGTTAGAGGCACAAAGATCATACCCCCAAGACATGCTTGGATAGCATTTTTGGGGGGGATATGATATAATATGTATGCCTCTGTAGCTAGATTTTCATGTGAATATTCTAAAATCCACATAAAGAAGATATGCAATTTTTCCCACCAGTGGTGTGTTTCCAGCAAACCGACTTGTTGCGGATAAAAGTCAGTGTGTGATGACATAGTCCACACAAAATGTACTTTTTTGCTTAAGTTTTCATGTGCAGAATACAAATCTAAAGTTCAATGTGTTTCCATCGCATTTGCAACTACCTATAGTTTTGTCACAAAAATTGTTGCATTAAATAGCAAATGTGCCTACTCTGGTCTTGACACGTGCACTCTTGCCAACAGCTCGCTGATACAGTGCGTGAAGGCTGTGCGGATAGGCTAGCCTACATGATGAGATTTATTATGGATAAGAGAGAAAAATGTTGTATTTGTCAAATGGCAGTCAAGCATTTTTACATTTACGTCATTTAGCAGACGCTCTTATCCAGAGCAACTTACAGTAGTGAATGCATACATTTCATACTTTTTTTTTTTTTTTCCTGTGCTGGCCACCCGTGGGAATCGAACCCACAAATCTGGCATGGCAAACACCATGCTCTACCAACTGAGCTACAGGGAAGGCTAAAAAAAGCATTGATCAATATGTCACCAGAATAAAACCCTCAATATTTATTGGAAAGGAGCGTCAACATCGCCGTGCACTTTCACCTACCTGTGAAGTTCATCATAACTTATTTAATCTGTAGCATAATAAACTGCATGATTGTCTGAGTTGTAGTGGGAGGACCACACACAATATGACTCCAAGTTTATTTCAATATGATGGTTATTATATCCATATTTGTCCATAAAGGCATTTTCACCACCATTTCATTAATTCATTTTACTGACACAAAAAGATCCCACCATGTCGAACGATCAAATTACAGCATCTGTAGGCATTTATAAAATTGGACAGAAATTTCCTGTTTCCATCACATCTGTCATAATATTTGTTTTTTAAATACGGTATGACTTTACTCGCATAAAAACTGTGGATGGAAACGTGGTTTGTAACTTTCTCACTCCTCATTGATCATTGTCTCCACTAACCTCCCCCTTCTCCAACCTCCCCCTTTTCCCCCTTCTCCCTGTCTGTTTCAACCAACCTCCCCTTCTCCCTGTCTGTTTCAACCAACCTCCCCTTCTCCCTGTCTGTTTCAACCAACCTCCCCTTCTCCCTGTCTGTCTCAACTAATCCTCGCTCTTCTGATCATACATTGGCAGTATTTCTATTTTAGTATTTTACATGTATTTGAAATATGTATTTAAATTCCTTCTAAGTATTTTGTAATTTCAATAACATTTGGCTGAACAACACTTCAATGTATTTTATAACATGATACTTTCGGGAGCTGTCATTTTTTATATATAGCGGTTCATATTTTGTGGCTCCCTTTCACCCTGCATTGGTATCAGAAGTCTGATGGCACTATGGTATGATAAGAGTGTCTCCTAAATAAACTAAATAAAAAAAGTATATGTAAAAATGTACAATTGCAAAGCATGCTGAGTATTATTCTAATGAACGCCACCCTCAAACAAGGCCAATAATAATACCCAGTGTGCATTGCTATTCATTTAGGTATCTTTATTTTCAAATATACATTTACATCTTGGTCATTTAGCAGACACTCTTTTCCAGAGTGCATTCAACTAAGATAGATAAATAACAACATATCACAGTCATAGCAATAAAAAAATTAATGTAGACTGTTACCGGTATGCCATCGAGCCCTGGGTTTTTTCCAGATTGTAAGGGTTTATTAATAGCCTCTAAAAGTTCTTCCTCTGTAATTTGGCCTTCGCACTCATCTTTCTGTACATTTGTTAATTTTACATTTTTTTGTATTATTTGGAAAGTATTTGTTACCGTGGGAGAGGATGAGCTGGAAAAGAGAACATCTGCTTAAAATATTTTGCTTCCTCTTAAAATATAATTCGGAGAATCATAGATGACTCCGTCTTCAGTAACAACAAGTTTCTGCAAATTGTTTTTGTTAGCGTTCCTGTGTTGGAGATTCAGGAAGAATGTTGTGCATTTTTCTCCATATTCCATCCAGTTTGCTTTATTTTTGTAATAGATTACATTTAGATGTTCTTGAATAAGTTCCTCAAGTTCTTTTTGTTTTTCTTCTGACTTATTTTGTATCTCTGTAGTATCATTTTATTGCTATCTACCTGTACTATTAGTTCATGTATTTCCCTTGTTAGTCTTGTCTCTTTAGCCAGAAACTGCTTTTTTATTATTGATGAATATTGAATTGAATGACCTCTGAAGGTACATTTAAAGATATCCCAAACAATAAGTGGATTTGCTGTTCCTATATTATACTGGAAAAATTCAGTTATAAATTATTTTGTCTTAGTTAAAAATAACTTGTCCTCCAGTAAACGTTGATTAAATTTCCAATATCCCCATCCACATGGAAATTCTATGAGAGTTATGTGAAGGCCAAATAGATGATGATCCGATCGCATTCTGTCTCCTATTGAAACTTTTTTAACCTTTGATGCAAGAGAGAAAGAGACAAGAAAGTAGTCAAGACGGCTAGCTTAATTAAGTCTCCTCCGTGTATATCTCACTAGGTCTGGATTTTTTAGTCTCCAAATATCCACTATTTCTAATGTGTCCATAATATTTGTGATTTCCTTAAGGGCACGGTGATGATAGTTTGTAGAGTGATTTTCTTTACGGTCCATTCAGGTACTTAATATCCTACCATAATTCTTTTATCATTTGTTGCCTGTAGGTTCAATCAATTGGTATAAATATTTTCATAGCAGTATGGATCATCCTGATTTGGACCATATAGATTAATGAGCCAAATCTCTTTTTCGTCGACTTTCATATTCAAAAAGATCATTCCTAACTGTTTGCAGATCTATTCAGATCTAAATTTATGTTAATTCATTTCATCACACCTTTTGAGTTGCTTTGTCCATGACAGAAAATTACTTCATCATCCATTTCCTTTTTCCACGAAACTTCATCTAAGGATGTAGAGTGAGTTTCCTGTAAACAGAATATGTTATATTCCTTTTCTTTTAGCCACGTAAAGACTGATCTTATTTTTTTATAATCTGCTAAACCGTTACATTTATAACTGGCTATACTTATTTCACCCCTTACTTACAATAAGTAGATACTATTCTCGGTCTAAATTGACCATAATTAGTGCTTGTAAAGTTACTGCCATCAGAGGTATTGTGACGGTCAAAACTAGAGCTTTCAAATGTCTGATATTTAGAATTCAAGAAATAGGTTCTAGCAATATGTGTTTTATTCCCTTGCCTGTTTGCCTGTGAGCCAATGCCACAGATGTTTGAAAAGTGAGACAAAATATTATGTGTGTAGTAAATCTGAGTAAGTTGATGTGTATGATATTGGATGTGATTTAGTGAGAGTGTGTACGATGTCTGTACACACTCTAGGGGCTAGGGGGCAGTATTTTCACGGCCGGATGAAAAACGTACCCAATTTAACCTCTTACATCTAGACGTTCCGCTAGCGGAACACCTGCTCCAATATCCAATGATAGGCGTGGCGCGAATTACAAATTCCTCAAAATACAAAAACTTCAATTTTTCAAACATATGACTATTTCACAGCATTTTAAAGACAAGACTCTCCTTTATCTAACCACACTGTCCGATTTCAAAAAGGCTTTACAGCGAAAGAAAAACATTAGATTATGTCAGCAGAGTACCAAGCCAGAAATAATCAGACACCCATTTTTCAAGCTAGCATATAATGTCACAAAAACCCAGAAGACAGCTAAATGCAGCACTAACCTTTGATGATCTTCATCAGATGACACACCTAGGACATTATGTTATACAATACATGCATGTTTTGTTCAATCAAGTTCATATTTATATCAAAAAACAGCTTTTTACATTAGCATGTGACGTTCAGAACTAGCAAACTTCCGGGGAATTTGCTAACAATTTACTAAATTACTCACGATAAACGTTCACAAAAAGCATAACAATTATTTTAAGAATTATAGATACAGAACTCCTCTATGCACTCGATATGTCCGATTTTAAAATAGCTTTTTGGTGAAAGCACATTTTGCAATATTCTAAGTACATAGCCCAGCCATCACGGGCTAGCTATTTAGACACCCGGCAAGTTTAGCACTCACCAATATCAGATTTACTATTATAAAAGTTTGATTACCTTTTGTTGTCTTCGTCAGAATGCACTCCCAGGACTGCTACTTCAATAACAAATGTTGGTTTGGTCCAAAATAATCCATCGTTATATCCGAATAGCGGCGTTTTGTTCGTGCGTCCCAGACACTATCCGAAATGGTAAATCAGGGTCGCGCGCATGGCGCAATTCGTGACAACAAAAATCGAAATATTCCATTACCGTACTTCGAAGCATGTCAACCGCTGTTTAAAATCAATTTTTGTGCCATTTTTCTCGTAAAAAAGCGATAATATTCCGACCGGGAATGTCCATTTAGCTAAACAGAGGAAAGAAAACAAAGCTTTCGGTCGACGCGGGCACGAGCCTGAGTCTCACAGTACTGTAACCAGCCACTACCCAAACGCGCTACTTTTTTTCAGCCAGAGCCTGCAAAGCCACGATTCAGCGTTTTGCCGCCTTCTGAGAGCCTATGGCAGCCGTAGGAAGTGTCACGGGACAGCTAAGATCCTCACCTCTTCAATAAACAGAGACAAGAAGAACGACACCTTGTCAGACAGGACACTTCCTGCATGAAATCTTCTCAGGTTTTTGCCTGCCATATGAGTTCTGTTATACTCACAGACACCATTCAAACAGTTTTAGAAACTTTGGAGTGTTTTCTATCCAAAGCCAATAATTATATGCATATTCTAGTTACTGGGCAGGAGTAGTAACCAGATTAAATCGGGTATGTTTTTTATCCAGCCGTGAAAATACTGCCCCCTAGCCATAACAGGTTAAACAGGTTACTACTCTGGCCCAGAAAATTGAATATGCATATTATTAGTATATTTGAATAGAAAACACTCTGAAGATTCTGAAACTGTTTGAATGGTGTCTGTGAGTATAACAGAACTCATATAGCAGGCAAAAAAACTGAGAAAAATTTAGTCAGGAAGTGGGAGAAATTCGAAATGTAGTTTTTGTTTAGAATCCCTTGGAAAACTACAATGACATAGGATTTACGTTGCACCTCCTGACTCTTCCATTGGCTGTCAACAATCTTTAGGAACTGCTTTCATCCGTCATCTGTAACCGGGCAGAAAATTCTGTCTCGTTCAATCCCTGGCCAGTCTGACATCAGGTGTCTTATGACGCGCATCCACGTGACTTAGCTGTTGTTTTATTTTTCTTGTATGACGAATACCTATAGCCCGGTTGTAAAATGATCGCAATTTTACGGTAAAAATACCCTAAAGGATTGATTGTAAACATCGTTTGATGTGTTTCTACAAACGGTAATGGAACTTTTGGACATTTCGTCTACGGATTTGCGTCCACGCCACATGGCATTGTAAAGTGTTCTGGATGGGTCAACAAAACGGACGTATTTGGAAATAAATTATGGGCTTTGCAGAACAAATGAACATTTCTTGTGGAAGTGGGTGCCCATCCGAGTGCATTCCGCCGAAGATCAGCAAAGGTAAGTAAATATTTCGAACATATTATTAGAGATTTGTCGACGCCGTGGTTGTAGGCTAACTCTATAGCTTAGCATTGAAGGCTAAATTCTGTACTCAGAATATTGAACAATGTGCTTTTTCCGTAACGTTATTTTGAAATCTGACAAAGTGGTTGCATAAAGGAGTAGATTATCTCTAATTCTTTAAATAATTGTTATAACATTTTTCAACGTTTATGAGTTCTTCCGTAAATTAAATGTGCCTATTCACCGGAAGTTATGGGGAGAAAACATTTTCTGAACGTCACGCGCCAATGTAAAAATTGGGTTTTTGGATATAAATATAAACTTGATCGAACAAAAAATGCATGTATTGTCTAACATGATGTCCTAGGAGTGTCATCTGATGAAGATTGTCAAAGGTTAGTGCTTAATTTTAGCTGTATATCTGGTTTTGTGATGGCTATCGTGCTTGGAAAATGTTTTTTTTTTTTTTGCTGAGATGCTATGCTAAAATAATCTAATGTTTTTCTTTCACCGTAAAGTCTTTGTCTTATTTCAAAATGTGATTGGATTAACGAGTAGAGTATCTTTAAAATGCCGTATAATACTTGAATTTTAATTTTGAGATTATTTTGTTTTGAATATCGCGCCGTGCTATCTCACTGGTTGTTGTCCAACCAATCCCATTAGCGGGATTGTATCCTCAAGAGGATAAGAGGAAGACTATAATGTGTGCTGTCCAAATAAATAATAACCCCGCCAATTTGCATGGTTGAGTGTCTGTGTGTAACATGTAGTGCGTATAGCCTTAATATTCATGATGATAATTGTAATCAATATTGTATCACCATCATAGTTGCAATTAAATGTGCTAAGGTAAAAGGATGAAAACTCATGAAAGAACTCTTAGATGGCATCTCCCTATAGGGGAAGGATGAGTCAGAGCTGTGCGTTTGTGCGCTGTTTATTATCTGTTGCCTGTACGGCTGTAACTTCTGGATGCTTTTACAAGACCAGTTAATTTTTTTCTTCATGCTATACTCCTAGAAACAAAGGTTTAGATTTGTTCTTAAAGGGGTACAAACACTAGTCACTGTAGTGGTACCATGTAAGATACACCTTTGTACCTTTTAGTTATAGGTACATAATATTTCAGATATTACCTTTCTTACACATAGTCAACAGGTACAGAAGAATGCCTTTTATAATAGGTACATTTTGCCTTTGTAGGGTACCACCACAGTGAAAGAGCCATTTATTTATTGTAAATGGCAAAAATGTACCTGTGACCACTCTACCATTGACCACTTAAAATGGTACAACACTTCCACTAACGGTTGGCTAAAAATAATTGACTGAAAGCCACGCCTCCAATATAATTTCCCAGTGTGCCTTGCCTTTTCAAGTGAATTGTTAACCTCTATGGGCTAGGTGGGACGCAAGCGTCCCACCCGTGGTGCACTCCATCAACAGCAGGTGCATTTCAAGAGCGGCAAATTTGAATCCAAATAAATGTCAAAATTCAAATTTTTCAAACATACAACTATTTTACACCCTTTGAAAGATAAACATCTCCTTAATCTAACCACGTTTTACGATTTCAAAAAGGTTTTACGGCGAAAGCATAAATTTAGAGTATGTTAGGACAGTACATTTACAAGAGTTGTGTGTAATGTTTTGTCAATTCAAAGACAGGGTCACCAAAACCATAAAACCAGCTAAAATGATGCACTAACCTTTTACAATCTCCATCAGATGACACTCCTAGGACATTATGTTAGACAATGCATGCATTTTTAGTTCTATCAAGTTCATATTTATATCCAAAAACAGCGTTTTACTATGGCATTGATGTTGAGGAAATCGTTTCCCTCCAATAACCGGCAGTCAAGTCAGCGCCACAAATTAAATAATTAAAATTAGAAAACATTGGTAAAATATTATATTGTCATTTAAAGAATTATAGATTTACATCTCTTGAACGCAATCAACTTGCCAGATTTAAAAATAACCTTACTGGGAAATCACACTTTGCAATAATCTGAGCACTGCGCCCAGAAAAATACGCGTTGCGATACAGACTAGACGTCATGTTGGGGAGATCTAAAATCGAAAATACTATGTAAATAATCCATTACCTTTGATTCTCTTCATCAGATGTCACTTCCAGGTATCACAGGTCCATAACGAATGTAGTTTTGTTCAAAAAAGCTCATCATTTATGTCCAAAAATCTCCGTCTTGTTAGCACATGATCTAAGCCAGCCGGACTTCTCGTCATGAACGAGGGGAAAAAATATATTTACGTTCGTTCAAACATGTCAAACGTTGTATAGCATAAATCATTAGGGCCTTTTTTAACCAGAACATGAATAATATTCAAGGTGGACGAATGCATACTCTTTTATAACGTATTGGAACGAGGGTACCCAACATGAACTCGCGCGCCAGGTGTCTAATGGGCCATCATCGTTCCATGGCTCTTGTTCGGTCAGATCTCCCTCCAGAAGACTCAAAACACTTTGTAAAGGCTGGTGACATCTAGTGGAAGCAATAGGAAGTGCCAAAATATTCCTCAGCCCCTGTGTTTTTCAATGGGATAGGTTTAAAGGTAATACAACACATCAGGTATCCACTTCCTGTCAGAAAATGTCTCAGGGTTTTGCCTGCCAAATGAGTTCTGTTATACTCACAGACACCATTCAAACAGTTTTAGAAAATGTAGGGTGTTTTCTATCCATATGTAATAAGTATATGCATATTCTAGTTACTGGGTAGGAGTGGTAACCAGATTAAATCGGGTATGTTTTTTTTATCCAGCCGTGTCAATACTGCCCCCTAGCCCTAACAGGTTAATTACCACCCATGACTGTTTTTTTTGTGACCGTTCTTAATTCATTCTTTCATTTTCAGTCCTGTGGCCTGAGTGAATTCCTAGGCAAACATCATTCAGATGTAACTCTTTATGACAAATTACATAGCTCATAAGGCCTTATTTTGAGGCCTAGTTTTACCCTAATTCAGTGGCCTGAAACTCATGGTTTACAGGTCATATCAGGCTTGTAAGTAGTTACCCTACCTGCAAGTCACATTATTCTGGCTTACAAAGTGATGTGTAATTCCTATTGGACTCCAGCCAGAGTTAGGCTATCTAAACAGTTGGAATTTGTATGACTGCCAGCGTAAGAAACATACAGGAGAGTACCTAAGCCATTTAAACTGGAACTATTTCAGTAACGGGTGCAAAAAATCCAACTATTGGATTAGTTTAGAAAAATGTATGTTATTTATCTTTGTATAGCATAAGATTAATCAATGTATAAGCAAAAGCACAGATATTCAAAAATAAAACATCTACCTTATATAGAGCATGCTGGGAAATACATATTTGCCTTTAAAGATACCGCCACAGTGACAAAGCCATTAGTTCCTTTTAAGTGGAATAAAGTCCTCATTGCACTTTATGGTGGGTATTGAGGGTTCAGAAAATATGTTTGTACCCTGGGAAACAGAAATGTACCTTCACCTTGGAGTGTGATTGTTCCATTTTTATATTCAAAATATTGGTCACAGAAATGTACCATTTATACTAGATTATCCATAGAAGTACCCAAAAAGGTACAAACAGAACCATGTGAGATCATTGTGTGCCTCTGAAGGTACACGATGTGTATTTTGATATTTTTGTACCCCAGGGCCCAGTTTTTAAAATGTTATCTAATCGGATTCGGCACTCGGATAGGATTAAATGCATAGAAATACAATGAATAGAATGGGCGTATCGTTGACAAGAATTGGGATGCCCATTCTATTCAATATATTTCTATGCATTTAATCCTATCCGATTCCTGAAATCCAAATCAGAAAACCTTTTGAAAACTGGGCCCAGGGAACTATTTGTAGCCTAACCGTAGGGTGAAAAAAAATGGAGTTGAAGCGTTTTTTGATAATTGATGTTAAAGGTTTAAAATTGCATGTTTATTAAAACCCTTTTTTTCAATACATTATTAAATTGTTTGAAAACCCTGTTTGTAAGCTTTTAAATGATATCAAAGTCAATCTGTCTAATGGTAGGGTGGGGTATGCAAAATGGTTCAACTTTGAGCACCTCTATATCCTTAATGTTTTGGCATTCAGTTAAAAAATGTAACTTTCTGACTAATTCTACGCATGGCAAGTTTTGTTCAAATCAAATGGGGTGCGGTCAAAAAGTGATTAAAATTAAATAGAATGACCCCTTACCCTTATTTCTAAGAGTGTAAGTAGCTAATCCTGTGTGTTTGATATGTGCTCCCCTCTCCTCCAGGGTGATCAACGCAGGTAAGAGTTCCCTGAATGAGGACCAGGCGTGTTGTGAGGTGGTGGTGGTGAGAAAGAGACCAGGAGACTCCACCACCCCCATTAAGACCCCCACCGCCAAGAGAAGATCCTCGCTGCCCAACGGAGAAGACCTGGGGTTGAAGGAGAACAGCGCTGTGAGAGACAGAGGCAAACACACACAGGCACACACACACATGGGTGCCCATACATGTACAGAGCATTCGGAAAGTATTCAGACCCCATGACTTTTTCCACATTTTGTTACGTAACAGCCTTATTCTAAAATGGAATAAATAAAAAAATATCCCTCATCAATCTACACACAATACCCCATAATGACAAAACAAAAACAGGTTTTTAGAAATTTTGCAAATGTATTAAAAATAAAAAACAGAAATACCTTATTTGCATAAGTATTCAGGGCCTTTGCTATGAGACTCAAAATTGAGCTCTGGTGCCTACTGTTTCCATTGATCATCCTTAAGATGTTTCTACAACTTGATTTGTGTCCACCTGTGGTGAATTCAATTAATTGGACATGATTTGGAAAGGCACACACCTGTATACATAAGGTCCCACAGTTGACAGTGCATGTCAAAGCAGTAACCAAGCCATGAGGTTGATGGAATTGTCTGTAGAGCTCCAAGACAGGATTGTGTCGAGGCACAGATCTGGGGAAGTGTACCAAAACATTTCTGTAGGTCCAAAAGAAGGTCTCAAAGAACACAGTATCTTCCATCATTCTTAAATGGAAGAAGTTTGGAACCACCAAGACTCTTCCTAGAGCTGGCCGCCAGGCCAAACTGAGCAATCGGGGGAGAAGGGCCTTGGTCAGGGAGGTGACCAAGAACCCGATGGTCACTCTGACAGAGCTCCAGAGTACCTCTGTGGAGATGGGAGAAACTTTCATAAGGACAACAATCTCTGCAGCACTCCACCAATTAGGCCTTTATGGTAGAGTGTTCAGACAGAAGCAACTCATCAGTAAAAGGCACATGACAGCCTGCTTGGAGTTTGCCAAAAGGCACCTAAATACTCTCATCACCATGAGAAACAAGATTCTCTGGTCTGATGAAACCAAGATTGAACTCTTTGGCCTGAATGCCAAGCGTCACGTCTTCACCAACCCTACTGTGAAGCATGGTGGTTGCAGCATTATGCTTAGGGGATGTTTTTCAGCGACAAGGACTCTAAGACTAGTCAGAATCAAGGGAAAGATGAGCAAAGTACAGCAAGATCCTGGATGAAAACTTGCTCCAGAGCGCTCAGGACCTCAGACTGGGGCAAAGGTTCACCTTCCAACAGGATAAAGACCCTAAGCACAAAGCCAAGGCAATTCAGGAGTGGCTTTGGGACAAGTCTCTTAATGTCCTTGAGTGGCCCAGCCAGAGTCCGGACTTGAACCACGATCAAACATCTCTGGAAAGACCTGAAAATAGCTGTGCTGTGACGCTCACCATCCAACCTGACAGAGCTTGAGAGGATCTGCAGAGAAGAATGGGAGAAACTCCCCAAATACAGGTGTGCCAAGCTTGTAGCGTCATATCCAAGAAGACTCGAGATTGTAATCACTGCCAAAGGTGCTTCAACAAAGTACTGAGTAAAGGGTCTGAATACTTATGTAAATGTCACATTTCTAAAAACCTGTTTTTTGCTTTGTCATTATGGGGCATTGTGTGTAGATTGAGGGAAAAAACTATTGTCAATTTTAAAATAAGGCTGTAACGTAACAAAATATGGAAAAAGTCAAGTGGTCTGAATACTTTCCGAATGCACTGTACACACACACACACTCTTTGTCTCTCTTTCTCTCTCTCTCTTCCACACATTCTCTCTATCTATGCGTAAGCACACAGACACACTTGTCTCTTTCCCTTAATCCATGATACTGTTGAGATTTAACCCATAGGCCATGCACATCCACTGGCCTTTCTTTTTCTCAGAATCCTATACCTTCTCTAGAGAGGATGTCAGTGGTCTCTGGTCTACTGCTTCCTGTGTTGCCTATTGCCCTGAGCAGGCCAGGGATGACTATCACTCAGCCAGTGCCAGCAGGCACATCACAGCGCTGCTCAGTGATTGGTTTGACCTCTGTAGCGTACACATGTGATTGGTCAGAGTGAGTCATGATGCGTTACTCCAGTATTGCTGTTTTACAGAGCGAGCTCGTTACATGACTCCTACAAAACAAACCGAAATGTCTTAACACCAACATTTCAGCTTTGTTTTTCGTTGCTCTTATCCGCTCATGCAATACATTACCTTAATCTTTTCTGCCATAGTTTTAATGCTTTTGTATTTGAAGCAGCAGGGTACACATGTAACCTCCAGTTGTTTGATACCATAATTGCCTCTACTCTGACATAATTTCCTCACCTTTTTTGGTAGTTGTTGAATGGGGCTTGTTGCAAACCCACAGTGCACACACACACACACACACACACACACACACACACACACACACACACACACACACACACACACACACACACACACACACACACACACACACACCACACACAGGGAGAGAGGGGGCAGAACTCAACAACCTTATGTACTGAATGTTCAACAGGGGTCATGTGTCATTCAAGCAACTCTTTCTCTCTCAGTTGATTACTTAGTGCTCTGAGAAGATGTGCTGATGTATCTAATAATAGCAGGCAAGTCCGTTGAAACACTAGTGTGGGTGAATGAGTGGGGATGGTTTATTATGTAGAGTTTAATGTGTATACACTGATCCTCTTATAGAGCCCTTCTAGGGACAAACAGACAGGTTTCTGGCAAGTTTAGCTCTTGGCCAGAAACACATGGGCCTGGTACTACATTGACTGGCACGATAGACTTTGTACATACTGTATTAAAGCAACAGTTGGCTAGTTATAACTACGGTAGTTTGATAACCCATTTAGAAATCCTCCTGAATGAAGGATGAACTGTGACTAAACACCATGAAAATAATCAGTTTAAATTAGATTAAGCATATTAATCTGACATGCTCCCGTCGGCCACCTCCAGGAAAATATTTGATCAAATTAAACACAATAGCCTCCTGAGTGGCGCAGCGGTCTAAGGCACTGTCTACAGTACTGCATCGCGTCACTACATACACCCTGGTTTGAATCCAGACTGTATCATAACCGGCCGTGATTGGGAGTCCCATAGGGTGGCGCACAATTGGCCCAGCGTCGTCCGGGTTTGGTGGTGTAGGCCATCACTGTAACTGACTTACCTAGTTAAATAAAGGTTACGTTTTTTATTTATTATTCTGATAGCAAATCAATGCTATCAATGCTATTGAAAAATAGACTACAAAGTATCCATTCTATTCTATTTCGAAGCAAACATATTTATATTGTCCCCCCCCCCCCCCCCCCCCCCCCACACACACACACACACACACACACACACACACTCACATCCCTACAGGACTCAGAGAGTCTGGTATTCTACTACTGGGCATTGTTCGACGGCCACGCTGGCTCCGGGGCTGCAGTTGTGGCCTCCAAGCTCCTCCAACACCACATCGTCAAGCATCTCCAGTCTGTCCTCGAGGTCCTAAGGAACCATGTCGTTTTACCACCCACCATCTTCGGTGAGGAGTCTAACCACCACATGACCCCCGGGATCCACCGGGCCACTCTGACCCGGGCCGCATCACTCCGTGGAGCCGTTGGCGCCCCCAGCTCCCCCTGCACCCCTCCACCACAGAGGTTCTTCACAGAGAAGAAGATCCAGCACGATAGCCTGGTGATGGGAGCCATGGAGAACGCCTTCAAGGAGATGGTGAGTACCTACCATGGCTGTTGTTGTTGCATTGTGTGCATCTCAATGAGACGCTATTGTTTGAGGGAGAATATCAGAGTTGCGGAGATGTTGCCTCTGTCCTGGTTAGATGTGCCTTATAGGTATTTTTCCTCACAGACCTCTCCCTCCCTCCCACCTCAACCCTGACCCCTCATCCCTCATCCCACCACCACCTTCACCCATTTCTAACTTATCTAGTCACAAATCCTCTTTCTATCCTCTCCATATCATTTCTCCACCATGTCTATTCATCTCATCACATCATCCAGGTCACAATCCACACAGAGAATAGCCCACCATCTGGTGCAGTGTGACATATGTATCAGTACATACAATGCTCAGCCTAAAAATACAACTGATTGTCACTGAGTGTACTAAGACCTAATAAATTAATAGCTTCAGTTCCATCTGTATGTTTGACTTAAAGAGTAATTGATTATTGAACCATGTTATCAACCATCTAAATCACTGTATTTCGTTAAAACAACTAAAATGTGATAGCTTCCTAAATTGTTTCCTCCTGCTGTCTTCCTGAGGATATGGCTTTATCTCTACTTTCTTTATCTATTCTTTATCATACTTGTGGTTTACATATCCTTAATGGAGCAATCTGCAGTTCAAACAATAGCAAAGTGTTCACCCCACCACTGATTTGGTAAATAGCTGAGTGATGGGACTGGAGAAATATAACCACTCTCAAATTCATAGACAGGACTATGGATGCAAGGACGGACCATTCACAAGATCAAAATCATAGTTTTAACGAAGTTTTGAGGCTATACAGTGTTAGTTTACAATTACTTTGTTTACAAACAAAACAAGCGTATATTGTGGGTTCTGATGGTCTAGCACAATTGAACTAAGCTCATGAGGCATTTATAAATTATATTCTTTAAAAAATCTATCGCAGATTACCCCTTTTTAATCTCAATGCACACAACTGTGGTTTCTGACTATGATTCAATTATGACATGCTATTTTATCAAATCAATTACCTAACGTTTAATTGATTACGTGATTGAATTAAACCATGCAACAATTAAACCATTAATAACCTGGGGCACCACGGAAGCATTCATTTATATAGAGCGGTTATCTCCTGAATCCACTCTCTTAAAGATCTGAAGATCTTTTATATCAATAGCAGTCAATTATTAATCGTCACCTTGATCGGTCTCATTCTGATTGTCGTAAGTACTTGGTTATCTGCATGAACCCTAACTAACAAGTTGAATCAGCAATACACAAATTGGCTTAATTACTTATTTACTAAATACCTAAATAATCACACAGAATTATATATATATATATATATATATATATATATATATATATATATATATATATACACACACACAGGATAGATCATACATCGATTACTAATCATGTCATGAAAAGCCCCTAGTGGGCTAACCCGATAATGATGGCTGGTTACACAAAGGAAGGGGGTTGGGTTTGAATGAAAGAGCGGGAAGACTGAGGGACAAAGGGATTGGGTCTCTATCGGACCTTGAGACGCTATGCTACCGTAAATACAGAATATTATGCATTCTAATAACCGCCCTTTCGGAAAAGGAAAATGCAAGATATATATTTACTCTGAGCTCCACTTCGATAGATGGGTCGAAGATTGAAGACTGGTTTTCCCAGCAGAGATCACCATTGTCCTTTTGAAGAATCTTTCTGGTCGTAGTGTTGTAGAGCGGATACGTTAAAGTACCCTGTTGTTCTTAGGAGATTGTCTGTCCTTTCCTAGGCCACATACGTTTACAGCTGCAGCTGATAACTCAACGTCTAGGAGGTATCACTTCTTCTTTAGTGAATAATAGTTCAAAGTTCATACCAAGTTGCCATAATCAGCTTGCACTGTATTCTGGCTGGTCTATTCGAAATTCACCATTCCAGCGTGGTGATCGTCACCTCCACGTTGAAATTCGCCCTATTAAACGTTAGGACAGCAGTCCTAACATTTCTGGAACTAAATGTTAATTTTGTTAGGGTGTAGTTGAAATTATCCCTTTTAAACGTACGGACACCAGTCCTCACATCATCGAGAACTGAGGTTTACATCCGTCAACAGGCTTTTGTATTGGGGGAGAGAAGGGTATGTTTCATAGTTCTCAACCAATGTCTGTTCACTTGGGTGTGGCCACGGACTGGACCTACGTTTTACTATGAAACAATCTTATTTAGGAGGCTAAAATTACATTTCATCATTTCACAAATAGTTTCATATTTAAACATTTAAATTGCACAACAATTCCATGTGAATCTGATAACTAGAATGTGTAGACTTTCCTGTGGTAACACAAGGCTTTCCAAGAGTCCATTCTGTAGAGTGGAGAGAAAAGGGGGAAAGGTATTTATGGGGGGCGTCATAAACACACATGATTAAGTGCATTTTATGCAACACATTCATATAAAATCCCAAGTGGCAGATAATTACAGTCAGAGATGGGCAGTATTTGTGTTGCATGTATTTGAGATATGTATTTCAATTACTTCTAAGTAATTTGTAAAACACTTGGCTGAACTACACCCCAATGTATTTTGTAACAACATACAAAATACTTTTCTATAACGTTTTTATAACGGTTCACAATTTTGTGGCCCCCTTTCAACCTGCGTTGGTATCAGAGGTCTAATGCACTATGGTGTGATAAGAGCGCCTGCTAAATTAACAAAATATAAATGCATATGTAAAAATGAACAATTGCAAAGCATGCTGAGAATTATTCTAGTGAGCTCCGCCTGAAACGTGGCCAATAGATGTATGTTTATTTTCACATTTACATTTTGTTCATTTAGCAGACACTCTTATCCAGAGTACATTCAACTAAGGTAGATAAACAACAACATATCACAGTCATAGCAAGTAAAAAGTTTATGTAACCGTTACAGATTAAACAACAACTAGAGCTGAACTGTTTTCTCTAGTATACATAGTTTTTCCTATACTGACCAGTATATAGTGTCGTGTCTTTGGCTATGCCGGATTAAGTGATATGACATGCTAACCTATAAAATTCTTTCTCTGTAATTAATATTACCTGATTAAGCTAATCATGTAAATGTAATTAACTAGAAAGTCGGGGCACCACGGAAGAACGTTTATAGAGCCGTTATCTTCCGAATAAACTCTTAAAATACTTAGTAATACTTTACATCGGTAGCAGTCAATATTAACCCTTATCTTATTTTCAGTCTCATAATGAAAGTTGTAAATTCTTGGCTATCTTCACGAACCCTGGCTAACAAGTTGAATCAGCAATACCAAATTGGGTTTAATTATTTATTTACTAAATACCTAAACTTATCACACAGAATTACAAATACACCGAATACACATGATGTCATACATGATGGCTGGTTACACAAAGGAAAGGGGGTTGGGCTTGAATGAAAGAGCGGGAAGACTTAGGAATAAAGAAACAGCAGCTATGCTATCATAAATACATTATCTTATGCATTCTAAATTACCGCCCATTTGAAAAAGGAAAATGCAATAAATATTTACTCTGAGCTGCACTTCGGTAGATTGGTCGTAGATGCTGGCCGGGTTGGCCAACAGATCTTCCTGTCCTCTGAAGAATGTCAATGGTGGTAAAGTGGATACGTGGTGGTATCTTCGTCTGGTTGTTAGACTGGATCCGTCGTCCGTCCTTTTCTAGCCCACGTCTACAGCGGCCGCTGCTAACTCAACGGCTAGGAAGTATCACTTCTGTAGTGAATAAGCTCAAAGTTCATACCATTCGCCACCAAAGCTCACGCTGAGGTTGGCTTAGTTCTGTACTTGACATGTGTGTCCTTCTAACGTAGAGGCTGCAGACCTCACGTACTGGAACAACGTGGTTATCTTTTCGTCAAAGGCTTATATAGTGGAGAGGGGGAAGGATGTGTTTCATCGTTTATAACCCCTCCTCTTCACAGGGGTGGGCCACTGATCAAGCAGGGCACTTTCCTTATGAAAACCCAAATCTCTCATTTGGAAGCTAAAATTACATTTAATCTCCTAACAAACAATTTCAATATCAAACATTTCAATTGCATAACAATTCCATGTTACTCTGATAACTATAGGGTGTATACTTTCTCAGGTACAGTTTATGTCGTCCTGTCATCAGTCATAATGTCTCAGATGACAACCGAACTGACATACATACTCATTACGTTCCCAAGCATATTTCCAACTGGTTTTATTACCAAAATATGGTTCCTTTTCCCCATTTGTTTGATGTTCCCAGACTCTCTATATTTAACACAGGCTATTCAAGTCCTTCAGTAGGGTCAGAGAGGGGAAGGGAGAAAGGTATTTATGGGGGGGGGTCATAAACCTTACCCACAGGCCAACGTCATGACAGTCCCCCCATGTTGGGTTCAATCTTGCTATTAACCTGCATGTTGTAAACCAACATAAAAATGAACGTGGGTTGTCCTGGTTGTGGATCATCGTTGTGGTCCCCATCTGGCGGTCGACCCGGGTAGGGTGTCTGCAAATGAAGAAGTCCGCTCCAAGGCTGGGCAGCAGATGTCCAGTTGGTGGTTGCTATTGCAGTCCCCCCTCTGGTGGTCGACCCGGGTAGGCTCTCTGCAAATGAAGAAGTCCGTTCCATGGCTCGGCAGCGGATGTCCGGATTAGGATCGCCGTTCCGGACCCGTCGTCTGGTCGTCCAGACTGGAATATCTGGGCAGTAACTTAGGCAGATGTTAACAACGCACACACACTCATGAAATATATCATTACATTTCCTCCCAAATGAGCGGCGTTGTGGCACTAACTGATGGTTGTATGGGGGAGTTGTTTATGGCTCTATCACTTTCTATGTGCCGAAGAAAATGAAACAAAATGAATGAAAGCATAAACAAAACAAAATATAGTTATGCCACCTTAATCATCTAATTGGACTGTATTCTATCTACGTCCATGGTCTTGGCAAAATTACCCTATCATGGCATTGTCTAATGTCATATTTAGGGCTTTCCTAATTTGCGGGGTGGCACTTAGGGTACTATCCTAAGTTGACAACTATATGATAAGTCTACAGCTGTAAGGCACTAGTTTTGGGCAGTCTACAGGGATGACCTCGGACTTCTGGTTAGAAAACTGGTAAGTGCTGTAGAGTCAAAGGCCTAGAAGTAAATGTTCAACTTTACTAAGGCTGGTATTTTGCTTGGACCCTTAAGTGATCCTAGCATAAATCCTAATTGGATGTTCCGTTGTGCATGTGCGTTTATGCTTACACAATCGCGCATGTCAAGGGAAGAAAACCAAGTATCCTGGCAGATTACAACTTGTTCAGAATGAGTCTGACGTAGTCAGGTAATTTTCAGGTCAATGCCTGGAGGTCAGTCAGAATTGGTGTCAAGGGAGTCTGTAGTAGTTTTCTACAAGTCACGGTGTCTTCCACTATTGTAGTGGCGGTAGGTATGAAGTCTATTTCATAGCTATGTTATCCACGGAGGAGCTAACCTCACGACGGAAGTACTCTAAGTATTAGACCAGTCGTACGTGGTGTGATCATGGTTCATGACTTCTAATAATTTTCCTCCTGAATGGAGGGTCCTATTTATTAGTGACGTGTGTTAACCATTGGAAGAGTGCAATGGAGATTCCCCTCCACGCGTTGCACTCTGAGTGACTCCTATGTCGCTATTATCAATAGCAATTTAACTTGTGAGGTTACTAATCCTCTTACTGAGTGTTGCTGGACTGACTGTGGTATTGGTACAGGTCTTCAAGGGGTCCAGTTGTCCTACCGATTTATTCTGAAATATTATCTACCGGAACACATGATTGGAGTATATTACTAGCTGTATTGTAGTTTAACCTACACATGGCAAGGAATGATTATTGTTGCCATTTGTTTTGGAGGTGGACAAGTCCATTGGACTTCCTTTACGACCAGTGTGGTACACCTCAGTACTATCTTAGATGTGTTCTAAGATAATCCCCGTCTAGGGGCCTGTCTGCTCCTCACCGTTCTCATAGGGGAGTTTACAACTAGATTTGATTTATGCTCTGGCGGCCTCGTACGGTGTTGTCCGTAGTCTCGACCCCCCCCCACCGGCCTCGATGAGGCTCATCATGGGTCTGGGCTACTATTCACCCCCTTTGTGTCTCGGGACCCCCCCACCAGCGGGTGGTGTTGGTGTCCGAGGCGCAAACGAAAAGGTCGGACCCTATGTACGAGTTGTCAGTGGCCGCGTTATTATGAGAATGGCTGTAACCTTTCAACCAAATCTCCTGGTGTTTGTGCTTCAACACCCTCAGTGGCTGTCGAGGTCTGTCAGTCACCACCGCGTCCGCATGTGGCAACCTCTTCAGTACCTGCAAACTGAGACAAGGATATCGGTCTGTGATATCGCAAAGTGTTTCACCAGTGGGAGTCATCGGGTCAGTTGCTGGACTGACGCCATTAGTGTCATTGTAAGGGGTGACAGTCCCCAACAAAGCAGAAGGTGTATCATCGGAAGCAGAGTGTACTCTGCGCATCAATGTTTTTCTTGCTGAGACGGCCGCAGTGCTTGCGGAAGTGTCCGAAGAGCAAGAGAAGTTCATCTCAACTACCGTATTGCACGACTGCAAGGAGGAGGGAAGTTGCTCATTCACAGAGACAGCTGGCTCGAAATCATGAAAAGAATGGTCAATCAGATTGGCTGATGGAATGTGTCGAGATATCGTAATATCTCCTTGGATCGGATTCTGCACCAAGAGGTTTCTAAACGTCTTTTTCGCAAGGGGTGCTTTCGACAGATACCCCTCGTGAATGACTGCGTTGCAGCTAGCGTTAGGGGAAGACAGTGTGGTCAGTGGAGAAGGCACTGTGGCCTGTGACCATACCTGGTTGGTTTTCTAATCCATCAATGGGAGTAACCGATCCATCAAGTCTGCTCCAAGTAGTAGGGGTACAGTTTCGATGCTGGTAACATACACAGGGTGAACGAGCGATACGTCCTTGAAGTGTAGTTTCAGCATGACTCTCAACTTGAGAGGCGAGGTAGTCTGAGTGACCCCTCGAAGTGTAGTTTCGCATCGCTCCACTTTTAACCAACGTTTAGTTGGCTTCAAAGCCCTTTTGAGATCATCAAACAATGTTTGAGAGATGAGTGATATTGTCGCACCCGAATCAATTAGCGCATGACAAGTTAAGCAGTCCTCCAGGACTGTTTCCAGGTATGGCCGTTTAGATTCGTGGTTAGTGGACATATTCCCCACAAAGTGGAGTGGTCGTTCGCAACGACGTGATGTGCCATTTCTGTTCAAGGTGGAAGCAGATTGACTTTTCCAATTTTGAGTGGGCTTGGCTTTAACGAAGCGTTTGACCTTTTTCTTCTTAACTTTTGTATCAGAGTCTACCGACAAAGCCCGGGGCTTGATTCTTGATCAAGCGGGCCCTGGATAGGGTCTTGAATGAGAGCGGGAGAAATTTGAACTTTAACGTCTTTGCTATTTGTGTTAATTTCTGCGGACCTGGTGTCCGGTAATTCCCCGTCTAGTCCTTGTGACTTATCTTTTACACTTTTCTCAAGTTGTTCTCGCTTTAGTTCTTCCCGTAGTGGGACTTCTGGAGAACATTGGTCTACGTTTTGATCGTCCATCAACCCTTTGTTACCCTTGTGCTCTGACACTTTGTGTGGGTTGGGTGCAGGAACGTAGCGAACAGGTCGATTGTAGCGGTAGTCGTTTTGAAGGCGACATACTTTACAGTTATTTCGACCGCGGCGGTTATTGGAATCATGGTTTCGTGGTAGAAACTGTTGTTGTGCGTCATCTCTCGATGCTCCAATACCTGATAATGCACCCTCTAACTGGAGTGAGTGCTCCTGGTCAAACTTCAAAACCGAGTGGTCAGGGCTCTTAGAGTTGCGAGCTTTTGATGCCTCAAAAGCTGTGCTTGCAAGCTCTCTGAGTTGTAAGATAGGCAAGCCAACGTGGGCTGCAGGGCCCAAGTAGGTAATGAAGGTGGGATACATGTTCGACAGAAACATTTGTTTAAATGGTAACAGCTCTTCCATTCCTGTTTCCGTGAGTAGGCCAAAGTAAGCTGAACGAAGCCTATGATAGAAAGCTTGTGGGTGTGCGTTCCGAGCATGTTTGACCGTGTTAGCCAGTGAGCTATCGTGTTTGCGAGTCGCAGAACCACTGAATTCTAATTTCAAAGCTGTGGCAAGTTTAGCATAGTCATTTAGCACGTGTTGCTGTTGTAGGCGAATGAACCTCGTCACGTGTCTATTCGACGTTCGCTTCAACAGGTAAACCCTGTCAGAACCCGTAGCATTCGGGTAGCCACCCAACGCGTCCTCTATGTCAGCTAGGAACGTCTCAGTATCGTTTGGCTGACCTGGAACGGGGTCAAAGGTGGGGAAATTCTTGACGAGTTTGTCAAGGTATTCCGCGCCAAGCGGGCGGAGAGGGTTGGCTTCATCCTGAGGAGAAATTGGGGCCGACAGGCCAAGAGGAGAAGCCAAGCTTTGGCTTTGTTGGCCAAGAGGCTCCATATTACTCAGTGCCGAATGGCCAAGAGGAGAAGACCGAGGGACACATGATGGAGGCAATGTCTGAAACCTATCGTCTTCACTCCTTTGAGTACCGGACTCCGGTTGCTTGGATGGGTAGTCATGCTGTAGAGCGTGACCATTCTGGACTTCCTCCAGATGGTACCTAAGGGTGGTCTTCTGCTGCATTGCAGAGTCCACTTGAGCGCTTAGAGTACCGATTTTGGACACGTGAGTGTCACCTCTGCTCCTTTCGGTCTCAAACTTATCTGTCATGGTTTGCAGATAGAGGTCTCGAGTACGGAGCGAGAGATTCAGTGATGAGATTTCCTCTGCTTGCTTAGAAATCAATATTTCCATCCTCATCACCTGAATTCTCTCATCATTCAATTGGTCAGCGACTTCAATAAGTTCTGCTGATTTGTCATCCAACTTTGTCATTGTGTTCATCAACTGATCGTCTTTGGTCTGCAGAATTTGGAGTAGAACATTGTTACCTTGAGTAACGTTCAACAAAACTGCCTGCATGTTATCAAATTGCACGTTCCTGTTTGTAGATAACTCGACAGATTTATCTAGTTTGGCGTGGACTACATCGCATTTAGTTTTGGCTAAATCGAGTTGGTCCTGCAGACGATGATTTTGTTGGAGAGTTTGTGCTCGTTCATTGTCATAAGTATTTGCAATTACTTTTAATTCTTCCGATTTCAAACGCAGTTCCTCGACTAGCAGAATGTTTTCATTTCCTGCTTTTGTCAGTAGTTGCTCAGTTCTCTCCACCTTTGCCCTCATGTTAGCCATGTCTTGCACGTGCTTCAGCTGTGCACTGTGGTATTGGATCGATGCCAACTTTTGATGGCGATACATAAGTGCTAAAGTGGAGAGAACCGTCACAAAGCCTGTGTTTGATGGTTGATTTTGGAGAGCGTTCGCAATTTCGGCTGTGTTTTCGCTAATGTCATAATTAGTGTTGGTATCCCTGCTGAGGTCAGAGATCGATCCTTTTATGGGTTGAGGTTCACTAATTAGCGGAGGAGTGGTGACCACCTCCTTTGGTAGCTTGCACATTATTAGAAAAATTTAGAGGAAAAATGTTCCTATTTTTTTTCCAATGTTTGGGTTTGGAATTCATTGGAAGCTGCAAAGACAAGTTTAATCTATTTATAGATGTTGACGAACCATCAGTACTGTACCAGTAATGTGGAAGTTGGACGTGAATGAATTTGCAAAAGCAAATTGAATTAATTAATCAATGCCAATGATTAATCCTACCTGGGTAGGCTATCTGGGTATTAAACTTGAATTAACCTGAGAGGTTGCTTCATCCAAGTTAATATGGGAAGTTTAAAAGTGTCTCATTTGATTGCAAGAACATTAAGGTATGTTCAACAATTTAACTTATTAAATTGAATGAGATGATAATCCATACAATCTCCATTGATTGGATATCATAAGTGTAAACAGTAGTTCAAATGTTGGGAACACTCCCCACTATGGTACACTTCTTCCTTGGGCCGAAGCCACATGGGATTCCCGCGGGGGCGGGACTTCTGTCAGTACTGGATTACTGAATGGGTTTTGCAAAAACCAAATTTTACTGATTGATCAATTTTAATGATAAATCAAACCTGTATAGGCTATTTGGGATTTAAACTTTAATTAACCTGAGAGGTTTATTCATCTAGGTTAATGTGGAAAAAAGATTACAATGTCTCATTTAGAAAACTCATCAATTTGGATATTATTTAAAAGATCCACTTCAGAATGTAAATCTGGCAATTTCACTTATTAGTTCAATTGAATAAGACATCGATATCCGTCTGGATATCACGAGTAACGACTTGAGTGTCACCTGACTAATTCTTCTTGAAGGAAAGTACTGGTGACTCTTCAGAGGTCCCTGCTGGCACACGCTGAAATCAAACGGAAGTACCCAGGGCGGGTTCCGCAAGTCGGATGAATTACAATGTGGCACAAAACAAAATGGCTGTTTTCCCTTTTGTTAGCTTAGCATCTCGAGCAAGCTAATCCTACTTTTTGCATATTTCAGCATAACATAGGATTCCCTTGGCAAGGGAAAGGTTTTACTCATAACGTATTATGTTCAAACCCTTTTCGGCGATATTTGACGATATTTTAACCGGAACTCGCGGCAAACAACGAAATGCACCGTGGTCTACTCGCATCGAAACGCGAGAGAGACAGAGAGATACTTATCGCTGGTCAAGCAAATCTCTCCTAAATTTCAATCGGCTGGCTCTTTGTCCTCGCTCGAGAAATTAATAATGACCTAGACAACACGCGTCTGAAACGCGAGAGGCAGAAATAGCCCAGCGTTTGGCCAAACGCGCTATTTCTCAGATAGCTTTATCAGCCATCATACATAAATGTATAGCTTATGCTCGCCACTGACTACGTCAGAGCACAACACGGAGGCGATTCTCCAGAGCACACACGCACCAATAATTCCGGTCTACAATTCCCATAATGTATATAATAAACTTGGTATATTATGTAATCTGCTTTTCAATTTTATATAGGCTGAATCAAAATGAAAGCTTCATCCTATTTTAGATTCCTCGCACGGGGGCTCCAAATGTCGTGTCTTTGGCTATGCCGGATTAAGTGATATGACATGCTAACCTATAAAATTCTTTCTCTGTAATTAATATTGCCTGATTAAGCTAATCATGTAAATGTAATTAACTAGAAAGTCGGGGCACCACGGAAGAACGTTTATAGAGCCGTTATCTTCCGAATAAACTCTTAAAATACTTAGTAATACTTTACATCGGTAGCAGTCAATATTAACCCTTATCTTATTTTCAGTCTCATAATGAAAGTTGTAAATTCTTGGCTATCTTCACGAACCCTGGCTAACAAGTTGAATCAGCAATACCAAATTGGGTTTAATTATTTATTTACTAAATACCTAAACTTATCACACAGAATTACAAATACACCGAATACACATGATGTCATACATGATGGCTGGTTACACAAAGGAAAGGGGGTTGGGCTTGAATGAAAGAGCGGGAAGACTTAGGAATAAAGAAACAGCAGCTATGCTATCATAAATACATTATCTTATGCATTCTAAATTACCGCCCATTTGAAAAAGGAAAATGGAATAAATATTTACTCTGAGCTGCGCTTCGGTAGATTGGTCGTAGATGCTGGCCGGGTTGGCAAACAGATCTTCCGGTCCTCGGAAGAATGTCAATGGTGGTAAAGTGTATATGTGGTGGTATCTTCGTCTGGTTGTTAGACTGGATCCGTCGTCCGTCCTTTCCTAGCCCACGTCTACAGCGGCCGCTGCTAACTCAACGGCTAGGAAGTATCACTTCTGTAGTGAATAAGCTCAAAGTTCATACCATTCGCCACCAAAGCTCACGCTGAGGTTGGCTTAGTTCTGTACTTGACATGTGTGTCCTTCTAACGTAGAGGCTGCAGACCTCACGTACTGGAACAACGTGGTTATCTTTTCGTCAAAGGCTTATATAGTGGAGAGGGGGAAGGATGTGTTTCATCGTTTATAACCCCTCCTCTTCACAGGGGTGGGCCACTGATCAAGCAGGGCACTTTCCTTATGAAAACCCAAATCTCTCATTTGGAAGCTAAAATTACATTTAATCTCCTAACAAACAATTTCAATATCAAACATTTCAATTGCATAACAATTCCATGTTACTCTGATAACTATAGGGTGTATACTTTCTCAGGTACAGTTTATGTCGTCCTGTCATCAGTCATAATGTCTCAGATGACAACCGAACTGACATACATACTCATTACGTTCCCAAGCATATTGGGGGGGGGGGGGGGGGGGGGGGGTCATAAACCTTACCCACAGGCCAACGTCATGACAATAGCCTTTTGTGTAATTCCTTGCTCTGCTGAGTTTCTGATTATCGCCATGGTGTGCTTTCTGTGTGTGTGTTTTTGTACAATGTATTTTACCAGGGCATAGTCTGTCTTTTACGCACGCAACTCTGATAGAGTTTCTCTTTACCCATGTCCTTTGTATACATTCCTGTGTGCTATTTTTCATGTTGCCTCTATACACTGACGTGATAATGTTGTAGATTTGTTTTGTATATAGTTATTTACCTGTCATGTGACATTTACCTGTCCCCACCCCTATTTCTAGACACACATCAGCTTCCGTCCACAATGCTGCCTAGATTATAAAATACAAGTATTTTGTAGTTTATTTTGAGACATTGATCTTAATGCTATTTTGTAATTGTATTTTCTAATTTTTACCCAGCCCTGATTACAGTCAGCTACCAACAGCTGTTTTGTAGGCAGCTGTCTATTCCTTGTGGCTTTACTCATAGTATTTTTCATATTGACTCAACTCTCATCATCTCTCAGAAATTGTATACTGTATATGGCCTCTAGATGGCAATGTAAGTTAATATAGGATGCTCTTAAGTCTCCCACCCTGAGCTCCTTCCCATGTAAATTTAATCTGCCTTACTCAAGCTTAACCCATCTCATGTTCCCCTAACATTTAGTAAGGCTAAGGCCAGTGAAACTGCCTGCATTTTGAAGAGCCTGAGGCTCAATCACCCAGGAGAAAAATACTGTAACCTTTAAAGAGCATTACCTGCTGCAGGGCTTAGTTATACTATCCATCGGGGCAGAAAGGATCTATAGTACAGTAGTATGGGAGATGAATTTATGAACATATCCTTTCTCTAGACTGAGTACACTGTAGGCTTACTCGGCTGACCTTACTGTATGCGTTGACTGTTTTTTTTAAACTCATACCGACTTAAACTGTCTTCCAACCCCCACAGAGTTTGAAAGGATCTATTTATTGTTGCATATCTTTACTTTGTCTCAGAATGTCCTGCATTTCCCAGTGTTCCATTGGTTCCGTTGCGCCAGGCAAGCTCAAGCAAAAAATGATGTACTCTTTGAACTCCGGTCTGGTGGGGGTGGAAGGGCATTATCATGGCAGTGCCCTCAGCTGCCCCCTGTCTGTTCTGGTCAGAGTCATCAGATGGCCGATCAGCATCCAAGCAGAATGCGTAGGAGAGAAACCACACCATAGCTCCTCTCTCTCGCACAGACACCTTCTGCACAGACGGCACACACAGCAAACACACACCTTTCACAGTTCAGTGCATCTGCTTAGCCCCAGATCACTGTTTCTTGCCTTTTAGTTTATTCTCTTCCTCAGAAACTTCTGAAGGAAGTCTTATTGTTTTAACTCGGTGTTAATTGCATGTTATATTTGTATTCTGTCACCTATTAGTTTCATTGATTTATTTGGGGGTCAAATTCAAAAACCAACATGTTATTCACAACACCCAATTTTAGGTTTGTGTGTGTGTGTGTGTGTGTGTGTGTGTGTGTGTGTGTGTGTGTGTGTGTGTGTGTGTGTGTGTGTGTGTGTGTGTGTGTGTGGTGTGTGTGTGTGTGTGTGTGTGTGTGTGTGTGTGTGTGTGTGTGTGTGTGTGTGTGTGTGTTTTCAGGATGCCCAGATAGAGAGGGAGAAGCAGGTGTATAACATCACTGGGGGATGCACAGCACTGTGTGTTGTTTATCTGCTTGGAAAGCTATATGTGGGAAACGCAGGAGACAGCAGGTTAGTGTGTGTGTGTTGTATCTATCCTGATTTGATCCTGAACTGCCTTGTCCCAAAAATACACAAACCTACTCTTAACATATTGGTGGTACGCTAGGCTAATCTAACGTGTCAGTGTTTCCCCTATATTCATTTTTTTCATTTTTGTTAATATTTCTTCCAAGAGGCTCTTCTTAAAGGGATAAGTGCGAGATTTTGGCAATTAAGGTCAATGTACTCGCCCCCACGGAAATCGAATTAGCATAATACAAAATCCCCATTAAAAATCCCTCAGTTTAAACTAGAGATATTTGTTTTTTTCAGATTGGATGAGTCTCAATCCATGGATCTGTGACAGTGCTAGAGCGGTGTTTGTCAGACCATGAGACATCCCGAAAATCTGTCTTCTTACAAAATCGTCTGTAGTGTCCGAACGGTTTGGACTACAAACTACTATGACCCCTCTATGTAAAGGTGAGAATCTCACCCCCACAAGCGTCTTGGGATTCATCTGAATTGGTACAGCCAATCTGCGCACTTCTGTTTGTTGTGTCCAAACAGTTTGGGCTACACGCTAATGCCCACAGGCCTCACAAAACTCATCCGAAGGTCCTTACTACCAGTTAAAAAAATCTATGGAAGTATATATGGAGACAGTTTAGTGCCAAAATAAGGGGTTAGATACATGTAAAAAAAAAAAAAAAATAAAAAAAAAATTATATGTGTATATCTTATATCTCTGATATAGGACAGACACTTCAGAACAAATGTCCTCTCGATTTTTTTTTGGGGGGGGGACTGTCTGTTGTTCCATGTAGTGAATCTGTTATGCAATACATTTGTATGGGTTAATAGCAGTAAGGCCTAATTTTTGGTATATCTTTTTTTTATACTTCAAGCAGTCTTAAAAATCAAATAGCAAATGGATCCTTGGTATGACCTTCCATGTAGCTTAGTAGAACCCCCCCCCCCCACCCCAGTTTAGATAGGGCTTAGACTTTAATGGGTTAGTACAATATTTATTTTCTACTTACCCAGAGTCAGATTAATTCATGGATACCATTTCCATGTCTCTGCATGCAGTTTGAAGGAAGTTAGCTGTTCCTGTAGACTTCCAGTCATTCTTCCAACGCTAGGTAGCAATGGCTCGCAAAACTACCTTCAACTTCCTTCAAACTGCACACAGAGACATAAAATTGATACCCATGAGTTAATCTGACTCTGGGTAAGTAGAAAAAAAATATTGTACTATCCCTTTACAATATAGAACAAAATAATAATATAGGGGAAACACTGACATGTTAGACTAGCCTAACGTACCGCCAATATGTTATGAGTAGGTTTGTGTATTTTTGGGACAAGGCAGTTCAGGATCAAGCTCTCGACTTAGTGCAAGATTTTGGCAATTATCTCTGTAAGTTCATAGTGACAGGTTACAACATACTGTACCAGTCAAAAGTTTAGACACACCTACTCATTCTAGAGTTTTTATTTATTTTTACTATTTTCTTCATTGTAGAATAATAGTGAACGCATGAAAACTATGAAATAACACATATGGAATCATGTAGTAACCAAAAAAGTGTTAAACAAATCAAAATATATTTTATATTGGAGATTCCTCAAAGTAGCCACCCTTTGCCTTGATGAAAGCTTTGCACACTCTTGGCATTCTCTCAACCAGCTTCACCTGGAATGCTTTTCCAACAGTCTTGAAGGAGTTCCCACATATTCTGAGCACTTGTTGGCTGCTTTTCCTTCACTCTGCGGTCCAACTCATCCTAAACCATCTCAATTGGGTTGAGGTCGGGTGATTATGGAGACCAGGTCATCTGATGCAGCACTCCATCACTCTCTCCTTCTTGGTCAAATAGCCCTTACACAGCCTGGAGGTGTGTTGGGTCATTGTCCTGTTAAAAAACAAATTATAGTCCCACTAAGCGCAAACCAGATGGAATGGCGTATTGCTGAAGAATGCTGTGGTAGCAGTGCTGGTTAAGTGTGCTTTGAAATCTAAATAACTCACAGACAGTGTCATCAGCAAAGCACCATCACACCTCCTCCTCCATGCTTCACGGTGGGAACCACACAAGCGGAGATCATCCGTTCACCTACTCTGCATCTCACAAAGAAACGGTGGTTGGAACCAAAAATCTAATTTGGACTCATCAGACCAAAGGACAGATTTCCACCAGTCTAATGTCCATTGCTCATGTTTCTTGGCCCAAGCAAGTCTCTTCTTATTATTGGTGTCCTTTAGTAGTTTGTTCTTTGCAGCAATTCAACCATGAAGACCTGATTCACTCAGTCTCCTCTGGACAGTTGATGTTGAGATGTGTCTGTTACTTGAACTCTGTGAAGCATTTTATTTGGGCTGCAATCTGAGGTGTAGTTAACACTCCTTTCCTGTGGCGGTCCTCATGAGAGCCAGTTTCATCATAGTGCTTGATGGTTTTTGCTGCACTTGAAGAAACTTTCAAAGTTCTTGAAATTTTCCGGAATTGACTGACCTTCATGTCTTAAAGTAACTATTTGCTTATTTGAGCTGTTCTTGACATAATATGGACTTGGTCTTTTACCAAATAGGGCTATCTTCTGTATACCACCCCTACCTTGTCACAACACAATTGATTGGCTAAAACGCATTAAGAAGGAAAGAAATTCCACAAATTAACTTTTAACATGGCACACCTGTTAATTGAAATATATTCCAGGTGACTAGCTCATGAAGTTGGTTGAGAGAATGACAAGAGTGTGAATGTGCAAAGCTGTCATCAAGGCAAAGGGTGGCTACTTTGAATAATCTCAAATATAATATATATTTTGATTTGTTTAACGCTTTTTTTGTTACTACATGATTCGATATGTGTTATTTCATAGTTTTGATGTCTTCACTATTATTCCACAATTTATAAAATAGTAAAAATAAAGGAAAACCCTTGAATGAGTAGGTGTGTCCAAACTTTTGACTGGTACTGGATATTTTTAGCAAACAGAGTGAACAGTGGCGCGAATGAGTGCCCTACAGTGCAGAGGCATGCATCAGTTTTATTTCAGGTGGTCCTACATAATTACATTTTCATGCATTTTGGCTACATTTGCCATCCCCTGCTAAAATCTGTGTGTACATTATTAATTGTACCCATAAGTGTTGAAGGCACCATAATATATTGTGTTGTAAATGAAAGAGTATGTGTGGAGAAGCCTGGCAGTTACAGTATGTCTAAATACCTCGGTGCCACTGACACTGTACTGTACGCACCCAGGAGTGAACATAATATTATGCTCAGTCAAACCAGTCAAATCCAGGTATATACTGTAACTGCCTACATGCACAGTGTAAATGGGTTACCATGAATTTGACAGTAATTTACAGGCAGCTCAGTGGCAAGTAAAATTAAGTATTTAATATTACAGTACAACTACTGTAATATAAAGTACTGTGTAATGAGACAGTACAATACCATAAAATTGACTTTATTATACTGTAAAAAAGTCAATGCTACCTTAAGAGAAGAGGGGTTTGTATTTCAGTATTTTACTATAATTACAAGGGATTGGTTCAAGCAGGTTGGCTGCTAGGGAAACTGACTTACCTAGTTAAATAAACGTTAAATAAAATAAAAATGAAAGGAAATGTGCACAATCCATATTTTCTTTTGATGTTTATTTTCTGGCAGAATGTAGCTCAAATGGGGATTTGCACCATTCTGCTTGATTTTTTTATTTATTGGTTGGACCTTTTAATATCTTTATTTTGTGTGTGTGTGCTCGTGCGTTTGTGCGTGTATCCCCAGGGCGATCATTATAAGGGACGGGAAGGTCATACCCATGTCCACAGAGTTCACTCCAGAGTCAGAGAGACAACGGCTACAGTTCCTGGTGAGAAGAGAACCGTGGCTCACTTTTTTCATGGACACCAGTCATTTACATGTATAATATATAGCTAGCTATGATTATAAGTCAGGATACCTTGGACTTGCTCTCCTTTCTCTGCATGAAAGGTTACAGTGTGTGATTCTATACAATATCTTGAGACTACCTTATTGATTTTTCTTTTGAACTTCAAGGATCTTTTAGAAATGTCTGACAGATTGCCTTGGCTGCCAGGGCAAAGATGGCCCCGTCTGAACATAGCCTACCTAATGTAATGTAACCTTTTCTGTCTGTGTGCAGGGCTTCATGCAGCCTCACCTATTGGGAGGAGAGTTCACCCATCTGGAGTTCCCCAGGAGAGTACAGAGGAAGGAGGTGGGCAAGAGGATGCTCTACAGAGACTTCACAATGAATGGATGGTCAGTACACTTCATCTACCAGATTGAAGCCTCCCAATTTGTTACAAAACACATGTAAACTGAACAATACAGCCTTCTAAAAGCAGTCTCTGTATGGGTATCTTTCCATCATCTTTATCCACTGTACTGTATGTAGGCCTACCTATAGTTATTGTGTGCCTGCTCTCTCTACCCTATCTCCTTCATTGCTAACCACTCTATATAGCTATACTTATCACCCTCCTTTTTTCTCTCCCTCTCCATCTTTATTCATACCAAGTATCTATCACTATTGCTCCCCCTTTTCACTCCATCGTAATTCACCCTAAGTATCTCTCCCTCTTTTCCCCTTTACTCCCCTGGTGTGTGTGTCAGGCAGGGTGCTGTGTGCAGTACTAGCATGGTTGTTAGGCCCGCCAGGCAGGATGGGCGGTGCTCTCTCTGTTGTGTGTCTCTGCAGTGTGTTAAAGGGATGGATGGTGTGTGCCTAGTGCATGTACAAACACCCTTCCTCCCTGTTCTTTAGATGAACCGTGGAGGAAGGGGAGAGAGAGAAACAGTGGGAGAGACAGAGGGAGGTAAAGAAAGGCATGGGTAGGGGAGAGGAGGAGAGAGGATGAGCTTGGGATGAGGGCAGAGGGAGCAGAGGCAGCATGTGGCTGGTGCTACAGTGTGCTCATTTATACAGTGATGAAGCTCTGCTCTCCTGGGACACAGCATGCAGCTCAGATTGGACCAGGATGGACTAGACAACTCACTGTGGGGAAGCAGGCCATGTCTCATAATGCGTTATGTCCAATCCTCTGTGTTTAGAGCAGCCAGGTCACACCAAATCCACTTCAGTATTCAACGTGTGTCGGGGTCCCCAGGATGTCAGGAGATGCCTTCAATACCGGTCACTAGGGGCAACGTAAGCACCTATTACCATAGAGGAATGGCTTAAACCGCGCTACGACTCCGAGGATCGCGGGTTCAATCCCGGTGCTGGGCACTTGTTTAAATGTTTTCTGTTTTAACCCTGTCCCTTACCATATCCAGTTTGAATTCATGTTTAACTTATAGGGACATTTCACCCTGGCTCTGCATATAGTCATTACTATGTTAACAACATTAAGTTTTTGTCATAAACATAAACAATTACCCATACCACAAGCATTTCACTGGTAGTCAGGAAGTTTTGACTTCCTGTGTATTTGTCTGCTCATAGTGAACCACAAAGTCCGACATTCATAGCGAATGCAGATACAGCTCCGCTAGGTAGATGGGGCGTGCCCACAAACTTGGATTTAGATGTTGTTACTTCGAAAAAACAACACACAGTAATCTCAGTACTTCTCTATGCCAGATTTCTTGGGGAAACGTTTGATAATGTTTGTCATCATGCCAGTGTGGTGTTCTGTGCCTGGCTGTGCCAATTAAAAATTAGTTATCTTTCACCATTCTACCTACCAGAGATTTACCCTGATGCTTCCAGTGGCTATGAAGAATGACATTTACGGTGACCAAAGATTATCAGAGGGATTTTTTTGGGCTGAACTGATGGGGAATTCATTTCAACACCAGATTTTTTCCCTTTACAACAAAACAGAAGATTCTCAATTTAAGGTAACCTACTATTAGCTAGCTTGCTAGCCTAGCTGGACTAAATTAGCTAGCTCGCTACAGTGCTGTATTGAGCTCTGAAAGCCATCAGCTAAATCGCATAGCTATCTTTTGGATACACACTACTGTCAATCAATTTAGCCTAAGCAATGCTAGTCACTGGTAGCTATCTTCAGCAAATGAAACATATTTGACTAACGTTAATGTAAGCTAGCTAATGTTAGCAAATAAGAGTATCTGAATCTTGTAGCCAGAATTTTCACTCTTGTCTGGAAAACACTTGTTACTAAAAATAGAATTGCTAACATAGCTAACTCACTCTCTGTTTGTGTGTTGTTAGCAATGATGAATGTGTATCAATTGTCTACGGTTGGTTAGCTTGTTGGTTCTCAGCTGGCTAGACATCTTGCTGCCAATTTAGCGATGCTAACTAGCTAACAGCAAGCTGACAATATTAAAATGTCCATGTTAGGTGTGCTAAGCAAGCCAGTCTAATACAGATCAATACAATTAGTGGGGTGGTTAAATTGTGTATTGGTATGTATTTTGTTTTAGGTGGGAAAGAATCTGATTCCACCAGGATGCTTTTCCAACCGCTGGCTCTGTACAAGGTGAAGGTAAGTTGGCAAAAATATTTACGAGTTGAAGGCTAAGATAGCTTAATTTACAGTAAGCATGGCTTCAACATGAATTGGGTAGTGTTTGTATTGGTTTGTGTTATGGGGTTAGATGTAGGACCACAGAGTACCTCCCAGACAATGTAATCAATTTAGTCTACTCCTTTTCTCTTTTTACCTTTTCTCTTTGTAAAACTCCAGTTATCCCCAGGTCCTGCTGAAATGTATACGAGCATGAGGGAGCGGACACACCTTGCAGTTATAGAGCACCACAAGACTGTGGGACAGAAACCACTAAGGGACACTGAAAGGTATAAAATCAATCATCCCCCTGCCAAGGGCGACTATTGACAAGAATGATCTGTCAAAGTCAATGGGCTGGGGGAAGTTTACAAATAGGTAGTTTTTTTTGGTTGTGCAGGGTTGTGTTTAGAGACAGTAAATGCATTGTGGTGTATGAGAGCGATTGAGGTGCCATTTCTCCTCAATCAGTGTAAGAACTGCCCTCCTAAGAAGGTTCACACCTATTGCAGCCTTTCCTCTCTCATTGTCCCAAATAATACACTAGCATGTCTCTAAACACTTAGGTCCCATTCAGTTGACACTTTTATCAATAAAGTAGTGCCCTACGTCCCTTCCCCCAAATGAGTGTAAAATGCTAACACCACAACCATGTCTTTCCAGGAGACGTGCAGTACCATCAAATCTTCTGCAAGAGTTCCAAACAGTTGGTGTTTAAGAAGGTCTACAAGCCCTGCACTCACCACTTCTGGCAGAGTGTTATCCAGCTGGCTATACACCGCAGACAGGACAAGACCATTCACCACAAGCACAGCTTCCCCAGCCCACCATGCCAGACACCATTGCCAGTGTACCAAAGCCGGATAAAGGACAGTGTGGCTCAACATAAGACCATGTAGAACCACCATAAAATAAATACAGATATTTTCTATTCATCTTAAAAATGTGTCTGCCTTTATGGATTCACAGAATATTTGTATTTAAGTTATACAGGGCTCTATAGCATCAAACAGTCCGTATATTGGTTTACAGTCCGTATATTGACATGCCTGTACATTTACATTTACGTCATTTAGCAGACGCTCTTATCCAGAGCGACTTACAAATTGGTGCAACATCATGAACAACATCATGAACGTTCTATTGTCGTCCGACATCAAACTTGTCGTTGTCGTTCTGAAAAAGTGTAAACACAAAATGACAGCCTCTGCATGACATCAGCAGCCCGGTGCTCCAAATAGCATACTTTCTCTATTTTAATAATAGAGATTAAACACATTTGTTTCAAAATATATTCAGTAAATGTCAACCAATCAGCCAGGCAACTAAAAGCAATTTTCTAAACAATATTTTGGTTTGTTGCTAGCCAGTGTCTAAACGTCTAGACTTTAGTTACTTTTTATTAATTATTACAGGAAAATACACCCACAACATCATTATTTACAAGCTAATGGTGAGCATACAGAAAATACTGCCACAGTGTGATGAAATAAAAGTAGGTCATTCTATCTGACAATTTTAGAACTCCTGCATCATCTGGTCTCAGGAGGATTTGGTCTGGTTGCTGTGGCAGTCCGGTAACCACGTCAATGGACATTGAGACAGTCGCAGAGACTTAAACGTTTTTCATGTTTACAGACATTCCACCACCGGAGTATCAACTGGCCTTTAGACATTCAGATATCCCCCCAAAAAATAATTGTCAAATTCTAAAATACAGGGGAATGTACACTATTTAATGCTAACTCAAAATGAGAACTGGGTGATCAGCAGATGATGGGAGAGATGGTCATGATGAAATTGCCATTCACAAAGAAACATTCAGGAAGAAAATACAGTATGATCAATGTAGTAAAGTGCAGGGAATATATGTCTAAGGTGTAAAGTGCAGACATCTGTTGATCAGCAAATGATGGGAGGGGTGTTGTCACCCTGCCATTCAGCTCCTCTTGTCATGTATTGCTTGAAATTTAGCATAATGTCCAATTCATTGAGAGGGATACAGTTCTGCTCCAATGAAAACACACAGGCAAAGGAATTATGTTTCTCTCTATCTAGAATCCACCCCAGGAAGAAGCCCAGGTACCACAGGGTATTGTCTGTAAGACAAAAAAAATATTTACAACAGTAAATTGTTGCATTATTGTTTCTCCTCACTGTTAGTAAACCTAACTGGCTGGATAGCCAATAATTATTTTCATCTGTATGGAATCCTATCACGTGTCATGCTTATAGGTTTTAGATTGATTATGATAGTGGATGCATTTCAATGTCAACCTTTGCCAATTATGTTACATAGCTAGCTTGTAAAATTATTTACAGTTGTTGATGTTACACATGTTTGCTAACAGGTTACAAATGCAAGGCTTGGCACATAGCAAGTTAGCAGGAACCAGGCGAACTAGCTAGCCAACTCCAGTCAAGCTAAAGTTTACTGGTAAACCTAGCTTTAGGTAGCTGGTTGTAATGTTAGTAGCTTGCTGTTCAGTAGGAATTTCTATGAAAAAAATATCTAAGTTTTACAATCAAGATAAAATAGATCGCCGATTTCGAAAAACCTCTTCTCTTTTCAGTCATAGATATGGCTACTGGTAGCTTTTTAGCTAACTTAGCTAGCTAGACTAGCTACCTACCTAAGTTAGTAAACAGAACAATAATTTGAATGTCAATAGAATATCAAAAATGCTCCATCGTCAAATTTGTGTTGATGAGAGGAATCATTTTGAAGCCATTGCGGTCTGGTCAGTTCTTTGTTTTTCACAAAGGATTTTGTGTTGTGCCTCCTCCCTTTCAAAAAAGCCTGTAATGGGGGAGGGACGGGTCCAGATCAGGAAGCACTGCACCACAGGAGTTGTAGTCTTTCAGAGACTGGAAAAACAATTGTCACCTTGTATACAGTGCCTTCAGAAAGTATTCATACCCCTTGACTTATTCCACATTTTGTTGTGTTAAAGCCTGAATTCAAAACGGATTCAATTATTATTTTTCTCTCCCTCATCTAAACACAATGCCTCATAATGACAAAGTGAAAACATGTTTTTAGAAAATTGTGCAAAGTTATTGAAAATGAAACTCACTTACATAAGTATTCACACCCCTGAGTCAATACTTTTTTGGGGGGGCTATCTTCTGTATGAAATAGGGCTATCTTATGTATACCACCCCTACCTTGTCACAACACAACTGATTGGCTGAAAGGCATTAAGAAGGAAAGAAAATCCACAAATTAACTTTTAACAATGCACAGCGGTTAATTGAAATGTATTCCAGGTGACTACCTCATGAAGCTGGTTGAGAGAATGCCAACAGTGTGCAAAGCGGTCATCAAGGCAAAGGGTGGCTATTTGAAGAATCTCAAATATAAAACATATTCTGATTTATTTAACACGTTTTTGGTTACAACATGATTACATATGTGTTATTTCATGGTTTTGATGTCTTGTACAATGTAGAAAATAGTAAAAAATAAAGGAAAACCCTTGAATGAGTTGGTGTCCAACCTTTTGATTTGTACTTTATGTATAGAAAATATATACACTACCTTACAAAAGTTTTGGGTCACTTAGAAATCTCCTTGTTTTTGAAAGAAAAGCACCTTTTTTGTCAATTAAAATAACATAAAATTGATCAGAAATACAGTGTAGACATTGTTAATGTAGTAAATGACTATTTTAGCTGGAAACTGCAGATTTTTTTATGGAATATCTGCATAGGCGTATAGAGGCCCATTATCGGCAACCATCACACTGGTGCTCCAATGGCACGTTGTGTTAGCCTTTAAAATGATCAACTTGGATTAGCTAATTGATCATTAGAAAATCCTTTTGCAATGATTTTAGCACAGCTGAAAACTGTTGTTCTGATTAAAGAAGCAATAAAACTGTCCTTTAGACTATTTGAGTATCTGGAGCATCAGCATTTTATGGTTTGATTGCAGGCTCAAAATGGCCAGAAACAAAGCCCTTTCTTCTGAAACTCATCAGTCTACTATTTTTCTGAGAAATTAAGGCTATTCCATGTGAGACATTGCAAAGAAACTGAAGATCTCGTACAACGCTGTGTACTACTCTCTTCACAGAACAGCGCAAACTGGCTCTAACCAGAATAGAAAGAGGTGTGGGAGGCCCCGGTGCACAACTGAGCAAGATGACAAGTACATTAGAGTGTCCAGTTTGAGAAACAGACGCCTCACATGTCCTCAACTGGCAGCTTCATTAAATAGTACTCGTAAAAAACACTAGTCTCAACGTCAACAGTGAAGAGGCGACTCCGGGATGCTGGCCTTCTCGGCAGAGTTCCTCTGTCCAGTGTCTGTGTGCTTTTGCCCATCTTAATCTTTTATTTTTATTGGCCAGTCTGAGATATGGCTTTTTCTTTGATACTCTACCTAGAAGGCCAGCATCCCGGAGTCGCCTCTTCACTGTTGACGTTGAGACTGGTGTTTTGCAGGTACTATTTAATGAAGCTGCCAGTTGAGGACTTGTGAGTCGTCTGTTTCTCAAACTAGACATTGAGTTGGAGGCGTGCTTGGCCACACAGTCATGGGTGAACAGGGAGTACAGGAGGGGGCTGAGCATGCACTCTTTTGAGGCCCCAGTGTTGAGGCCCCAGTGTTGAGGATCAGCAAAGAGGTGTTGTTTCCTACCTTCACCACCTGGAGGCGACCCATCAAGAAGTCCAGGACCCAGTTGCACAGGGCGGGGTTCAGACCCAGGGCCTCGACCCAGGGCTTGATGATGAGCTTGGAGGGTACTATGGTGTTGAATGCAGAGCTATAGTCAATGAACAGCATTCTGACGTAGATATACTTCCTGTCCAGATGGGACAGGGCAGTGTGCAGTGTTGTGGCATTTGTATTGTCTGTGGATCTATTGGGGCGGTAAGCAAATTGAAGTGGGTCTAAGGTGGCAGGTAAGGTGGAGGTGATATGATCCTCGACTAGTTTCTCAAAGCACTTCATGATGACAAAGGTGAGTGCTACGGGGCGATAGTCATTTAGTTCAATTACCTTTGCTTTCTTAGCTATAGGGATAATGGTGGCCATCTTGAAGCATGTGGGGACAACAGACTGGGATAGGGAGAGATTGAATTTATCTGTAAACACACCAACCAGCTGGTCTGCGCATTCTCTGAGGATGCGGCTAAATGACTACCGCCCCGTAGCACTCACTTCCGTCATCATGAAGTGCTTTGAGAGACTAGTCAAGGACCATATCACCTCCACCCTACCTGACACCCTAGACCCACTCCAATTTGCTTACCGCCCCAATAGGTCCACAGACGACACAATTGCAATCACACTGCACACCGCCCAAACCCATCTGGACAAGAGGAATATCTATGTAAGAATGCTGTTCATCGACTACAGCTCAGCATTTAACACCATAGTACCCTCCAAACTCGTCATTAAGCTTGAGACCCTGGGTCTCAACCCGGCCCTGTGCAACTGGGTCCTGGACTTCCTGACGGGCCGACCCAAGGTGGTGAGGGTAGGTAACAACATCTCCACCCCACTGATCCTCAAGACTGGGGCCCCACAAGGGTGCATTCTCAGCCCTCTCTTGTACTCCCTGTTCAACCACGACTGCGTGGCCATGCACGCCTCCAACTCAATCATCAAGTTTGCAGACGACACTACAGTGGTAGGCTTGATTAGCAACAACGATGAGACGGCCTACAGGGAGGAGGTGAGGGCCCTCGGAGTGTGGTGTCAGGAAAATAACCTCACACTCAATGTCAACAAAACAAAGGAGATGATCGTGGATTTCAGGAAACAGCAGAGGGAGCAGCCCCATATCCACATCGACGGGACAGTAGTGGAGAGGGTGGAAAGTTTTAAGTTCCTCGGCGTACACATCATGGACAAAGTGAAATGGTCCACCCACACAGACAGCGTGGTGAAGAAGGCGCAGCAGCGCTTCTTCAACCTCAGGAGGCTGAAGAAATTCGGCTTGTCAGCAAAAACTTTTACAGATGCACAATCGAGAGCATCCTGTCGGGCTGTATCACCGCCTGGTACGGCAACTGCTCCGCCCACAACCGTAAGGCTCTCCAGAGGGTAGTGAGGTCTGCACAACGCATCACCGGGGGCAAACTACCTGCCCTCCAGGACACCTACACACACCCGATGTCACAGGAAGGCCAAAAAGATCATCAAGGACAACAACCACCCAAGCTACTGCCTGTTCACCCCGCTATCATCCAGAAGTCGAGGTCAGTACAGGTGCATCAAAGCTGGGACCGAGAGACTGAAAAACAGCTTCTATCTCAAGGCCATCATACTGTTAAACAGCCATCACTAACATTGAGTGGCTGCTGCCAACATACTGACTCAACTCCAGCCACTTTATTAATGGAAAAATGTATGTAATAAATGTATCACTAGCCACTTTAAACAATGCCACTTCATATAATGTTTACATACCCTACATTATTCATCTCATATGTATATACTGTACTCTATACCATCTACTGCATCTTGATGTAATAAATGTATCACTAGCCACTTTAAACAATGCCACTTTATATAATGTTTACATACCCTACATTACTCATCTCATATGTATATACTGTACTCTATATTAACTACTGCATCTTGCCTATGCTGTTCGGCCATCACTCATTCATATATTTTTATGTACATATTCTTATTCATTCCTTTACACTTGTGTGTATAAGGTAGTTGTTGTGAAATTGTTCGGTTAGATTACTTGTTAGATATTACTGCATGGTCGGAACTAGAAGCACAAGCATTTCGCTAAACTCGCATTAGCATCTGCTAACCATGTGTATGTGAGAAATAAAATTTGATTTGATTTGATTTAGGGATACCATCTGGGCCGGCAGCCTTGCGACGGTTAACAAGCTTAAATGACTTACTCACGTCGGCCACAGAGAAGGAGAGCCCACAGTCCTTGATAGCGGGCCGCGTCGGTGGCACTGTATTATATCCTCAAAGCGAGCGAAGAAGATGTTCAGCCTGTCTGGAAGCAAGACGTCGGTGTCCTTTTTCCTTTTATAATCCGTGATTGTCTGTAGACCCTGCCAAATACGTCTCATGTCTGAGCCGTTGAACTGGGACTCAACTTTGTCCCTATACCGACGTTTAGCCTGCTTGATTGCTTTGCGGAGGGAATAACTACACTGTTTGTATTCTTCCATATTCCCAGTCTTCTTGCCCTGGTTATATGCGGTGGTTTGCGCTTTCAGTTTTGTGCGAATGCTCCCATCTATCCACGGTTTCTGGTTGGGGTAGGTTTTAATAGTCACAACATCTACAACATCTATGCACTTCCTGATAAACTCATTCACCGTATCAGTATATATTATTTTCTGAAGCTATTCTGAACTAATCCCAGTCCGCGTGATCAAAACAATATAGAAGCGTGGATTCCGACTGGTCAGACCAGCGTTGAATAGTCCTTACCACGGATGCTTCCTGTTTGAGTTTCTGCTTATAGGAGGGGAGGAGCAAGATGGAATCGTGGTCCAATTTGCCGAATAGAGGACGGGGGAGGGCCTTATATGCATTCTGGAAGGTAGTATAACAATGGTCAAGAGTTTTAGAGCGTGAGTACAACAATCAATATGTTGATAGAATTTTGGGAGCCTTTTCCTCAAATTTGCATTGTTAAAATCCCAAGCTACAATAAATGCAGCCCCAGGATATGTGGTTTCCATTTTGCATAAAGTCCAGTGAAGTTCTTTGAGGGCCGTCGTGGTATCGGTTTGAGGGGGGATAGACCACTGTGGCTATTATTGACGAAAATTATCTTGGGAGATAGTACAGTCTCCATTTGATTGTGAAGATATTCTAGGTCGGATGAACAGAAGGAATTGAGTTCCTGTATGTTATCACAGTTACAGCATAAGTCATTAATCATAAAACAAATACCTCCACCCTTCTGCTTCCCGGAGAGATGTTTTTTCATGTCGGCGCAATGTACTGAGAATCCAACTGGCTTTACAGAGTCAGACAGTATATCTCGAGAGAGCCATGTTTCCGTGAGGCAGAGTATGTTACAATCTCTGGTGTCTCTCTGAAAAGCAACTCTCGCCTTGAGCTCCTCAACTTTATTATCCAGAGATTGGACATTGGGGTGATGTGCACGCTTCCTAAATTGGACCAGAAGACCCGAGTACCTCTCCTCTGCCGGTGTTGTTTTCGGTCAGCCTCTGGAATAAGTTAAATTTCTCTGGGGAGAGCATCGGAGGATCTGCTTCAGGGAAGTCGTAATCCTGGTCGTAATGCTGTTAGTTTTGGTGAGTTACAGCCACTCAAATATCCAATAGTTCTTCCCAGCTGTATGTAATGACACAAAACAATTCCTGAGCTAATAACGTAAAAAATTGTACATAAACAAACTAAATTCTGCAGAGTTTCCTAAGAGCTAGTCGTGATGCTGCCATCTCCGTCGGCGCCATCATTTAGCTCCATTCAACCCCTCCCATCTATATCTGAACACCATCCAGTTTTGATTTATTTCTATTTTCCATATATTTTTCAACCGTGCTGTGATGTTTCACAAAAGTTCTGAACCTTTCTATTCTCAGATTCTACATATTGCAAATTAAAGAAAATGTTTTGCTAAGAGTATTATTATATTATTGATCGATTGACTATGACTTTTTAAATTACCCAGCAGTGCTATTTGCAGAGTTAGCTCCAGGTAAATGTTGCAATTCTTCAGCCATTCCTGAACGTGTGACGAAAAACAAGCTACATATGGACAGTACCAAAATAAATGATCTAATGACTCTGCCTCCTCGCAGCAAAATCTGCAGAGCTGGGAAGATTGTATCCCCCATATATATAACATTCTATTGGTTGCAAGAATTTTGTATAATGATTTAAATTGAAAAAAGTGTTGAATCAGCCGTTGTTTTCTGTGTCAATTCATAAACCATGTGCCATGGAATCTGAAACTGTTTTGCAATTTATATGGCACAGCTGTCACATTTTTGGTGCTTAAATGAAATTGGTATATATTTTTATTCATCACAATTTTCTTTAACCATTTATGTTCTTTAATGCAGGGCCGACAGACAAGTTCCTTACTTTTCCCCCTTCTACTTGCCTCTTCCATTTTTGTGGTAATGCTACAATTTATTGGTTGTAATTTTGGGTAGAGCAGACATTTCCATATGTCTGTGTTACATGCACGTGTGACATAACTCCACCAGTCCTATTTATGATAGAATTTACAAAAATGATACCTTTTTTAAACATTTTATTGAATTTTTTTTTTTTTTTATCAATTTGTATATTTGAGTTTAACCACAATATTTCTTGTAATATTTGTTCTGTCTTTTCAGGTGGATTAAATTGAAATTGCACCCAACTTTCTAAGGCTTGTTTAAAAATAACTATATACTAATTTACTAGAGAACCATTTCAGATTTAAGTATAACTTTTGTATGACTGATGCCTTTAGTGAGAGGTCTAATGCTTTAATATTTAATAATTTATGCCCTCCGAATTCATATTCGTTATATAAATAGGCCCTTTTAATTTTGTCTGGCTTGCCATTCCAAATAAAGTTGAATATTTTTTGTTCATATAATTTAAAAAGCAGGTCACAAGGTGTAGGCAAAACTATAAGCAAATAGGTAAACTGTGATATGACTAAAGAGTTACCGTAATCAGGGTGATTTTTCCACAAATAGACAGGTATTTTTCTTTCCATGGTAGCAAGATCTTATCTATTTTTGTTAACTTTCTATAAAAATGTATTAGAGTGAGATCATTTCTTTCTTTCGGGATATGTACAGTGGGGGAAAAAAGTTTTTGATCCCCTGCTGATTTTGTATGTTTGCCCACTGACAAAGAAAGGATCAGTCTATCATTTTAATGGTAGGTTTATTTGAACAGTGAGAGACAGAATAACAACAAAAATATCCAGAAATACGCATGTCAGAAATGTTATAAATTGATTTGCATTTTAATGAGGGAAATAAGTATTTGACCCCCTCTCAATCAGAAAGATTTCTGGCTCCCAGGTGTTTTTTATACAGGTAACGAGCTGAGATTAGGAGCAGACTCTTAAAGGGAGTGCTCCTAACTGCAGCTTGTTACCTGTAAAAAAAGACACCTGTCCACAGAAGCAATCAATCAATCAGATTCCAAACTCTCCACAATGGCCAAGACCAAAGAGCTCTCCAAGGATGTCAGGGACAAGATTGTAGACCTACACAAGGCTGGAATGGGCTACAAGACCATCGCCAAGCAGCTTGGTGAGAAGTTGACAACATTTGGTGTGAATATTCGCAAATGGAAGAAACACAAAATAACTGTCAATATCCCTTGGCCTGGGGCTCCATGCAAGATCTCACCTCATGGAGTTGCAATGATCATGAGAACGGTGAGGAATCAGCCCAGAACTACACGGGAGGATCTTGTCAATGATCTCAAGGTAGCTGGGACCATAGTCACCAAGAAAACAATTGGTAACACACTACGCCGTGAAGGACTGAAATCCTGCAGCGCCTGCAAGGTCCCCCTGCTCAAGAATACATATACATGCCCTTATGAAGTTTTCCAATGAACATCTGAATGACTCAGAGGACAACTGGTGAAAGTGTTGTGGTCAGATGAGACCAAAATGGAGCTCTTTGACATCAACTCAACTCGCCGTGTTTGGAGGAGGAGGAATGCTGCCTATGACCCCAAGGACACCATCTCCACCGTCAAACATGGAGGTGGAAACATTATGCTTTGGGGGTGTTTTTCTGCTAAGGGGACAGGACAACTTCACCGCATCAAAGGGACGATGGACGGGGCCATGTACCGTCAAATCTTGGGTGAGAACCTCCTTCCCTCAGCCAGGGCATTGAAAATGGGTCGTGGATGGGTATTCCAGCATGACAACGACCCAAAACACACGGCCAAGGCAACAAAGGAGTGGCTCAAGAAGAAGCACATTATGGTCCTGGAGTGGCCTAGCCAGTCTCCAGACCTTAATCCCATAGAAAATCTGTGGAGGGAGCTGTAGGTTCGAGTTGCCAAACGTCAGCCTCGAAACCTTAATGACTTGGAGAAGATCTGCAAAGAGGAGTGGGACAAAATCCCTCCTGAGATGTGTGCAAACCTGGTGGCCAACTACAAGAAACGTCTGACCTCTGTGATTGCCAACATGGGTTTTGCTACCAAGTACTAAGTCATGTTTTGCAGAGGGGTCAAATACTTATTTCCCTCATTAAAATACAAATCAATTTATAACATTTTTGTCGTGGATTTTCTGGATTTTTTTGTTGTTATTCTGTCTCTCACTGTTCAAATACAAGTACTATTAAAATTATAGACTGATCATTTCTTTGTAATTGGGCAAACGTACAAAATCAGCAGGGGATCAAATACTTTTCCCCCCACTGTATACGGAGTATGTCCACATCCCCGTCAGACCATTTTATTGGTAAACTACATGGTAATGTAAAAGTGAATTTTTTTTGTGATCCAGTAAGTAATATAGTACACTTTTAATCCAGAGAGGTTAGCAAAAGTATCTAGATCCTTTATGAGGCTGTGGAGGGATTCTAATTGTGGTTTTAAAAGAAAACATGAATCATCAGCATACAGCCACAGATTTCTAATCCCGTAATATTATTGTTGGATCTAATTTTAACAGCTAACATTTTGATGCCAATAATAAATAGATATGTCGATAGTGGACAACCTTGTTTTATATTTTTTGCAGTATTTCTTAAGTGACTTGTTGCAAACAGAATGCATGTTTTGGAATATTTTTATTCGGTACGGACTTCCTGTTTTTCACTCTGTCATTTAGGTTAGTATTGTGGAGTAATTACAATGTTGTTCATCCATCCTCAGTTCTCATATCATGACCATGACCATGCGATCAGTATAAAATAGAGACTCCGCAAAATGCCACAAGCATGACTAGATTTTTTTTCAGATCTTGCACCTCCCCTCCCAATACACTGAAAGTCATCATAGGGTGTATTGTTCGGCGTGCGAAGCACTCTTCATGGCCACTTATTTGTGAAATATCTCACTGACCTAGAAATCCCTCCGATATGATCAAAACAAACCCATGGTCCCCCAGGGTGAAATCCCCATTTTAACCATCTCTAAACCATGAGCTACAGCTCAGACGATTGCAGGTTCAATCCCAGTGCGAGGCCCTTGTTTGTATTTTTTCTGTTTTAACCCTATCCCAAACCTTAACCCTTACTTTAACCAGTCGGAATGAATGCCTTAACTTAACTGTTGAGTTTTGACTTTTATGGACAAACGACAATACTGTAGTGAGACCGTGAGATCTTGTTGGTTTAGAGAGATCTGGCATGCTGCTGGGATGTGCATGCGTCTACACACTCCATTCACTAATTAATGTCCTTGGGAAGGCAGAGTGGTTATAATGAGTGAGACAGTGTTTCACCTTCATCTCTGTAGTATACCTAGAGCCCTGGTCTTGCACGAGAAGAAGGTAGACATAATGGAAGAGATGTGGGCTGGGCAGAGCCTGTCTGTTTAAATTGCTGTTTGATGTTATGAGAGTACAGTATATTATCATTACCACAGTGAGCTGATTCAGGACGGTTCAATAGCGGCTAGACGAGGAGGGGGAACTTGTTCAGTATCGCTCTCCAATATATGGATGTGTACTGCTTTTTTTTTTTACAGCTATTGCTCTGGATGGTAGTTTCTCTATGGGTCACATTAAATGTTATTCTATTGTTATTGTTATTATATTGTTATTATTGGAGTAGTCAACATGATCTGCCCTTCCAGTGTAGCTCCAGTCACAGGAATAGAATGAGATTCTATTTATTTCTATTCCATCTTCGGTAGTGTGTACTACTGCAATGTTCTTTGTGTCCCAGTCACAGAAGTAAACAAGCCTTCATATCAGCCTCCCAGTCACTAACCACGTTTCCTCCACAGTTTTTATGCTAGTAAATTCCTGGCGTATAATCAAAAAATCAAGACGTGTAATGGAAACAGGAAGTGTCGGTACAATTTCATAAATGTTGACAGACAATTTGTCATCGTTCGACATGATCTTTTTGTGTAGGTCAAATTAATAATGCAACGAAATACACAACTGCTGATAGAACCGTAATCATTTCAAGGTAAATTTGCAGTCACGCGATGTTATGTTGTGTGCGAATTGAAAAAGCATGCACAGTTTAGGCTACAGGTTGGTGAAAGTGCACGGTGATGAGCTCAATGCTCCTTTCCAATAAATATCAAGGGTCTTAATTTGTATGCTAGTGACATGATGATCGATGCTTAGCTGCCATTAACAAACAAGTATCCATCTCATAATCTGTCCCTTCCATGTCCACTTTATCAGCGAACTGTTGTCTAGAGAGCATGTGCGAAAACCAGTTTGGGCAAGTTTGTCATTTATCGCAAAAGTTTGACACAAAACTATCAGTAGAGTGGACAATGCAATTCAATGGAAACACAGGCATAAGCGACATAAGCGGTCGCTAAGGGGTCGCCGACGACAGTTTTTTGGATGTCAGTCGAGGTCTCAATTTATTGATGAGAGTTAGAATAGTAGAATATACAGGGTGCAACTTTGAAATTTGGTTGTGCATCAGCAGTTTTTATCTCATGTCAGTCACTGATAGTCACTCAATTAGCCATTAAAACTGCAAAAACAAATCTCCACTCCCTCCATGGTAAAATGGGTAGAATTGCAGGAAATGAGCTGTAAAACTGCAAAAAGAATTCTCTGCCCCATGGCAAAATTTGTAGAACTGCAGGAAATTAACTTGAAAACAAATGTTTCTCTCTGCGGGGGTTACCCGCGATTTGGTTTGGGGTATTATCAAATGTTTTACCCGCGATTTGGTTTGAGGTATTATCAACAATAAAATACTTTGAAAGCAATATACTGCAGCATACAAACACCAATCCCCTCAATTTCATCCATTTATTAGGATTATGGTAACATTTACTTTTTACAGCATAATACATTCAATTCTACGCTATTGTAATGTGTGTCATTACACAGTGCTTGCTTTGAGTGTATTTAGATTACAAAGGTGTACTGCAATATGAAATACAGTAACTTACTTGCTAGTGAGCCGCCTGGAAATTACTGTGAAATTCACGGAAACCCCTTTGTAACCTTTATTTAACTAGGCAAGTCAGTGAAGAACTAATTCTTATTTACAATGACGGCATACCCTAACCAAACCTGGATGATGCTGGGCTAATTGTGCACCGCCCTATGGGACTCCCAATCACTGCCAGATGTGATACAGCATGGATACGAACCAGGGACTGTAGTGATGCGTCTTGCACTGAGATGCAGTGCCTTAGACCACAGTGTGTGTATGTGAAACTAGAGGACGGGTCATGATTAAACTTGCTGACTTTGGCTCTGAAGAACCATAATGGCTCCCTGGCCTGTTAAAAAGCAAAGAAGGAAAAACTACATGAACTCTAGCAAAATGGAAAGATCTCTCTGAGGTCTCCATCTGCTTCCCTCGTTCTCAGGTGATTTTTACTGTGTTTTCTTTCTCCGTCATCTCGCTCCATCTCTCGCTTTCTCTCTCCACCTCGCTCTCCCTCTCCTCCCTTCAGCTACAGGTATAATAAGGACCATCAAATACAGTGTGTGTAATGCTCAGCGCTATAAACCATGAAATAAAAAAACATTATTGTCTCCTCTTTCTACATAGGGCGTATAAAACCATAGAAGATGAGGACCTGAGGTTCCCACTGGTCTACGGCGAAGGGAAAAAGGTTGTTTGTGTGTGTAACGCGAGAGAGTGTGTGTGTCTGTGTATAAATGTGGAGGTGAACAGAATTTATAACAGTTTATTACATAGGAAAAACTGATGTATATCTTATTTTAATAGTATTCTAACTGGTGTCTTTAAAACTCTTCCTCAGGCCAGAGTAATGGCCACTATAGGAGTGACCAGAGGCCTTGGTGACCATGATCTTAAAGTCCACGATTCCAACATCTACATCAAGCCTTTCCTGTCCTGCTGTCCAGAGGTAAATCCAATTATGACACACTGCGTGTAGCATCCTGGCACCATTCTACCCACACACACACACACTATCTTGTACAGTGCCTTGCAAAAGAATTCATCCCCTTAGCATTTTTACTATTTTGTTGCATTACAACCTGTAATTTAAATAGATTTTTATTTGGATTTCATGTAATGGGCATACACAAAATAGTCCAAATGGGTGAAGTGAAATGAAAAAAATTACTTGTTTCAAAAAATTTAAAAAAATTAAAACCTGGAAAGTGGTGCGTGCATATGTATTCAACCCCTTAGCTATGAAGCCTCTAAATATGATCTGGTGCAACCAATTACCTTCAGAAGTCACATTATTAGTTAAATAAAGTCCACCTGTGTGCAATATAAGTGTCACATGATCCATCACATGATCTCAGTATATATACACCTGTTCTGAAAGGCCCCAGAGTCTGCAACACCACTAAGCAAGGGGCACCACCAAGCAAGCGGCACTATGAAGACCAAGGAGCTTTCCAAACAAGTCAGGGCCAAAGTTGTGGAGAAGTACAGATCAGGGTTGGGTTATAAAAACATATCCGAAACCTTTAACATCCCAAAGACACCATTAAATCCATTATTAAAAAATTGAAAGAATATGGCACCACAACAAACCTGCCAAGAGAGGGCTGCCCACCAAAACTCACAGACCAGGCAAGGAGGGCATTAATCAGAGAGGCAACAAAGAGACCAAAGATAATGCTGAAGGAGCTGTAAAGCTCCACAGCGGAGATTGGAGTATCTGTCCATAGGACTACTTTAAGCCGTACACTCCACAGGCCTGGGCTTTAAGGAAGAGTAGCCAGAAAAAAGCCATTGCTTAAAGAAAAAAATAAGCAAACACGTTTGATGTTCTCCAAAAGGCATGTGTGAAACTCCCCAAACGTATGGAAGAATGTATCTGGTCAGACGGGACTAAAATTGAGCTTTTTGGCACAAACCCAACACCTCTCATCACCCCGAGAACTCCATCCCCACAGTAAAGCATGGTGGTGGCAGCATCATGCTGTGGGGATGTTTTTCATTGGCAGGGACTGGTAAACTAGTCAGAATTGAAGGAATGATGGATGGCACTAAATACAGGGAAATTCTTGAGGGAAACCTGTTTCAGTCTTCCAGAGATTTGAGACTGGGACGGTTCACCTTCCAGCAGGACAATGATCCTAAGCATACTGCTAAAGCAACACTCGAGTGGTTTAAGGGGAAACATTTACATGTCTTGGAATGGCCTAGTCATAGCCCAGACCTCAATCCAATTGAAAATCTGTGATATGACTTAAAGAAATCTGTACACCAGCGGAACCCATCCAACTTGAAGGAGCTGGAGCAGTTTTGCCTTGTAGTGGCTAGATCCCAGTGGCTAGATGTGCCAAGCTTATAGAGACATACCCCAAGAGACTTGCAGCTGTAATTGCTGCAAAAGGTGGCTCTACAAAGTATTGACTTTGGGGGGGTGAATAGTTATGCATGCTCAAGTTCTTTTTTTTGTCTTATTTCTTGTTTGTTTCACTCCAAAAAATATTTTGCATCTTCAAAGTGGTATGTTGTGTAAATCAAATTATACAACCCCCCCAAAAAATCTATTTTAATTCCAGGTTGTAAGGCAATACAATAGGAGAAATGCCATGGGGGGTGAATACTTTTGCAAGCCACTGTATCCAGCTCACGCCTTGTGCACACATTATAGCTTAGTTTATGATCAACGTAGCTAGGTGTACATTACCCTCGACCGAGTGAAAGTGTTGTTTTTTCAGTGGATTGGCTAACTGGGTTTGTAACAGCGAGTAAAGACAAAAGTTATCAGACTAGTAAATAGTTCAAGGAAGGAAAGAGTGATGCATAATATTTTGGGCCTTGCTTGGTTCTTGGAGTACTTTTGCCCACCTGACTCTGGTAGTTTCACAACTCTTTCATCTCACTCATAGTCCATCCATTGAGTCCGTCTCATTCAGTCTGATAATTTGCAGCTCTTTATTCATTACACAGGCAGTTCAGCCAGGGTCTCTCTACCTCTCTCTCATATATTATGGTGCCATTATTATACAGTGTTATCATCTTTAGATCGAAGGCAGAGAGAATAGCTTCAGGGTCTACAGTAGCCTGCTCCCACACTGTTGTATGGTATGATGATAGAAGAGTTGGCTAAAGCACAGGGTGTACAGTACCACAGTTCCTCTGTCATGGTCAAACCAAGGTTGTGTGATATCAGACTCAGAGATCCTATTCGATTATATATGTAATTGGTGTTCCCTCCTGGTAAGACCCTGTTGTTTGTTACAGGGGAAGGTGTACAATAGGGTTCCCCAACTGGTGGGCAGGCTGCGGATGGTTTTATCTGGCACTGCCAAGTTTTCCAATTTTTATTGTTGGACATAAGACTTTAAAAACACCAGGAAATGAACTCCAGATGATTTTAATTTGGGAAATTTAGTAATCCCACGCGTAATAGAGATACACGTGATCGTATACAAATTTAAGCAAGGTTTGAAATGATTATGTTTTATATATGTTTGGCTTCTTGCAGTCAATTTGCAGTCGGCCCACGGCTGAAAATCTAGTTGATGATCCCTGGTGTACAACCTGACTCAGTACGAGCATGGTGCTAACTCAGTCTGCTATTGCTGTTACTATGCACAACCTGACCCATTGTGTTGTTATTCTTTCTAGGTGACGGTGTACAACCTAAACCAATACGAGCACGGTGCTGACGACGTCCTGGTGATGGGAACAGATGGCCTCTGGGACGTCCTGTCCAACAAGGAAGTCAACGAATCAGTCTCCACCTTCTTGGCCAACTGTGACCCTGACGACATAAACAGGTAGGTGTGTGTCTGTGTGCAAGTGGACCTGCGTGCGTGTAAAAGTACATTTTTCAATAGTTTTCCATGACATCCTTCTGACATTGTATTATGCAATTTTGTAAATTGAGTAAACATCCAACATCTTACAAACAAAGCAAATACAACTATTGACAGTGGACCATTTTTGCCATAACACCCCTCCACTTCATGTGTGTGACCAGGTACACGATGGCTGCTCAGGATCTGGTGATGAGAGCGCGGGGAGTACTAAAGGACCGAAGCTGGCGGATCACTAATGAACGGCTGGGATCTGGAGACGACATCTCGTGTTACATCATCCCTCTGATGTACGGAAACCGCCAGCCCTAGAACCACCTACAGGCCATGAATGGAGCAGACTCCCATCTCTATGGCAGGTTCCCTCCTCAACCAGCAGTACTGTACCCCTCTCTTTTTGACTCTCTCTCTGTGTGTGTCACCCCCCTCTCAGTGCTGTACTATAAGTGATATTCAAGAAACGAATCCTTCAAGATGTTACAATGTTCCCTTCTTCCCTAAACGGGTATGAGCTTCAGATTGTGGTATGTGACCTGAGATCCCAGTCATGTGATGCTGGACTGTGCTGACCTGTGCAGCTTTGTTTCCTGCTTTGCCACAGTGTGGCTTCAGAGGAGTCACTTCCTGAAGTACAGTATTTCTTTCAGACCTACCAAGGCTCCGTACAGACAGGTGTTTGTCTGGCAGAAAATGGTTTCTACTAAAAGTATTATGTATGTCGCTTTCTAAAACATCTCACTCATCTCAACTGGAAAGGGAGGCTGAACTTAGTGAAGATCAAATGTTTTTACTTGATGTAGCCTATGTAATGGAGATAGATTCTGTATCCCTCACCATAATCTGACTGAGCAAAGTGCAATAGTTTACTATGGTACTGTTTCTTTAGGACTTGATCTTGTTGTTTTTCCTCATTGGTGTAAAAATGGTCATAGTCATTCAAAAAAAACATTATGTTAAGAGTTCTATTTTATAATATATTCATAGACCAAGACCCAAGTTCTGTTACAAATCTTATGATGTAGCTGTATATTTATTTCTGTTCATCACCCTGTTAGATCATTATTTTAGGCTGATAATGTTCAAGATGTTTATTTGCATGTAATGCTGCTTGCTTTGGGAAATTGATGGAGATTGGGTTCAGTCTGAACTACTATACCTAAGAAAAGAGATCTCTTTGCTGAAGGATGTTTTTAGGTTTCATATACTAAATGGATTATTAAGTAGGTTGGCCTACACCATTGCCACTTCAGTTTGTGCCATTTTATGCATATTTTACTTTTCAATATTGTAAGAGGATTTATTTATACTGACTGATGTATTGTCAGACTTGATCCTTCAATTCAGTGCCAGTAATCCACATGTCATACTGCACCATTGTTTTATTTTCATTCATACCATGATAAAACATATGAATTGATGTAAACATACTATATAATTTCCTACATGTTACATTACATATTTTGGGGACATTGTCAGCTTTGATGTATTGTTGATGGTGGCTGAAGTTCTGGATGAAGTTTTCACAGATGCTGTGCTCGAAGATGGTTTCCTAACATAAGATACTTGACTCTGCTATCTACCCATCAGTAGACCATGTGCTACATTTAGGGCTATTTCCAATCAGATAGGCCTTAACCCACGATAACCGACAACTGCATAGCAGTTTGTGTTTTTATTGAGATTATTTTAGAGGTGTAACATCGTTGGAGCTGTCAAATCAGCAAGTGACTCCTGGCGTTATACCTATCGCAGACATTGCCATTGGATGCACGAGTCGCATTAGTCTAAATCCCATGCAGCCTTGTTTCAAGCGCAAACATTGGAATGTGTGTTGTAATCTACACCTCAATTAGGCTGAAATCAATTCCTTATTCATTTGTTTAATGAGTTTCAATTTGAGTGTCACTTTCTATATAGCCTACACTTTCTCATTCTGAACTTCGAATGCGGGTGGGTTTTATAGACAGGTGTGGTTTCGTGACATGATGACAAGAGCTGCTCCAACACCTCTAACATCACCTAAACAAAAGCAAGAAAATGGCTATGCAGTTGTTGGTCATGGCAGGTTTATGCTGAAACTGATTGAATAGGCCTGAAAGGTCTTGCACAGTCAAAATCATGTTTATGAAATTTGATGATATTGATGAGGATGTTTTTTCACTCCTCAATTGTCCAGTGTTGGTGATCACGTGCCCACTGGAGCCGCCGCTTCTTGTTTTTAGCTGATAGGAGTGGAACATGGTGTGGTCATCTTCTGTAATAGCCTATCCTTGACGAGGATTGACAAGTTGTGCTTTCCGAGATGCCGTTCTGCACACTACTGTTGTACTGCGCCGTTATTTGTCTGTTTGCGGCCATCATGATAGCTTGTACGATTCTTGCCATTCTCCTTTGACCTCTCTCATTAACAAGCTGTTTTCGCCCACAGGACTGCCGCTGACTGGATATTTTTGGTTTGCCGCAACATTCACGGTAAACCCTAGACTCTGTCATTTGTGAAAAGCTCAGTAGGGCGGCCGTTTCTGTGATACTGGATCTGGTGCGCCTGGCACAGACGATCATACCACGCTCAAAGTTGTATAGGTCACTTGTTTTGCTCATTCTGACATTCAATTGAACAGAAACTGAATGGCACAATGCCTGTCTGCCTACTTTATATAGCAAGCCACAGCCATGTGACCTAGTGTCTGTAGGAGCATTTTTTGTGAAACCATGTGCCATTGCTTTGTGTATCAGCAAATTTACTTGAGATAATCTCACCCCAACACTGCGTCCATGTTGCTTGACATACAGTTGAAGTCAGAAGTTTACATACACTTAGGTTGGAGTCATTAAAACTTGTTTCTTTAACCACTCCACAAATTTCTTGTTAACAATCTTTAGTTTTGGCAAGTCGATTAGGACATCTACTTTCTGCATGACAAGTCATTTTTCCAACAATTGTTTACAGACAGATTATTTCACTTATAATTCACTGTGTCACAATTCCAGTGGGTCAGACGTTTACAAACACTAAGTTGACTGCCTTTAACCAGCTTGGAAAATTCCAGAAAATTATGTCATGGTTTAGAAGCTTCTGATAGGCTAATTAACATAATTTGAGTCAATTGGAGGTGGACCTGTGCATGTATTTCAAGGTCTACCTTCAAACTCAGTGCCTCTTTGCTTGACATCATGGGAAAATCAAAAGAAATCAGCAAAGACCTCTGAACATTTTTTTTTTTAGACCTCCACAAGTCTGGTTCATCCTTGGGAGCGATTTCCAAACGCCTGAAGGTACCACGTTCATCTGTACAAACAATAGTACGCAAGTATAAACACCATGGGACCACGCAGCCGTCATACCGCTCAGGAAAGAGATGCTGGAGATTCTGTCTCCAATCGATGAACATACTTTGGTGCGAAAAGTGCAAATCAATCCCAGAACAACAGCAAAGGACCTTGTGAAGATGCTGGAGGAAACAGGTACAAAAGTATCTTATTTCCACAGTAAAACAAGTCCTAAATCGACATAACCTGAAAGGCCGCTCAGCAAGGAAGAAGTTACTGCTCCAAAACCACCATAAAAAAGCCAGACTATGGTTTGCTACTACACATGGGTCCAAAGATTGTACTTTTTGGAGAAATGTCCTCTGGTCTGATGAAACAAAAATAGAACTGTTTGGCCATAATGAGCATCGTTATGTTTGGAGGAAAAAGGGGGACGCTTGCAAGCCGAAGAACACCATCCCAGCTTGGTAGCTTGGTCGCAAATGGGTCTTTCAAATGGACAATGACCCCAAGCATACTTCCAAAGTTGTGGCAAAATGGCTTAAGGACAACAAAGTCAAGGTATTGGAGTGGCCATCACAAAGCCCTGACCTCAATCCAATAGAACATTTGTGGGCAGAACTGAAAAAGCTTGTGCGAGCAAGGAGGCCTACAAACCTGACTCAGTTACACCAGCTCTGTCAGGAGGAATGGGCCAAAATTCACCCAACTTATTGTGGGAAGCTTGTGGAAGGCTACCTGAAGCGTTTGACCCAGGTTAAACCATTTAAAGGCAATGCTACCAAATACTAACTGAGTGCATGTAAACTTCTGACCCACTGGGAATGTGATGAAAGAAATAAAAGCTGAAATAAATCCTTCTCTCTACTATTGTTCTGCCATTTCACATTCTTAAAATAAAGTGGTGATCCTAACTAACCTAAGACAGGAATTTTTACTAGGATTAAATGTCAGGAATTGTGAAAAATTGAGTTTAATGTATTTGGCTAAGGTGTATGTAAACTTCCGACTTCAACTGTAGGCTTTTTCCAAGAACTGTCAGTAAAGGTGAGCTCCCCACCCACT